>NW_027266265.1:3830000-4562500 GCF_022045235.1 Haliotis cracherodii | reverse complement strand
GATTCAGGGAGCTCAACATTGAACAGCACATACCCTCAAAGTAAAAAATTAATAAATCCAATAAATAGTACACTATGTTCATGATGCATCAAGAAGGGGAGAATAATATATAGTATCATTATGAAAAGGACCCGTGAAGATCCGGGTTAGAATAGGTCTCAGGGGCTAGTAACGGGATTGGGTGCCCAGGTTCGCTGGCTTGGTTGATGCATGTCATCGTATCCCAATTTCGTAGATCGATGTTCATGATGTCAATCACTGGATTGCCTGGTCCAGACTCGATTATTTACAGACCGCCGCCATATAACTGGAATATTGCTGAGTGCGGTGTTAAACAACAAACAAACATCATCAAACATTATAAAAAGACACTATGTAGGCTGCATGAACCGACCAATCTGTTTCAATTATTCACCTTTCGGTAAATATACTGCAGGATTCTGCGTGAAGTGGTTGCGCCACGCGCCCCTGCAGGTAACCGCCCTTGTATGTGGCATTCAGTGCAAATAGTAGAGGATTGAACTGCTCATAAACTTGGGAATTCATGCTTGAAATGAATATGAAATGTATGTCAGCATACTACAATAGACAATGAACAGATGTTAGATAGCATCACATGACATGTTCTCCAATACTTAGATGATATCTGTGTTTATACGCACACTGCATGTATGTCCTACCAATTTTGCATTTCATGAGTGAGTGAGTGAGTGAATTCGTGAGTGTGTGTGTGTGTGTGTGTGGGGGGGGGGGGGGGGGGGGAATGATTGTTTAGGTGGTTTGGTGAGTGTCGGGTTAAAGCGGTTTTATACAGTGTTTCAGTTAAATCAGCGCGTTTCAGTTTAATGTGGGGTTTTGTAGTGTGAGTGTGGGTCGTTTACCACTTTGTTAAATCCCAAGAGGTGTGATACGGACAGCAGCCCTAACACGGCAAAGAGAATGTGCTACCCGTGGCCCACATTTGTTGCAAGCGTCTGTGTACCGGGATTGTGCATTGTGGCTGAGGCAATGGTGACATGGTCGTCCTAAGAGCCAATTAATGAAGATCGGGTGATTGTGTCGGTATGCCCTGGCGGCGAGGATCGTTGCTCCCAATATCAACCACGCATTTACCTAGAGTATTGAAATATAGCTGGATGAAACATTATTCACAGATTCGGGATGGTCGGGTATCCTAGTGGTTAAAGCGTTCGCTCGTCACGCCGAAGACCCGGGTTCGATTCCCGACATGGGTACAATGTGTGAAGCCCACTTCTAGTGTCCCCCGCCGGAATATTGCTGAAATATTGCTAAACGCGGCGTAAAACTACACTCATTCATTCATTCGCACATTGTGCCCTTTAAAGTACATAATACGGACTTGTGCATATTATCAAGAGAGGATAATACGTTTCAGTGATTTTGCGGCAAGTACAATAACAGTAGACGTGGGCGAACAAGACCGGTTCAACGACAACGACCACACAACGTTCCAGGTGTCGACAGTGACGGTCCATGAGAATTACCAGCCTGGCTCTGAGGGTGGGGAAAGAAGCAGCGTACAGAGCTCCAGATAAGCTGTGTATCTGCGTAACATACGCATCAGATATGCTGAATTATGCAGTAAAATCAAATCCAAGCGTATCAAATACGCAACGAACATTATAGATACGCTACAAAAATAAAACGTGTGTGTATCATCAAAATATTGTGAAGTAACCATGCGTATTTGGTTAGCAAATCAGCAACTTATTTTGAAATTATAAACTGGCATTCCGTCAACCTTGCCAAACTCCACGATGACAGTTACATCATGATCATTTGCCATCACACTTTCTTGTGGAAGTATCGTGGTATTTTGAGTCCTATAAAGCTTTCGAATCAACACGACAGTTTGCAGGGACTAGATGAATAGTGTTTTTAAATATTTAACTTAAATACCCACATGTGTAAAAACTAGTGGGTAACGGAAATTTGAATACCCAGATAGACTTACTGATAGCCAATGATTTTAAAATGCATGGGTAAAATACCCACAACACCAAAAGCTTATCTGGAGCTCTGACAATAGCTACATGTAGGCGCGGATATTTCGTTTGGGATATTCACGTTTCATAGAATTATATTTAACCTCCAAACCTTTTCGATTTTGTTTTATCATAGCTTGGTTTTTTGTCTTTGATAGATTAAGTAAACTGCAAAAGAACGTATACATCCATCTTTTTGGTGGCTAAATATAAAACAAACAAGACATTGTTATACGATGGTGAAGTATTTGATACGGGTATCATAGTTTGCTCGTCACGCTGAAGACCCGGGTTCGATTCCCGACATGGGTACAATGTGTGAAGCCCATTTCTGGTGCCCCCCGCCGTGATGTTGCTGGAATATTGCTAAAAAGCGGCGTAAAACCATACTTACTCACTCTACTTTTCTGCTGATGTCCATTCAGCAGTACAAAGCGCCAATTACAAGACCGTCTCAGGAGTTACAGGTATACAGTAAATATCCTAAAGACTTGACCAGAGGAATATCAAATTTTGTTTGTTTCAGCTAATGATATCGCCTTGTTGGAACTCTCGACGCCTATAGACTTCAACACAATAACTGACGCCGCGCCTATCTGTCTCCCTAGCGGCACGTTCACAGCCACCGTGGGTGACGGCACTGAGTGTATAGTAGCTGGGTGGGGGGACCCTCTCATGTAAGTCCAGTCTCCCATACTACGGGGGTGGGGGTGGGGGGGTGGGGGGGTCTGTGGGGGGGGGGGGGGGGGGGGGTGGGTGTGGAATAAATGGCTCCATGATAATACATGCTGGTTGGCGATAATATATTCCTTCTTATTCAGAGTTGTTTTGTATAACATTAACCATTAAAACAAAGGGAACAGGGGGTTAGGGCATCCCAATTCGTGCTTCAGAGTTGAGTCCCTTGACCATGCCAGGATCTGCTGGTCAGTGATTTGAATTTCTTAAACCCAACGCTGTCAGTTCGAAACAATCTTGATAGTTGTACCATGCAATAGTCACTGATATACACTGTGATAAAGGTTAAGCACCAAATAAAATAGCATTTTTGTGTAAAACTGTTCCTGTATCCGTTTTCTGTCGAAACTATTTTTCTTTCCATACTCATAGAAAACAGGAACAGATGATCTGATCTTATGTTTTGTAATTGTTCCATGGCAATAATAATCTCACTGTTACAGTTCAAGGTCAGATCCCAAACATCCTTCAGGAGGTGTCAGTTCCAACGTACGCAGGGACGTCGTGCACGGCAAACTTCAACACCAACCCCACCACCCCGGCAACACAGCTGTGCGCAGGCGCACCTGGTACCGGGGGGGTCGACTCTTGTCAGGTCAGGCAGTACAATGTGTAGATTTCCCAATCAATGGTATCTGTTTGGCTGGCAAGGGAACTGTGGCAATTCTAAAGCATAAAATATTATATTGTTTAAATCTCCATTTTCTCAATTTTGTTGTAAATCGGAAGCGAACGAATCATGTTGCACTCCGCATTTATAATTTTGCATCAGTTAGTAGTAGAGGGCGTATTCTACACCATTTGCATATTGATACATGAAACTAATTGCTCTAGCCCTAAATGAAGCAAGTCTAGATTGTCAACAGGTTCTCCCATTTCAGACAGTGATAAATGTAACTAATTGTTAAATCATACATGTCAGACTAGACTGTCCCACAGTCCCTGAATCATATAACTTTGCCATCCGCCCAGTTCTTACTTTAATGCTCGAGCCCTAAATGAAGCAAGTCTAGATTTTCCACAGGTTCTCCCATCGCACAGGGCCTCTTCCCAAATCTATCAAAAGAATATATTTTCAGACAGTAAGCGTTTGTCTAATATTAGACACAAAAGACCATGTATCAGCAGACTATCTATTTTATAGTCTCTGGTACCAGGTAGTTCAATGTGAACATCAGTGTGCAACATCATCACCGAGGACGGCCCCTCCACTCCTGCTCGGAGGTCAATCACCGGGTCGGGCAGAGGGCAGCGCGCACCGTGGCCTCGGGCTAACTGATGCGTTGATTCTCACGTTTGACATCCTAGCTGTGTAACTTTTCCGCTATGATGCAACTCACCTCGGTGTCACAGGTCGCATGGCCTGGCACTGGAGAGTCAGATGACATCTGGGAGTTATGTGTACTCAATGAGACCGATGGGTTAATAGGAGCCCTGCTTCTGGGACCTTTACACCTTGATATGTGCAGGTGGAGTTGCTCTCCATACACCGTAATGTGTAATCCCACATGGACATACCGGCGATACTTTTACCATTTAAGCATTAAAACTCTAAAATATTCTACCAAATCATTACGTAAAAAGAGATTACATTCTTGAATCATATACTCTATGTCACGGAATATACCAACTGTACGGGGAATAACACATGTAATCATTATCATTATTATGCTATTATTATTAAAATCATATGTATATACTAAATAACTATGTATCAATAAGTCCGTGCACTGAAGAATATTTTAGGCACATTTACTTCGAGTTGGATGGATACGTGCGCCGAGAGAGAAGGGTGGGGTGGGGTGGGGGGTGGGGAGAGAGAGAGAGAGGGGGGGGGGGGAGAGAGACAGAGACACACACACACACACACACACACACACAGAGAGAGAGAGAGAGGGGGAGAGGGAGAGGAGTAGTGGTGGTAGGGGTATGTTTCAGCAGAGAACTAAAAAAAAATGAACCATGAGATGTACACATTGGACACATGTGGAGAATCAATCGTAACTGGATCATTGGCGTGACAAGCCAACGCTTTAACCACTACAAACATAAGAATACACAATAACAATAGTGACTAATAGACTGTTAAATACAAAAATATAAACTGTGAAAAACACTCTATACAATTTCTTTTCACTTTTATCTGCAGCCATCAAATATTAAAAATAGTTTTAATATAGCCCGATTATTATAGGGGAAATGACAAAACGTCATAAATTCCTATTAACCATCAGGTATGCCAATCACCCATTCAGACCCGGTAACACAAATAACCTATGCAAGTCTACAATGCTTAGGCATATCTAGATTTCTTTATTTCTGGTTTCCTGAAAAGAACTTCTTTCTCTTACATATTATAACGCATTTGCAAAAAATGAAAATGTAAAACATTTTCAATATCGGAGACTAAATGTGAGTCTAGAAAGTATGCACGTGCATGTCTATAGCGACTATTGTCTTGTGTTCCCCAGGGAGACTCCGGCAGCCCCTTGTTCTGTTCCGTCAACGGCCGCTGGGTGCAGTACGGGCTCGTGTCGTACGGTGACGGGTGCGCCAACCCTGGCGAGGCGGGAGTCTACACGGACGTCTCGCAGTACGTCGACTGGATCAATGGCGTCTAGCAACAACCGACTTAATTTACAACCAAATCGATGCTTAACTTCTCAAATTAATTTATTTTTACTTTCATTTCTATTTCTCCCACAGCTGAGTGTTCTGTCGCCTCAATTAGGCTATCCTTGTATTAGGCATTGGTGGAATCGTTGTTGTTTGGTTTAAATCTGAAAAATAACACCATGTTTCGTTTCCCATAATAAGTTGGATGTATTTAAACTAAATCCCCATTTATACTCTTGTGGTGTTCTTATTTGCTGGACACAGATATTACAGTTTGCACCACATGAGTGAATGAGATTACCTCCGCTTTTAACAGTATTCCAGTTATATCACGGCGTTTCAGCTTAATGTGGGAGGAAAGCCCGAAGTGATGCAGGTCTCAGATGTTTACCACTTTGGTGAAACCCACGAGCACGGGTATGGTAATGACGAACCTAGAAACATAATTGGAGCGAACCGGGATTCGAACCCACAATCATAGGTTTCTGGCGTGCCCAAGGGACGCAACTCTGCAAAGCGAATCGCGGCGCCTTAGACGACTGGGCCACCCGTGCCCCCCGTGCCCCCTTGCACCACATTACAACCTGATCGGAATAAAACACCCCAATGCTTAGAATGATGATTAATAATATTATGTCACATTTTCGAGGAATCTTGAATTTGCATTTGTACATATATGTGCAATCTAAATATGCGCGCATAATTTGGTTAAATCGTCAGTAATTTATGACGAAGTAAAGATATGTATTGCCTTTCATTCAGGGGTATTTGTTACTGATAAATTACCCTTGACGTTAAAATCCAATTACCAAAATATTGATAAAAGTGAATATAGAACACTGCAATATTAGCTGGAAGTGAGATTTCTTAAAACACCGAAAATTGAAACATGTATTATGTTGCATAATAAACATTAATGAAAGTGTTGTTTTAGAGTCTTTCGTGTTGATGCTGACTCGTTTCATCTTAAAATATGACACAATTACACATTTGATCACGCCTTCTTGTGTTTAAAGAGAGAGATATCCGCCGTCAATCCTCTGTAAATGTCTTTTCATGACAGCAAGTTATGTTTATATTATGGTTGGAAATATAATTAGAAAAATTCAATATTTCCTTATGACATAATCCTTTTCCGGAAAATATATTAGGTGAGTTTTAAATTTGTTAAGTATTTTGACTAACCAAGGGCAGATCACTCCAAATATTACTGACATTTTATCAACAAGGACGAGAGTCTGTTCACGAGCATCCAACAGGATTGTTGTGCTAGGAAACAGTCATGCCAGTTTTAGCTCGCTTGGTAGATGTAAATCCGACAAGAAGATATGTACCGAAGATTTACAAAGAAGAAAATATAATTTCACCCAAGAAAAAGAAAGATATCACGAACTTTCTAAGTTCTGTTCGAACTGGTGACGTGAATTCAGTGAAGCGTTTCTTGGAGGGAGGTCTGGAGGCAGACGTGGAAGGCGAAGGAAAGGAAACCGCTTTAACCACGGCTGTGTTTACTGTAATTATGAACATATTTAATGACAATGCCAACATCTTTGTTTGTCGACAACATAAACTAATGATTATTATCTTTGGCGATGTGTTAACAACTGGTTAACACGATCAGCTGATGACCCCTAGAGTGCCATTATCGTCATTAGTTCTCTGTAATATAGACTAGACTCGCCTCTGTTGGTGGTCCGAGCCACAGGGGACTGTAAAATAACATTTGATAGAACTGACATATGTTGTGACCATGTACATTGTAGCTGCTATGTTTAGAGTTACAAGCGGAAACGGTAAATTCGTAGCCACTCCCTATAGATACAATTTGTGGAGAATTCGTAGACACAATGTTAGTATTGGAGGTTCATTCGGTACTGTATTATTAATTTATTTTGATAGGATTTACAGGATTGTTTGTAACTACCATAAAAAATAAATAATCAGCTAAGTATATATTTGAGCCTAGAAGGACATGGTGAGTGGGGTGGATTACTGTATTGTTATTTTGCTTTCAGATAATAATCAGGTAAGTATATGCAAACCAAAAAGCACAATATTTATTGGTGAGTGAAGTATGGGTTAAATGTCACGCCGGGTCATATTGAGTCAAGGATTTATTTTCCTTTAAAACTGTCGATGAAATACATTTGCCACAAAATAATTCAATAAGTGTATGTAATAAATCAATATCAGTTCTATTTCTCTATTGTATTTGTTTTGTCTACGAGTTGGGGGTGGCTACAAATTTTCCATGGCTGAGAATTAGTTTGGTTACAAAATCACCTTCTGCCATTACAAGACCCTGTGGTCCTATCTCAAATTATATTCTGTATACTCATGCTATAGAAATCTTGCAGTTTTCACTTAACTTCTACAACATTGAAATGTCTTAGTTGGACACTAGTTAGTCTACAAGGTATTGATGTAGTCTGTGCACAGACCCCATCAAACTTAAGAGGATGGTGACACTGATTTGAACCTTAGATACTTAATTTATTGGATTTATTATCGTCAGAAACAGGACGCTTGGTTTTTCATTGCTTTTTAAATCAATAACTGTCAACAGATGTTATTCCCTCTGTACCATCTAATATCTATTATCATCTGGCTTTTCAAAACTTATTTCCTAACTTTACATGATTAAAGCACGATTAGGCTTTTTTCAGTTGTGGCAAGTTTGATTTAGGTTGTTAAACATACTTTGTTGTCTGCTCACTCAAACTTTACGACGTAGAGGTAGATATGAGTATTTGAGTCCCCTTGTAACACTGTTCAATGATAATCTTCATATAGGAAAATACTGCTATGTGCCGGCTGTTGATTGAACATGGCTGTGATTTGAACAAAAGTGGGACAGTCCCGCCTTTCTACTTCCGCCTCACCCCACTGTGTCAAGCTGTCAGTGGGGGGAACACACAGGCAGTCAGGATGCTCCTACACGCCGGATGTAAAAAAGATCTCAGAGATGATCTTGGGTAAGGTCCACAAGATTAGAATAAATGTTTATTTTCATTTGTCACATCCAACCTATGTTCAGGTACGGCATCTACAATATCAAGGTGTCCTACTTGATGATAAATCTGTTACTTTTTACTCAGAGTCTTTAATAACCAGGGAGGTGAAATCTCCGTGGAAACGCGGAAAATTGAGTTTTTTATGACAGTAGTCCTCGGAAAAATTCATCTTCTGCGTAAAAATATAATCAATGATTTTAAAAAAAACACTCTGAAAAATATGATCGAAAACCGGACAACTGTACATTATTATAACGTAATATTTTCAGCAGTTCGTGGTTGGCTGAGAGTTAGCATGGTTACAGTCAGTATTTGTCCAAGGAGTGAAATGGTACATCAGTGCACCGATGCTTCTTGAGTTTACATGTGACAATACAATACACAACACGTTTTTTTCTGTATCGATACAAGATGATACACTTGCTAAAATGAATTACCGACTACTCAGTTAATGATGCCCACCCCAGCAGTTTTGTCAGTCAAATATTGCGAAATGTTTTCAAATTCACTAGTAAAATAACTGCTACTAACATTTGTCTACAACTAGCTGTTCCTTTGGAACCTGCTCTGAAATATTTTTAGTCAAGAAGTTTCCTTGTGATTTGACGTAAATATGCGTATTGCGATATGTATCGTATCGTGACCTATGTATCATGATATGTATCATATTGTGATCTTGCTGCATCGTTTCACCCCTAATTTGTCCTAAGCTGGAGAGACTTGGGAAGCAGCTCTGTCATGACTGTCTTTAAACCTCTTACATGTTCAACTCCACAAAATCGTACGATTGATTGAGCTGAAAATTTATGTTGATGTTTGTTACTATAACATGTATAAGGGGGCATCAAAATTGACATTAAAAGATGATTACAAGCTTTGATTTGATCAAAGAAACATTCAAGTGTCTATTTCTGAAAAATTAAAAAGGCGAGGGGCCTGAAACATGATGGTGAGACAGTCCCTTATCATGCTTATGTGGTACCATGTTTATTCCTGATCGAGTATCCAATATAGCTGCCAGTGGCCATATTGGAAAATTTCAAATAATCATGAGTCATCCATGAACATTTTTCCCTCACAACCCTCTAGAGCAGTGCAGCTGATACTTCAAAATGATGACAGCTGAATTTGTTCAAGAAGTTGAATATGATTTTCAATATGGCCGCCACAGGAGCCATATTAAAAAATGTATTCTAGTCATATTTTAGTTTAAAAAGTAATAAAATATGTTAGATATATGTGTTCCATTTTCCAAATATGTTAGATATATGTGTTCCATTTTCCATTCCATGAATATCCGGGGTAGAATATGTCCTTCAGTCCATGCTTGCTGTAAAAGGTGACTAAGCTTGTCATAAGAGGCAACTAATGGGATCGACTGGTCAGGCTCGCTGACTTGACAGATGCATGTCAATGATCCCAATTGCGTGGATTGATGTTCATGATGTCAATCACTGGATTATCTGGTCCAGACTCAATTATTTACTGATCGCTGCCATATAGACAGCTGGAGTATTGCTGAGTGTGGCGTTAAACAACAAACACACAAGATATTTTAAATTTTGACTAACAGTTCACCTTCCACTTTGATCGTAAATTCTCTCAAAATATATTTCTTTACACTGTAAATATCACTGATTTACCTTTTCACTTCGACCATACTTAAAGCAGAAGCTTGCTATGACCATTCTCCGGCCATCTGGGTTCAAACTGTACCGGTGTTTGATGTATGTGTAGTGGGGCTCACCATGTATGTTCCATATTGCACAATATTTTACATTCTGCTCTAAATGTACTTTAATGATCTTAAATTCTCTCTAAATGCATCTTTTCATCTGAAATCGACGGACTTAGAAAGATGAACTTTGGCATGTATGTCTCTGTTATAGTCATGACATATTTTGTTCAAATCATTAGGATTTTATTTGATTTTTTGTGAAACAATTTGAAAAATTGTATGTCACAAGAACACTTTTATTCTCCTCAGACATGTTAATAGCTATAAGTCTTTAAGCCTAAAATTTGAAACCTTTTAGAAAGTAAATATAACTGTTGTGTATTGCAACAATGACCTACAATATTATATTCATTCTTGCAGAAATCTTGTTAAAATTTAGTTTAAATGCTTGTTTCATAATTTTTTTTATCTTATTTAATAGATTTTAATAGCAGTGATTATGATAAGAAGCAGTCAGCATGACATTTTAGTCAGTTGACCACACATCCAGGTTAGCTACAGTGCCACGACACTATATGTCTTTAGGAGGTAATATATGGCTAGTTCCATGTGGCACCAAGATTCCTGACATGTTTTACTGGTTTAACTTCAGCCGACCTCCATTATTTTACTCCATGTCTTGTTCCAATGAAGACATGTTACATCTCCTTCTGAGGTCAGGGTGCGACATCAACCTCGGCACCAAAGACACCAACTACACCATCCTCCACGAGGCAGTTGCTAAGGGAAAGCTGGATATCGTCAAGGTAACCATGGTGATGGCTGATGTGATGCATACATACCAGTTCACATCGCTTTAAAGTTTTGAAACAAATTAAGCATGTTAAGATGATAAAGTGTGTGTCTGTTTTTTTGTTTTTTTTCAATTATTAAGGGTGACCCCAAAAACACTACATTAACAAAGGAATATGAACATTCTCTGTAGAATACTGAACGAGGAAATGGTTCACAGCAGGTTGTGGAAATATCAAATTTGTGATAAAATAAGGAAGTAAACAATGTGAAACAAGGAACTAAATAATGCCCTGCCATAATTGGGATTGGTGATGTTTACAAAGGTCTTCAGCAACCCATGCTTGCTGTAAAAGGCGACTGTGCTTGTCGTAAGTGCCGAATGACGTGATCGGTTGATCAGGCTTGCTGACTTGGTTGATGCATGTCATTGATCCCAATTGCGTGGATCGATGCTCATGATATTAATCACTGGATTGTCTGGTCCAGATTTGATTATTTACAGACTTCCGTCATATAGCTGGAATATTGCTGAGTGTGGCATTAAACAACCAACCAACCAACACGTTTTTAAGTCTATATTTTGTACATCAAGATCGGCTCAATTATAAGGTTGTCTGTCGTCAAGTGATGTCACATATGAATCAGGCATTGATTTTCCACACATGGACTCATTCAATATGCTCAAACTGAAGAAAACCCAAGCAACACGTGTTTCAGGTATTGCTGGAAGCCGGCGCCAACCCTAATAGTTATGAAGTCAATCAACGCTTAACTCCGTCATTCTTCACCACGCGACAAGACATCCACGAACTGCTGGTAAAGTACGGCTCCAACATCAACCACACAAGTCGGTCAGGCGACACGGTGCTACACCATGCTATCACACATGGCGATCTCCCACTGGTAGAATATTTCCTCAATAAAGGTGCAATTATTGATGCTATAAAGACGACGTGTGTGGTCTCTTCCCACAACATCCTGCAGCAGGTGAACATCCAAGACCCGCTCCAGCAGGCCGCGACAGAGCACTACTTCAAAATATGCATCCGACTCATCCAACATGGCAGTTCCACACAGTTTCTCAATTCGGACGAAAATGATCTCGTCACGAGACTTCTAAGTAGCGAGAACCTGGAGCTCATTCTCACATTGTTGTTCGCTTCCGGAAACACCAACTGGTTGAAGAGAATTTTGTCGGATGAAGTGCGGAATCATCTGAACATTTCTAAGGCAACTCGTGATTGGTTGCGGAGACTGGCTAACAAGGTACTGCCGCTGAGGATGATAGCGTGTCACACTATCCGTCAAACGTTGAAAAGCCAAGCATCACAAGGAAGTATTCTGAAAGATATTTCCAAACTATCATTGCCAGAAGTGATGCATGATTGTGTGGAACTGAAAGTGAAGCTAGCATGATTGTGTGGTCGGTCCAGGGAATTATCTCAGTGGTCTCCTTGGCTGAAACTCCATGCCAAGTCTCACTTGGAAGAAATTTCCATGTTATTATAAACAGATTGCAAGTGATTCTGTGGCATTTGATTGGCTATCCAAGCAATAATATTCTGCATTTAAGAAAAAAAAGACCACGCCCACTACTACGTAGTACTGTTTCCTGGTTGACTGATATTAGAATGGGCGGGGCTTGAGTTACATTGTTGCACTGGAAGATGTCGGTGATTGTGTATTGGTGTCTGTTGTTTTATTGGTGCTGATTTAATAAGAAGTTTGTGAAGTCGTTACTTTTGACATACATATTTATAAGAATTGACTTCCTTGTGTTCTTTCCTTATGTGCACTGGTGTGCACACTGTACATCAGCATATACAAATTTGTACGAAGTCACAAAATGGATTGAGCTGAAATATTTTGTTGATGTTTGTTGCCATACAGACATGAGAATTTTTCCTCTGATTCCCAGAATTTCGTAATTTTTCCTCTCAGTATGATGTAAAATAGACTTATTTTAATCCTTGTTTTTAAAGTTTTCAGGGGGAGGGGGGGGGGGGGGGGGATAATTTCAAATAATCGTGGGTCATCCATAAACATCTTCCCCTCAAAACCCTCTGGAGCAGTGCAGCTGAAACTTCACATACTTCTTCCTCTTCCTCCATAAACACAAAATATCAATTCTTAAAAAACATAAATTAATCTTTAAGTTTTGAAAAGCTGACTTCTGTAAGAAGTCTTTGGCACTTCATGTTACAGCCCTGAATGGAATGTTTAGCTAAAATACCCAAATTAAGAAATATATAGTTCCCAATTTCATAGGAGATTACTTTTGTTCAGTTTGCCTGCCACTGGCATTGAGTGGACAGTCCTACAAATCCCTGGGTTGAGTGGTGAGATTCACTAATGATCAAAGGCACTCTGTAGAAGGGACTGTATACATTCCTGTTGTATTCCCTTAACACTGATTCCAGGTCATTGATTAGGGTGCTCTTCCTGTAAGAAAACATCCTGTTGGTGTGAGTGAGTTTCATGCGTTATGGTAGATGGGGCTAGTCACATTCAAGACTGCACTTAAATTGCAGTGTGTGTGTATGTGCATGCAAGTGTCTGTGTAGCTGCTTGTACTAGTCTGGACTAATGTCTGTTTTAAAGCGCTAGCCCACTGAGATACCACAGTTTAACATGGATACCTCACTCAAGCACAGCATACTGATTCCGAGCCGACTAGTCCTTGTTTTATTATCCCCTTAATGCCAAGCGCCAGGCAGGGCAACAACAAGTACCATATTTTAATGTATGGTATGATGCTGCTAAGGATCGAAATGCCAACCTTCAGCTCTCTGGGCAGATGCTCTATCCTCAACACCACAGAGGCAGTGCTTGTTTCAGGTCAGTGTACTTCAGGAAGAGGTAGAACTAGGGCTATTTTGGACTGGAAATGTCTAATCTTAAAATGGTGGAAAACTTGAAAGTTATTATATCAAATTACTCACAACTACCTTTTTTCGTTCCAAAACATGCAAGTTTTGTACTTGTGACATGATTACAAACAAACATGGCCGACAGGAAGGACGAAGTAGGAGCATGTCTGTGACGGAAGATGTATTTCTGGCACATGTTTGAAACGTTATCTAGATCTCCTGTGATTATCAGTGGGAAAACCTTTTCAAATAATTAAGAATGTTATCAGATCTGTTCCCAAGTAAGAAGTAAGAGACTATAAGAAGTAAGAAGTTCATATCAAAACTTGCATGTTTCAGTCTTGCCCTAAATAGCACCAATTGTATACGTGGTATAGGGGTGTCTAAAAGCTTGTACTTTGTCCAGTGGAAGATTATATGTTGATTCCATCCTTTAAACATAAACAATGAACATTGTTTCAGTATGTTATCTGTTTTGATACTTCAAACGTGTAAACAAAGAAGGTTGTTTCCATATATTGTTTGTTTGGATGCTTCAAAGTGTAAACAAAGAAAAACTGTTTCGATATATTGTTTGTTTGGATACTTCAAATGTGTTAACAAGGAAAAACTGTTTCCATATATTGTTTGTTTGGATACATCAAACGTGTAAGCAAAGAAAAACTGTTTCAATATATTGTTTGTTTGGATACGTCAAACATGTAAACTTAGTAAAGCTGTTTCAAGATATTGTTTGTTTGGATGCAAAGTGTAATCAAAGACGGCTTTTTCAATGTATTGTTTGTTTGTTTGTTTGGATACTTCAACCATGTAAACAAAGAAGGCTGTTTCAAAGTATTCTGTCAAACATGTTCCTAAATATGTTTTATTTATTATACCTTGTATTTTATATCTATGTGTATTCTTCATGGTTTATCTCAACAGGGTTTGACAAAAGATTTGTGGCAGTTTGACATCACTGCTTGTGCAGGCTGACAAAGTCACACATATAACTTTCATGTTAATAAACATATTCACCGAATAAAAAAATTGTTAAAAAAAGACAGGCCCTGTTTGTTGAAATGTTAGGTATTAAAAGTGATTAGCTCTGGCATGTGAGGTATGACCTGAATGTTTTCAACTGTTGTTTCTTGTCACCTTTTCTAACATTATTACAGCTTACTGAAAACATGCTGTGGGGTTGTCTTCCAAGTTGGCTAATTTTCTGTGGATCTAGTGAGTTTTTGAACATCACTGGTCCTTTTTCTTAGTCATGTATAAGTAGTTATGAACCTGTCATTGTAGTTCAGACCCGTTAAGATCCGGGGGGAGAATAGGTCTTCAGCAACCCATGCTTGCCTGAGAGGCAGCTGTGCTTGTCGTAAGAGGTGACTAACAGGATCAGGTGGTCAGGCTCGCTGACTTGGTTGATACTTGTCATCGTACCCCAATTGCGTGGAACGATGCTCATGATGTCAGTCACTGGACTGTCTGGTCAAGACTCGATTATTTACAGACTGCCATCATATAGCTGGAATATTTCTGAGTGCGGCGTAAAACAACACACAAACATCGTTGTTCTTTTGAATATGCTCTAGCCATTGTCAAACCTATATTCCATCAGATATAAATTCCTGTTGCATGTATTTGCAGTGTAGTCACAGAATGTGTGTGAGGCGAAGTACTGGCATTAGTCTCTGTGTAATTGTGTTTACACAGTACCAAGTCTTCAGGTTGTTACTGAGAGATTATTCTATTGGTCTTACACATAAGATCTCATCATAACGCCATACACATTAGATCTCATGATAAGGTCATACATGTACCGGTTTATATGATCACATGATAAGGTCAGACCGCCTCCGTGGTCTTGTGGTAGAGCGTCCGCCCGGAGAGCGGAAGGTCCAGGGTTCGATCCCGGGCCGCGTCATACAAAAAGACGTTAAAAGATTGTACTTGTTGTTACCCTGTCTGGCGCTCGGCATTAAGGGGCTAAAACAAGGACTGGTCGGCTCGGAGTCAGTATACTGTGTCTGAGTGGGGTATTCGTGTTAAACTGCGGCATGGTATCTCAGTGAGCTAGCACTATAAATCGGCATCAGTCCGGACTAGTACAAGCAGCCACACACACACATACACGTGCATGCACGTCGCTATATAAGTGCAATAATCTTGGACGCGACGTTAAACCCAATTTCACCTCACCTCACCTCACATGATAAGGTCATACATGTACCGGTATATATGATCACACGATAAGGTCATACATGTACCGTTATATATGATCTCATAATAAGGTCATACATGTACTGGTATATATGATCTCATGATAAGGTCATACGTGTACCGTTATATATGATCTCATGATAAGGTCATACAGGTACCGGTATATATGATCACATGATAAGGTCATACATGTACCGGTATATATGATCACACGATAAGGGCATACATGTACCGTTATATATGATCTCATAATAAGGTCATACATGTACTGGTATATATGATCTCATGATAAGGTCATACATGTACTGTTATATATGATCTCATGATAAGGTCATACATATATTCTGTTATTTTGTTGTACAAATTTCATTTTCTTATTTACATTAATCATACCATTCGTAATTTGCTTTTTTGATGGTATTATTGAATGTGCTTAAAGCATACAGTCATTGCATTTCCCTGCTTTTTGCTCCTCAGTGTAAACTATGTATAAATCATGTCTATTGAGCATAATATCAAAGAAAACAGCATCTCTACCAGGTGTGTAGGACATATAGTTCGTTTTATTTGGAAAATGGGTTTCCTGTCGAAATCAAAGTCAGTTCAATATGAAATTGTAAATATACCATAGGGCTGGGACGAGTCCAAATTTACTACCCGGGTACCAGGCCCCCAATTACCAGACCCTACCTGGGTACCCACTGTAGGTCTCAGGAGATGTCTTAAAATGTCCGATTGGGAACATTTTTAGCATAGCCCTGGCCAAACGTATTTATGTACACGTAATAAACAATCTGGTCATTCATACACTGAATTTGAATTATGTGATATCTTTAATCAACCATATGAAAAGTCAGAAGGAATGGGTGCATAGTCAGAAAGAAATGCAAACATAAGTGACTTGTAGCCATGTGGTAGCGTAACCATGGAGTTCTATGCAGTACGAGACGACCCCTGCAGGCTACACTGCGAGCACTGGTTACATCACTATAACAATAATGAAACAACACTGACGTTTGATTGGAGAACTAATTTTGGAGTCATGTCATATGAATCAGATTTAAAATAAATGTATGATAGCAACTGGAAACATGACGATGAGTCAGAGACTTCATATTCTACTTGAAACTGTTCATGAAAAAGTCCTGTGATGCATAGTGACAATGTTTTGCGAGACCGAGCACATTTGCCCCTGGGGTATTGGGTTTGCAGCACATCTTTGAGACCTCCCTGTTCCAACAAATTAAGGCCGCCATCGTACTCAGGAATCCTCAGCAGGTCCGTTCAAACCAGGGTACACAGTTCTTTTACAAGAACATGACACGTAATAAATGTGTTGTGATGCGCCATTTTGGAGATTAGGTTTTGTGGTCGAGCATATGTATATTTGACACATTTTAATGGTTCAGAAACTAAAGAGGTTAAACGTTTTAGGTATCCTTTGTGGAAACCCCTAGGCAAGTTCGGTGAATGATCTGATGAGAGTATTTGTTAGTTAGACTGGACCACAGATTCTTGGCCCACTTGCAGAAATTGAGCGCTAAGATGATCGTAACCCCCATACTTTAACATTGGCTTACACTAGTCGTGCTAAGATGATTGTAACCCCCATACTTTAACATAGGCTTACACTAGTCGTAGTGCTAAGATGATTGTAACTCCCATACTTTAACATATATGCTTTCACTAGTCGTAGTGCTAAGATGATCGTAACCCCCATTCTTAAACATAAGCTTACACTAGCCGTAGGACTAAGATGATCTAACTCCCATACTTTAATATAGGCTTACACTAGTCATAGTGCTAAGATGATCTAACACGCATACTTTAACATAGGCTTACAATAGTCGCAGTGCTAAGATGGCTTTGTGCAAGTGGGCCCTGGTTCACAGAATATGTAGCAGTTATACACATTCTGTGGACCTTACATTACTCTTCCTGGTGCAAGGTAAGATAACAAGGTTGGGGTATTAATATGAATTATCTAAAGAAGGATTGGTAACAACACAAAATCATTTATGGAATATCACATTTGCAAACATGATTTTAATATGGACCTGATATTAAGTTTATTGTTATGCATTTTTTTCTCCTGGTTTTGTATGAAATAATAATATCTACTGTATTTTGACACGAAATAAATTGTAGCATATCATAAATCAATATTTGTTGTGTTTGCACACACCACACAAACATGAGAGTCTGTGCTTTTCACAAGGGGTGGTCAGGTAGCCTTGTGGTTAAAGCGTTGGCTCATCACGCCGAAGACCCGGGTTCGATTCCCGACATGGATACAGTGTGTGCAGCCCATTTCTGGTGTCCCCCGCCGTGATGTTGCTGGAATATTGCTAAAAGCGACATAAAATCAAACTCACTCACTATAAACAATGCAACCTAAGTTGCAGAATGTCATGATCTGGTTAATGACTCCTTTCTGCGACTATGCTTATTTTAAGAGGCGACGGGTGGTCAGGCTCGCTGACTTGGTTGATGCATGTCATCGATCCCAATTGGTGGATCAATGCTCGTGATGTCAGTCACTGGATTGTCTGGTCCAGACCGTTTATGTACAGACAGCTGTCATGTAGGTTGAATATTGCTGAGTGTGATGTTAAACAACAAACAAAACTGTTTTTCATTCTTTGTTTTTTAACCCTGCACTCACCAATATTCCAGCTATATGTTGGCGGATTGTATATAAGAGCATGGACCAGATAATCCAGTGACCGATATTGTGAGCAACGGTCCACGCTGTCAGGGTTACAATGACAAATCAACCAAGTCACCGAACCCACCCGCCCGATCCATTTGGTCGCCTCTTACACAAGCATATTTTGCTTGGCGCCAATACAAGCCAGAATCCCCTGGAATATCTTCCTATAAATCCAGCAACAGTCCATATTTGCTATTTCTGACATGTTAAGTCTCACTTTGTTGGCAGTTTAACCTGGAATTACGAATTATTTGAATGGCTAACCTATCGACAAGGCATTCATATTCTTGTAAGAACCTGTTGCATGCATCTCAATTCCACACACAAACCCTAGCCCGGGCACCATTCATTGTGATACGAGGGTTTACATGATAAACAGATAGCATGTTACATAGAACCAACATTTCTATTCTGGTAAGAAATGCGTTCAAAATTTCGAGTGTCAGTGGGTGATTTTCTGTAATCAAACATTGAAATCCCCATCCATAATAGACTAAAGGTGTCAGTGCATATGCAATGCCACAATGATAATTGACCTGTGAAGATCGAGGGGTAGAATAGGTCTTCAGCAACCCATGCTTGCCGTAAAAGGCGAGTATGTGTGTCGTAAGAGGCGACTAATGGCAACGGGTGGTCAGGCTCACTGACTGGGTTGATGCTTGTTATCGTATCCCAATTGCATGGATCGATGCTCATGATGTCAATCACTGGTCCAGACTTGATTGTTTTTATATATCCAGCCTAGGCCTGTTTTTAATCTTGACTGTGAATATTGATCGTCGTCTTCATAAATATAACCACTCCTATTGTATGTTATGTTGCCATTTTGATTGTACTGCCATTGCATTTTGTACTTCTACAGTAATTACTTTGCAGTAATTTAGAAGTGCAGAAATACCAAAACACCAAAAGGCACCATTTCAGCATGCATTTGATACATGTGCAAAGTTTCATCATAAAAATATCTAACGGTTTCCGAGTTATGCTCCAGACAACACCCATTCTGTTATGACGAAAGGACAGCACCCATTCTGTTATGACAAAAGGACAGCATCCATTCCGTTATGACAAAAGGACAGCTCCCATTCCATTATGACAAAAGGACAGCACCCATTCCGTTATGACAAAAGGACAGCTCCCATTCCATTATGACAAAAGGACAGCATCCATTCCGTTTTGACAAAAGGACAGCACCCATTCCATTATGACGAAAGGACAGCACCCATTCCGTTATAACAAAAGGACAGCACCCATTCCGTTATGACAAAAGGACAGCACCCATTCCATTATGACGAAGGGACAGCACCCATTCCATTATGACGAAAGGACAGCACCCATTCCGATATGATAAAAGGATAGCACCCATTCCGATATGACGAAAGGACAGCACCCATTCCATTATGACGAAAGGACAGCACCCATTCCATTATGAAGAAAGGACAGCACCCATTCCATTATGACGAAAGGACAGCACCCATTCCATTATGATGAAAGGACAGTACCCATTCTGTTATGACGAAAGGACAGCATCCATTCCATTATGGCGAAAGGACAGCACCCATTCCGTTATGGCGAAAGGACAGCACCCATTCCGTTATGACGAAAGGACAGCACCCATTTCATTATGACGAAAGGACAGCATCCATTCCATTATGACAAAAGGACAGCACCCATTCCATTGTGACGAAAGGACAGCACCCATTCCATTATGATAAAAGGACAGCACCCATTCCATTATGATAAAAGGACAGTACCCATTCCGTTATGACGAAAGGACAGCACCCATTCCATTATGACGAAAGGACAGCATCCATTCCATTATGACGAAAGGACAGCACCCATTCCATTATGACAAAAGGACAGCACCCATTCCATTATGACGAAAGGATAGCACCCATTCCGTTATGACGAAAGGACAGCACCCATTCCATTATGACGAAAGGATAGCACCCATTCCATTATGACGAAAGGACAGTACCCATTCCGTTATGACGAAAGGACAGCACCCATTCTGTTATGACGAAAGGACAGCATCCATTCCGATATGACGAAAGGACAGCACCCATTCCGTTATGACGAAAGGACAGTACCCATTCCATTATGACGAAAGGACAGCACCCATTCCTATATCCCCTCCCACTTCGTGGCGGGAGATAATAATATACAATCCATATGCATATGATACATTACAGTTACATTATAAACAATTAAATACTGGCGTGATAAACTCACGCTGTATTTTCAATGAAGATATATTTTTACATAATTATAAGATGTGCATCATTATTTGCATCAAAATATTTGCTTTAAAATTATATGAAGTTAAATATATGTATGCGTCTTGCAAGGAATGTTGACATTTCCTCATATATAGGCTTCCTGTAACATGCTGAGTAAGTTACAAAAAACATTAAACCTAAAAGAAACTTTACTTTAAACAAACAATATATAATGTAAAGTTTGAATCTGATGTCGTTCAGAAGTGAGGCAGTGACGTCAGCACAGATCGTGTGCGAAAATCGCCTATTATTGGGAAGCGCGCGTAATATCTCCACATCATCAGCAACAGCACAGAGCGAAATTGTGAAGTTCTTTGTTTTTAACTGAGAACGATCGCTGACCTTGCAGGCATTTTATTTGCGATAAGGTTTATGCAGCTGTCGCATCCTAAATTAGATAAGGGCTGCGACATGTCTCGGGCTGATTGTGTGTCATCATGTCCTGATGGCGTCACTGTTGTTCATGGCACAACCACTGACCCAGACTCATCTATTTACAGCCCACTGTGAAAAAGATGGAAGATTATGTCTTGTATTAACACTCACTCACTCACTCAAATCACATTGTGAGTATATATATATATATATATATATATATATATCCCGTCAATATCTTAATGGGATTGGGTGGTCAGGCTTGCTGACTTGGTTGATGCATATCACTGCTCCTGATGTCAATCACTTGATTGTCTGGTCCAGACTTGATTATGTACCGACCGCCGTCACATAGCTGGAATATTTGATGTATTAAACAACAAACAAACAAACAAACATTTCTAAGGATAGTGTATGTATCAGTCTACTTTGTTATGGAGTCTTTACATAGGTGAATAATCGCATGCATTCAAGGTAGAGATGATTTCCTTAGTCATCCCAACAAGGCTACCCAGGTACGTTACAATACCTTACAGAGTATTACAAATACAGTTTTGAAGTACGAGGTAAACACCTAGTGAAATATGTTCAAGCAAAATTGCTAGATGGCCAATATTATGGTCCGGGCAAAGTTCACCACGCTACACCTTGCCGTATAAGATAAAACAGTGAAATATGTTCAAGCAAAATTGCTAGATGGCCAATGTGATGGTCCGGGCAAAGTTTCACCACGCTACGCCTTGCCGTATAAGATAAAACAGTGAAATATGTTCAAGCAAAATTGCTAGATGACCAATGTGATGGTCCGGGCAAAGTTTCACCACGCTACACCTTGCCGTATAAGATAAAACAGTGAAATATGTTCAAGCAGGCCAAAGTTATACACAGACAGGGGACATGATTGTGTCTTGGCCAATTTGACAAGTGTGCCAAATGCTAATTCCTCGCCAAAGCCAAAACAGCCATTGTATCGATCATCGAGACACGGGCAAGGAATTTACAGACCTTCAAAGATGATGTTCACAACTCATGGCACGGGGCTATTTTACTTTTTCTTGGGGCCCTAAATGTGTTTCATCAATCACGTGCATGTGAACCATGCTCCGTTGCCAGCTGATCTCCACAATGCACGGTACAAGGCTCATTACAATTTTCTGGGGCCCTATTCGGGCGTTTTTTCCATCTGTTGCATGTTTTGTATACATGCTGACAGGGATTACAGGAAATGTAGAGCCCTGAACAAGGATATACTTGTTCGTCTGTTTCTTAGGTCATCAAAGGTTTATCTAATTATTTTAACACGAACAGTGTTATAGGTAATGTAATGTAACGCAACAGTATACATCATTAGTGTTGGTTATATCTCACTATATGCATATCGATAATCGGGGATCTGTTATCGATCAATAATCGATTGTAATTGTAACCCCACCGCAACACACCTTGGCAAGGACGGAATCGAATACTAACATTATATACTAATTGTCACAAACACCAGTCCTTTTTCGCCTCTGATTACGACTACGATAGACCATCGACGTTATTTCCTGGTTCACGTTTGTGTTGTTTATAGTCCTGTATGGGTGTAACAGGGAAACGACAGCAGGCTGTAGAACATGAACCTTCTGTCAACAATAACAATAAAACAGTATCTCCAATCGAAGGGGTTGTTTCATAACCAAACTTGAACCGGACTCTACAGCCTGCTAAATATTTAACCAAGTCGAAACTTACATAACAGCAGCGTTGTAAACATTTTGCTGAAATGATACATAGGCGTTTGATTTTGAAATTGTTGTGATTACATTATGTAATCTTCACTCCTCATAATATTGATATACTACAAAAATGATCTCAAAATGACAATGCCAAATATATAATAAAAATTTGAAAACATATATTGACTCTTTTGTATTCAACGAATGATTACATCAGTTTACTTTGCATAATGTTATTTGATTAATAGACGTTTATGAATTACTTTCAAATTCTGCAAAATATAGAGTCACATTTTATTTCTTTTGAGGTACGCATGCGCCCTGTGATGATTTGGGCGTTTGTTTTAATATGACAAAGAGAGTTCTGCTTACACCATAAGAAACATAAATCGACAACACTTGGTTTGAGGTTGAATTTATCAAATGACAAAGTACAGAAATATGGAACACATACATATACTATGCAAAAGAAGTAGTGGATAGTGGAAATCTTCAAGGCATATCTTCTGATATATATATATATATATAGGTACAAAATGTTATGACGTCACGTAACTATATGTTACTACTTCATGTCCGTTATTCAGTTATGGCCTGATGAGACTCGTACGTGGTACGAGTTGAAAGCGCTAGCCTATTAAAATTGTGTTAAATCTTACTCCACTTATAAATGGGGTAATGACAAATGAAATGATAGGTTTATATTATAGGCGATATGATTTATGCGATGAGATCGTGGGTCACAAGGTTGGGAAGTAAAATTCGATGTATTTTGCGGCCAAGGTCACTAATATATCGGGTAATACCGCCTCTCTTGGCAAGACATGCGCGAAAATATCAAGGCATGCATCTGACGAGTCGACCAGCTTTTATTGTATACTTCAGTGTGCAAGACTGAGTTTTCTGAAGCTGAGAAAAGTGTTATTTTCATTACAGTGAACATAACACGTTGACGGAACAATTGTCACACAAGAGTTACTTCTCCTTTAATTATCTCCCTTCATCGTGTGAAGTCCATACACAAACTGTTGACGTTCTTTTACGTTAGGTCTACATTGACAAGGCAAAATCATGACAAACGGTCGTTTATGGAGTTAATATCACTTCTTGCCGTTTGTTATTCTCTCAAAAATGTTTCCTTATAAACAGTAAATTTCTCATTAACTCGTCAATCGAGACTGCTCGTTTCGTAAAGCGCCATTTTTGTTACTTGACCAGCGTGTATTCACTCGCTTCTCTCAGCGGCCTCCTAGTTTTCAAGAATATTTTTTGTTAAAGTTGATTTTGTATATTATCATTTCGAAATGTATGATGAAGAATGATCGTGACCCTCAATATTGTTTGATACTTTTGTTAAGATTTTTTAAGATTATGCAAACAGGAAACTACTTTTTAAGTCGCCAATACATGGGACGGTGAACCTTCCCTGTGTGTAGGTTGAGAGAATTTACGTTTCAAGGTTTTACATTTGTAATGAAATAGTATAATTTTCCGGTAGACTGCACAAAAACTATATAAAGAATAGCTAGGATATTCCATGTGTCTTGTGAAACTAAGCCACTCGGAAAATATCTCCTTTCCCCCTTTTCGATTAGAGAAACATGATATTTCACTCGACACATGAAATAATCCTCTATGACTCATGTTGCCCAACTGAGAGAGCAGCACCGAGTTCATTGAGAGTGGTGGATGGATGTTGACGTTGATGTACACGTCTGCTATTGACGTCCCAGACGTGTTCAATTGAGGAAACGTCAGGACTAAGTGATGTCAACAGCATGACATGGATGTTTTGCTGTTGGATGAAACGTTGCCTAACACGCTGTGCAAATGGCACCACGAGTGGTGCAATGATGATGTCCTGATAGTATTGACCTGTGCCTCTGCAATGGACAATATGGAGCGCAGTTCGGCCAGTCATCTCCCAAAACGATCATGCTGTACAACGTTAACGTCCATATAAAGCTCATAGGACGTCTCCAAACTGGATTCCTTCGGTCATGGAAGTCGAGAGTGAACCTCGATTCGTCCTAAAACATGACATCAGTCAATATCCCAGTGCTGACGTTCCCAACACCACTGACGCCTCTGATTCAAATGACGTGCAGTAAGTTGTGGGATGACATGTGGGCGTCTAGTACACAAACGCCATCTGTGCAGACCGTTATCTGAGTGACAGTTTGCATTCGATTGTTCCTGTTAATCCTCTACTGTTAATCCTCCACTTGCTATATATATATTCTGCACTATGTCCCTCATTCAGTCTTGCTTGACAACGGTATAAGGAGCTATACCGAAACGTGCTTTTTACAGTATTAAAGAAGTTGTTATCCATAAAAATTGTATCTATCTTGAATGTAATGTTTATTGAGCTCTCTTCGTTCGATTGCAGGATTTGCAAAGTAGGTGCACCACCAACTCGTTGTCAACAGATATTTGCAAAATCTTTTCATGTTGTTTTAATAAAGATTCTCACGTGATTTGATGCACTTCGCGATGTAAAACCCATTTTATCACAATAAAAATCTTTATTATCGATCAGATCGTCTGGACTGGGCGCCGCCATGTTTTTTTAAGCAAATGCAAGTGATACGAGAGGTGGAATCTTATGGACCACAGGAGAGGCATAGAAATGACTTAACTCGTCATAGCCACTGGTGGTGCTACGATCGAGCCCAGGAATTCCTGCAAAGTTCGGCAAGGGTGGAAACTCTCTTGCCTCGGGAAGATGTGGGATCCACAACGTCATAGCAGACTGTCACGTCCACCAACCATCCTCGAGGGAATGGCCTTCCCACCCTATGCTTTTACAGTATCTTGTACATACTGAATAAATATTGGATAAGTTTAAAAATCATAAAACAAAATTTACTCCCATACCCAAAGACATGTAAATATGATTCCTCAACGTGTCCGACCGACAGCCTTTTTTTAAAAGGCTTGGTGTCTATCCCTGTGAAACATGCCACCAGCCTGGGACTCCACTGTTCATACCTTGGAACCCCCCCAAAATATAATACCCCTGGGGTAGACCCAGTTAAATATCTGTGCTCTGCAGACATGAGTACTGGTTAAAGTCCCATGTTTACCATGAGATTAGTAAAACAATGGTCAATGTGTACAGTCTCACCCTTTTCTCCATCTAACAATGACATACAACAAAGTTCCGAATTACTGCAAGCAATATATTTTATTTCTACGATAACAACAAATCAACACTTCAAATCATACTCCATTGTCCAGTGATTCTGTCTTTAAAACATCAGTAACATTTATTGTCGCCATCTGTCGACATAATTATTAAATTAACAATTTCACCTCTATAGTGAGGAGTTCCGTAGCTGAGCCAGTCCGGGTCCAGCGCTCCCTATGCATGATGAACAAATTGTACACATGACTATACAGTGGATGAACCCAAGGGAAGAAAAAATAGCAAATGGACACTTTCTTACATCTTTGATTCTTTTCATAATTCCATCAAAATGTACACACAAGAAAATATTTGCAAGTAGGCGAAGAGCCTTATTTGTAGTGATAATGCACAATCACTTGTGTCACTAGTCCCAGCCACACAAAGAATCCCAAGGTGAAGGACACACACCATCCACACAGTCTGAGCAGGGTCCTGGACCGGTCAGTTTGGTGGTGAGGATGAAGGGGGAAGTAGCATCACTGGTGAGAGGGTTGATACGGCTGCAGACTAAATGAACACTCCAGAATGCTGGCTAACTGTGACGCCATGTGTCTCACACAAGTTGATCAAGCTCCAAAAGTTTGAACCAATATTGGAAAACAGTTTCTGGCTAGTGAACCTCAGCTGTCTCAGGTTCCCGTGAGTTGCCGGTCTGTTTTGGCTGCATACAGGATCGAGCCACAGACTCGAAAAGCCTGCAAGAAAGACTAGTTAATGTTAAAGGTCCACTAAATTGAACACACAAAAATATATATGTATATATTGTTTTTTGAGTAAATCTAACCATCTCAACCAACTTTTCAAGTACAATAATCTGAGCTTGTTTTATCAAATTCATACATGTCAGTTTGCGTTCATGTAATATTCAGGGGATGCTAAATCTGAATTCAGATGACTTTTCCCTGAACAGAAATCAGAATAGTGAGGTGGACAGTGCAATTGAGTTGGAAGTTTAATCCTGCTTTAAACAGTATTCCAGCTACATCATGGCGTATCAGCATAATGTTGGAGAAAAGCCCAAGAGGTCTCTCGTGAGAACCATGAGCATGGGTATGCTGTGGACAATCCTGATCAGGGTGAACCAGGATTCGAACCCACAATCATAAGTTTATGGCATGCCCTAGGGACTGCCGGTGAATTGCGGTGCCTCTGACAACAGGACAGCCCGTGCCCCTGTGCACATTAAGATAACTGTCACAAAATGAGTTATCTATTCAACAATACCAAACAACATAACAGAACATGCCACTGCCTATTATTTTGGACTTACTTTTGGTACGACATATGTCAATATCCGGATCGTGAAGATAGTACTTACTTGTCAATCTCCGGTGCACAGTGGACAAACTCATGACTCCAGAACTTAAATGTGGAGTTTTTGATGAGCTCAATGAATGTGATGAGAAGACCCCATGGGTGAGGCCGGTTGACAATCAGACGTTCAAGTAGCACTCTGAAATAACGAAAAACACAGATCAGTAAGTACCTTTGCTGACCTGCACCAACCTGAAATATGTCCTTTGTTAATAAACTGACACTCTTGAACAATTCTCAACTGTATCATAACAATGTAGTTCAACTGGAACATACTAGCATACATCAGACACCAAACAAGATCGGTTATATTTCTGAATGTCATACTTCAAGATGTCTTGAAGGGACCAGTTCAAAAGTTTGATGTCGAATAAAATACTAATTCCTTAAGTTTTGAGACATACCCCTTTACACCCCCAAAACTTAATTCTCAAAATGTTAAGTCCCGAGTTTATCTGACATCAAGCTTTTGAACTAGTCTGTAACTGTCATTATGTAGTATCAATGAATGCAGCTGACCAACAGATTTCAACTTATTTATTCAACTATATTTCAACTTATTATTCAAAGAGATGTTTCGGTACAGATGCTAGTACCAATACAGAGATGCAAACTGGCATCCAACTTTCTAGCCCAAGTAAGTGTGTCTGGTGTTTATGACATCTCAAGGGAAAGTACAATTTCAGTCTTTAGGGGCAGTCCTATATGTTATCACTGTTTGGTCTAGTACATGTTTCAGGTTGCATCCCTGCCTGATGAAGAAACAGGGCAAGACTTGGTCATATTGTTCACATATATAGCAGCAAGCTAAGAGGAACAAGTGGTGTGACCATCAAACAAACCGTATAGGTACAGTGACACTATGAATCTGAAATAACACAAGTGTGAGCTAAATCATCTCCCCGTGTAGCAGTGGTGAGGTCAACCCATGGGTAAGCAAATAGGTCCTCAGTGGGCACTACTTGTCGAAACAAGCAACTAAATGAATCGGGTGGTCAGGCTCTTTGACTTAGTTGATTGCAAGTCACTGTATCCCTATTGTTTGGATCAATGCTGATGAAGCCAAACACTGTATTGTGTGATCCAGGCTTAATTTTCAAAAAATGCCATCACAAAGCTGGAGTATTGTTGAGTGCGCATCAAACAAACAAAAACAAAACAATCATTAAATAACCCGACAATAGACACACACTTTTACATCATAGTGGCAGTATGTATCCATGGGTGACAGGATGAACATTGTGTATTCCGATCCATGAAGTACTGACGAAGGTCCAGCATGGTTTCCTACCTTGTGATTTGTTCCTGGATCTGCTCATTGTTGGCCTGCACAAACAGGTAGAGCAGCGTGCAGCTGAAGTAGTGAGTATGACTGTTGGGATAGCGCAGCTGGTTGGCTATCGCTGTCAGGAACAGGTACCGACCTACAAAAGAACAATAACAAGCTAGTTTCTACCTTCACAATCTCTATAATCTCTGTGTATCTATCCTTAATGATTGCAAACTGGGCTCACTGGGTCTAATCTGCTTCAGAAGAATAGAGAATTTACAATACAGTTCTTACTTAAACTTTCAGAAAATAGACACGAGAACTGCAAAACTTGTTTTTGGAGGATCATCGCCAATCTTGCCAAACTAGGGGGGTTTGGGGGCATGCAACATCCCCCGCCTCCCCAAAGAACATTTTAAAAACAAGAATTAAAATAAGTGCATTTTACATCATTGTGAGAGGAAAAAATCAAAGAATTCCAGGAATCCGAAGTAAATTCTCATGTCTGAAACAAGTTTTCTGTACCCAATCTGTAATAAACATCTGCGACTAACCTTCTGTATCAAGGTTGACGGCGAGATTCTGAAAGATGTCCATGTGTGATGAAGGAGCTATAGTGCTTATAGCCGGTGTCTGTCCCTTGGTGTGTATGAACTGGATGGCCTGCGTGCCCACGTACAGGACCAGTGCATTGATCAGGGGGATGTTGTAGTGGCAGCCTGGCTCATTGGACTGAAAACATCATGGACTGCATCACCACTACACCCAACAAACACATGGTATTTATAACATCTCTACAGATTTATCTAGGATCTAAAAAGCAAACTAAGTGCCCTGGCAGGGCAATTGATCTTTCATACAACAAAATTTATACGTAGCCAGCGCAGCCAGCTGGGCTTGCTCATTTCAAAAGTTACTAGCCCTTCTCCAAACTGAGATGATATTTGAGCCAACCAATCACAGGACCTCATCCCCATCAATATTTTCTCATCGAAATTACATGATTCACGAGCTGTGTCGAATTAAAAAAATTAAAACAAACAGAGAACGGGTGAAATTTTGACTAGCCAGACAGGCCATTAGCTTTATACTACAGCAAGCCTTTTGTATTTTTAACTGGCCACGGGCCAACGGGGCAGCAGTTTAATTGACCCCTGCAATCTGTACCAAACAGACAGGTGGATGATAATGAGAGCACTATCAAGAAAGGACGGTTGAAGAACTGGAAGCCCTATAGTGTTGGTGCAAGGAAGCAACAAGCCATCAGGCTTGTCGAGTTACTTTCATCGATTACTCTTGAGTGTTGGTAGCCAAACGCCACTCATGCCACCCACCTGTAGACTGCTCCTCAGTTCAGACAAGAAGGATATGGGAGTCCTTGTCTTCAAATAAGAGTCCAAGTCCTGATAATCAAAGCAAATCAGACATATAATTATTTTCCCTGCTATAACGAAAATTGAAACTAATTTGTCCAAACCCTAACATCGAAAATCGAAACTAATTTGTCCAAAACCTAACATCGAAAATCGAAACTAATTTGTCCAAAACCTAACATAAATGAAGGGAAGCTAATATCCAATGGACATGTAAACTTTTTCTAATTAATAGTTTGAGTCATATATTTTTGTTAAATACATCAACACAATTTGAAAATATTTCAGTAAATGACATCTGACCTTCACAGCAAGTCCTCAACTATCGACTAAACATTATCATCCTACATTTTACTATCCACGTTCAATTGTTTTCTCTGAGTTACTCAGTTGGGTTTCATCCAAGGTAAACCCCATCCATGACCAGCATAAGACTTCATAAATACTTAATATGTCACTTGTTGTTGGTACTGTGGTTACTATGGGTCCCCCATGTCCATGACTGAGGCCCCCTAAGAGCAAGACTGAGAGACCCAAGGTCCCAGGTTAATCCCTGCCTACCTTTTTGAATGAAGCTGGCTGAATCATGTTGACGAAGTTGGTGAGGATGCGAGGGGGATGTGTGATGTCAGGCAGGGTGTCCACCTTCAGGTTGGGGGTGAAGGGGTCTGGCAGCCGCATGTTGCGGGGGAAAGCACTAAGAATGAGGTTGCGCATCTGAATGCAGTTGGGTGGGATGACGTCACAGAATGCATAGTGATAATCACAGAGGAATTCTGGGAAATCATGCAGCAGGACCAACAGGACTCGTAATGTTCCCTGCAACAAAAGTACATATGTAGTCACTGACCAGAAGAACACATGCAGTAACTGACCTAAACAAAACACATATGCAGTCATTGATCTGAACAAGACATATGCAGTCACGGACCTGATCAGTAACACATATGCAGTCATTGACCTGAACAGTAACACATATGCAGTCATTGACCTGAACAGTAACACATATGCAGTCATTGACCTGAACAGTAACACATATGCAGTCATTGACCTGAACAGTAACACATATGCAGTCATTGACCTGAACAGTAACACATATGCAGTCATTAACCTGGACAGTAACACATATGCGGTCATTGACCTGAACAGTACCGTATTTTCTTGAGTATAGTGTGCACCCCCTCTAGTGGATTCAGTATTTTGGAGAAAAAAGAAAAATTCGAATATTAGACGCAAAAATAAATTACACCGTACCCCTTCAGCTAATTCCGGTAAACAATCGTGTGATAAGAAACTTGATCAGAACAAATTTGAGATACAAAATCACCAGACATGTTGATCTACGGTTTAAATTGTATTTTGTGTTCTGCTTGGCATTGTCTTACATCGATGGATTAAGAAACAGCAATCAGCTGTACACACGTTTTCTTGGAATCTACTGGTGATCTAGTTAAAACATACTCAATAATATAACTTTAAAGGATTTTAATGCAAGGATCGGGAAAAATTGTATCTGAACTAGTTTTTTATCAGGAATAATATATTCCAATATCATGTTATTTTAGTTGCAGCTTAAATATATATAAAATAATAATAACCCTTAGCGAAACACTTAGTTGCAGGTGATTGCGACTGCCGGTTATTTTTTCACACAAAACAATTGGACCAGTCACCATCGTGGTTGCTGTTATTAACAGTGAGTTGTCCACATGATTTCGCCGAAATTAATTAAAACAATATTAAAAGGAATTTTGAATAAAATTAATGAAATAATTTACAAACATAAGTCCAGATATACATGATTAATTTGCGTACTTCAGTACGGATTTGTTGACATGGTATTTCCGGTTTTACATGCTCACGATAATGTCTATGCGTTGGGGTAAAAAAACATCAAAACTCATTATGGCGTGTATAATGCCTACACAGCTGTGTTTTTTGGGAAAAAAGTGTGCACTATACTCAAGATAATACAGTAACACATATGCAGTCATTGACCTAAACAGTAACACATATGCAGTCATTGACCTAAACAGTAACACATATGCAGTCACTGACCTGAACAGTAACACATATGCAGTCACTGACCTGTACAATACATATGCAGTCATTGACCTAAACAGTAACACATATGCAGTCACTGACCTGAACAGTAACACATATGCAGTCAATGACCTGAACAATAACACATATGCAGTCACTAACCTGTACAATACATATGCAGTCATTGACCTGAACAGTAACACATATGCAGTCACTGACCTGAACAGTAACACATATGCAGTCACTGACCTGTACAATACATATGCAGTCATTGACCTAAACAGTAACACATATGCAGTCACTGACCTGAACAGTAACACATATGCAGTCACTGACCTGAACAGTAACACATATGCAGTCACTGACCTGAACAGTAACACATATGCAGTCATTGACCTGGACAGTAACACATATGCAGTCATTGACCTGAACAGTAACACATATGCAGTCACTGACCTGAACAGTAACACATATGCAGTCACTGACCTGAACAGTAACACATATGCAGTCACTGACCTGAACAGTAACACATATGCAGTCACAGACCTTAACAGTAACACATATACAGTCACGGACCTTAACAGTAACACATATGCAGTCACTGACCTGAACAGTAACACATATGCAGTCATTGACCTTGAACAACAATACATATGCAATCACTGACCTGAACAAATAACACCAGTATTGTTATTATTTTCTACTTGAAGAAGACTTGCTTGGTTTCGTTTTTTGTTTGTTTGAACGTCGCACTCAGCAATACTCCTGCTATATGACAGTGGACAGTGAATAATCGATGATATGCATGATGATACGATGATACGATGATACGATGATACGATGATACTGGGATACGATATTACGCATCAACCAAATCAGCGAGCCTGACCACCCGATCCTGTTTGTCGCCTCTTTCAACAAGCATGGGTTCCTGAAGACCTGTTCTCACCGGATCTTCACGGGTCAGACTTGCTTGGTAAAAGTACGAGCACAAACAAAGTTGAAATAAAAAAACTGTCTTCATAACAAACAAGGACTGCTTCCTTACCCTGTACAACAGCTGTGTCGGCTTTGTCAGTTCAGCATTCCTCAAGAAGGGAGAGAGGAAGCGGAACAGGTCAATCAACAGTTGAGCATACATTCCCCAGCCCTGAAACATGGGAGTTACGTACATCAACAACATGAAAACTCATCTGAGATGATTGTTTGTTTGTTTGTTTGTTGTTTTACGCCACACTCAGCAATATTCCAGCTATATGACGGCGGTCTGTAAATAATCGAGTCTGGACCAGACAATCCAGTGATTGATATCATGAGCACTGATCTACGCAACTGGGATACGATGACTCACATCAACCAAGTCAGCGAGCCTAACCACCCGATCCCGTTAGTCGCCTTTTACGACAAGCATAGTCACCTATTACGGCAAGCATGGGTTGCTGAAGACCTATTCTACCCTGGATCTTCACGGGTCTCATCTGACATGAAACAAGAAGGCAATTCATCGATGATCAAATTCCATACACAGCAATGGTACCTACCCTCTGTTGAGGTGTGAGGGCCAGAAGCCGACCGATGAAGACACGGTGAGAGACCAGCTCTAACCAGGCATACGCAAATCCAGGGGCTTTCCCAGGCCTCAAGATGTGGAACACATGGCTGAAAACAAACTCCAATAGTCAGAGATGGGTGAGGGAAGTAGCATATCTTATGTAAAATCATCAGGGAAACCAACACTGACTTTAGAAATTTTACTGCTGTCATAATTGACATAAAACCTATTCAGATAGTAGAAGCATAGTCTTGTGGAATCAAGTTACAGACAACCATATAATCAAACTACAGTGGTACACGCAATTCCACGTAAGAAAGGTGTCTTACCAAAATGCTGCCAACACTTGAAAGTTGATGCTCTCTAGGATGGGTTCTGGTGCATTCAACTCAATGAAGAGCATGATAAAGATGCGGTGATAAGGCAGCTGCTGGAACTCAGTGTACCGGACTTCATGGTCCTGAAGCAGCACACCAGCTACTATTCCCAGTACCTGCAGAGGGGACGTCCAGTGTGAGTGAAGGCAATATATATATATATGGATGTGTGAGTAGGAGATGCTTCTTTCTTTGATGTTTAATGCAGCACTTAGCAATATTCCAGCCATATGACTGCAGCCTGTAAATAATCGAGTCTGGACCAGGCAATCCAGTGATCGGTATTGCGATCCACGCTGTCAGGGTACGATGACACGCCATCAACCGAGTCACTTAGCCTGACCACCCATCAATTTGGTCGCCCCTTATGACCAGCAAAGGTTGCTGGGGACCTATTCTAACCCAGAATTCCCACTAGGATGTGGGCATGTGGGGATGTAGGGATGAGAACCTGCTGTGGAAGCTAATGGTCATGTAGAACACAGCAGACAGCAAGGTTCAACAAGTAGTGTCTGTTGTAAATCGCACAGAACAACTCATTTTCGAGATGAACCTACTGTGTTCCAGGTGCTCAAATCGATTCAACATCCATAAAGTTTATTGAAACAGAATGTGCAGTTTGACACTGCTAAATCACAACCACGGTTGGTTGAACTTGACAACAAATGACATGAATGCTTTCATAATTGTCGTAGGAATGAGTGATTTTACTCTAACATGTAGTTTCGTTAAATGGTTAAATTCTGGGATCTTTTTGTGTAAGTTTGCAATCATTGTCCCAACACTACTTAATTTATTTAAAAACCAGACAGAAAGGACAGATGCCCCAGTGCAAATGATCCTCCAAAGTGAAAATGAGTTCCTTGCAGTGGATTGTTGGAAAGTACACAACACTACTGTTTCTATTCTACATACAACTTGCCCATGCATTGTGATACAGTAGACAGAGCGTCACAGTATGTGATAGAGTGCTGCCAAATGTTGAAGTGTTGAAGTTACCCTCATTTAGTGAGGACTTCAGCCCCGCCATTTTAACTGCATATAGGACCCACTACACAGTTTAGATCATTTACCAAGAAAAATCACTCGGAATCAATGAGGAATAACAAATGTCATGATAGTACCATCCTGGAACCACAGATCAAAATGCTCCATGTCAATCTGCATACACCAGAAAGGAAAAGCTGCAGGAAATCGAAAGCTATGGTTTCAAAATACAGTCGAACCTCGTTATTTTGAACCCCATTAACTCAAACGTACCGATAACTTGAACCCATTCAAGGTTCATACAGATAAGGAATACTAAAATTTCAAGGCTTTTCAAGGCGTTGAACTGTCATTTTGAAGGTTTTCTTAATTGGGTTATAAGCAGCAGCTTGCATATACTTTTCTAGCATACTATATATATTAGTCGTAAGACCTAAAAAGCAGTATGAACATCACAAATGTTCAAATAAGATTGATTTTCACAACCAACAAATAAAATAAATTAAGTCTGTCATGAATTCTTCAAGGTCTTTGAAACAATGTAAAATCTATCACTGTAATTAATCACATTTAACATCCTTGGTACGTAACTATAGTTATTGTGTGTTTTAATACTTTTATTAACAAGGTTATATCTTATCCTCATTGTTCTACATGTATGACAAAACAAGTAAACACGAACAGGTACAAAGCCAGTCCTCCTCCCCACCTTGTTGAGTAGGTTGATCTTGGTGACCGTGTTGGTCGTATCCCCCGAGTGCTTCACCAGCAGCGCAATGAGTCGGACAAACGCATCCAGTGTGTGGAAACACTTGGCTCTGATGAGTGTAGGGCTTGTGTGGGTCTGCTCGCTGAGAGCCCGGTAACACAGGTCCACACACATCTCGGTGCACAGGCGGAAGAAGCGGGTGATCAGATCATCTGTCTTCAGGATGCCTTGCTGGTGCATCTAACAGAAACAGAAACACGTACCTATTACTATAGACTGAAAGAACAGCTGACCAGTTTGTAGTTTTTTCATATTGCTGTATGTGAAGTTTTGATAGTATGAATCTTACATTTTCTGTCACAAATAGAAACTGGTTTCATTTAGCGTATCAAGAAGCAGAGTTTTGAAATGAGCTATATAAAATATTTGACCTACTGCAACAGGTAAGGATGAAAATAAAACGTCCTCATAGAACTAGGCTTATGTTCAGAACAGTTATTTGTTATTGCACAATAGTTTTACAGACATGCAACATTCATGTCAATTTTAGTCAAAGATCAAACTGTTAGATTCATACATACATAAACTTTGTGCCCTACTGCAGAGTTGAATGCTAGTGTGTTAATGCGTTGACTGCAGGTTGTACATGCATGATTATCTAGTGTTGTCTGCCATGCAACTCAGAACTCACGTGGCCAGATTGTTGTGTAAAGGAGAAATAGGAGGTACCACTATTCTCTTGAAGAGACAAAATGAGAGGACAGGTTTAGAAATGTCACTTCAGTGCCCCACAAAATAAATTCCAGCAATTATTATATCTGAAACACAACCCTACATAACAATCCCTACTGTTAAATAACCCAGACATATTTTGAGGCATAATTCTGATTATTTTATTATCAAAGTGATGAAGAGTGAAAAAGTAGTATTGATACTATCTTATTTGTTCAAATCTACAATGCATAATTTCCCCATTCCAACAGACAAATCAAATAATCTGGAAGTAGCTTACAAAACCTCTTACTGCTGCTTGTTCCACCCTACATGATCACACTATGATTGTAGCAATACTGAATTAAGTATAAATTACAATTTCCGAATTTTCCTACAATATCATTTTGGCAACACTGAAATACCACCTTTCCATTTCCATATAGTGCTTACAATCATTTAAAACCTTGAATCCCCTTGACATAAATCAGCACAACATGTACACAATGTGACAACACACGATACCTTGGAGAATAGTAACAAAATACCAAGATTGACAAAAAAAAATCGGCCTGCAGTAATATCCTACTCATAACGACGCACTACTGGTCCAATCGTACTGCAGGGCACTGAAATGCTGAAAGGATGAGTGGTATGGTGTGAGTGTAAAAGCAGATTTCAAACCTTCCGTCACGGACATGTAAGTCACTATGAGAGTGGTGTGCAGGCAATGGTCACTATGAGCTGCTGTCTAGTAAAGGGGTGAGACATGAGGGGTTCAACCACAAACAAAACTGATCGTACCACCTGCTGAACAAAAGCAGAAAAGGCCTTTGTGCTGTCCCGCCCAGCTGCAGGGGAGTGGTACATGTTGACCCACTCCCTCAGCAAATACTCTGTTTTCTCGTTCAGGCCTGGTGGGTCGTCAAACTCTCGCGCTTGGGAGATTCCTGACTGCATCATGGATGTTGGGCCACCTGGTGTTCGATCGAGGAGTCCTCCATCACTGTTCTGACGGATGATCTCAATCAGTGTTGACAGGCTGGAATAGTGAGTGAGTATGGTTTTATGCTGCTTTTAGCAATATTCCAGCAATATCACATTGGGGGACACCAGAAATAGGCTTCACACATTGTACCTATGTGGAGAATTGAACCAGGGCCTTCAGCATGACGAGCGAACGCTTTAACCACGAGGCTACCCCACCGCCCCCTATTCAAGCATGAGTGAGTGAGTATGGTTTTACGCCGCTTTTAGCAATATTCCAGCAATATCGCGGCGGGGGACACCAGAAATGGGCTTCACACATTGTACCCATGTCGGGAATCGAACCCGGGTCTTCGGCGTGACGAGCGAACTCTTTAACCACTAGACTACCCCACCGCCCCCTATTCAAGCATGACTGCTATGAGGTATAATATGGTGGGGCTGTGATATGATATGTATCCCGATACTATGGGTGTGATACAATTGGTATCCCAATGTAGTACTTAAAATTCATAACTGGATACTTTACTCAATCTGTATGACACAGTGAATTCTAAACAGGGTCATCAGGTCAAGATAAAACAGTCAGTCAGGTCGACATTCTCAACAATAGATCCCAGTTTAGGTTTATTCTTATCACAAGCATAGAGGAAAGGGGGCTAGTCTTCCTTGAATACCAGGACATCACTATGGTGATCATTCGTCAAAATAATTGTTTGCAATATTACAGCTATATGATGGTAATCTGTAACTAATGGAGTCTAAGGCCCAATCCAGGGATTGATATTGTGGCCAATAATCCATGCCGGTACGATGACATGCTATCGACCCAGTCACCAAAAGCCTGACCACTTCATCCATTTGGTCAGCATGTTCTAACCTAGAATCCCCACTGAGAATTGGCTATCCACTGCATAACTGTCAATACCTAGCCACAGTGAATCAACATTCAAGACAAAGACAGATAGTCTGGCATAGCCCTCTAGAAGACCTAAACTCTACACTCAGCATTCTGTACATGTAACAAGCTCTCTCTATTGTCCTACTTACCCTTCTGGGTGTTGTCTTGATCGGGACGCAATGGCACCAAGAGCTTCTATTGTGTTGTAGAAATCAGCCTGAGGACAAGAAAGCCGTTACACCATAAACTTCACTTCATAAAGCTCCAGTGTTAGTCTCCATTTATCTACATTAACACCAAAAGGTGGGAAATTTTCTGACATTCAAACCATACGTCAAGGAATCAGTCTTGATACCACTTGACACTGACAAGTCGCCATGTACACAATGATTTTAATTGACCATCTTTTTAAATAGATTCTGTTTCTAAATGGCATTTCCTTTTTTTTATTCCAGCCATTCTTTTTTCAAGAAATGTTTTGACCTAGTCATCTTAGTGTTACGTTCACAACACATGGTTGACATGACTGCTGCCTTCAAATTTCACGCTAGTCAGCGACTGCACTGACCTCACTGACGGAGCTGTTGTGCTTGTCATCGATACAGAAGCGCTGGACCAGCTGCATGGAGAAGGAGACGGCCACATGGTTGAGTCCGTTCTCCATCAGCTGGGACAGGTACACGTCGTACTGCTGCAGGTTGACCAGACCGCTGCGGATGAGGCAGTCCACTGCATCTATGTTGTACTTGAACTCGTCACGGCACTGGATCAAGCATCTGCAGACAGGAACAGGTGGTTACAATGTGTCACTTGAGACTGAACTCCATTATCCAGAAAGAAAGGGCTGCTGAAATCACCTAGTGTTCTAAGCGGGTGAAATCTTGATATTAACAGAATTACTGTGGATTCATGCGGACTCACGTTTCTTTGTTCAGTTTTGGATACTCACCTCAAGTGACATCGTCACCATTCAGTGGACTGATGATTCTAATAATGGGCTTCTATTTAAGGACAGATTTTAGACAAACCAAACCTATATAACTCAACTCAATTCCAGGTGGGGGACTCATCACTTGGAGATGGTCATGCGAACAGCATTTTAGGCGTGTCATTAATTGGAAATTATAGCATCGATTATACTGACTCAGTCAAATGTATAACAACATATTGAGGTATTGATTAATAATAAAAATTAGTTATTCTGTATTATATAAAGATTTCCTATACACACATGTAGACCTGCAATTAATCAATTTAATGCTAAATGTGAACTAAACTGATCCAATAAATGTTTAGAACTAAATCTTTTGCCTTTTCATTGTCCATCTTAACCGTGGTAATCTCAATAATCTTAATGTTCAAAATGAAACATCTCAGTACCCCAATCAAAAGTTGTACATTTCCACTGTGACCTCGTGTACTGACCTTGTGACCTCCTTGTTGACCCACTGTGGCCCATACGCCCGGGCATCCTGTAGTCCTTTCAGCACCACAAGATGGCACTCCCTGAATCGGAGCAGCATCTCCTGGTCGGTATTGGTCAAGGAGTTCATGGAGTACTGGTCCAGCAAACCCTCCACGGCCTACAATACAACACACTCACAGATTGGCCCAGCAGACACAACAGCAACTTTCTTCATATGACGACTCAGCAACTGATAACTCATTTCCACAATGCTCTAAGAATGGATAATTACTGTGTCAAATTCATATCACATTGTACTCTTAAAGAACCTTTGTTTCAAGTCAAACATAAAGCAACAAAATCAACAAGTAGATCAGTTTGCATCCTGCTAATGTTCAATTTCGACTTGACTTGCTGCCAACCTCAACATGTTCTGCTTCGTACCTTCTGAAGTAAAGCTATAGCTGTAACAATCTCTCTGGAGTTCCTGGCAAGGAGGACAGCCTCCAGCAGACTGTGAAGCTGGGACCCCATGGGGCTGCCAGCTGGGATACCCATCATCTGCTGCAGATGCTGCTCAATGTCCCGGGCAATCTTCTCATAGATCATAGTGATCTCATCGGGTGCATAAGACTGAAAGGAGTCGGAAATATTCACAATCTCTATTCCTTCATGTAAAGAAATATTGTTCATATCCTACTAAAGGCTGAAAGAGACGTTGTCCACATCCTGCTTAAATTTTGGTCAAACACCAAATCACAGACAAATATGTAACATTGTTCTTTATTTCTTACATTCAGACAGGAGACAGGTATATAGACAAGGCTTCCTCTTGGAGAACATTGCACTTACTGGTGTAGGTTTTGAGATTCCGGGTGGGAATGTGGCATCAGTGAGGGGCAGGAAGCCAGGGATGTTCCTGGCAAACTCGTCATAGACGGCAATCTGCTGGGGCGTCACTCCTCCCACCTGAACAACAAACACAGGAGTAGAAATCAGTTTACTTCTTTCAAGGATATTAATAGTCTGGGACTTCTAATAATAGGCAAAAGTGTTTCAGTTGGCACATTCCAAAAACACTACTAAATCGCATTGCTTCGTTCAATTAGATCATCAAATAGGTTCATATTTCTTAAAGTGAGTGAATTTACTTTGGTCTACAATCAGCTACCATATTACATTGTCAAGTATAAAGGAATTTCTGTACTATGTTTGTCACTTGTACAACCCAGTCTGTGACTTTAGCCACTCGACCGAAACCCAAGTAATATTCAAGAAAAATTCTGTTCAGTCTGGCAAGCGAACAATAGTCCATGTACCACTAAAGTGTACAGAACATGATGCTGAGAGATGAGTTCAGGCAAGTGGCAAGTTTTGACCAGGACTGCAACCCACCTTGAGTCGAATCTGATCCGGCATTCTCTCAGCTTGGTAGGGCAGAACTATAGGATCACAGTACCTTCTTCCCTCGGATCTGGCATGTTTCCTCAAGTCAAACTCCTGCCAAATCAAACAAATTCCTTTATAAAGAGTCTCAAAATACATGGTAAGAACATACAACAATTACTGTGAACAATGATGGGTCACGTCACTGGGAGAGTTTTGGGCTACTTTTTATCTGGGGTGAAAATCTGAAGTTTCTTTTGTTCGTTTGATTGTCGTTTAACACCGCACTCAGCGATATTCCAGCTATACGACAGCGGTCTGTAAATAATCGAGTCTGGGCCAGACATTCCAGTGATTGACATAATGAGCACTGTTCTACGCAACTGGGATACAATGACATGCATCAACCAAGTCAGTAAGCCTGACCTGAACACCAGATTCTTTTAGTTGCCTCTTATGAAAAGCATAGTTGCCTCTTACAACAAGCACGGGTTGCTGAAGACCTATTCTTACCATGATCTTCACAGGTAAAAAATCTGAAGTACTATCATTAGAAGTGGACTGAAAGATGAGTGAAATGAGATAAGTGTTGGTAACTTACAGTAGCGAGTCTCTTATCCATCTCTGGTATGGCCCTCTCCACTGCAGTCTTCTGTATGAAGGCACAGGCCAGTTCAGCATTGTCCTGAGCCACAAGGGTGGCAGCTTCTTCAATCAGGGTCTTCTGAGCTTGGGTGGCGCCCTATACAACAAACAGTTCACTCATGACTAACTGTACTACATGAAGCATATGCTAATCACAATTATGGCAACACATCTTTAGACATACCAACAGTCCGTGTAGTTCATATCGACACAAAACAACTATTTCAACATCACATTTACATTAGCAAAGTCTATACACTTCTTAAACAAGAAAATTTTGGGTAAAGATAGGTAACAGCTGGAGATGTCTTACTCTGAGTGTGGCCATGAAAGCATTCTTGAGGTTGTTGTTAATACTGATGAAGAGGGGCTCCCTGCATGTGATGAGGGCCAGTCCGGCAGTGATGTTGCGCACCATGTAGTGTGCCGCGGACCTCATCCGCATCTCCTCGGGGTCCAGGGCAAAGTCCTGGCAATAACATATTACAGTTTGAAATTGAAACATAACTCTACAATGTCGATAATGAAACTTTCTTGACTTGACCAAAGCACTTTCTGGACAGCATCATGGTACAAGTCACATTGCAATTTTTTCGGCTAGAAACTTTACTTGAAACTTTGACTTCTTCCAGAATGCCATGCTGACTATGACAACTAATATCATCATTCATACACCTTTTATGGATCAAACTGCCCTCTTGTACACATATTTCAAAGAGAACAGTTTCCACATAGAGACTTATGATTCTAGTTTTTATCCTAAGAACATAATAAAAGTCAACAGGACAGACAAGAGATCAAACACAGAGGACTCTTAAAATCTGAAAATAGATACAGCTTATGCTCTCGAACAGCCAGAGATGGAGTTGAACTGACAGTCAGGATGTCACTGCTACGTACCTTCCTGACAATCTGTTCACATGTGGTTAGCGCTATCTTGATGGATCTCTCCACCACGGGTGGCAGCAGCTCCTGCACAGACCTCTCGATGGCGGGCCTCACATACTGCTTCAGCTGCGGGTTCTGGTGCAACAGAGCAATCTGCAAAACAAACACATTAATTGTAACCCGAAAGTATTCCAACCTGTATCCATAGCTTAGTGCAATATGCATACAAGGCGCCACTTGTCCACAAACCAAAGTCAGTCCAATGTTAAAGGTATCATGAGTGAGTTAATATTTAGCATCACATCGGCAGTATCTCAGCCATGTAGTGACGAGTAAAGGTATCATGAGGACTGGCAGAATTAGGGACATATATACATGTGATTATCATTCAGGCTAGTATACATTTTAGTTTAATTTCTCAAATTTAATGTACCTTGTATAATTCTGCAGGTTGTCCATTCTGAATATTATCCATGTTCAAACCATTATAATACATATTCTACATTTATAAAAAGTAAAATCAATATCCCTAATCGAAGAACCTGCCCATAGTGGTTAAGATATGAAAGAGGCATCACACCTGATCATTGATGATGATGTGCTGAGCCAGGCCTGTAAATGATGACGCATTGACATCATGGAAACTGTATGTTGGCTGTGGCGGCAGGTTTGGTGTCGATACTGGTGCAGTGGACGTAGGTGTAGACATGGTTGTTACGGATGTCACAATGGGTGGAGGGATAGACATAGATGTGAGGCTAGGCACGACAGACTCTTCCGCCGGTGGGAGTGGCGTGCCAATCTGGGGCTTGGGTGCCGATAGCTGGCACTCGATTGTTGGCAGTCGCATTGGATCTTTTAAATAATTGGTGGGCTTCAGTTCCTAAAACATGAAACACAGAAATATTGACAAAGTTCATCAATAACATGATGTAATTCTACAGTAAACAAATGTCATCAGTCCCTCTGAGAACCTACTATGTATAAAGGCAGGGATTTATCCAGATCTGCTCAGAGGCCGATCAAAACCCAAAATGATTTAACTTCATCATGAATAAACAAATATTTTCAAACCAAAACAACTTAAAACTGTCACTTACATTGATATCAAGCCCCAGTGTTTTACATGGCACTTCTATTTCAAACTTGAAGCTGTGACTAACATTGATATCAAGTCCCAGTGTTTTACATAACACTTCTATTTCAAACTTGAAGCTGTGACTTACATTGATATCAAGTCCCAGTGTTTTACATAGCACTTCTATTTCAAACTTGAAGCTGTGACTTACATTGATATCAAGTCCCAGTGTTTTACATGGCACTTCTATTTCAAACTTGAAGCTGTGACTTACATTGATATCAAGTCCCAGTGTTTTACATAGCACTTCTATTTCAAACTTGAAGCTGTTACTTACAATGATATCAAGTCCCAGTGTTTTACATAGCACTTCTATTTCAAACTTGAAGCTGTGACTTACATAGATATCAAGTCCCAGTGTTTTACATGGCACTTCTATTTCAAACTTGAGGCTGTGACTTACATTGATATCAAGTCCCAGTGTTTTACATAGCACTTCTATTTCAAACTTGAAGCTGTGACTTACATTGATATCAAGTCCCAGTGTTTTACATAGCACTTCTATTTCAAACTTGAAGCTGTGACTTACATCGATATCAAGTCCCAGTGTTTTACATAGCACTTCTATTTCAAACTTGTAGCTGTGACTTACATTGATATCAAGTCCCAGTGTTTTACATGGCACTTCTATTTCAAACTTGAAGCTGTGACTTACATTGATATCAAGTCCCAGTGTTTACATAGCACTTCTATTTCAAACTTGAAGCTGTGACTTACATTGATATCAAGTCCCAGTGTTTTACATAGCACTTCTATTTCAAACTTGAAGCTGTGACTTACATTGATATCAAGTCCCAGTGTTTTACATAGCACTTCTATTTCAAACTTGAGGTTGAGTTTGAGGTCTGGCTCCATGTGGAGCTCAGCTAGCACGTTCATGATGGCCATGGTCCAGGGATTGGGTGGGCGGAACACCTGAAACACACCAGTATGTCAACTTTAAAAACAAACACAACATGGAATGTACAGCTGTCTGCAAAGTTACAGCCATATCAAGGCAGGCTATAGGTAATTAAATCTTAGTCAGATTTGCCAATGGTTGATCATATGCCAACAGGTTATGTTGACAGCCAGCTGTCCACTCCCTAAGTCAGTTGGCACTTATGACAAGGCATGTTCTGCCTTGGAATGATTAACCTTAGTCAGCAAGTAAACCAAAAATGAAGGAGTGAAACATGTGAGCCTTACCTTGCTCTTGGAGCACGACTCTAGCACTTTAGCACTGAAGGGGACAACGTAGAGTAACTCCTGCGCACCCTTCTGGTAAGCTTCATATAACAGGGCTTTCACATCAATATCCTTGGAAAAGAAGATAAGCAAAATCACTTCAATGAAAATTCAAGGCAAATATGCAACATATTATACATAGAAAACAACAATCAATCACTGACATACATATTTGTATATATATATATATATATATATACACACATGTCAAAATAAGGGAGCATCATAAATATCAATTATGCTGTGATCTTAGCCACTTGCCTGAAGCCGTGTCCTGTAAAATTCTGTTCAGTCTTGTAAGATCAGTTACTAATAGTCCCGATAATAACACTAAAATCTACTGAACATGATGTTAAGAGCCATGTTCAGAGCTAGTAGACCTAAAATGTTTTTGGCACAGGTTAATTATGACAATGTAGTGAATGTACTTGGAGTTGTTATTATAAATGTTGACAGGTGATAATAAAAGACACTGATAATTTAAATGCCAACAATATCATATAGAAAGTCATAAAAAGAAATGAAGAATCATGGCTTAATGATTATTTGTTTGTTGTTTAACGCGCACTCAGCGTTATTCCAGCTATATGACGGCGATCTGTAAATAATCAAGTCTGGACCAGACAATCCAGTGATTGACATCATGAGCATCGATCCATGCAATTGGGATACAATGCCATGATTCAACCAGAGAGCCTGACCATCCAATCCGGTCAGTCGCCTCTTGCCACAAGCATGGGTTATTGATGACCTATTCTCACCCAGATCTTCACGATAGGTTTAATGATTCATGCAGCATTATTCCTGTGTGGTGAAATGTCAAGCTTATCACCTGTGTACACAGTCTTACATAGATTGTCAAGAATTTCTTCATGTTAATTAAACAATTAATATATATGACAGTGCATGTGTTGCTAATACTCACAATCTGTAAGATGGGTTTGTTCTTTCCTAGTGTGAGCATTCCCAACCAGTGACCCAGATTTTTCAGCAACGTTCGGTCTGAAAAGTTAGCAACACCCTTGTCGCTCCTTAACAGAACCTGTAAACATCAACATGTTTTGGTTTTCATACATGGTTACATGAATAGCATCTGTACACATGGAACAGAAATGATTCAGTTAACTGTCCCTCCAGCATCAGATAAATGAACATGGGCAGAAAAACAAGCATCTACTGAAGTCAATAGTAAAGGACAGCAGTTTCCAGTCGTAGAGCTATGACTGCCTTTTGAAATTAGGTCAGGGAAACCTTACATAGAATTCCAGAAAAAATGTCTAGTAACTTTCTATTTAGATTTTTTAACACTTGTGAATATGTGTCATTTGACATCTTCATTTATCATTCTCTGTTTAACCATAGTGAGGTGAGTTGAGTTTAACAGCGCTTTTAACAGTATTCCATTTATATCACGGTGTGTCAGATTGAAGTGGGAGGAAAGCCCGAAGTGATGCAGGTTTCAGACATTAACCACGTTGGTGAAACCCAGGAGCACGGGTATGGTGCTGACAAACCTAGAAACATAACTGGGCAAACCGGGAGTTCTGGCATAAGCAAGGACACAACTCTGCGAACTGCGCAACGGGGCCACCCGTGCCCCTACATGTACATCTTAACTGTAGGGATTTATCCAGCGTTCTATACTAAGTGTTCATGGCAGCAGGCAAATGGGGAAACAACTGTTCAAAACTGTTAATTTTTCATGTTTGCATTTTCATATTTTAACACTGCAATCAATACTATGATGTAAAAATAGGCCTCTTCCACTTTTTCAGTTCTTATCAGTGAAATACAAGTTACCAAGCTATTACATTAGTTATAACTATATAAACATGAAATTGGAACTTTTTTATTCTCATTTTGAAAGTTTTACTAACAACTCCTGCAGCCTGGGGCCAAATATCAGCCTCGGCAGGACTAGCTAAATCTTTGAACTGAGGACGGGAAGGACAGGAGACTGCACCATGAAATATGTTGAATCAAACCTTGATGTTCCTGAAAGTTTCCTTGATGACAGTCTGTGTCATGTTGGGTATCTGCAGGACGTCGATGAAGCTGGAGTAGAGTGTGTGGAAGTTGGGTTCAATGCTGGCTCTTTTCATGACCAGGTACTGGGAACACCATGGCATATACTCCTCTCCCACTTGCTCTTTCAGCTCCTCGCCCTGCAACAACCGGAATGGGGGTTAAAATGCGTGAATGGGGGTCACATCAGTGAATGTGGATCAGAATGTGGGAATGTGGATCACAATGAGTGAATGTGGATCAGAATGTGGGAATGTGGATCACAATGAGTGAATGTGGATCACAATGTGGGAATGTGGATCACAATGAGTGAATGTGGATCACAATGAGTGAATGTGGGTCACAATGTGGGAATGTGGGTTACAATGAGTAAACATGAATCACAATGTGGGAATGTGGGTCACAATGAGTAAACATGAATCACAATGTGGGAATGTGGGTCACAATGAGTGAATGTGGATCAGAATGTGGGAATGTGGGTCACAATGAGTGAACGTGGATCACAATGTGGGAATGTGGGTCACAATGAGTGAACGTGGATCACAATGTGGGAATGTGGATCACAATGAGTGTAATGTGGATCACAATGTGGGAATGTGGGTCACAATGAGTGAATGTGGGTCACAATGTGGGAATGTGGGTCACAATGAGTGAATGTGGATCACAATAAGTGAATGGGGTGAGTGAGTGAGTGAATGTGGATCACAATGAGTGAATGTGGATCACAATGAGTGAATGTGGATCACAATGAGTGTAATGTGGATCACAATGAGTGAATGTGGATCACAATGAGTGTAATGTGGATCACAATGAGTGAATGTGGATCACAATGAGTGAATGTGGATCACAATGAGTGAATGGGGTGAGTGAGTGAGTGAATGTGGATCACGATGAGTGAATGTGGATCACAATGAGTGAATGTGGATCACAATGAGTGTAATGTGGATCACAATGAGTGAATGTGGATCACAATGAGTGTAATGTGGATCACAATGAGTGAATGTGGATCACAATGAGTGTAATGTGGATCACAATGTGGGAATGTGGGGCACAATGAGTGAATGTGGATCACAATGAGTGAATGTGGATCACAATGAGTGTAATGTGGATCACAATGAGTGAATGTGGATCACAATGAGTGTAATGTGGATCACAATGAGTGTAATGTGGATCACAATGTGGGAATGTGGGGCACAATGAGTGAATGTGGATCACAATGATGGAATGTGGATCACAATGAGGGAATGTGGGTTACAATGAGTGAACGTGGATTACAATGAGTGACTATGAATCACAATGAGGGAATGTGGATCACAATGAGTGAATGCAGACATCCATATTTAGGCTACACAACAGTCTGTCATGTGGAGGTGGTTCATGAAATGCCTAGGAATCTTTTATACCAAAATAAATGCTGGTTATAAATTTGAGGCACTTCTAATGAACTCACAAATTGTGTAAATATTCAAAAGATGTCATAAAAATCCTTAAAGCCAGACTGTCATTAGACATAAGCTAAAGGTAAACAACAAATCATAAACTCTGGTTGGATTATAATGTACTTAAAAAGTTGATAGAATGCGGATCACAATGAGTGAATGCGGATCACAATGTGGGATGTGGGTCACAATGAGTGAGTGTGGATCACAATAAGTGAATGGGGTGAGTGAGTGAGTGAATATGGATCACAATGTGGGAATGTGGGTCACAATGAGTGAGTGTGGATCACAATAAGTGAATGGGGTGAGTGAGTGAGTGAGTGAATGTGGATCACAATGAGTGAATGTGGATCACAATGAGTGAATGTGGATCACAATGAGTGAATGTGGGTCACAATGAGTGAATGTGGATCACAATGAGTGAATGGGGTGAGTGAGTGAGTGAATGTGGATCACAATGAGTGAACGTGGATCACAATGTGGGAATGTGGGTCACAATGAGTGAATGTGGGTCACAATGAGTGAATGTGGATCACAATGAGTGAACGTGGATCACAATGATGGAATGTGGATCACAATGAGGGAATGTGGGTCACAATTAGTGAATGTGGGTCACAATTAGTGAATGTGGATCACAATGTGGGAATGTGGGTCACAATGTGGGAATGTGGGTCACAATGTGGGAATGGGGATCACAATGTGGGAATGTGGGTCAGTGAATATGGATCACAATGTGGGAATGTGGGTCACAATGAATGAGTGTGGATCACAATAAGTGAATGGGGTGAGTGAGTGAATGTGGATCACAATGAGTGAACGTGGATCACAATGTGGGAATGTGGGTCACAATGAGTGAATGTGGGTCACAATGAGTGAATGTGGATCACAATGAGTGAATGTGGATCACAATAAGTGAATGGGGTGAGTGAGTGAGTGAATGTGGATCACAATGAGTGAATGTGGATCACAATGAGGGAATGTGGATCACAATGAGTGTAATATGGATCACAATGAGGGAATGTGGGTCACAATGAGGGAATGTGGATCACAATGAGTGAATGTGGATCACAATGAGTGAACGTGGATTACAATGAGTGACTATGAATCACAATGAGGGAATGTGGATCACAATGAGTGAATGCAGTCATCCATATTTAGGCTACACAACAGTCTGTCATGTGGAGGTGGTTCATGAAATGCCTAGGAATCTTTTATACAAAAGTAAATGCTATGAATACACAATGCCATTTAGAAAGTGGTCAAATGTAACTAATGTTATATTTGGGATAACACTTTCTTAGTAAAGTACAGATTCTAGTACTTTTTTTGGGTTGAGTCCCGTGCGGGATTCGAACCCACACCTGCCAGGGTGAGGCACCTAATCGCCAGCAAAAGATGTCATAAAAATCCTTAAAGCCAGATTGTCATAAGACATTAGCTAAAGGTAAACAACAAATCATAAACTCTGGTTGGATTATAATGTACTTAAAAAGTTAATGATAGCATCATATAACATTTACGGTAAGCATTAAAGAGATTGGCAGCAATTAAAACCATCTTATCAGAAACCTGGTAAATCTCATTGGAAAATCCAACCATCATAAAATCGGACTGACTGTTTGTTGTTTAACACCGCACTCTGCAATATTCCAGCAATATTCCAGCTATATGACGGCGGTCTGTAAATAATCAAGTCTGGACCAGACAATCCAGTGATTGATATCATGAGCATCGATCCACGCAATTGTGATAAGATGACATGCATGAACCAAGTCAGCAAGCGTTAGTCGCTTATTACGACAAGCATAGTTGCCTTTTACACCAAGCATGGGTTGCTGAAGACCTATTCTACCCTGAATCTTGATGAGCCTCATTATATCAGATAGATAAACATATTTCAACATACCAAACATCATACAACAGTATTTCAGAACCTCCAATGATAAACATTGGAAGCATGAAGACCTGAAACTAAAATCTTGACACAGCCTGAGCACAAGCAGCATGTCTCACCTTTGGTTGCATATTTGCCAGGGACAGATTGTTAAAGATGAAGAAGACCTTGTCTTGAAGTGACTCGGGCGGCACAGCTATCTCCTCCTTCCCCTGTCCCGCCAGCAGGGTATCAATGTTGGTGGCAGTAGCGATGGAGGGCTGCACAAACAGTAGACATAGACAATGGAGGAATGTTAAAACATCACAGATGGTATATGCACACACAAAGCCACTTGTTTGTTTGTTGTTCATGTTGCACTGAGCAATATTCCAGCTACATGTATATATATTGGCAGTCTAAATAATCAAGTTTGGGCCAGACAATCCAGTGATTGACATCATGGGCATTGATCTACACAATTGGGATATGATAACATGCATCAACCAAGTTTGATTGTTTGTTTCTTAGTTGTTCAATGCCGCACTCAGTAATATTCCAGCTATGTGACAGCGGTCTGTAAATAATTGAGTCTGGATTAGTAAACCCAGTGATTGATATCTTGGGCATCAATTGGGATACAATGACATGTATCAACTAAGTTTGACCACACGATCCTGTTTTTTCACTTCTTACACCAGGCATGGGTTAATGAAAAACAATTCTAACTCAGATCTTCACGGGTGCACGAGTGCTTCAATATCAACTCTTTCAGTGAAAGGTATTCAAAATGGATCAATTTCAGTTGTGCAACTTAGAGACATGACACATTTCACTCCACCAACAAGTACACTTTTTGATATGATTCTCCAACTACCTGTGGAACATTCCGGAGTATCATATATATATATACTTACAAACAGTCACCCAAAATTCTTTATGGCAAGTGACAACGTTGTTGATCTCTCATCAACAGGTGATCACATACAGCTTTACAGCAGCCTTACCTTGGAAAACGCAGGTCCTGGTGTCGGTCTGGTACTGGTGGTGTTGACCGTAGTTGTTCCAGACCCCGCCCCCGCGCTTGTCACCACAGCGGTAGCAGCCCCTCCCCCAGACACAGCTCCTTCTGTGGTCCTGGCAACAGGGTTATTGGCTGGCTGTACAGGGACAGGCGTTCCTCCCATTGTTGGGGTGAGGGTGCCTGAAGTTTGTGCCATTGGAGGAGGTTCTAGGGACCGGGCACCAAAGTCAACAAACTGGGGGATAGAGAAGTCACCATAAATTTGCAGGTCAACAGGCAGCTAGCCACAGAAAACAGTTTGCCTACACAGAGGATAAGCCTGGATTAACAGACAGTAAGCCTGACATGGTATTTAAACAGAACCTTATCCGTCTGCTTACCCTAGTTTTAATATCTAGATTTAAAAAAGTAGTTAAGAAACACTAAAGGAATGCCTCAATTTCAATGGAACACGAACTAAAGACTAGTGTGAACAGTCTCCTCTTATGATTGAAAATGGAATTCTTATTATTCCCGTAATATCCTAACAGGATACACCAAGGTCAGGCCTCACATATAGTATCAACAGTATGGTAGTGGTAACTGAAGATCTACCAATGAGGAATAGTGAATGAAGAGTCAGTTTGATTTTACGCCACTTTTAGCAATTTTCCAGCAATATCATGGCGGGGGACACCAGAAATAAGTTCACACACTGTACCCATGTGGGGATATCAAACAAGGGCTTTAACCACTAGGCTCCCCCACCACCCCATCAGTGAGGAATAAGGATTGTAGGAGGGGAACATTAACACATGTAAACGGTGATATGCCAGATACGTGTGTGATCCACATTCCCACATTGTGATCCACGTTCCCACACGTGTGCTACAATATGATGTCAATGGGAAAACCCCCAATACGAGGTTACCTCCAGGAGATGCTGTCAATGAGAATACCCTAGATGGGCATGTGACGAGGGAGAAATGTTTACCTCAATGAGATGCTGGGGAAACTGCTGGAAGTGCTGTATTGCTGCCAGGTGCTGACAGTACTGGGGGTAGTCCTTTAGTCTGAAAAATGGACAAACAACTCAAACAACACTGTCAATTTCAAAAAAAACTTCCACATTTTATGGTCAAAAGTATGGAAATGCCAGAAGATATTCCCTGATATCAAGAAAACACACACAGGTTCAATATAGGAAAATGTTTCCACATGTTTGAACTTCTCCCTCCTTCATTCGTTGGATGATCCCAGAAATGACAGAAACCTAATATCCCCAATGGGAGCCACAGTGTACATTTGATTTTTGAGTAATGAAGTTAAAAATAACTGATGGTATATCATTTCAATATTAACTATCTAACTTGTAAGTCCAAATACTGCTTTTGTAATTCACATTCATTTTATTTCTTTATCATATTCTAAGCTGTCAATGGATGCAAATGCTGATGACACAGCAATAACCACTCTCACTCATTATGATATTCTAAAATCATGAATCTAGCAGCAAGTACCTTGTTTTGAATCGGTCTAGAGCAGCAATTCCAAAATAATACATCTTGCTCCCATATGGTTTTCTCAGTGCCTCCAGAATATACCTCAGTGCAATACCAAGGGTCCAGTATCTGAAACAACAAGTATTCTGACTAAACATTGTTGTATGAACAGCTGACAAGGTACAATTACCTGCTCTAATAAACTTCTCAAAAGAAGTTGAGAACCACCCATTTTTTTCATGTTGAAAGAGTCAGGTCCTTAAGTTCTTTTGAGTAGTATAATATTACAGCATATAAATATCAAACCTCTGTGGCCAGCAGACTGATGAAACAGCAGAACCCAGACACTTGTAACTAGATTTACAGATGGTGGAGGAATATCATGACTATAGACAACCCTGAGCTGGCACTATAAATAGACATGCAGCCACATAGAGGTCAATCAATGCTGATGAAACAATGTGAGACAGTTGAAATAACACAGGGTTTCTCATCCTTAAAATACTTGCACTTATATTGCAGAAACAACAACAGGGAACTACAACATTTAACATCTGATAATGCCAATCAAAACAACACAATGTACATAACTACAGATATCAGCTGTTAAAATCACCAAGGTTTGTACCACAATGACTACTGGTTTGAGAGCAATTGTTTGGAAGTGGCTACTCACGTGACAATACCCTGTTCAATGATGCCCCCAAAGAGTACTGCTGTGGTGTGAAGCTCCCTCTCTGGGTACTGGGGGAAGAAGCGGTACTCCTCAAACAGGTTCCGCAACATGCACGCAAACACATCCTGCAAGGGAGAAGATAGAATGTCAGACACAAGGTGAGGTGTACAGATATGTCTTCTTTGCAACTCTTAAAAACTGTGAAAGAAATTCACTTGAAAAGTTAGCAGCTCATGACACTCATACTAAAACCTTACTACCCCAAAAAGCTCAAGGAACACCTTCTTTCACATTACTATAGTTAATTTGTCATGCCATGACAGACTAACTTTAGTAACATTTAGTAATTGGATGGTCCCAACCCTTTTTTTTGTAGTTTATCAACTGTTTTACATTCTGTGAACCAAAGCTTGAAAAATAGTTACTTTAACACATGTTGCAACAATATACAAAGAAGTTAAAATCTTTAATGCCTTGTATATGTTGTATTTATTTAATGATTAAGACTTAGAGGTAGTTCCAAAAATGTTAAGTAAAAGTATTCTTATACAAACTTAACAAATGTCATATTTGGGAAAACACTTTCTAAGTAAAGTAGATTCTAGTACTTTCTTGGGTTCAGTCCCGTCCGTGATTTGAATCCACACTCCCAGAGTGAGGCACCTAATCATCAGCTCACAAAGTCAGTGATCTAACCCACTCAGCCACTGAGGCTTCCACAAAAAGGAAAGTCTGACCTCTGGTAGTCTAGATCATGTACTTTGAGTACCCCTCTGACAAGTGTAAATTGGCATGGCACCCATAGCTGAAAGCTATGAACACACAATGCCATTTAGGAAGTTGTCAAATGTAACAAATGTTATATTTGGGATAACACTTTCTAAGTAAAGTACAGATTCTAGTACTTTTTGGGTTTGAGTGCCATACAAGATTTGAACCCACACTGCCTTGAGTTGTATTGTGTGATCATATCCAAATACAAACTTCTGTTTCAGGTTTGTCATTTGCCCACCATTATGTTAACAAACTGACGAGATCCATGGTTCACAGGCCTTGACCATTATATCACTGAGTGATGCCTTTGTAGTTAACAAACTACTGCCATACATATGTGAAAACCAAGAATATTTTTCACAGCCAAACTCTTATAACATGGAATAACACACTATGTTCTGCATTACCGTACCCTTTCAATCTTGTTCTGTGAGTCTTTGAATCTCTTCAGCATCTCGAGCACTTCATCTATGGACATTGTGGGGTGCGGAGGCTGGTTGTAGATCTGCTGGAAGTATGAGTTGGCCTTGTCCTCCACTTCCTTGCTGAACTGCTGGGTCATCTCGGGGAAGATGGTGGACATGTCCCCTGGGGGGCCCGCTGGAGAGGAGGAAGAGGGACACATACAACTAGGGGTGAAAAAATACATCATGCATCGTGAGTTTTTCATGCAACGATACGAGAGATACATTGTTGTCAGAGGGTACTGTGTGCGTCATGGAACTTAACGAGGCAATGGGGTTGTCAGAAGGTACAATGTGAGTTATGGAGTGAGTGAGTCGGTGAGCGAGGTTGGTTTAACACCACATTTAACAGTATTCCAGTTATGTCACGGCCTGTCAGCTTAATGTGGGAGGAAAGCCCCAAGTGATGAAGGTCTCAGACGTTTACCACTTCGGTGAAACCCACGAGCACGGGTATGGTGCTGACAAACCTAGAAACATAATCGGGGCGAACCAGGATTTGAACCCACAATCATAGGTTTCTGGCATGCCCAAGGGAAGCAAATCTGCATAGAAAATCATGGTGCCTTAAGACGACTGAGAGTTATGGAACTTAGTGAGACAATGGGGTTGTCAGAAGGTACAGTGAGAGTTATAATACTCAGTGAGACAGTGGGATTGTGGAAAGATACTGAGGACATCATGGAACTCCACAAGATATTGTGATCCTGGGAACAATGAAATAATGTAACCTGGCAAGACACATGGTAATGCCTTACTTCCAGTGGGCCTTGTGCTGATCCTGTCGGCGGAGGATGCCCCTTGTTTCACAGCCACCTGGGCACTCAGATTGGCAAGGGAGTTCACTGGGTTCCTCGGGGGACCCATGGCTGTCGATATTGGGGTCTGGAAACCTAGATCTGAAAAGGGATGAAAAGAATTCTTTGCACATCTCAAAACCAGACCGCAAGTCACTGTCATATTATCCGTGAAGGTCGATACAAGCCTCTTGAAATTATCTTAAGTCTAATATAACAAGTTGTGTTTTCTTATTCTAGGAGCAAATGGACACTGTCCTAGATTCAACACATAACCTAACAGGATGTACTCGGCCAAAGCAATCAACAAGTAGATAAAAAGATAACCGACCAGTCCTTATCACAAAACTATATATGTTGTATTGAGACTACTTCGCGCAGGAAACAACCTTGTGTATACCTCAAGTAAATACCAATCATAATGAAAGATTAAGAGGACGAGTCAATCAAGCAATATTCCGATGTCATCTTTCTTGTGACTGACATGAAGAGTGAGTGAGTGAGTGAGTGAGTTGTGTTTAATGCCGCTTTTAACAGTATTCCAGTTATATGATGGCGTGTCAGCTTAATGTGGGAGGAAAGCCCAAAGTGATGCAGGTCTCAGACGTTTATCACTTCGGTGAAACCCACGAGCATGGGTATGGTGCTGACAAACCTAGAAACATAATTGGGGCGAACCGGGATTCAAACCCACAATCATAGGTTTCTGGCGTGTCCACAGGACGCAACTCTGCACAGCGAATCGCTCCTAGACGACTGGGCCACCCCTGGCCCCCTGACATGAAGAGGTATTCTGTTCAAGAAATTTCACAGTGTCAAATGGAGTACTATAATGCCTGAATAATATCTTTAAATATTTTCAAAATTGATTAAAACTTACTTTGAAACTGGGACGACAATGACTGAATGGGGTTGAATGCTGTGTTGTTCTGTTGTGAGATTCCAGAGAAGCCTTTGGAAGGAGAGCCTGGTGCAACAGATCCAGCCAGTGACTGAGGAAAGCCTGAAGATCCACCTGCAGGAAATGGTGTGGATCCCGACGGAAACGGCGTTGATCCCGACGGAAATGGAGTGGACCCACTTGATGGAAATGGTGTTGACCCACTTGATGGAAATGGCGTTGATCCACTTGATGGAAATGGCGTTGATCCACTTGAGGGGAAAGGTGTTGACCCACTAGATGGGAAAGGTGTTGATCCACTAGAGGGGAAAGGTGTTGATCCACTAGAGGGAAAAGGTGTTGACCCACTAGAGGGGAAAGGTGTGGATCCACTAGAGGGGAAAGGTGTGGACCCACTTGATGGAAATGGTGTTGATCCACTTGATGGGAAAACAGATGATCCAACACTTGTGGGAAAGGCTGATGACCCAACACTACTTGGGAAGGCAGACGATCCAACACTGGTAGGGAAAGCTGAGGAGCCACCACTTGTTGGGAAGGCTGAAGAGCCAACGCTTGTCGGGAAGGCAGATGACCCAACACTTGTAGGGAAGGCAGATGACCCAACACTTGTGGGGAAAGCTGAGGAACCAACACTTGTGGGGAAAGCCGAGGAGCCAACACTTGTGGGGAAAGCAGATGAACCAACACTAGTAGGAAAGACAGATGAGCCAACACTTGTGGGAAAGCCAGATGATAGCCCTGTAGATGGGAATGCTGTGGATCCGCTGGATGGAAAAGCTGACGATGCACCAGTAGTTGGGAAGGCTGATGTGATCCCACTTGTAGGGAAGGCCGAGGAGGCCCCAGAGCCTACTGCTGACTGTGTGGGTGGTGCCAGCACATTGCCAATGTTAGCAAGGGGATCCATCTGTCAGCAAAAATATGATTATTAGTTACCATCTCACACATCATCCAAATGAAAAATCTATGAAATCCAAAATTATTAATATATTTCAAAACAGTGTCTGTTTATGGAGCTCAACAAAAACAATATCAGAAGAAAGGTCAGGAGAATCCTGTAACAATTATTGAGGTAAATGTGACAGTTTCCAACTCACAGGATTCACCATGCCTGAAGGAGGGAAGTTTGTTGGCGGCTGTTGCTGTGGCTGCTTCGGGCCAACCACACCGGGTGGGGCTTGTCTGTTGCGGTTGAGAATCAAACTAGCATTGGTGAACATCGTTGCAATGGATTCCGATAACTCTTGGGACACTTGGCTGAAAAGCAACAAGCATTCAGTCATTAATGGAAAAACAAATGTTGAAAGGATATGTACTTCAACATAATTGCTCCGTTTCAAATAATCAACATATTCTTACTGCTATTTTTTTCAGTGAGTGAGTGAGTATGAGTTTATGCCGCTTGCAGCAGTATTCCAGCAACCAAATGGCGGGTACACCAGAAATGGCCTTCAAATCTGAGTCAAACCGGTGTACGAGGAATTGCTTTAATCGAAAGGCTACCCCACCGCCCAATTAATCATAGAGAATATGATGGAGATTAATGTTTGACACAAAGAACTTCTACATACTTCGCCCAAGTCTTGAGGCAAGTAAGCATAGTTGCAATAGTGTCTGGCGGCAACTGTTGGCTCTTCATCTGTGGCAGTTCTTCCTTCACCGGAGCTCCAACCAGCTGAGGACAACGTCTCTTGAGGAACGTGACGCAGGCTTGGATGAAAGGCTCCTGGAATGAAACCATCTTCAAATAGTGTCATTTATGTCATTCAGTATCAGGTAGAAACATGTCACACACATCAAAGAATCAAAATGGCCAACCTTGTGTTCTCCGATCTTGTCTGTCAACCACTTGTCCAGTTTGAGATACTCTCGTCTGGAGGCGAGGCATGCAAGGTCAATCACAAATGCAAAAGGTGTAGCATTGAGAAGCATGGAGAGAGCCTGTAATCAGACATACATACAACAATAAGGCAGTGTTGTTTCCATTGTAACACAGAACTCTATTGATGTGTGGAGGTCATTAGAATAACCTGATCAAATATCCTCAACCAACCACAGGTGTAACAACAAACGGACAGAAAGACACTAAGATCTTCCAATCAGAGTGAGTGAGTGAGTGAGTGAGGTTTTACGCCGCTTTTAGCAATATTCCAGCAATATCATGGCGGGGGACACCAGAAATGGGCTTCACACATTGTACCCATGTCGGGAATCGAACCCGGGTCTTCAGCGTGACGAGCGAACGCTTTAACCACTAGGCTACCCGACCGCCCCTCTTCTAACCAGAAGGTATGGTCACCACCAGGATTGGAGCCCTCAAAGTCTCTACCTCTGGCTAATGATTGTAGTCTCCAGCCAAGATGACACCAGTATGGAACTAATTGTCAAATATTACTATCAAGAATGATGAGCTTAAGAGTGGTGATATTTTGTTTTATTCAGTATGTGATTTTAACATACATCAATAAGAATGGATAGTTTTCCATTTAAAAAAGAGGAAAGAAAAAACTATGCTGTTATAAATTAGGTCTATGTTTGCCCATAACAGGCCCATCCACAATAATTAGGTTTGATACGAAGGACTTATTCTGGCCCAGAATGCACAAGAGAGATTTTAGAGCAAACAGCCATCGGAATGCAACAAAGACCTATACATTGGAAATATATTGCATACCTTTAGATCTTGAGCAACATCCAAAATACGTGACAATCGAGTCTGATCATGAGGCTCTCCCCTCATGTACCATTCTGCCATGGAGTGCATTATCAACGTCCTGATTGTACTGGAGTGTCCCTGGAAACAAAACACCACATTCAACATTCAAAACGACATTCACATTCAACATTCAAAACTCAATCATCTGAGGGGGATACAAAAAGGATTGACATATCAGTGTTTGAAATTACCAGGCTCCTAGGGTCCTTGAAACTTCCTCTTTTTCTACCTTAGTCTAGGAACACCCTCAATCCTATATTTCAAACATTGAGCTATGATGAAGACACCTTGACTTTTATGCTAATTTTCAATGTATATCATACACACAGTCAGAGAAAATGACCTTTCAGACTCAAATCAATACATCCACAAAAAAGGTTTACAAACAGCAAAATGGAAATAATAAAGCAAATTTGTCAGTGCTTCCTGTGACCATGAAAATGAGGGCAAGGTTAACATCAAACAGTCCATAGGCACCTTACATTCTCGCACAAAGCATGGAACAAAATTATTTGTGGAAAGGGAATTTGCATACTGATATTGAAATATCCTAAAATTCAGAATATCAGATTGTGGCAAAAGGGTTTAGGTCTACAGGCCCCAAATGACTGGACATTATTTTCAGGAGATTTTAGAGTTATTATATGGAAAACAATTAGCGGAGAGACTGAACAGAACTAGACAACAATCGGCTTCAGACTAGTGGCTCAGGTCACAGACTGGCATATTCTTATCATGCCAACCTTGCTGTACAATTTGTTTAAGACATCTAAAGGAACAGAGGTGTTAACTTGTCATGACGACTGTACCTGATGATGCCAAGCATAATGGAGGACCACAGCTGAATTTGCATGGCTGCCCAAGAATATTGGCATAAGTGTTGCAATCAGTTCTTGTTTGATAGTGTTCCATGTAGGCTGAAAGAGAAAAGATTCATGGACAAAAATTTCATTTTGGGCTATAAGTTACTTTTAAAAAATGTCACTGTCAGATCAATAGTAATACAGTGGTCCCTCGTTACAACGCTCCCTATGGGGTCCAAATAATTGGTGGGCGTTATAGACGTTTAACCGAGGCCGAGGCCGAGGCGGGGGAGCGCGCTCGGTCAATCTCACGATCTTCGCCTTGTCTCACACATTGCAATGATACAAGTTGTTTACCGTTCATAGTGTAAAAATATGAATCCATTATGTTTTCACTGTTTGTTATTATTTACAAGCCTTAACTGTCACATTCAATGTGAATGTAGTCTACTTACATGAAAATATCGATCGATAATGGTAGTAACAGACGCTATGAGTGGAGAGCCAATCACAATTCATTACAGAGTGTTTCAGTGGCATTGATTGGTCATGTTGCTTAAAATACGGAAAACGATAGTTTTGACCAGCGCTACGCGCATTCATACACATTCATACAAATATAGATACACATTCAAGCCAGATTAATTGGTTTGATACTATTACTTGATCCGAATCAAAAGGAATGACCGCCGTGTTGTGACAGTAAAATGTGAGTTGACAGTGTCGCCTCAAATTGGATTGCCCACTGATTAAGAATATAACAGTGAGGACAGGGAAACAATCTCAGTGGTCATCAAACAGTGAGGACAGGGAATACATACTGTTGTTTGCAGAAGGGCAAGGACTAGCATATCAGGACACTTCTGGGAAGGGTACTTGAACAGATCCCACACTGCCTGGTAGTGTCCCGCCTCTGCCAGACGCAGTAATGACTCAACCAGGTTCAAGGATTTCCTGCAATAAAACATTGTCACTGAAAACTTGTGTTACCTTGTCCATTTAGCCCAAACCACCAAAATGAGGTAAATCTATTGAGGCAATATTGAGTAAGTATGGCTTTATGCTTATGTTTTAGCTATATTACAGCGACATGGCCGAGGGACAGAGGAAATAAGACTTCACATATTGTACCCTACTATGGGAAATCAACCTTTGACATGGCTCCTCTTGTGGGAAATCGAACCTGGACGTTTGACATGGGTAACGTTGAGGGAAAACCAACCAGGACCATTTACATGGCTACACTAGTGGAAAAACAAACCCAGGATTTTTGACATAGCTACCCTTGAAGGAAATAAAACAGGACCTTTGACATGGTCACACTAGTGGGAAATCGAACCTGGACCTTTGACATGGCGGGCGATTGCTTCAACAGACCACTCCACCACCCATGGGAAACAAGCTTCTAAAATACAACTACAAGAAATTAAGGAATCATGTGTATGACATGGCACCTGCTCTATCCAGTCTTCACACCACATGGTTTGTGAACGCTATACATACCAAGTAGCAACCTCTCTGTCTTCATCATTGGGTGTAGATTTGAGGATGTCAATGACCACTGTATCACCTGGGTAGTCAGCAAAACTAAAGACATCGGGGTTTCGCAATGACTGTATGATATATGAAAGCTGAAACAAAGAATCATTTCATGAATTTTCTAATGCAAAAGCTGCAAGTTTTCAGCTGCATGATGTCAAAGGGGTGTAAAATAAAATTGAAAAAGCACAAACATGGACTAAATCATTCCTTCCTTGTTGTGTACACTTTTGAAACTAGGAGTGAAACAATGTGAGTGAGTGAGTGAGTGAGTGAGTGAGAGTGAGTGAGTGAGTGAGTGAGTGAGTCACACTGAGGTGAGGTGAAATGGGGTATAACGTCGCTTGAGATTACACTCACTCCGAACTCAATTCCCATGTTTGTGGCTTGGTATGTGGATCCATATGGTTCCATGGTAACCTTATTACACCAAACTTGGAACTATGGGAGAACGTTAGGCCCTTGTCTACACATCCAAAGCAATGGTGCCCATGTCAGACATATCCTTTAGTTGAAAATGGCTACTTTGAGGTACTGTCTGTTTTGGAAATGGACACAACCACAAGTACATATGAATGTGTGTGATTATGCCACACTCAGCAATTATAAGAAAATGGTCTGTAAATATTCGAGTTCGGAAAAAAAATCAAATGACTGACATCGTGAGCATCAATTTACACAATTGGGATACAATGACATGCATCAACCAAGTCAGCAGGCCCGAACATCACATCCTCTTAGTTGTCTCTTATCACAAGCACGGGTTGCTGAAGGCCAATTGTCGCTCCGATCAAGGGGCATGTATGCAGTACCTGTCCCTCTGTGTTACTCCATGGCTTGAAGATGTATTCCACTGGGAAGATGTCTTGTAGGCCTCGGAACAAGCCTTCCATCAGCAGCTTCAGGCCTTTCTTGTTGTTCACATAGAAACCTTTGTGATCCAGCTGACTGACCACCTCCTTCCAGTTCAGGAGTGGTGCCTACAGAAAATAGGACATTTTTATGTCGTGTGAGCAACAGAATGTTGAACACCAGCCATCAATATTTGTTGATAATTGTTTGTTGCTTATTAAACACATCACTCAGCAATATTCCAGCTATATGACTGCAGCCTGTATATAAAATGTTCAGGAAAAGACAATCGCAATTATTTTGTGAAATACAAGTCACTTCTACAAAGCCATAACATTAGTTATTAATACATAACATAAATTTGGAAATTTGTAATTCCAATTTGGGATTTACTTCTAACATCTGCAGCAGATGTGGGGTCGAATTTCAGCGTGAGCAGGCCCAAGCAAATCTGTGCTAAGGCAAGCAGGATAGTGTCAAGTTTTAACTCTAGTGAGCCTGACAATCCAATCCATTTAGTCAAATAATATAATACATTCCTGTTTATGAATGTGTTTACGGAACAGCAGCAGTTATTTTGCTGAAATTCTATGCATACTCCTATAAGGTGTACTTACAAGATCCTTCACAACCTGCACAAAGATTTCTACATTCCATGTTGTTACTCCTGGTGTGTCTATTCTGTCTTTGTCTGACCATCCACTGCCAACAGCCACTGAGGTCTGAAAAACAATTGGAAAATCATATATTGTTTATTCATTGCATAGCTGTCACAAACATATCAACTTACATTTCTCTTTCATGATGTGTATATATTATTTGCTCTCACTGGATATGATTAAAGCAACAGCTACTAAAAAATCAAAACATAGCAAGCGATATATACATATTGCCCACTGTATATGATTTTTTCCAGTTACACATTGGTACAAGTCCTACCGGTGCTGGCTGTGACTCTCCAAGGCCTGTGGGTGTGTGGGCCATCATCCCCAGGACACGGGCAACCGAGGTAGGCGTCAACTCTCGGAAACCAAACTGCATCAGATGGTTCCGGCATTCTTCAACACTGGAAGTATAACAATGTCCATGTGTCAGTCCAAGCATTAGCCAATACATAAACTATATCGACTACGCTCCAGCCTCTGATCTTCACTGTGAAACGAAAACTGATACTTACGTGGAGGTACAGCTGTATCCAGCTTCTAGTATCATGTCTGCCAGAGAGGCATCCATCTGGAATGATAGCCATTCAAGTGAAAGGAAAGATCCAGGACAGTTACAAAGCCATCAACTTTACCTTAAACAAGTCACATCAATTCTTAGCTGACTGCATCAAAATCAATGATCAGGCTTTGACCACATTGGTAAACCACCCAAAACCTAACGACTAAATTGTCTCCATACTAAGGATCAGTGTAGCAAATTTGAGTGTGTTGGGTTTTACGCCGCTTTTAGCAATATTCCAGCAATATCACGGCGGGGAACACAGAAATGGTCTTCACATATTGTACCTATGTCGACAATCGGATCAGAGTCTTCATGTGACGAGCGAACTCTTCAACTACTACTAGTACTAGACTACCCGAATGCCCCCTTAAGTTCGATGGAGGAACTTTTGTCATCATTCACTAACATTCCAAGTAACATTTCAGCTATAAATAGTGATGAATCTGCATGGATGAATGTTGATACAAACCATTGACTTGGGCATGCTGTGTGTATCTGCAAGTTTCTCTATGGGTATGTCTTCTGTGCTGGGGAACAGTAAGGGAGCAAGAACTGCCGGTGCTCGTTCGCGGGGAAAATCTGCAACCATGACACGAATCAGGATGTGTACACATACAAACAACTGGACATCTTTCAGCTTAGAGAAGTTAAATCAGAATCTTGGTCCAGCTCTTGTTCTAACAGCATTGTGTATACCACATGTCCCTCTTGACCATGTTGACAGTTACATGCTTTACACATTGAGAACTTTGTCACGGATAAGTATTTAAGAATTGTCTTCAATATATTTGGTATTTATGGAGGTGCACACTGCACACTGCAAGTCTGCAATGCAAATTTACACAAAGTATGCAAACTGTTTTTATATTTATAACTCCATTAACCGAAAACATGTTAAAGTCAATTCTCAAAAATTAATCTAAAAAATCAGACTGCTTAATTACTCATCAATGCAAAAAATGTAGACAATATGAAATCAGGGACACATAAATTCACAGACAGCTTAAAGAAGCATAAAAAACTATTGCTTGGTTAGACAATGAAATGCCACAGAATCAATTGGTGTCTCTGCATGCATGAGCGAGGGAGGAGAGATTTCCAATAGCCTCTAACAGTATAGTCACAGCATGTTAACTGAGCAAGAGAAGCCAAAGTTCATATTCAGGGCATCTGGTATGGAAACCCTTGACCAGCAGAACCTGGGACAGCTGAGGGATGCAAGTCTGCACAGCAAGCCTCAGACCATCCTAAATAACATACTACGTCTGAGAACTTGACCATCTGAAACACTCCACAGAGTGAGTGAATTTGGTTTAATGCCGCTTTTAGCAATATTCCACCAATATCACAACAGGGGACACCAGAAATGGGCCTCACACATTGTACCCAAGTGGGGAATAGAACCTGGGCCTTAACGAGCGAAAGCTTTAACAGATAGACCCCACTGCCTCTGCAACACTCCACAGAAGTGTAAGCAAGTCTGTCTTAACGCTGCTTTCAAAAGTATTTCAGTTATACTAAGATGTCAGCTAAATGTGGTAGGACAGCCCAATGGTGAAACCCATGAGAAATGATATGCCAAACTATAATAACATCATAACTATACCGAGGGTAAATCTTGGACTCCATCTTACAATCATCGGATTCTCGCATGACTAACAGATAAAATCGGCAGAGTTTCGGACTGAATCACAGACTACGGGGCCATCATCCTTATTCCACAGGGGAAGAGATTTTATCTGAGACTCAGCACTGATTACCTCTTCTGAGTGTTTTCAGGAACGCCTCCTTCTGTTCGTTGCCAATACCAAAGTGATCTTTTCCCCGCTCTAAGTGTGTCAGTAGCAGGTGGAGTACTTCAATGCAGACGTCCTGAAGCCCACCCTCCTGTCGACTAGTGACGTCTTAAACACAAAAACATTACATGAAGTCTCAGTAAGCAGAAAGAAATCTTGAGCGAGAACAATCAGCTGCCTATAATGACAAAATGGTAATACCAGTTAAGTATTCCCAAAATGAACACTGCATGAGTGCAACATAGAACAGGTTTACCATCGATAGACAACTCTGGTTGCGTCACGAATGATAAAGCTTATTTGCTTGACAGCATCATCAACAATGCCATGGTGTCCCACAAGGATAATACATGTACTGACTGAAAATTAAAGTTGTGAGAACAGTTCACATTTACCATTAGCAATAATTGTTTGTTTGTTTGTTCGTTTGTTTGTTGTTTAACACCGCACTCAGCAAAATTCCAGCTATATGACGGGGGTCTGTAAAATAATCGAGTCTGGACCAGAGAATCCAGTGATTGACATCATGAGCATCGACCCACGCAACTGGGATTGATGGCATTTATCAACCATGTCAGCGAGCCTGACCACATGATCCTGTTAGTCGCCTTTTACGACAAGCATAGTCGCCTTTTACGACAAGCATAGTCGCCTTTTACGGCAAGTATGGGTTACTGAAGACCTATTCTACCCCGGAATCTTCACAGGTCCCATTAGCAATAAGCATGATCGGTGACCTGCTGTAAAATTGGGAGAAAAATGTTTCTTTGACAATGTTAGTGTAACTATATGTGACTTATGCTTCAAATCAGCAATAAAGTGACATATGACGAGTTAATATTAGAATTTACCACACCACAGGTCAAGTTATGCAGTTAGCATAAAGTTATATAGGCAATATCAATCTAGATGTTGTGAAATCTCCATGTAATCACCTGCATCCACGTATGACCGGAGTAAGTCGGGAAGCTTTTGCTTGATGTACTGTGTGGCGTAGGTGCGGGAATCAGGGCTCACAGAGTTGAGAAGAGCCAAGCCAAATACAACCTCCTGTACACGCGAGAGCCTCAACACCTTACTCAGCTGGGGAAACAGCTGCGATGTGGGTTTTAAACTCTTGAAAAACAAACAGAAACGCATTGTCATTCAAATGAAATATGTGGAGCAGAGAATGATTTTCAGGGAGTACAGTTCTGGTAGTACATATTTTGTGTCTACCCCTAAGCTCTGATCATGAGAATTACTTAAAAAAAGTTTGAAGATTGGGAATGGTTTTGGTTGTTGATATCAACTCGATGTTAATATCAAATCATTTTGTCCAAGATAATTAACAGCAGCTATTTCTGGGTGCTGCCTATATTATCGTCAAATACATCTTCAAGCAAAATATCAGAAGTGTCAGTAAACTTAGTCTTATATAAATAGACAATATGAGATCAACAGTATCTATTATCATGATTATAATCAAAGAAAAATACCAGAAAATAATCTAAAATAATCTTTACAATGGGAAAAGTATCTACCTTTTGGTGGTGTAGGGGATTGTCGATGGCGTAGCACAATGTTGACACAAAGTTGGATTTACTAAAAAGTGACCCACACTCTTGAATCAGAAACTGAGTCTGGAAAGGAAACTGAAGACTCTTTTACTGACACACAAATAAAGAAAACAATGGAAATCCAACTTTTTTTATATTTACTCAAGTATTTTAAGCCAAGGCATTACACTAGAACAGGCAGACAAATTGCGTTTGATCATTCACTTTGTATATACATGTATAAGCATCAGCTGGGATTTATCTAGACTTCTTCATGGCCAATATTCAGTCCCAAGTCCCAATACAGTTAAAATTCTGAAATGGGAATTAAATATTCCCAATTCAAGTGACCATAGTTCTTATTAATGTTAGGGCTTGGCAGATTTGACCAATTTGTCTCTGAATTTAATTCTTAGTTATTCATTATTGCACTGAATGCAATGTTAAAATAATTCTGAAGTTAAGAAAATAAGGACTATGAAATAATTCCCAACCTTGAACAAAAAAGTATGGGTTTTTCCCATAATGTGCCTGTCAAGGGCACTTAGGTTTGGAATTCTAGATAAATCCCTGTCAGTTCTATAATGTAGCAACACTTCACAATGACCCACCTGGTGAAAGTCCTTGCCGCTACTTTTACCATCACCACTGAAATCAACGTGAGAGAAGAGGCACCGGAACAGATGCCTATCAGCCTCCGCTCCGTGCTGGGCGACAAGCTGCAACACAAACACAGACGTTCCCAGGACCCATATTTTGTTTGTTTGTTGTTTAATGCCCTACTCAGCAATATGACAGCAGTCTGTAAATAATCAAATCTGGAGCAGACAATCCAGTGATTGATATCATGCGCATCGATCGAACATTTGAGATGCGATGACATGACCTATACATACAATAACTGTATATAGTTATCCTAAACCAATGCAATGTCCGCTATCACACTGTGGAAGGATCACGCTGGGTACATGGGGTCTAATGCATCCCCCGTTAGGTTCTATATAACGAGTAGGAAGCGAGGGATGCATAAAACCCCATGAACCCTGTGATCCTGCTACAATGAATGTATCTTTATACCAACATGTTTTAATATGACATTGATAAAGAACTAAAACAAATTCAAAATTGATAGAAAACAGCTGTTTGATTGAGTGGAGGTTAGCTTGTGCTGTGTCACGTGACTTTCAGTGTGTGGCCTTTTGCTTCGAAGCCCCTCAGAAATCTACATGCTGACTGATTTGCTCGTGCCGGGGTATAACAGATTTATTCTACCACTGAGAAATTTATTTCCCTCCAAGGCGGGATACATACAGTATTTTATCCAGATCACATGGACCAATCAGATCCTATCATTCTGACATATGATTAAGTTCATTGTTAAGAAAAATTCTCATCACCATCAACCGTTCTATTTTAATGTTCATCTACACATCAAACCCATAATCATGTCAGGTTTCAGTTTTATTGGGACATAGAACTTTGAAATAATAGAGAGGTTAATTGTTTTATCAGGGCTTAACCACCTTGCCACCTGAAGAACTGCACATGGAACAAGAGTGTGCAACATTTATAACGAAAGACAATACAGTAAACTATGTTTACAATGAACGCCCTTATAACAAACTGACAGATAAAACGAACTTATTTGTTTGTCCCAGCCATTTGCTGTATATATACACTCATAACAAACTACGGTTATAACAAACTAAAAGCACTGGTCCCTCTGAGGTTGTTATAACCGTCACTAAACCGTAGTTTACTGTTCTTTGTTGATTGAAGGGCTGAAGCAAACAATGCCACCTATTACTGACCATGAAACCCAAACTGATAGCACTTGCGAGCAACACCACATGCAACTGGGCTGTTGTAAAGGCCATCAGAAGGGCAAGTAGAACTTCCTACCCATTAAACTATTACTATACATGGCATCATTATGTCCCCCTTGAACATACAAAAGGAATATAATACAGGAATGAGAACAATCTCATTAAAATCAGATCTTAGTTCTCGCTACCGCTACACAAAGATCTGAGGACATCCCATTACGGGTCACGTCAGACCGACCTTTCGCAAACTCTGACCGACCAATGGAATTACTGACAAGAAGTCGACATTAGCCAATCAGAAGGCAGCTTTCTCGTGCTTTACGGCACTAATTTCAAATTGGCGACTAAGCTTCGAAACATATTTTGACAAATTCTCGCTTAAAAATTTGAAACCTGAACAAAAGAACATTCTGGAATGGCTAATATATGGTCTAGCGTGCATAGATTCAGTCATTAGCCCTTAACTATCGTTCAGAATACCCTGTTTTAAAGTTTTCGAGGCTAATTCTGACTGTCACTTTCATGATCTGGTAAGCGACGCTCAGATTGGTCGTATGAAAGGTCGTTCTGACGTGACCCCTTATGGGATGTCCTCAGATCTTTGTTTAGCGGTAGCAAGAACTAAGATCTGATTTTAATTAGATTGGGATGAGAATGGATATTTTTCTTTTCAGCTGAAATGTCTTTTCAATGGAGCGTGGTCCATAATTTGGGGGTGTTTATAGGGGGTTTCATCAGAATATAGCAAATTTGAGTTCACAAAAATTCGCGGAATTTGATGGATCCGCGGAAGATTCTCATCCCTGATAACAAAAGTATACTACTTCTTCACATTCTCAAAACACTGCAACCATTATGGTGTTGTTTCGTGTTTCAAAAGTATACATCGTGAGATATAAGACTCGAGCTAAAGACTTGTCCAATGAAGTTGGAAGTTACACCAGAAGTTTGAGGCAGGTTGCAACACCTACATTGACAATGTTAGATATTACACAGTCCTGGGGTCCTTGAGGTAAGCACAGTGTTTGAATCTAGAGAGCCACGATCGTTGGAATTATGACAAACAGCCCTTAAATTTCAACACTATACTGATTATATATTAACAAATCATTCTACCATGAATTTGGAATTTACTCGATTGTGATTGGTCAATCAGAGACTATTATCACAATAAACCCCCTCTGATTGAAACAGTTGGTTTGACAGCCATAGAATAGAATAGTACTATTTTCAGTCATTGTTGGTAGGCATATTTAAATAATTATATTTACAATTACAGGTTACAAAATGCACAGATGCAGTTACTACAATATTCAAAGGATATGTGGCAATACATTTCGTGCAGAAAACACAATAGAAATCTACAAAGGGAATGTATTTACGTTTTGGAGACAACAGAGAGCTTGGAATTTCTTTACACCACTGTGACGTCATATCTTTGCATCACAATGAGCGGTATGACGTCATAATGGTGATGTGCGATGTAGAGCGAAAACCTTGCAAAGCTTGCTTTGTTTTCTTTAGGGATGCCCACCTCATGTTAGCTTACCAAGTTGCCTTGCATATATGCTTTCAATGCCTGTCATATGTTCGAGTGAAGTATAACTGCTTGAGTATATACAGCGCCATATTTTGTTTGGTGATTCCGTAATTCAGATCGATAACTCACTCTTAACACTGGACTCAACCCATGCGGCTTCACTCAGTATATTTGCTAACACCAAAGAGTTCGAGTTTTATTTAGTCATGGTAGAATGGAGATAAACATACTGTGTTTTCAATGTAAAGCTAGGTTACCTGTAGATTTAACCGCGCTAAATTTAACATTTGAAAAGCCTGATGCCATTGCAAATATGCAACACCAGCTTTAGTGCATCATTTCCTACTGATAGATTATTGTGACATGAAAGAAAAGTTGTTATGAGTGTTACCAGAGGAAATTCTGAAAATGATTGAGGTAAACACACATTGCATTGCATGATTTTCAACAAGTACAAAGAACTTTTCAATAAATAAAGAATATTGAAATTAGGTTGATCATTTTGGTAATGTGTGGGACACAGAGAAGAGAAAAAAATTAATTTCTCACACTGAGTGAGGATTCAGACTTTAAAACGTGACTAAAAGTGTGAATTTTCAAGTTTTATTTTTGTTTATTCAACAGGACCAAAAGGGGTACAAATTTGGATAATGACCCATATATGATATTCAGACTGTCCCCAGTATGAACAAACACAGTGCACAACTGTTTCTGCCCTGAACAGAATCTCTGACACGAACACATGCTTAACTCTCTTCACATTGCAAAACATGGTGAAACAGATCTATCAAGATTATCTCTTATGGTTTTAGAGCTATGTATACAACAATATACTTGTAGTCAATGTGGCAATCAGCATTATTCTTGCTATGTAATGGATGCCTGTCAATACTAGTGTCTGGGACAACTGTACCACTGTGACTAACGTTTCAAAGCATGTGCAAGAATCCTGGCCAGGATGCTACAATGTTGTCTAGGGATCATTTAGCATTTTCTCAACAATCATCAGTCACAATTGTTTTTCTTCAGGCCAGTCAATCGAAGATAATGATAGGACTAGGTTGTCCATTTTTGTCTATATCTTTAGAATCTTATTCCACAGATGAAAATACTTCATCTGTTGCATATTTATGATGAACGTACTTACCATTTGTTTACATGTAACTATTTACAGAGTACACATGTTGATTGAACATTTTGAATAACTTATACCCGCAGTCCTTGATATAGATCATGAACAATTTCAATCCATCATTGCACAGGTGCAGGATGAAACACTGATGATATCAATGATCAGAACTTCCCTAGTCTGTTAGTACGATGACAAACCATCAAGACAATTGGCTGGGCCACACAATGTAGCCACTCGATTCTCATTTTATTCAGCTATGCTAGCAAGCATTGGACCCGCTATGAACCAGAATATTGTGGGCTACAAATCTGAAGTGGGGATATAAAATACCAGTGTTGGTATTGAAAATGTTTTACTTTTATTCTTCAATTGAGCATACACTTAAACTGCAAATAGGAAAGAAACTGAACAAGCTGAATGTTGATTAATCAAAATGGATCATTTGCTGCACTTTCTGCTGATATGTATGTGTACAACATACTAACAAGATTCCTATGAAAGTATGACAAGAAATGAGAAAGAATTAAATAAGGCCCAAGGAGGTGGGTACTGTCACTACATGATGCAGGGTGCACACTACTGTTAGCTCTGTGCTTATCTGTCACATCAGTGTCGTGTAAAGTGGAAAGAATCTGAAATCCCTTTACTCATGTCACAAATGCACCAGTGGAAATTCACCTGAAATAATTGTTTCATGTGAAGTTTACATGACATACAGCTTTTCAATTGGAGAAGCAGGTCATATAACTGATATATTGACGTTCATAAGTCTACGAACGACACATTTTGCATACGTTTTTTCATGAGATTGTATTCTTGAAAAAATGTAAACACTGATGGACTACTTCCACACTCATGTAACCTCTTCTTTTGGTGAACTATTTTATGCCGCATTACAGCTGGTTGTTAAATGGCTGTTAGTGTGAACATGAAGTCCCACTTACTAAATGAGATTGTGTACAGGTATATAATAGTGATATAGAAAATTATAAGAATTGACTTTCACTTTGCGTGCATTATTTGGCGAATAAACCTTCAAACCTTGTCTCTCTACAAAGGGTCATACTCCAATGAACTCACACAAAGGGAAAGTCAATTCTTAAATGTTCAACTACCCAAATATTATGAACATGGAGAACAAATGAGGACACACAAAATGCTTGGAATTCTACAAGCCTTAATAGTATCTTTTATCATATATTTAGTGATCTGAAAAGATCTAACAATAGTAACATGTATGATAATTTTATCAGGTCAATGAGAAGAACATGAACGGAAAAGTCATTATCCTACATTTATCATACATGTAAAACTACATGTCATAACTAATTTACCAATATATTGATGGTTTGCTTGTGACAAAAATACCACTTCAATATGTCAATTTGAGCTGATGATAGCTAAAAAAAGATTCCATATCCAAGCATGTCCATCATAATCACTAATATACAATATCTTGTCAGTAATCCAGTAAATAATCCAGCTACTCTTCTGTAATCAAAATACTAATCATAATCACTGCAATCATGCTTTCCGTTTCATAAAAACACGTTCATGAAAATACACAATGAGCCAGATACGGCACTGTCAATTTTCACAGTGGTGAAGGTATTGTGAATTTTGAAGAAATAATTTGATGTCGCAGTAAATGTTTAGATGGCAAGATTTGTGAAACAAATCTTTGCTCTGAAAATAAGTTATGTTATCAGCATGATCAGTTTGGTAATACAGTTTTGTGTGAAAAAATGTACAACACACACCAGATGCCACTATTTGCTATTGTGCCTAATAAAATATCAGTTGTTCAGATAACAATATTAGCTGACATGCAAAATTCACTGACACAGCTGTAATCCTATAACAGTCATATTTTTTTAACTGACCGACACAGAGTTCTTGTTTATTATCCTAATTACTTTTTATCTATACAACATTTTCTGTAAATGTCAACTGACATTTAATTCAACATTGATTCACACCATATATAGAAAATATGAGAAATGATACTGCATCATATTTAGCTACATTCTTCATAGATGTTGACAAGGAGACCTTGACATCTTTTCCGAATTCAAATCTACATTCACATCCTTGTAAAGATATACCATACGATGTGAACGTTGCTGTGATAACATATTGACCATTGGCCATTCAGTATGTTATGATATTATTCAAAAATGAATGAATAGGCAGTTGAAGAAAATTGGTGATATTTGATCCTTAATTTCGAACTCGACAGATACTCTCTGTGAATGTCAAGGCTTAATTTCCAAATTATCTATGATCTGCATGGTTAATCAACATTCTATTTCATAAATCATTAATCAAACATGGGTGTTACTTACATGTGATATCTCAGAAACGTTTGCTTTGAAATTTTTCTTTGTTAGATTGGCAACTGAATAACTGATTTCTGCCAACGCAAATGAAAGTGAGTCCAGATTCATATTACTCCATTCACATTGAAACGAAAGCTCCAAATGCTCTTTGAAGCCTTCTCACAGTCAATATAAATACAAAAACCTATTAACAAAGTTCTTAGAGAAGTCAAACGCGGCCTTTGCCGGGCCAACATCAGGAAATGTCCTGAATATTCACTGTGTCATTTTCAGACTTCTCGACATGGCGTCACAGCTGCCATATTGGCTCGTGTTCGGGTTCAATCGTGAGTGTCCGGATGCACTTCGAAAACCGCCGAAGAATAAATATTATTCGTATAGATTCAATACTAAAAGTTGACCAACTTAAACTCAGTTTTCTATCAATTTCATGGTGCTGTGAAAGATTGAAAACACTTTTAGACCGTGCTATAAAGATTTTAAACGATCCAATGTTCGGGTCAGGTGACACACCACGTGATACCAGTAAAAATAGGTTATTTTTAGCATTGATGTCAATTCGTTTTCACATGGACAAATAAATGTTCACATTTTCTGTCTTTAGATTGAAAATGATAAATTAAGATCCACTCCAGCAGTTGTTATGCAACATTCCGTTTGTAAAATAGTCTCTGTTTTTCTTGTCTATCAATCAGCGGCGTGTTGCTTTATGCGTGCGTTTCGCATTTATCATTTGTATTATACATATATGACTCATATATAATCTGTTTCATTTTCAGGTATATTTTGCACGACGTTACTTTCACGTGGACTTTGAAGATATATGTGGTGCGTAACTGTCACTTCTCAAACTATGCATAACTTTAATTGTTGTGACTGCCAGTCTGCTATGAATTGTTGATGTGAGACCTATGAGAGACCAGTCATTTTATTAAAAAGGAAAAAAACTACTGACTTTACGATCATGAGCCCCCCCCCCCCCACCCCCTCCCCCCCCACCCCCCAAAAAACCCAAAACAACAACAACAAAACAACAACAACCAAAAAAGAAATAAATCCACAAACAAAACACCAAATCTCAAAACAAAACTAAAAAAACCCAAACAAACAAAACAATGTCTCAAAAGCAATCAGTTCACACAGAGACCATAAAGTATTTTATGATCTCTGGTTAACAACAACTTTTGGAGCCTAATTTTAAAAAGTTCTTTGTGTAGGCTTATCTCAATTATTCAGATAGTACCAGTTGAATGCCATCCAAAAGAATATGGTTGTTAGCTATTACTCTTTGTTTATTAATTTCTCTAAAGCTTTGCCTCTGTAGCATGATGTCTCAATACTGACCAGCCTAGCACTGGCTGGAGTCAAAGGAAAGTTCTGAACTCCTAGAAGGAAGCATTTTAAGTCCCAAGTTGTGTCATTTTCAGTTTGGTTCATTGCTGGAAGAAAATGGTGGCAGAGCTGTGTGCTCTGTTTGCCTACAGTCCGGCAATGTCTCTGCTGATTACATCTGTGACAGTCCAAGTCCCTGAGATGTCTCTTCATCTCCAGACACATCGACCAGGATTTAGGTGGAACAGCTTTTTACCCAAGTTTTGGGCCTTTTCTGTTTAACTCTCCAGATTTGTTACCAAGGGGAGGTAACTCTAATCTACTGTCCCCAAGATTGAAGTACACACAGACCATGAGATACAAAGTATGTTGTGTGTATGTGTGCAGGTTGTGTGTATGTTGAGGGTCTTAGTCTGAAGTTGAAACATTGGTAGAACCAGCATGTCTCAAACACTCACTACCCAAGGTTCTGAACAGACTGTTAAAATTGTGACACAGCACAGAAGCTGTAGTCAGCAGTTTAAGATGTCAACATTGACCGTCACTGAACAAATGTTGTCAGCATTGATATTCAAATAGTTTATAAAAACTAAAAGTAAAACTAAAATCAAATGATTTGAACAAATATGATGTCACCTCTTTATGGCACCTTATACTTAAACAATTCAGCAGGCTAAAGGTTAATGGACAAACTCGTGTTCAGGTTAAAAGTAGGACACATCTGAAGCCAAAGTTCCAGTGTCAAGTTGGTTCATCATTCGACACAGACAACAGCAGTACGTGATTACTTAAAGACCAAGTCTACACCAGGTTGCGCACCAAGTTCCCCCCATCTACAGTTCGAGCTATCACTAAACTATTAGATTTATAACTGTTTTTGTAAGCACCACTGTACAACATACACATGCCATATGAATGTGAAGAATCTCCCTAGCAGTGCATGTATTGTAGTCCTTTTATTCTTATTGTCATTATGGTGCTGTAATATTCAGTATTAATACTGATATCTAATCACCAATAAACTTCAAAATCCATATGTGCAAAGAGTGAGTGTGTGCATCCCTCCTATGGATGCTGCAGCAATGAGGGGCTTCAAAAACCCTGTCTGGGGAATCAAACTGTGATGAGTGAACACTTTCCCCGCTTGACTACCTGCTGCACCAGATCAATGATGATGTGAGGTGAAATGGGGTTTAACGTTGCGTCCAAGATTATTGCACTTATATAGCGACGTGCATGCACGATGTGTGTGTGTGTCTGCAGTCTGAGGACTTTATAGTGCCAAACCACTGAGATACCATGCCGAAGTTTAACATGAATACCCCACTCAGACACAGTATGCTGACTCCGAGCTGACCAGTCCTTGTTTTAGCCCCTAAATGCCGAGCGCCAGACAGGGGAACAACAAATACCACCTTTTATACCGTCTTTTGGTATGATGTGTCCGAAGATCGGGCGGACGCAATCAATGGCGTTAATAGAAGTGAGTGAGTGAGTTTGCTTTGTTGGAGGAAAGCCTGGAGTGACGGAGGTCTTGAGACAATTACAACTTTGGTGCACGTGCATGGTGCTGACAAACCTTAAAACATCAGGATTTGTGTATGTGCATGTGCGTGTGTGTGTGGAGGGTATGTGCTTGTGGTGTGTGTATATATGTGTGTGTGTGCATGTATTGGTGTGTGGGTGTATGTGCCTGTTCGTGTGTGTTTATGTGCATGTATGCATGTATGTATGTATGTATGTGGTGTGTGTATATGTGTGTGTGCATGTGCATGTATTGGTGTGTGGGTGTATGTGCCTGCTCGTGTGTGTTTATGTGCATGCATGTATGTATGTATGTATGTATGTGGTGTGTGTATATGTTTGTGTGCATGTATTGGTGTGTGGGTGGGTGTATGTGCCTGTTCGTGTGTGTTTATGTGCATGCATGTATGTATGTGGTGTGTGTATCTGTGTGTGTGCATGTATTGGTGTTTGGGTGTATGTGCCTGTTTGTGTGTGTTTATGTGCATGCATGCATGTATGTGGTGTGTGTGTAGTTAAATCAACATTAGAATGTATCTACAACAGCAGTTTCTTAATGAAGAAGACAAGGTTTAAAACTGTTAACTGTTATATGTACCGTGTGAATGTGTGTGTATGTGCATGTGCGTGCGTATGGAGTGTGTATATTTGTGTGTGCATGTATTGGTGTGTGGGTGGGTGTGCCTGCTCGTGTGTGTTTATGTGCATGCATGTATGTATGTATGTATGTATGTATGTATGTATGTATGTATGTATGTATGTATGTACGTGGTGTGTGTGTAGTTAAATCAACATCAGAATATATCTACAACAGCAGTTTCTTAATGAGGAAGACAAGGTGTAAAAGTGTTAACTGTTTTATGTGCTGGTGTGAATGTGTGTGTGTGGTAAGTGTATGTGCATGTGCATGTGTGGTGTTAATGTGTGTGTGCATGTGTGTGTGGGGTGTGTGTATGCACATGTGTGGTGTGCGTGTGTGGTGTGATGTGTGCATGTGTGGGGTGAATGTGTGTGTATGTGCATGTTTGGTGTGTGTATGTGTGGTATGATGTGTGTGTATGTGTGTGTGGTGTGAATGTGTGTGTATGTGCATCTGTGTCTTTGTGCATGTGTGGTGTGATTGTGTGTATGTGTGGTGTGATGTGTGTGTGTGCATGTGTGGTGTGATTGTGTGTGTGCATGTGTGGTGTGATGTGTGTGTGTGCATGTGTGGTGTGATGTGTGTGTGGTGTGATGTGTGTATGTTCATACATGTGCATGTGTGTGTGGTGTGTATATGTTGTGTGTGTGTATGTACATACATGTGCATGTGTGCTGTAGTTAAAACAACATCAGGATGTATCTGCAGCAGCTGTCGATATTCCAAGTTTCAGAATCCCATCGACAAATATTAATAAAGAAGGCAAGGTTTCAAAATTGTTATTTATTTGTTATATGCAATTTACATTATATACATGGAGCAAATCAACAACCTATACATACTGAACTTAATAAAATTAACAAGATGAACCAAAAATTAGATGGGTATCTATAATGCACAATTGTTTATTAAAACAACCAAACATTGATCAGCTATGAACACCTTCATTTTTGAGTATATAACAGGCTCTCATATTTGACTCACAAAATCATTCATCCGATCAAGTCGGATATATATACTGATGCAGATACAAACACAAAATTTGCAGCTTGAACATGTTCTTATTCAATCCCAGCAGCAATTTCAGGATTTAGTATTTTCTCCCCTCAACATCCACTGGAACATTATCTGGAAAGATTAATTTCCTATTTTATTCCAATAAAAGTAAATATGGCAATGTTGACAAATCCCGTCTAAATTAATCATAAAATATTGGAAAATATGATAATTAATAATAGACACATAATTCATACTTGATTCAGTCTTAAAACAGACGTTGTATCTCAAGAGTACATTTCTCATCTCCGTCACCCATCAGGGTTCTCACGAATCTGCATTCTTAAAAAATTGGGCAAACAACTTGAAAAACAAGAAATAAAAATGCCTTTTCTTTCAATGAATGAATGTACATCTTAACATCATAAAAGGAACTGCATCTCCACCAACTGTTCTACACATATATACTACTCTAAAGAGTGAGTGAGAATGGTTCTACTCCGCTTTAAGCAATCTTCCAGCAATATGACGGCAGGCGACACCAGAAATGGGCTTCACACATTGTACCCATGTCGGGAATCAAACTCGGGTCTACGGCGTGATGAGCAAACACTTTAACCACTAGGCTAACCCTACTAATCAAAAGAAGATTCTTACGATTATAGTTCATTTGTCATGTAACTATCGTCACATGAAAGAATCAGGTGTCAATGATATTCCCAAATCAATGTAATCCTACACAAGGCACCTTGAATGTATGAAGTAACAAACACAGGTCGTTCCTATACAGGTTGTCTCAGCAGAATGGCAGCCAAGCCATCATCTCATAATGAATGTACTGTCAGGTCTATGTGGCGTCATCCGCGATCAACCAGGGTATGATACCTCTGTATTGGTAAATACCCTGGACTAGGGGTGAAAGGATACAGGAAGGTCACAATACGATACGTATCACGATACATAGATCACAATACAATACAATACGTACCGCAATACACAAACTAGACTATAAATATTTCAGAGCAGGTTCAAAGGGAAAGGCTAGGTGTAGACACATGTTTGAAGCAGCTATTTTAAATATTGAACTTGATACTCTAATTATAACACATTGTGCGATATTTGACAGACAAACACGCTGGGGGGTCATAAAACGAGTAGGAAATAATTTATATTAGCAAGTGTATCATCTCGTATTGATACAGTACAAAATGTATCGTGTATCGTATTGCCGCATGAAAACTCACGATGCACCGATGTAATTTTTCACCTCTAATTGTATAGGTCCATCTTCCTCCTCTCCAGCGGGCCCCCCGGGGGACATGTCCACCATCTTCCCTGAGATGACCCAGCAGTTCAGCAAGGAAGTGGAGGACATGAAAACGCACGGTGCACCAATGTATCGTTTCACCCCTACCCTGGACTCTAACATAGCTTCGTCTTGAGTTCAAGCTGAATGGCAGGATTAAAAAAAGAGCTGTCTTATCGAATTGATAGCTGTATCAAAAAAATACAACATGCAAAAGAAATTCTGTGGGATGAGACAGGAGAAATAGTGACAAAATTTCCCAAACGAATACCTTTGGTTGGTTGGTGACGTCAAGATCATGAGAGAGGAATTCTGTGATACTATATGGTGATAAGAGAGATCGCGATGCAGTCACATCAAAACTTGGCTATGGTAGGAAATAGGTTCAGGGTTATAATAAGAACTGTGGGGTGGATCAGTGACGAATATGTTGTGCAGTTAATGACAAAGACAGTAGATTTATTAGATCATAATCAATAACCAAGCAAGATGTAACCTTTACTTCATCATTTGTTCCATGGTTATCGGCAGAATCATGAGCTAAGTTTTGAAAGTGCTAAAGTTTGATTCAAACACCTTGATCTAGCACTTCATTGCGAACCGGGATTCGAACACACAATCATAGGTTTCTGGCGTGCCCAAGGGACGCAACTCTGCACAGAGAATCGCGATGCCTTAGACGACTGGGCCACTTGTGCCCCCGTGTTGTTTAAGGCCAATTCCAGTATATAATATTCCAGCCATAAGACAGTGGCCTGTAAACAATTGAGTCTGGACAAGATAATCCCATGATTTAACAAATGTAATATTTGGGATAACACCTTGTTAGTAAAGAACATTGGTACTATTTGTAAGCCTCGGTGGCTGAGTGGGTTAGATCGTTGACTTTATGTGCTGACGATTAGGTGCCCGACTCCGGGATTGTGGGTTCAAATCCCCGATGGGACTCAACCCCCCAAAGTACAAGAATATGTTATCCCAAATATAATGTGTGTTACATTTGCCAACTTTCTAAATGGCATTGTGTATTCATAATCCCGTGATTGATATTATGAGCAATGTCCACATCGTTGGGATACCATGACGTGCCATCCACCAAGTCACGGAGCCTGCCAATCAATCCATTCATACGTCTTGTACGACCAGTACAGGTTACTGGGGACCAATTCTTACCACCAATCTCCACTGGGCTTCACGAAAGGTGTTTCACTTGTGTCTAATCCCTCTGACAATATAGATGTTCAAACTGTATGTGAAGGTTTGTTTGTTTGTTGGTTAACACCACACTCAGCAATATTCCAGCCATATGAAGGCGGTCTGTAAATAATAAAGTTTGGTCCAAACAATCCAGTGAGTGACATCATGAGCATCAATTTACACATTTAGGATGCACTGTACGTGTAGAGTTCCAGTCTGTCGGGTACTAAAAGTGTCATGTCAGCAGTATAAGTGTGTAGCATCAGCTTACAGAGTAAGTCTTAATTACATCAATCCCTGACAATTCAATTGACCCATGGCATCAAGTATACAGAAACAATGCTTGGTCCTCGGCATTTGTTTCTTTGATTCTTAGTTTCTTTGTTGTTTAACGCCCCAGTCAGAAATATTCCAGCTATATGACAGCAGTCTATAAATAATCAAGTTTGGACCAGACAATCAAGTGATTAACATCATGAGCATCAATCCACGCAATTGAATGGGTTCCTGAAGACCTATTCTACCCCAGATCTTCAGTGGTCACCTCTGATGTGTTCCCTCTCCTTAGTGTGTTCATATATATAGTGCATGCTCCGTGGTGTATTTTTGTCATTTTTGTTCCCAGTTTATGGCTACCGTAAAGATTTGACACTGTCACATACACGGATCATATCCCTCCCCCACCCCTACCCAAACAGTTGACACCATCATATACACGGTATCTCCCCCCCCCACACACACACACACACACAAAAAAAAAAAAACCCCAAAAAACCAGCAGTCATCCAAGGTTTCAGGACTGTCTGGGCTGGGAGTAGTGCCACCAGTTCTCTATCATATCATAAATCTTCATGTAACAACACTCATCCAACAGGCATACGATAACAACGTTATTCATCATACAGTATGATGCAACTTGAAAGAATGAAGGCATTCTTGAGCGATTATACAATCTGTAATTATACACTAGGTCGTAACTATGCAATTATCACATATGTACAGTATACAAAACATTGCACAATTGATACAAAGCACTGGCAAATCAAGGCATTCACACTCCAAGTATTTCACCAGGTCTACTTCCTTGTAGAACCGCCAATTCTTCAACTTTGTCCAGACTGAAATGCTTCACACACATCATAAATATTAAACATGCTTCTATCAGTATCAGTTACTCAAGGGATTTATCTAGCATTCCAAACAAAGCGCCCTTTGGCAGACAATGTGGGAAAAAACATAAATTTTATCCAAGATGGACTTTCTAAAAAGTTTGAATATTGAAGGATATCTTTTTATTTCATTCAATGCAAAAATGTAAAACTTCATGTCCATTGGTCCTGTTGTCAGTGAAATGCAAGTCACCTCTGCAGAGCCATAACTTTAATTCAAAATATAACATGACTGAATTCTAATTTGGGAATTTTTAGAGACACCTGCTGCAGATGGTACCGATGAATGAAATGGACTGTTTCGTTTGGCATCATTAGTCTGACACTAAAACCTTTATGGCTCAGACTGTAATAGTGATTGGTATTTGTTAATTCCATTTGAAAAACAAGCTTCACTTTGTGTAAGGAACCAGTTTACAGTAATGCATCTTCCCCGAGGCAAGGGAGTTAACTGACTGTAAATGTCCGGTTACACCTTTGCCCAACTAGGCTGGAATTATGGAGTTATAGTTTGGCTGGACTCACGAGTCTACGCATAGTCCAATCAAAATCGCATAAAGAAATCAACATTCAGTTCGTAAAGTGCCTTGTAGATTTCAGTCGATTTGAGCAAAGCATTAGCAAAACATGTGTACCACCAGCTCAGCTCAGACATATTCCAAATCTTTTCATGTTTTTAATCAAGGTGCTCACATGATTTTTTGAACTTCGTGAAGTAAGACCAACTTAATTACAATACAGATTTTGATTATCAATCAGATCATCTTGACACTGCCATTTTGTTTGAAGCAAATGCAAGTAATATGAGAGGTGGAATCTGATAGGTGGAATCTGATAGGTTAATATGACATAGAAGGGACATAACTCATATTAGCCACTGGTGGCGTTATGATCGAGCCCAGAAATTCCAGCTTAGATCGGCAAGGGTGGAAACTGGACCTTAATAGTCAGTTATCTCCGAAAAGCCAAGACCGGGCTGGTAAAGGCAAACATTTTTGGCACAGACTGAACATATTATTCTTTAACACTTTTCACTGTTTGAAAGATGTCAAGCTACAATAAATACATGATGGAGTATGGTTAAGTCACTATTACCAATATTGAAGCAATATCACAGCAGGAAAACTTGTACCCATCTGGGGACTAAAACCCAGGACTGATGATTGAGCAGCACACCCACTGGGCTACCCCATCCTGGCAACGAGGAAAGGAAACAGCTATCCTTGATAATGCAGTGTATTATATCTACATTCTGATATAGTAAATACCCTGGACTCATTCATTATGATATCTCTGTTGAAATACATTTCGAAGTACACTGGGTAAAAACTAGCTTTCCAATCAACGCAACTTATCTTTCATGATTGAGACAAGCAGTACTCAACTCGTATGATGGGTAACATCTCAAATACAACTGGGAGTGCCCAGTAGCGTAAGGACTTCCCTCCCCAAATTGTAATACCCCTGAAAACATATTTTCCACATAAAAGTATATTTTCAAGTTTTCATAATAAAATTTATATTGATTGAATGTAGATCTATGCCTACCTCTTATTTTCAAGAGTGATTTTCATTGGTTGGTTATTTCACGCTCAACCAACCAAACAAATTCTGTGCATAGAGGGTGGAGCAGTTCCAGTCTGCTTAATTATTGATTAAACAGTGTGTGACTACCAAATGATGTGATGCAGACAACTTCAGAAAAAGAATTTATGACACACTTCACGATGCTGTCACCAGTACACACTGCAAGGTTTTTCTGCCTTGCACGTGTGCACATGTGCACGAGTCCAGGGTAGCAAGATACTACCTTTATTTCTTGCACAACATATATATATACGTATAAAGATATCCTAGTGTGATAACAGCCGAAATACAGGATGTAAATGAGGTTTAGGCATTGGTAAGAATTAGTATTATTGTTTGTGTGATAAGTGAAAGAAATTCTATGCATATAGAGGTGGAGCAGGTGACGTCACTGCCGAAATGAAGTTATGATGGTGAAATGGGTTCAGGGCATATACCGCAATAGAGTGAGATATAATACACTGTATCACAGAGGATGCTCAAAAGCATGTGACCTTTGTACACCTGTAACGACCAGAGAAACGTGACCTCTGTACACCTGTAACGACCAGGTGTGTTGGAAACACGTTACCTATGTACACCTGGACCAACCAGGTGTGTTGGAAACACGCTACCTCTGTACGCCTGTAGCAACCAGGTGTGTTGGAAACACGCTACCTATGTACGCCTGTAACGACCTGGTGTGTTGGAAACTTGACCTCTGTACACTTGTAACAACCAGGTGTGTTGGAAACACGCTACCTATGTACACCTGTAACGACTAGTTGTGTGGGAAACGTGACCTCTGTACGCCTGTAACAACCAGGTGTGTTGGAAACACGCTACCTATGTACTCCTGTAACGACTAGTTGTGTGGGAAACGTGACCTCTGTACGCCTGTAACAACCAGGTGTGTAGGGTTTTAACCAGTGGATGTGGACTAGTATGTGTGTGGTCACGCTGCGTGATGTCATGTGTTGTGGGAGGACTGTGCTGACTCAGCATTCTCTTCCTCTGGGGCATCTGTTATCTTGTCGATGGACGCTAGGACTTGAGACAAGAGGCGGAGCTTGTCTACTCCCGTCAATAGTTGTCTGAAAGTACAAATGCTTTGATTAATGCTAATGCAACAACACAAACATGCTCCTTCATTCCATCTGTTTCTTGTGTTATGACTTCAGTCAGCAATGTTTTAACTACCATATTTCCTCTATTAGATACCAGGACATCTACTAATTTTGTCCAAGTTGTTAACTCGGCATCTTTCACTTTTAGAGGCCCATCGTCTCTTCTGTTTACTGCTGGCGCAGTGGCAACTCAATACCTTACTGAACCACAATTCTACAGCCATAAAAGGTTACAGTGCGTAAAACCCAGTGTCAGTTGGAGGCCGGTGTGTATTAGGGACCCAACATGTAATAGAGGAAATACTGTACATCAGGGCATCCTGTAATCATGGTAATTCAAGTCTTGGCCAGGCAAACAGTGGCTGACTATGATCAACATGCCATGGTGTGATGACACACCAGCAGAGCCTGCTCGAAGGAGTGAGTGAGTGAGTATGGTTTTACGCCGCTTTTAGCAATATTCCAGCAATATCACGGCAGGGGACACCAGAAATGGGCTTCACATTGTATCCTTGTGGGGAATCGAACCCGGGTCTATGGCGTGACAAGCGAACCACAAGGCTACCCGACCACCCCTTGCTTAAAAGGAGACAACATGTTTACTACTGCTAGTTTTAGTCAGTTCCAATTTGTATTAAAACTGAAGCATTGGGAACTGGTTCAGAATCACAGCCCTCATATGCAACTTGGCAGAGGAGTTCTCAGTAGTAGTTAATTTTATAGTTGCAGTCTTGCGTGAATTTCAAACTTTGCATAATCACTATAATATTGTCTCAAAAAGCCATGACCATGATGACACACTATCTTTACCATAAGTCAATACAACTTGAAACATATCCCATTCCAAAAATAGTAATGCAAGTTCAGACCAACACAGGACAATTCTTTGCAAGAATTTAAAATTGAAAACATTCTTTACGTAATTAAACAGTGTTAAAGACATGATATTCCATTATATTTCCATACCTCGGAATTTTCAGGAAAATCATATACACTGTATATGGAATCAAAGACGAAAAAGCAATTTCAATCACTGAAGGTCTTTAAGAACCCTCTTCTGGATCCTTCTATGGGACACTACAGATGTACCCAGGAGCTTTCTGTATTCTACAACAGTCTAAGGTAAAGTTGCTTAATTTGGTTAGTGAACATGTCAGTATTTCTTTTACCTGGGGCAAATATCTGTTGTACTGACACAACAACGATCTCTTCTGCCTCACTGAGTGAAACACTGCCTGCAGCCTTTGACAAATAGTGCTAAGTCTGCTAGTCCGCGACTAATAACTTGTGCTGAGGTCAATTATACATCTGGTAGCATTTAAGGGCTTTCATTCTGAACCAGTTCTCTTGTAGAAAATGCAAACATTTTTAACATTTTTAACTCATTCAAGCAGGACTAGCTACTAACTCAAAGGACTAGTGACATAAGGTCTGCTCTAGTCCTGTGGACTGGTCTTAAATGAAGGAAGGCAGTGCCTGGGACTCACTTGATTGTCTGTTCTCCTGTGTCAGCTGCGGCAGCCAGCTGGTCGGAGGCGTACTTGGTTCTCTCCCGGATCGCAGACAAACCATCCTCAGTGCTTGAAGAGTCTCTGTCTCTTTGTAAAGCTGATATCTTGTTCTGTAAAGTTATACAGTTACTTTTAGTGTGTTTTGTCTTGGTTGTTTGTTGTTTTACGCCGCACTCAGCATTATTCCAGCTGTATGGAGGCAGTCTATAAATAATAGAGTCTGGACCAGACAATCTGGTGATTGACATCATGAGCATCAAACTACGCAATTGGGATACGATGACATGCATCAACCAAGTCAGTCAGCTTGACCACCAAATCCCGTTAGTCGCCCCCAATACTGATAAAAAGTCAAAAGTAAGTATGGTTAAAACTAGACTCTAGCAGAAGACTGCAAGAGAGGCAATGATAATCGCATAGGATCTACTGGCCAACCCAACAGCTAACTCCCTGTTATACACACCTGCAATGTTTTCACTTCTTGTCGTAGTTTAGCCACTGTGTTTTCTGCCTTAACTGCTCTTTGCTGAAATAAATAATAAATATTTAGACAACCATGTTGACAAAAAGTTAACCAGCCTGGGACCTTGGATCCAACTAGGCGCTACAATTATCCCATCTTAATACCTCTCTTTGTCAGTGTCTGACCTTTCCTACAGTGAACCCAATCAAAATGATACATGTTTTTTTAAGCCAATCAGAGATCACCTTTCAATGATTTTGCTTCCATGTCAAGCAGATGGCCTTGGACAGGGCTTCTCTCTATTGGAATGGCTACACCAGGCTCCCGAAGGTGTGGCCCCACAGTCTCTCTATTAGAAAGGCTACAACAGACTCCCAATTCTCTCTATTAGAAGGGCTACACCAGGCTCCCGAAGGTGTGGCCCCATTTTCTCCATAACAGACGTTACGTCACCCCATGGTGTTACTATACCTCCCCAGGGCGACTCTCTGATGTGCTACTGACCGTGGTGGTGACAAGGTTGGCCTCCACCTGCTGCACGGCTCGCTCCATCACTGCCGTCTCCTCTGCCTCCTTCTTCTGCTGTCTCTCCATCTGCTTCAGAAGCTCAGACACCCTGTGGAGGACAGTTACATATATACCACATCATTGGGGAGGACAGTTACATATATACCACATCACTGGGGAGGACAGTTACATATATACCACGTCATTGGGGAGGAAAGTTACATATATACCATGACACTGGGGAGGACAGTTACATAAACATACCCCGACACTGGGTAGGACAGTTACATATATACCACATCATTGGGGAGGACAGTTACATATATACCACGTCATTGGGGAGGACAGTTACATATATACCACGACACTGGGGAGGACAGTTACATATATACCACAACACTGGGGAGGACAGTTACATATATACCACATCATTGGGGAGGACAGTTACATATATACCATGACACTGGGGAGGGCAGTTACATATATACCACATCACTGGGGAGGACAGTTACATATATACCACGTCATTGGGGAGGACAGTTACATATATACCATGACACTGGGGAGGACAGTTACATATACATACCACGACACTGGGTAGGACAGTTACATGTATACCACATCATTGGGGAGGACAGTTACATATATACCACGTCATTGGGGAGGACAGTTACATATATACCACGTCATTGGGGAGGACAGTTACATATATACCACGACACTGGGGAGGACAGTTACATATATACCACAACACTGGGGAGAACAGTTACATATATACCACATCATTGGGGAGGACAGTTACATATATACCATGACACTGGGGAGGGCAGTTACATATATACCACGTCACTGGGGAGAACAGTTACATATATACCACAACACTGGGGAGAACAGTTACATATATACCACATCATTGGGGAGGACAGTTACATATATACCATGACACTGGGGAGGGCAGTTACATATATACCACGTCACTGGGGAGAACAGTTACATATATACCACAACACTGGGGAGAACAGTTACATATATACCACAACATTGGGGAGGACAGTTACATATATACCACGTCACTGGGCAGGACAGTAACATATATACAACAACACTGGGGAGGACAGTCACATATGTACAACAACACTCGGGAAAACAGTTTCATACATACAACAACGCTGGGGAGAACAGTTACATATATACCACAACACTGGGGAGGACAGTTACATATATACCATGACACTGGGGAGGGCAGTTACATATATACCACAACACTGGGGAGGACAGTTACATATATACAACAACACCGGGGAGGACAGTTACATCTATACAACAACACTGGGGAGGACAGTTACATCTATACAACAACTCTGGGGAGGACAGTTACATCTATACAACAACACTGGGGAGGAGATTTACATATATACAACAACACTGGGGAGGACAGTTACATATATACTACGTCACTGGGAGGACAGTTACATATATACAACAACACTGGGGAGGACAGTTACATATATTCCACGACACTGGGGAGGACAGTTACATATATACCACGACACTGGGGAGGACAGTTACATATATACCACAACACTGGGGAGGACAGTTACATATATACCACATCACTGGGAGGACAGTTACATATACATGTATACCACAACACATGGGAGTACAGTTACATATATACCACGACACTGAGGAGGACAGTTACATATCTACCACGACACTGGGGAGGACAGTTACATATATACCACATCACTGGGCAAATGCTGGGGAGGACAGTTACATCTATACCAGAACACTGGGGAGGACAGTTACATATATACCACGACACTCTAGGGAGGACAGGTACATATATATACCAAGACACTCTGGGGAGGACAGTTAGACATATACTACGACACAGGTGCAAGTAATATATATTGACACATTCAAGTCATTTATTATAAAACAAAATAGTGTTTAGACTCATAGTTTTAAGTAAACAAATATTTATTTAGCAGAGGACACAAGATCAGATTGACACTAACAATGAGGACATAATGTAACAATCTCTCATGTGACAGCTCTTACCGTTCTGTTTCTTTAACAGCTAACTTTTTGGTATCATCAACTGTCTGTTTCAACTTTTGATTCTCTTCTCGTAACTGAAATCAACAATTGGTATGGCATTCATTCATAATGATTTTGACCATGTGTGCTTCCTCTACTTTCAATTAAGACTTGATTAGTAGATGTATATTGACCCTGGCCACTTGATAAAGGGGATACTTAACAAAACCATAACTTGTCAAATTTGTTGTTAGAGATATAGTGGCGGAGAACAAACTTGGCACGAACGTTGAAGCTAAAACATTTTTGACAATTAAAAAAAAAAAGGTTTTAGACTCATGGTTTTAAGTAAACAAATATCTAGTTTTGCAGCTATAACTGAAATAATATCCAATCTCCATACAATATTTCAGGTGCCATAATTAACCTGTCCCTCCCATAGACATCCCGTGAAAATCCCGAGCAGAATAGGTCTTCACCAACCCATGTTTTGCTGTAAAAGGCAACTATGCTTGTCATAAGAGGCGACTAACAGCATTGGGTGGTCAGACTTGCTTACTTGGTTGATGCATGTCATATCCCAATTGATGTTCATGATGTCAATCACTGGACTGTCTGGTCAATCACTGTCTCGATTTTTTACACACTATTTACAGACCACCATCATTTAGCTGGAATATTGCTAATTTCGACCCTCATCACCAGGGAAACTGATGTTACATTCACCCCATACAGCTTGGATTATATTCCTCACATTCACTCTGTTCCGGCTAGAATAGGTACCAGGGTTCAAAATTCCTTGTACTTTAGCATTTTTAGTGCCGATAGCACAGACAAAATAGCAGTGACACACATATAAGTTCCCTGAACCGGAAGGGCGTGTGAAGAAATCTAATATTTCAAAAAGAGCTTGTGACAGTGTTGACTGTAGGAAACCACAAGTAGGTGAACATTCTTACAGCTCAGTTTGATTAACAACAGACAATTGGGTATTCATAAGCGAACAAGAACACAGCGTTATCACCATACCCCACCATAGGGTGCACAAGAATTTTCTTTGTTCATATAGTAGTGACTATAAAGGTGAGATGAAATGGGGTTTAACGTCGCGTCCAAGATTATTGCACTTATATAACGACGTGCATGTACGTGTGTGTGTGTGTGGCTGCTTGTACTATTCCGGACTGATGCCGATTTATAGTGCTAGCTCACTGAGATACCATGCTGCAGTTTAACATAAATACCCCACTCAGACACAGTATACTGACTCCGAGCCGACCTGTCCTTGTTTTAGCCCCTTAATGCCAAGCGCCAGACAGGGTAACAACAAGTACCATCTTTTAACGTCTTTTGGTATGATGCGGCCGGGGATCGAACCCCGGACCTTCCGCTCTCTGGGGGGGACGCTCTACCACTAGACCACTGAGGCGGTCAGTGAATATAAATTATAGAAAAGAGTCCCATGAAGCCTTAAGAAGAGGCACTAGGATCGCTTTATGTCGTCAGAAAAGATGATTAAATGTGACATTAGAACACACAAAAGGCACCTTCTCTGGAAAAAATAACTTATGGCACCTTCTCTGGAAAAAAATAACTTATGGCACCAATTCTCAAACTCTTAGTCAAAGTCTTCATAAGTATCTCTTAGATAAGCTAACTTCAGTAGTTTCTGATATTGCAGTCACCATGCATTTTGTGAAGTAACATTATCTATCTCAAAGACAAGGAAGGGGGCAAAACTACAACTCTTAATTACCAGGTAGACAGCCTTGGTGAAATCTGTTTGATGATGAATCAAAGTTATTCTTCTGCAGTTCTAGTTGGCATTATTTAATTTCATAGCACGCACGAAACACATGTCTATCTCACATGGGGATTCCGGGTTAGAATAGGTCCCCAGCAACCTCTGCTGGTTGCAAGAGATGAATAATGGATCGGGTGCTCAACTGATTTGTTTCTTGTTAATCATGTCAATGCCCCCACTCAGCAACACTCCAGCTTTTTTTCTGGCAGCCTGTAAATTATAGCCACGACCAGACAATCCAGTGATTGATATTGATCCACGCCATTGGGGTAAGTCATTAAGTCTGACCATCTGATCTATTTGATTGTTTTTTGTTGTTTGTTTGTTGTTTAACGCCGCACTCAGCAATATTCCAGCTATATGACGGTGGTCTGTAAAATAATCGAGTCTGGACCAGACAATCCAGTGATTGACATCATGAGCATCAATCCATGCAATTGGGATCGATGACATGCATCAACCAAGTCAGTGAGCCTGACCACCCGATCCCGTTAGTCGCCTTTTACGACAAGCATAGTCGCTTTCTACGGCAAGCATGGGTTGCCGAAGATCTAGAACTATTCTAACCGGGATCTTCATGGGTCAATAACGATAGGTGGAATGACAACTCTCAATAGTATGGGTTGCTGAAGACCTATTCTATCCCGGAATCCTATTTGATTGCCTCTTACAAACCAGCACAGGTTGCTGGAGACCTATTCTAACCTGGAATCCCCACGGTGAGATAGACACTGTCTCACAGTGATTAATACATGACAGCAATGATCCCTACCATTGGGGTAAGTTGTTGAGTCTTACCACCTGATCCATTTAGTTGTCTCTTAAGACCAGCATAGGTTTCTGGGGACCAATTCTAACCCGCAATCCCCATGGTGAGATAGAAGCAGGTAAACCGGTATACAACTTACTCTTCTGTTCTCCAGTTCCAAGTCTCCATGAACCTCCAAGGATGACACATCCCGCACTCCTCTCTGAGCACCATGCACAGAACCGTCACTCCCTCCATTACTGTGACCATTGAACAACTCTGTATTGTTCATTGCCCCGTCTGACAAGAAGTCTGGAAGACTGGATATACTAGATGGCATTGTTGGTCTGTTCCTTGTGGACTCATCACTGTTTTCCAAGTGATGGTCACCATTTTCTGTACCATTGCCACCAATATCAGGCAGGTCACCTCCATCATACAGTGACTGGGTCATGGTCTGACTAGAGGCACTGACATTGTCTTCGACGTTTGAAGTCAGAGCAAAGTCAGGAAGATCAAGATCCGGGTTTCTGGTTATGCGCTCCTTCTTTATTTGGGTCTCGTCAAGAAAATGACCCTGTACAAAATCTGGGAGATCGCTGGCAAAGTCAGGGGCATTACTCCTTGATCGGGGAGACGTTCCTGACTTTGGTCTTGCACCACTAGTTTGAGGGCCAGACAAAAACTTCTTAAAGGAAAATGGATTTTCATCACTGCCTTTCTTGGCTGGAGTGGCCTGGGGCTCTGGGAAATAAGAAGAAAGTAACCTTTCATCATGTTATAAATATACACCTACTAGACGTTGGTATGTACATACCATTTTGTCTAATCTTTGTGTTTGCTGTCCTATCGTCGGCTTTCATTTATTCAGCTTGGCTGATAGCATTGAAAAGTCTAACGAGACTGACTTGTTAACAAAGTCTCGGAAGACATTATGCAACAGCAGTTACACTCTTACAACAATTGCTAGAATGAAAAATGTGGTGAAACACACATCTTTATCAGTGTGCATACATTTTCACTCAGAACAAACAAAATATATAGGACTTGCCATTGCCAGTGATTACTCATGACTTGGGACAGATAATCAATGCTTCCAAGGATTCCAAACAAACAAGCAAATTGGGACAAAATTATGATATTGTCCAAACTTTGATTATTTTAAATTTCATATCTTCATAAATTCCAAATAATTGGAAAGTTTAAATTTAAATTGGGAATTTTTACTATCATTTGCTGCAGACTTGGGTAGTCTGGATAAATATCGGCCTCTGAGCAGGTCCAGATAAATCTTTGAATTCCCCATGTTATTCCCTAAATGATAGCTTTGGAAAAGGTTAGAATCTTAAGCAGGTACACCTTGTTCCGTGTTTATATGTGATACATACAGTAAGACGACATGTGCATCCAGTATGTACAAAGACATGATTTTTTATGAAAAACATAAACTACATCCTGGCGGATGCATAAGAATTAAACATTCTAATGGAAATATTAAACATTTTTATCAATGGCTTGAGTAGTCCCACTCCTTGTCTTAACACTGACAAGTTGTCTTGTGGTCCTGTTAACCATGCCATTCATGGAATAATATTCACTCTGAGCAACAGTTAAAACGAATCCTGGAGGGGTGTGCAGCATCATTATTATAGAGCCCATTTATGCATCTCTGTAATTATTGCCATGGCAAATATCACAATTTTTCATGATATTATACACCTGTTGGTTTACAGACATTGGTGGGGTGGGGTTGGGTTGGGGGGACAAAGATTTTTTATACATCTATGTACAGAAAAAAATGACCCTCCCTTAACACTTGTCATTTTGTGGATGACCCTCCCCATGTCCTTGAATCTCCACGACCATATTTGAGCCCTTAAACAATACATAAGCACATGCTCGATCATGTAGTCTAGGTAGATGGTTCAAAGCATACTGAACACATTAAAGTATTGGCTACTTGCCACTGAAGTTATGTTACGAGTAAAGTGAGTTAGTATGGTTTTCAGCTGCTTTTAGCAATATTCCAGCAAAATCATGGCGGTGTTACAAATTAAACATGTTGTAAGATATTCACTAAGTAATGAAAACATACCTCAAAACTTACTTTTTCACTACTGCATATTAAATCAAACTTGATCTGACGATAATTTTGCATCAGAACAATCATATGCACTGATGATGCTGTTTGTACACTTCCTGTGTGTAATGCCATGTGATTGATCATTTTGTGCATCTATCTTAACTTGATTGTAACGGAGGGGCTCAAAATCATGTGACAGTAACAAGTTGGTGCCTGATTGACTCGTCCCTTGATCGATCAGGCATTATTAATCTCATTCAAATCAGATCCGAGTTCTCGCTGCCGCTAAACAAAAATCTGAGGACACCCCATTACGGGTCATGAGAGAACGACCTTCCACGAACTTTGACCGACCACTGAAATGACTAACAAGAAGTCGACATCAGCCAATTAGAAAGCAGCTTTCTCGAGGTTAAAAAGCACTCGTTTCAACCTGGCGACTTCCATTTCAGACCACGCTTGAAAAATATGTTGACAAAGTTCTCGATTAATATTTTGAAAACTGAACAAATGAAAATTCTGGTATGTCTAATATATGGTTGAGATTGTACACATACTGTGCAACGCCTGCTCCGTTCAAATGTTTATCCCACGGAAGAGAGAGTCGTTCGGAATACCCCCTGTTAAAGTTTTCGAGGTTGCGTGATTAGACAACACATTCCAACTGTCACTCTCATGATCTGGGAAGCGATGCTTTGATTGGTTAGATGAAAGGTCCTTCTGACCCGTAATCGGATGTCCTCAGATCTTTGTTTAGCAATAGCGAGAACTAAGATCTGATTTTAATGAGATTGGGCGTTATCACCATAAAATTAACAAGACATGGTTATTTGACCATCCATGTCTTAACAGCAATAAATGTTCTCAAAGGTAAGTGAGTGGCCAGTGAGTGAGTGAGTGAGTGAATATGGTTTTACGCCGCTTTTAGCAATATTCCAGCAATATCATGGCGGGGGACACCAGAAATGGGCTTCACATATTGTACCTATGTTGGGAATCGAACCCGGGTCTTCGGCGTGACGAGCAAACGCTTTAACCACTAGGCTACCCGACCGCCCCCACAAAGGTAAGGCCTAAACATGCTAAATGTAGTGCATTGGGATGGTCATAAGACATCTAATCAATATTTATCACTTCTCAGGAGCTCGAAAATCCATACCTCGAGGATACATTTTTATTGTGACCCTCTCTGAAAAGACGAAATGCAATAACACTTTATATTTTCACATGAACTGTTCATTTTTTCATGACCCTCCCCAAATATGTGTATTATTTTTTAGGACCCTCCCTGAAGACTGACATATGTTTTAGTGACCACCCCCTTCTTCCCTCCCACTAATAATACCAAATGGCCAGTCCCTTGCGTCGTTTGAGTTATAATCAGCTGATAATATTTCGACTGAATGGCAATTTGACAAGTTATCCCTGACTACAGATCATCTGTCATGATAGTGTTTCTTTTGACTCCCCCTTGCTTATCTCCGAGGAGAATTCAGTAAAGCCTTGGACAAGCGTGAGACTGAGAACTGCTTTATAGAAACCCATCGTCAATACCAATCAGAAACAACCCCGGACTGTCAATTTACAGCGCCATAGATTAATCAGTCAACGAGTTATGAGATAGACAGACATAAGATTCTACCATCTTCAACAATCAGCGCTGCCTTCCCCTTTTTCTTCAGCGCCGACACGTCTGGGAGGAGGAACATGTCTTCCGTGTCGTCTTTATCTTTGTCTTCATCACTCAGTGAATGATTGTGATCTTTCTTCTTCACGAACTTTTTGAACGAAAATGGATTTTCCGAGTCCTCTCCGCCACCCTCCGCCATTTTTGTTGTGATTAAAAGGACCGGTTATTGCTCATTTTCTACATGGAGGAGAGAACTAAGTAATTGACTGCACGTAATGGGTAGTTAACAAAACGGCATTAACTGACATATTAGCATAGCACAAAAATTTGTACAGTTACAGTTGGCAGATTCTAGCGAAGATATTATCTTTTCAATTATAAACAATTACAAACTACTCCCCGATGTCAGCCATGAAGACGGCTCTTCTTTTTTCCGCCCCCTTCAAGGTTTCAGAGGTATCACAACATAAACTTCTAGAACCAGAGACCATATATCGGTAATTGGTCTCTGCTAGAACATAGAAGCCCAAACAAACACAAGCAACAATACACATTCGATACGCGCAGATAACACAGACAGACAAGTGAAAATGGGTTTTACTTACACAGTCCTGCTTTAAAATACAGAAATTCGTAGCTGTACACAAATAAAAATATTTATAATGACCCATGTATCCATCCATATATCCATCTATGTGTGTGTGCGTGCGCGTTTGTGTGAACATACCCGAATCCCTATATTTAAAAAAAAGAAGAGTTCAATAGACTGAATAGTTATAAATGGTCTGTTAAAAATCCATGTCACAATGCTTACGCTTCCGTTTCGATGTACAATCTGTGTAACTTTTATATTCCGCATTATACACACAGATCAATATAAGATCTTCCATACCTAATGACATATCATGTTTGCACTTAATTAATACTGAGACAACTTGCTAACCAACCTAATCATGAGAATATGCAATGGGTGTTTATTACGACGGTTCTTTGGGGCAGGGTTGAACTTTTCACCAGTGAGCGTACTAAAAAAATAGATTACCCTCCCAAATGCTTATTTATGAACGTTTTGGGGAAGACCTCCGCCCGTATCCCCTCTTCAAAAAGTTACATATGTATGCATTACCGCTCAATCCTTTTAATTACACATATTTGTTAGGGTTTGCATACGGGCGGAAGTCTTACCGCATGATGGATTTGGTGCTGATCTCGGCACGTCACAGGGACGCAACTCTGCAAAGCCCCAAACTACCCGTGTCTCCTTCATCGGACGAACCGCTTCAATTGACATTAGTTGACAATTCAATTGGGTAAGTTATGTTTTACGCCGCTTCTAGCAATATTCCAGTAACAGAATGGGCTTCACACATTACACCCATTGGGAATAGCAGCCAGGCCGTCACCATGACGACCCAATGTTTCAACCACCCGGCTACCCCAGGGGCAGACAACTGAACTATACCAGAGACCATATGAAAGATTGTAACCCACCTAACTTAACATGCGCCACGGGCTGACAGTATTCCTCGTGTTCACCTACTGGCGTGGTTTCATTGAAACAACTCGTTCTTGAAGCATTTTGGCAATTTAATTGTTGAAAGTCATGACTCTGGAAGTCTTCCTGTTGATTGGAATGCTCTTCGCCAGACGTGGTACTATTCTTGAACAGCTTGCATGGCACGACGCTCGCCGCTTCAGGCGTCTTCTTCCGTTTCCGATTACACCGACCACCCGGTGCTGTCTCCGGGTGTTCGTGACAAAACTTATACCTTAGAATGCAAGTAGCGTTTAAGTCCGTTCTGCAGTAGGCACCGCACTGTTTTAATACACAACGCCACAGGTGACTTTTACCGCCCGCACCTCCAGATCGGTACTTGTAACCATCTACAATAATAGCGTCATTGCCTCGGATTGTCCAGTAATGTTCTATGCGAAACTTCGCCATGTCGGGACCTAAAACGAAGGACATCTTGATTGCGTGAAAGTACAACACTCGGAATGCTTGGAAGCCTGTTGTTAGACTCTGTACCGCACAAGCCGGACAAAGATGGAGGCCTTGGGAATGTAGCGCTAATATATATCTAGCTCCAGTATCGTTCACAGTACCTCACCTACATTCAATATATTTGGCAGTGAAACAAAGATGGGGTCGAAATATGCACAATATCATTCACAAATGTTATCCTGGTCGATGCTCGCTTGTTGCGTAGTACGGCCGAATCTGGGTCACATGCGGTAAAATCGCCAACACTCGTTAAAAGTCGGGAAAATCCGTGAGCTGTCGAAAGGAGTAAGTGAGTATTTTCCGCAGTGGTTTAGGGACGTTACGGCGGAGTGCGGACACGGATGGCTTAGCAAATTGTGCTGCAGTATAATGAAGTGCTGGTCCACATGGCCTTTTCCAGACGCTTTACTTTTACCACATGACCTCCCACCGCCCCTGTCAGAACTGTACAGGAGCCAGAGAAGGAAGGGAATTAGAGCCAACTGGTCGTGAACGCCCTTATGTAAGCGCCAGATATGAACAAAGCAGCACCGATTAGAGAGCTTCTGAGGGATAGTCGTTCGATTTATAGTTCCAGTGTTAGAAAATTAAGAAACAACAAGACACACATTTTCCTGCACCATCTGTTATTAATATCCTCAAAGATGACCTTATTTTCCTTAATGTTCTGAATATATTTGATACTGTACACCTGTAATGAACGCTGAATATATTTGATGCTGTACACCTGTAATGAACGCTGAATATATTTGATACTGTACACCCGTAATGAACGCTGAATATATTTCATACTGTACACCTGTAATGAACACTGAATATATTTCATATTGTACACCTGTAATGAACGCTGAATATATTGGATACTCTATACCTGCCTTATCAATCTTTTATCACATGTAACATTGCTAAATAGTTAGGAGTACACGGTCAGTGTGAACCATCAATGGGAATATTATTGTTGTTGCATCTTTAGAAATAAATTAAAAAATAATAGTCTTTTTTTTTAATCATCTCTATAGAACTATGATCCATCTAATATATAAACGTTTATTATAAATTCAAGTCAGCCAAAAAATATATTGATTGTTGACCTTATCCCCAGTCTAGTTATTATGTTTTATATCTTACCATTACACACTATAAAACCTAACTATCTGATTGGCCATTCTAATGTACGACCTGTACAAGTAGGCTATAAACTGGTTCCACCATTGGTGCGCAAGCTCACCACTTTTATGTAGACAGCTGCCCAGTCTAGTATGCAGGTTGGCTGGATTGTATATATATAGAAAAGTGAATGTACTGAACAAATAAAGTATATAGAGGTACTTTTTGTGTACATCATTAATTGTGTTTTAAATGTAGGATCTGCGTACCACATAAGATTGCATACTCTGCAAAAAAAGAAACGCCAAAGTAGTAAAATCGTAAATACTGATGTCGACATCCATACAAAATTAATGCTAAAAATTAGTGGGTCATTTCAGCATGAATTGGGATTAATTTGTGTGGAAAGAATGGGGTACCGCAGAAATTTGGTGAAAAGATCGAAACATCTAAAAAAACACAACCAGGTGAGAGCCTGGCGCCGAAACACATCAACATGACATGCACGTGCAATATCACTTGTTGGGCGATAAAAACGTTTTCATTTGCATGCCATCATTACAGCAAGCGAACAGCGAAAACATGCCACGACTGGTGAGAGGCCAACGCAACAATGCAACCGTCCGACTGCAAACAGGAGAATCACCTTTAGCTGTTGCCAGGTTTATCCACATAGCACCAAACACCACAATACTCTGGAACCGTTATCAGACACACGGGACAACACGAGACCTTCGCAGATCCGGTCGACCACCTATCACTACTAGAGCACAGAACAGATTCATATGGCTTCGTCACTTATGTGAAAGAACCACCACGGCCCCTCTACAACTAGGGCAATACCTGGAGTGTGTAGGATATCAGCCCAGACAGTGAGGAACCGTTTACGCGCTGAATTACGGTGTCATTTTGACGGACCTGAATCGTGGGCTGCGACTCAAGGCCAGAGATTAGGGCCACATCTTCTACAGAGACAAGTAACAAGTCCTGTTTTCTGCGTAGACGTTGTGTTTGCAGGCGTTACGGGAATGTTATGTACGAAACTGCATAAAGAAAGTGGTCAGATTTGGTGGTGGTAGTGTGATGATGTGGGCAGCCATCTCCTACACTGGTAGAACAGACTTGGTGCAAGTTCTGGGTAATAAAACGAAATAACCTTACACGGATGAGATTTTTCGGCCACATGCCCTTCCCATGACACAACAAGACAACGCCCGACATCACACGGCAAGACAGCCTATTTGAGGATAAACAACATCAAGGTCCTGCCATGGCTCGCCAGGTCTAAAGATTTAAACACAATGGAACATTTATTGGATGCACTGGATCAACGACAGCAAGCACATCAATTTTGAACAACCGATTGCCATCTGTTGATTATTTATATGATGTATAAACACTAGAGAGTCACGAATATCCTCTCAATAGACCCCCAAATTCTGCGTACCAAAGGGGGTTTGCCAGCCTCAGCAGTATCATTTGTTAAAGACGAAAAAAATTCCACAACATATCAGTGTGTTCATTTGGGCATTGAACCAATCTATTATCTCTTGAATATGAATAATTCTTCATTTATTTACTAATATGTATGATATTGGTGTTTCTTTTGTCGGTGAGTATATATATTAAAACTCTGCAGAAACAAAAAAAATAACAATGCTCATTATTTTAATTTTATGCCACATCTGTGAAAATTGGGGGATCTGTTAACAAGGTGAGGTGAAATGGGGATTAACGTCGCGTTCAAGATTTTTCCACTTATATATACAGCGAAGTGCATGCATGTGTGTGTGTGTGGCTGCTTGCACTAGTCCGGATTAATGCTGATTTACAGTGCGTGTGTGCACGTGTGCGTATACTAATGCTGATTTACAGTGCGTGTGTGTATGTGTGTGTATACTGATGCTGATTTACAGTGCGTGTGTGTACGTTTATGTATGCTAATGCTGATTTACAGTGCGTGTGTGTACATGTGTGTATACTAATGCTGATTATATTTTGCTGGCCCAGGGAGATACCATACCAGAGTTTACCATGGATACCCCACTTGGCGACTAACAGGATCGGGTGGTCAGACTTGGTTCATCCATGACATCATATCCCAATTGCGTAGATGGATGTTCATGATGTCAATCACTGGATTGTCTGGCCCAGACTTCATTATTCACAGACTGCTGTCATCATATAGCTGGAATATTGCTGAGTGCGGCGTTAACAATCAAACTTAAGCCAGAGTCCTAGCCGACCAGTCCTTGTTTTAGCCCCTTAATGCAGAGTGCCAGGCAGGGTAACAACAAGTACCATCTTTTAACACCTTTTAGTATGAAACATCCGGGGATTCAAACCCTCAACCTTGCACTCTCCGGGCGGACATTCTACCACTACCACGGAGGTGATCCTGTAATCTAGGGATCTGTAAAGTAGACATGTTAACTTGGCATCTGTTAACTTCGTATCGGTAAACTAGGTAATAAACCACACGTCTGAGTTAGAGTCAATAAATACACACACATTTTGATTAATAAAACTGTACATAGTCTTTAATCAATAACGCATGTCACAATTACCAACAAATACATACACACTAGCTATCATACAATCTTATCTTGGGGTAAATAACAAAACATTTCATTTGGATAAATGTTATATATTATATATCAAGATGTATATGTACACATATAAATGCTTCTAAAACACTGCATATCATATATGTACACAATTAAAATGACCTTTCACTTAAATATAAAAGAATATCTTTTCCACACTTTCAGGAACGGCATGCAATGACCAATGACACACTGCCTGTTATACAGACAGTGCCTAATGATGTTAAAAAGACATTTTATTAAAATAATATTGCATTTCATATTAATATTTAAAATCAAGAGAGCTTACCGGTATATTAAGACAATATGAGTATTTCATATTTGCATGGTTTCATTGAATGTATTGCTGTATCATATAGAGTTTCACGAAACAACTGTGACACCCTTTCTTGAAAGCACTGTCATATCTTATACAATATAGTTTAATATTAGATCAATAAGTACTAGATACATCTTCACCCGAATTCTTTGATGGGCTTTTCTCAGAAGTGGTCAGACACAATTTATGGATAACAGCTGTAACAGTATAATAATGAAGGTGTTATCCATAAATTAGGTAAACTTAGACTGCTTTTCTTGTTTAATACATACCCATGTATAGCGTATGTATTGACAGAGGGTACATTTAGATATAGGAGACAAATTACAAGATTCGTTTGAATTGTTAACATTTTGTACAAAATTCTTGATTATAATGATAGCTAGGGCATGGTCCACCATATGCCTCAGTGATATTTGAGTGATTCCTTGCTAATCTATTCTCAGGACTCTTTGTCTTCTAATGGCTCTGTTTGCCGTGGAATATACAAGTTTATGCTGAAACAGATTATATCCCCCAAATACCTTCAAGCCTATGACTTTGTTACACAATGATACATGTTGCTTGTGTCTATACACTTGGTGACACATTGCACCCTACAGCCAGTGTCTCTAGTTACCACGGTTACAGTTAATGGAGTCTACCCAGAAGCAAACTTTCATTCTTTATTGTTCAGTGAACCAGTGAGTGAGTGAGTTGGGTTTAATGCCGCTTTTAACACTATTACCAGCGTGTCAGCTTAATGTGGGAGGAAAGCCCGAAGTGATGAAGGTCTCAGACGTTTACCACTTCACTGAAACCCACGAGCACGGGTATGGTGCTGACACACCTGACAAATTAATATCTTTGTTTAGTTATACCAGTTATAATTCTTGTTTTGCATACATTCACAATGCCAGGAAGGCAGAAGCAAAAAGTATACTCTTAAAACAATTCTCAGGGTGGGTATGATGTTAATTCCCCCCCCAAAATCATATGAAATAGAATAAAAAAAAGAAAAAAAGAAATTAAATTTAATAATAAAATAAATGACCTTATTTCCTTTGAATGATTCAGTTTCGGTGAAGCCATCCTCTTTATCACCAGGGTTTGTATGTCAGTACCCATCTTCCTGAGGCAAGGGAGTTAAATGACTATACAAGTTCAGTTTCCACCCTTGCTGAACTAGGCTGGGATTATGGAGTTAATTTTGGCTGGACCAACGAGTCTATGCATAGTCCAATCAAAATCTCACAACGAAATCGAAATCAGATTTCGGTCGATTGCAGGATTTGATGCACTTCGCGATCACAATATAGATCTTTATTTTGATCAGATCGTCCTGACTGGGCGCCACCATTTTGTATGAAACCAATGCAAGTGATGGAATCGGATTGGTCCATAGGAGTGGCTCAGAAGGGGCATAACTCATAATAACCACTGGTGGCGCTACAATCGAGCCCAGAATTCCAGCCTAGTTCAGCAAGGGTGGAAATTGGACTTTTAAAATCAGTTAACTCTCTTGCCTCGGGAAGATGGTCGGTACCCTTGGTGTAGGTTTACGGAAGTTCAAGCTCTGGAGATAGAGAGGATTCAGTGAACCTTATACAGGCTGTTGTGTATTACCGCTGAAGTTATATCACAAAATGATCATATTGATACTTAGTAAAATGATGCGATTACATACAAAATGGTTCAATCTCATAATATGAAAAAGACAAATCAGGAAGTTGGTACATCCTTCGGATAAATTAATGATGTCTTCAGAAGCGAAACATAGGCATCTGTGTTCTGTCTGCTTGTGTAGTTTGATTGCTTTATGCTCTTGTGGTGAAGCATACATTCTTTCAGATCTAAAACCTACACACTTCACCTTTTCAACAATTGTAATCATAAATCACTACATCTTCTTCATCATTCATACATCATATCCATATATTGATGAACTAAAGAACTATACTTCCCAACAGATTCACTTCAATAATTCAGTAACATTATCTCGATCAGTCAGCCTGTACTTGTTGGAAGTTTTGATATATCGGTACTCAAATAAGATATACAGGTCAACAGGAACATCTTCAAAACTACGAAATTAACAGAATAACAGATACAAATACTCCCATAATCTGTAACTTTGAACAGTACATGCAAATAACTTGAGATTATCTCCAGGAAACTGAGATTTTTTCGGAGTAACTTTGAGATTAGCTTTGAGAAAGATTGCTACAATGTACACGCAGCACCACACTGCAACAGAGACCCACGATGGCTCTACCACAGAACAACACTGCAACAGAGACCCCATGATGGCTCTACAGCACTGCAACAGAGACCCATGATGGCTCTACCACACTGCAACAGAGACCCATGATGACTCTACGGCACTGCAACAGAGACCCATGATGGCTCTACCACAGCACCACACTGCAACTGACACACATGATGGCTCTACCTGTGAGTGAGTTAGGTTTAAGGCCGCTCTTAACAGTATTCCAGTTATATCACAGCGTGTCAGCTTAATGTGGCAGGAAAGCCCGAGGTGATACAGGTCTTAGACGTTACCACTTCGGAGCCACCCACGAGTACGGGCATGGCACTGACAAACCTAGAAACATAATCGGGGCGATCCCCTACAACATGTAACATTATTTCATATGACCCTTACTTTATAATAAATGACCAGTCCCTAATTTATGTTCAAATTAAAAAATAGTCCAAACTCCTCATCATAGTTGTTATAAATATTGGCCACCGCCCTCTTTTCTCTGTCATTTCTACATGACACCTCCCTACCCCATCTCACTACCCCTCTAAAAATGGGGGTTGTGGTTGAGCAAAATATATAGTCCTAAGACCAATATCCCCAACCCCCACCCCAAGGTTAGGCCATTGCTGTGTATAGTTTCACTGTGTTAAGTGTCTTTGCGACTGACAACAGAATGTATACCTCATACTCTTATGTCTGTGGAATGTAGACTCTGTTTGACCCAGACTATGCTTACAAGCCAAGGGTACATCTTCCGTAGCTGAACACTTTGTGAACCAGACCTTGCTTCTCCTGAGACTTTGCTAGACGGGTCAATCAGAGATTATTATGTCAACTGCACTGATGCAATAAGAGGATAACAAAGTACTGTGGAATGGAAGTACAGCTGAGAGTGACATGTGACAAAGGAAGAAATGATACAGTTAACATATATAACATCCACATGGAATGTATCGTCGTCCTCATGGGCTTGCATAAGCGGATTAAGAGGGGTGGTGTGGTGTGGGGTGGGGTGTGTGTGTGTGTGTGGGGGGGGGGGGGGTGCATAGGTCCAGACACCCCCCTTTTAATTAAAAACCAAATGTTTGTATGTTGCAGACAATACCTCCACCACCCCACCCCCAATGAGAGATGGTTTTGATATTTTAGACCCCTCCCTTTTATAAATGCTGGATCCGCCCTTGAGTTGTTTACATGGATGGATGAACGCAGTGTGTACACATTGACGATGCTAGTAATCAGAGGGTAAAGATCCTATTACTCAATGACAGTTCTCACAGGCTACTCAGATCCCTGTATATAGTGTATGAACAGCACAAGCTTGACCAGTTCATATTCTTGGGGCGTGCCTGGGATGCAGTGTTCGAATTTAAAAAGAACCCAGGCTGTTATCAGGACCCACAGACTTTAGAAGCTGCAGGCCCTGACTAAACTCTTCAGGCCCTCATTTAAAAATTTGCAATTTTGCACTGCTGGGATGTCGACAGGTATTTTCGAAATCTTTTCATATTTTTAATCAAGGTACTCACATGGTTTGATGCTCTTTGCGAGGTAAGACTTGTTTTGTTACAATATAGATCTTGATCATCGATCTGATCGTTTTGACTGAGCATTGCCATTTTGTTTGAAGCATATGCAAATGGAAATGGGAAAATGAATAATTGTTTGGGTGGCTCTTCCTTTCAGAAAAGCAGATTGTATGTTCTGACGGGCTGACTGAAACAACATCGTGTTAAATCAGCATCCTAGGCCTCCCTGAATATTAAATGGATATTAAATACGACAGGTGTCCTTGGTGACAGTCTGACTGACATTGATGTTGACATGGGCTATTTCCTGGAGAGTATATTGTAACTTTTGCTGTTTTCAGAATCAAAACCGTGACAGAAAATACCATATATAATGTAAGCATTCCACTTTTTAGGCAAGACTGACTGAGCATTAATCACAATAAATTAGATTTTGTATCCATTTAAAAGATTTAAGCTTGAGACATTTCATATGCTGCTACATTTATATAATAGTTCTGGCCAGTACAGGGTTCCAACTTGTTGAATTCTAACTGCAGGAAAATACCACATCTATTTATATGTTAACCTTGAAACCTTTCCTGAATGTTATAATGATCATTACAAAATTATTATGTACATGAATTACATATTTTCTTTTCAAATTCAAAAACTAAAATGGAACATATGCATAACAATGACCTGGTTGAACTTACATCAATCACAAAAACTCTTCAGTACAGTTAACGTCTGTATCAGTACACTATGAACATAAGTAATCTCACGCGATGATGCACACATTGGACCACTAATTAAGTCCTAAGTCATTGATTAGCTCTAAGTTGGTGATAAGAGAGATGAAGATAGCGATGTTACTTTGATGAAGCTTTGATTGCGAACGGTATCTCTTGGAGAGTATGGAGATATAATACCCTGGATTATCGAGGATGATGATCTCCCAACATGGACATGTACAGAGAAATATGACTAACTGTGGTTGACAGGATCCAGTTTCGAACCACCATGGCATCTTACAAAGACTTATACAGAGAGACTCTCCCTGTGTCTTTTGATATCATATATATTAACTCAAGTTTTAATCTAATATCAACAGTATTTAATATTAAAAGACTTGAATGTGAGATTCTATTTCACATCATTCAAAATCATTATTCCAACTTTTTCAGTTTGCAAACAGTAATGAGCAGTGTCTTGAGTGTGAAAACTAGGGCGCGTTGCAAGCCAGGAATCGCTTAGAGAAAGCAAATTAATTGCTCATCCCAAGGTCTGCAACAATTCGAAGTGCTTGCGCACTCTTCCAAAATGGGGGCGCAACTACTGCTTGGTTGCCTTGACGTAATGAAGAATGTAATAGAAGAGGTTCGACGGCGAGCTGATGAAATTTATGACTACTTTGAAGGTGTGGAGCAGACTGAGGATGATGGGGTGTTAGCTGCCTTTGTTCATTTCCTCCTTGATTCAGTCATTTTGGTTTGAGACTGAAGCGACCTCAGACAGCGATTTTTTCGTTTGCAAGCAACTGAAAGTTAGCGCATTCACAGTATAAGGTGAATGACTGTACATCGTTTGCAAGTGACTGATGCTTTGCAACGCACCCTTTGGCTAACCAGCTTCAGAGGGATTAGAGATGTCATTTAACTGTGACCTCTCGGGTACAGATGACATCACAATGGTCTGCAAAGCATTGTGATGCAATTTCACTACAGGGAGATATTGCTTGATTTCACTATCTGCTTTTGGGTGATAAACTTTCTGTTCTATTTTATCAACATGTAAACAAACACTGGACATTTATTAGAGTAAGTGAGTGAGTGAGTTGGGTTTAACGCCGCTTTTAACAGTATTCCAGTTATATCGCGACGTGTCAGCTTAATGTGGGAGGATAACGTGAAGTGATGCAGGTCTCAGACATTTACCTCTTCGGTGAAACCCACGAGCACGGGTATGGTGCTGACAAACCTAGAACCATAATCGGGATGAACCGGGATGCGAACCCACAATCATAGGTTTCTGGCGTGCCCAAGGGACGCAACTCTACACAGCAAATCGCGGCGCCTTAGACGACTGGGCCACCTGTGCCCCCCATTTTTTACAAGAAATAATCACTGCAATGACCAGTCCCTAACATTCTGGTATTCTTATTAATTTAGGACTTTTGAGGTCATTTTAGTAACAACTATGGCTGACCTTAATCTTTTTTTATAATGTTGATAGCATGACACCCACTACTGGTCCTTACAAGGACTGCTTGATTTAAGATCAACACAAGGCATGGTGTGACGAAGCAGTATAAAATCAGCTTAACACTTCCTGATTATCTAAAATCATATAACATATAATTAAAACTCTTTCACAATCTGCCATTCTATAATCACAGCACTGTGTCATCTAAAACAATAATGAAACATCAAATAACAACAAACATTTCACATAACTAAAACCAGTGACCCTTACATTTGTTACCTTAAACCAAAACAATAGGGCATTTAAACTTACAAACAAACAGTGAAAACATTTTGTACTGAAAGACTTGTCACTCATAACCCAAACATCACTAAAAACATTAAATAATATCTACACCTTCGACATGATTTCCTTCTTTGTACGGGAGTTATCTCCCCATTGGTCTCTGTTCAACCATGGCCTTCAGAATATCAAATTCCTTTCAGAGATTTCAATCACAAATGTTCTCCATATTAGTATACTTAGAGCACAGTAAGGTACATGTGCTAGAACTGGAAGATGATCTTTATTTGTTGACTGAGGGTTGGCTCCCCTTGGTGGCCTTGACCTTCTTTTGTGGCAGCCTAATTTCTATCACAAATGTTCTCTATGTTAGTATTCTTAGAGCACAGCAAGGTAGATGTGCTAGAACTGGAGGATGATTTTAACTTGTTGACTGAGGGTTGGCTCCCCTTGGTGGCCTTGACCTTCTGTTGTGGCGGCCTGCTCTGGTGGGTGAAGGGTTGTCTTGGTGTAGACTGGTCTGCTGGGCGGAGGACGTGGACGGTGACACTGGCTCCCACGTAACTCGGCCTGCGACTGGGATGTTGTTGTAGGCACTCACACCTTGGAGGACAAAACAGGTGCTTGTCAGTGCTGTCTTCAAAATCTAAGGTCAGGTCAAATGGGGTTTAAAATTGCGTTCATGATTATCTCACTCCTATAGCGATGTGTATGCATGTGTGTGTATGATTGCTTGTATTTGTCTGGACTTCTACCAGTTTTGAAGAGCTAGCTGTCTGAGATACCACTCCCAAGTTTAACATGGATACCCCACTCAAACACATTTATATACTAACTCTGAACCAGCCAGTCCTTGTTTTATCCACTTAATGCTCAGTAACAACAAGCACAAGGTAACAACAAGTATGTCTTTGAACATCTTTTCGCATGACACAGACTGGGATTCGAACCACTGACCCCCCGCTCACCAGACAGTCACGCTATATACTAGTAGTGGGATGATACACCGATGCATCGGTGGATCGGAATTTTTTCACTTCTCGATACACAAGTATCGATCACAATCGCACACTAAGTAAAAAGTATTGATTCTTACCTTAAATGTATTCTTTAATAAATGTTACACCAAACACTAATTACAAGTGGAAATGAGAAGTGAAAACATACATAGTTTCATCCGTTGTGCCAAAACTTGACACTGCCAACTGTAAATCATCAGTGCGCCAGGTATTTGGCCATCCTGTCTATGAAAAAGATGGCTTACTCACCACTGATAACAGCACATGCAAGTATCGAGATACATATCGGATTGTGAGCAAGGTATCATGATACGTTTCGGATCGCACAGTTGGTGTATTGTCCCATGCCTACTCTATACACAGCACTATGGAGATGGTTTGGTGGTAAAACCAATAAAGAAAATTCAACTTCAAGGCCTCTGTGTACATACAGTAGGACAATGTAATTGTTGTCTTTCATCAAGGCAAGAAAGCAGGAAACCTATATTTTTTAGGACAGTACCTTGTTTACAGTCAGTGTTGGTAGGCATATTTATATAATTATATTCTGGTGTCCCCCGCCGTGATATTGCTGGAATATTGCTAAAAGCGGTGTAAAACCAAACTCACTCACTATATTATTATATGTACAACTATAGGCTACAAAATGCAAACTTCAGGGAATACTTTATGCCAGAGCAGCAGATCCTATTTTTAGCCACATGTTATTATCACTTTGGGTATCAATTGATTGTTTTTTCTGAGGTCTGAATATATTTTTATCCCAGTCTATTGGTATTTTTAAACCAATGAGTGAACCTTTCTGAAACACTGTTGCAGGTCACTTTTGATTTTCATCTGTTTATGTGGTACGCCTAGTGGGCCACCTAAGCTCGCAACAGTGATACAAATCTGAGTTACAATGAGGGAGATGTAGCACCTTAGCCGGTATACACTGCAGTAGAGTTCATGTATACGTAGGGGGGACGGGTGGCCCAGTCGTCTGGGGTGCCGCAAATCGCTGTGCAGAGTTGCGTCCCTTGGGCACGCCAGAAACCTATGATTGTGGGTTCGAATCCTGGTTCACCTCGATTATGTTTCTAGGTCTGTCAGCACCATAGACATGGTCATGGATTTCACCAAAGTGGTAAACGTCTGAGACCTGCATCACCTCGGGCTTTCCTACCACATTAGCTGACACGCTGTGATATAACTGGAATACTGTTCAAAGCGGCGTTAAACCCAACTCACTCATCTCATGCATACATAATTCCTGCATTCACTCAGTTTATAAAGATCTGGAGAGACATACAGGTATGCCAGTTGAAAATGTTATGTAAGGTAATTACACAATGTCATAATGCTATTGTCTTTCTTTTCTCATGCTTATTTGTATGCAAATAATTCAAAATCAATTGTGCGATTGTGATGTATGCATGTCATCGTGAGCTCTGTTAATCCACTGGTTACTTACTTGCTCCCATGATGCCTGCTGATACTGTTGGGATATCGTCCATCCTTTGACCCTGGCGTGCACGTCTACGTTTGCGTAAGGCACGGAAAATGACCAACAGCGTGAGAAGTAACACGACTGCTAGTATGGCGACAGTGACGGCGGCCACTGTGTCAGTGATTGGGGTGTCTTCCCCCGGCACCATGACCTGGTCCTTGTCACCAGCATTGCTGTCATCTTCTGTTGTTGTAGTGGTTGTAGCTGCTGCAGTTGTGACCTGCACATCATCTTCAAACTTGGCCATTCTGTCTCATCCTTGTCGCCTGCCACATCGGCTACTGCAGGTGGATATTATTGCCTCGGATGGATTACTGGAATGTAAGTCATTACTGTGTCAGTTCAAACAGCGAGTGAGTATGGTTTTAACGCTGCTTTTAGCAATATTCCAGGAATATCATGGCTGGGGACATTGGAAAATGGGCTGCACAAATGTGGGGAATCTAACCTAAATCTTAATAATACAGGACCTTATCATCTTATCAAGTGTTTGTAAGAATGAATACCATTGTAACACAATATTTATATTCTGCATCCATTCATTACATTTCTGTGTCTGGTAAAACCCTGTTTTTTATCTTCACTATTCTTCAGGATTTGTAGCTAGTCCTGCTTTAAGAACACAAACATGTCACCATACTTCTTCTGTCAGTTTTAATCAGTTCCAGTTGGTAGTAAAAACTGAAGCAACGGGAAGTGGTTCGGAATTATAGTCCTCAAACGCTGCAGGTCAATTAGGACTGCCATAATTGTATTTTTACTTGACCTCAGCACTATTTTGCTGTGCTTCAATTTTTCAACTTTATCCATTTTTATTGCTCTCAACACTGATACCGCAAGCATTGTACTTCAAACGTAGCACAATAAACGATCAAACATTAAACTCTTTTTGTATATATATATGCAACATGTCATCAACTCGAGAGGTTAAAGGTCAAGTATAGACTCCACAGATAGGATATCCTGTTTGGAGGGGACTAGCCAGGGGCACTAAGCACACAACAGACTTGTGATGTGCAATACATGATTGGAAATACTGCAGGGCAAGGGCGTGTAAAGTACACTTAGAAAATTATATATCAGTTCAAGAATATGTTCCACTAACATCCTGATCAGAGTACATTTGATGGTTTCATCAGGCTTCCAGTGTTTCCAGTAAATATTAGACATGCATTATGGTTTACAGAAGCTTGCAAACAAATTATTTATGTCTTTCATTCTTTGTTTCATGTTTAAAGCCACACTGAGCAACATTAAACATGTTAAAGCTATATGACGCCGGTCTGTAAATAATCAAGTCTGGACCAGACAATCCAGTGATTGACAACATAAGCATCGATCCACGCAATTGGGATACGATGACATGCATCAATCAAGTCAGCGAGCCTGACCACCCGATCCTGTTAGTCGCCTCTTACGACAAGCACAGTCGCCTCTTACTGCAAACACAGTCACCTCTTACGACAAGCACAGTCGCCTCTTACGACAAGCACAGTCGCCTCTTACAGCAAGCACAGTCGCCTCTTACGACAGGCACAGTCGCCTCTTACGACAAGCACAGTCGCCTCGGACACGGTCAAATTCACAAACAAAAAATGAATAATATATCGCCCAACATATAGTAGTAAATGTACAAGTAAATGCATGTTTACATACAGAAAATCTGATGGGGAATATGGCAACTGCAACGATTCATGCTAGCAATCTGTTGACTCATAATATACTAGGTACATTCACCATTATCATGCTATTTTGAGGGAGAACAATCAGAAAATATCTGTACTGTTAGACATGTTGATTACGACATCCTAAAGATTTTGAACTCACAAAGTCATTATAAAAAGTTCGGCATTGGAGTATTACTAGGAAAGAAAAAAATGAATTACCAAACAATTTAACAAAGTTAGATGTTTTAAACATATGCTGCATGTCTCTTGATAGGGCTGTGAAGCCCATAGCGGAGAGACAACAGTCTTTTGTGGTAATACACCAGTCGATCTTTTCGTGGCAATTTTTTTTACGAGATCTAATTGTTGTTGATGACTTTCGTTTGACACAGTCTTGTCTCGTCAGTCACCTGATTACCTAACTCCCCACTGAGAATGTGTGTAATGAAGATATTTTAAAACTCCAACGCTTACCACTTAGTGGATGTTGTGACGTATTCCTGTCCTACATCGTTGCAACATTTACAAGTCTCCACAGTTGTTAGTGATGTTATTATTTCTCGTCCAGGATTACCTGTAATCAACAAGCCAGGTAAACCGGAAGTTCATGTTGCAACGCCATCTGTGTACAGAAAGTTTTCCAACCGGTATCCATGTAGCAGACGACAATTTACAAACGCGATGGTTGGCGCTGTGGACGAGGTTTCAGAGTTGACGCGCAGGTATGTCAATCTGTTTTGTCAAATTGCCCAGATCAAGTTAATATTGCAAATAGCACGCTTAGTATATTACCCTGCTCTATTTGTAATGAAAATACCTATGAAATATCAATGGGGACCATGTCGTCGAAAGAATCGGCTTTATTCAGATAAGTTTGTTTTTGTTGCATAACGCCGCCGCGCTCAGCAGTATTACAGGTATATGACGGCGGTCTGCTAATAATCCATTCTGGACCAGACAATCCAGTGACTGATATCATGAGCATCGTCTCCTACCGGGCTACGATGGATGACACGCAATCAACCAAGTTACCGAGCCTGATCCCCGGTGCATTTGGTCGCCGCCTCGACCAGCATAGGGACCGTTCCAACCCGAAATTATAGGGGGACCTGACTATAGTGCAACCGACCTTATACACTGCAGAGAGTATCTTAGCATCCAAACTAAATTCCCTGTTCAGACAAAATGAAAAAAACCCCACGTGATTTGTTCAAAATTGGATTGTATTTTATTACGTATACTTCATTCAATGGAAAAATGTAAAACTAAACATCAACGCCTCTTCTGTTTATTGGCTGTGTTTAATAGTGAGATGCAAGTCACCTCTGCACAGCCTTACAGGACTAAATACTATAATAACATAACTTGGAAATTGCTTCATTCCAATTTGGGAATGTTTTAGACAACTGCTTGGTGCCGAACAATGACCTCTGAGCAGGTCAAGATACATCCCATGTTCCCTGGACATTTTCATGCCTCTATTAGGTGAGGTGGGGTTTACGTCGCGTCCAAGATTATTGCACTTGCATATAGCGACGTGCATGCACGAGTGTGTGTGTGTGTGTGTGTGTGTGGCTGCTTGTACTAGTCAGGACTGATGCCGATTTATAGTGCTAGCTCACTGAGATGCCATGCCGCAGTTTAAATGAATATCCCACTCAGACACAGTATACTGACTCCGAGCCGACCTGTCCTTAGTTTAGCCCCTTAATGCCGAGCGCCTGACAGGGTAACAACAAGTACGATCTTTTAACCTCTTTTGGTATGACGCGGGGGATCGAACCCCGGGCCTTCCGCTCCCCGGGCAGAAGCTCTACCACCATGTTAACCTTATTACACCAAACTTGGAACTATGGGAGAACGTTAGGCCCTTGTCCACACATCCAAAGCAATGGTGCGCATGTCAGACCATGGAGGCAGTCCATGCCTCTATTAAAGATATAAAGTACAAGTTGCATTTCAATATTACTACATTACCGCATGGGAGTCATTAAGGTTATTACGACAATATAGGCAGATTAAAGAATGTTGCTATTGGAGATTGTCATGCTTTTATCGAATTTACGGTTGCTTGGTCGTGTAATTTATGTCATGAACATAAGGATGTTAAACAACTTTAACATACCCACATTTCTTTTTAAACCACAGATAATAAAAAAAAACCGTATAATATATAACAACACAGTTTGTCTATGAATTTGAAACGTTTCGTAAGATCACTTTGAGAAGGAAACACGAGCTCATTTATTCAAGTGGGACACTGCGTTTTGTTCGCACATAATAACAAACAGTGCACATGTCACTCACTAAACATACATAGATATCGTCCTCTGTTTAACTCTGCACATTGAGTGGTGACAGGCTGCTTCGTCTACTGCATTTATAATATGGACGCTCGGGCACTCAGCATTAACTAGCGGGAAATCCCGTATTTCAGCCCACGCGTAATTACGCTCATGGGTCTAAAAACAGAAATAATTCCGTATTTAGGCCCATGGACTTAAATTCGGATATTGATTTTGGAGTGATCTTTCTTAAATTCAAATCTTAACTCCCTTCGAAAGTTAATACGTGGCTTCACGAGGCAAATTTCCTTGTGTATTCAACAGTTAGAGCAAGTTCAAGGTTTGCATTCTATGAAGTTGTTTCCGGTTCAAAGTTAAAATCCATGTTATATAATTTCTCAGTTAAAACAACTTAACCGTTTCTGATATTACCTGGAAAGGGCATCCCACATTTAGGAAAGAAAGCGTTATTATAAAAAGGAAAGCGCTATAGCATCTTTCCACTGGAAGCTGGACTTTTATAGTCACTTAACTCCCGTGCATGCACGTATGTGTGTGAGTGTGAGTGTGAGTGTGAGTGTGAGTGTGAGTGTGTGTGTGTGTGTTGCATCTTGTACTCGGCCGGACTGATGCCGATTTATAGTGCTAGACAACTTAGATACCCATAACTGTGTACTGTGAAAATGCGACCTCTATGTTCCTTGAGACGTCAGGTGCACGTCGCCTGTTGTGAGACACTCATTGATATGATGCATGTCATATCGCCTATGATACCCGTATCAAATACAACACCGTGTGTACTTTTGCCCGGCAGTTTAGACGGAATCGTGCAATGGATTCTGCAGTTACAAAGCTTTGTTATGGTTATGAAAAGGGTCTTGTAGCATGTATTTACGAGGATGTCATATCAACTGTGTATGTACGTTAGCGTTACTTACACGTATGTCCATTAACTGTAGTTAACGTAATTTACAATTAGTTACATAAACATAACAAATCATTGACCGAGGGATTCAAGGACTGATCGTTAGGACTGATGTCCTAACTATTCTCGTCAAATCGTTTATGATACAGAGCAATGTGTCATTGAAAAAACATGAACATTTTCTGGAATGTCCAAATGTCTGTTTTATCTCTAACAGTAAATAGTAAACAGGAAACTTACTTCGGAGCTTCGTAACGTATCCGGGTACGACCAAGCAGGTGCGCGTCTGTAGACAGTATTAGCACGACAACACTGTTGAGGTCTATGAATCCCCACCTCACTGCATCACATACAGCAAAACGTGATGAGTAGTCATCAATCTAGCTATTTCACTGTGACAAATAACTGTGTTGCGGATACGTATATAAAGGGACGGGGACTGGGGAGGAGGAAGGCGGCAGGGGTGGCTCCCTTGTCCAAGGCGCCACAAGTCGCTGTGAAAAGTTGCGTCTATTACCAGAAGCCCATGATCTTCGCATCCCAGATTGACCCAGCTTGCTTCTATAGGTTTGTCAGCATCATACCCGTGCTCGTGGGCTTCCTCCCACATCAAACTCACACGCCGCACTTGATGCATGTCATGGTATCCAACACTGCGTAGACCCATGCTTACTAGATTTTCTGGTCCAGACTCGATACATTTACAGACCAGCGTCTGTAGCTGGAATATTGCTGAGTGCAGACTCTGACCACCTGTTCCCGTTTGTCGCCTCTGAAGACAAGCATGGGTTGCTGTTGACAAATTCTAACCAGAATCTTCACGCGGGTATTATCGCGATACTAAATAATGCCTATCAACAAAGCTGTCTTACCTGCCTGGAATACTTTTGTTTCTTCATTACACTCCCTGTTTCCTAATATTTCAATTTCATATTGCAAATAAATTTTAAACGTCCTTACTGTTTCATCCTCAGTAGGGGGCACGTGTGGCCCAGTCGTCTACGGCGCCGGGATTCGCTGTGCAGAGTTGCGTCTCTTGTGCACGCCAGAAACCTATGATTGTGGGTTCGAATATCCCAGTTCACCCCGATTATGTTTCTAGGTTTGTCTGCACCATACCCGTGCTCGTGGGTTTCACCAGAGTGGTAAACGTCTGAGACTTGCATCACTTCGGGCTTCCCCCCCCCCCCCCCCCCCCCCCCCTATTAAACTGACACGCCGTGATATAACTGGAATATTGTTCAAAGCGGCATTAAACCCAACTTACTCACTCATTTTAGTGGCATTTAGTTAACTCGGAATGGTGGCTGTGCAAAAGTAGCAGTTAATTCAGGGTTATTCACAGCAGACGTACCTCGATGTATTTTTCGCTTGTTTCAGCTTTGTCAAAACTCTTTTCATAACCTTCTGAATACAATTTCATTGATATTCTAGCACATATAGTGTTGTTAGATTGTTACAACATATTCAGAACCCAATTTAAGACTTATTGTTAAAACAATTTTATTCGCCCCTATTCTGTTTCTAGGTTTGTCAGCACCATACCCGTGCTCGTGGGTTTACCGAAGTGGTAAACGTCTGAGACCTGCATCACTTTGGGCTTGCCTCCAACATTAAGCTGACACGCCGTGATATAACTGGGATACTGTTCAAAGCGGCGCTAAACCTAAGTCACTCACTCACTCCTCCTCAGGAAGTCAGCGAGTCCTAGTTAAAGGGAGGTAACCATATTCTCGCGGCAAACGAAACTCATCTCCGAAAAACCAAACCATTCAAAACAATGAAAATACTCAGATAATTTCTTTAACTTAACCAAAATAAAAAAAAACAACCTCTGAGTTCTTAAGTTACAGTAGATAAGGGGATTTTCACTGACCAAGAGTTATTCTTCTTAATTCGAAATAATTAAATTTTCGCTGGTCATTGTATTTCCTTCATTCTGATTGGCTAACTTGGTTACGTGTTATTGAACTCATTTCCTAATGAATGTAAGCCACGCCCATCGACGTTACACGGATTCATACAGTTTGCATATCGGTTTTTCTATTCATACCTCAATGAACCGAAAAACATACAGTCAATCCTCAAGTATGATTTTGTTTCAGTATTTTGTGTCACGTAATATTCTCACAAATTCGATGTTTGAACCTAATACTATGCATGGACTCTATGGCTAATGCAACGTTCAGCCATAAGTGTTATGAACGGAAGTCACATCCCTTGTTTCTTTATACAGTTGTAGTCAATGGACCGCGAGGTTCAGATGCTCATCACGTGATTTTGTGATGCAAATGATTTGCATAAACAAGCCGACGACCTTTTCTTCCCCGTTTTCATGTCAATTGTTATTATTGACAAAATGGTAAAAGTCTAGATTCTACAGATCGACACTGAAATATCATCCACTTATACCAAAAAGTCCATACTTACCACTGTCGAAATTAATCTTTTTACCGACAGTCCCTGACCTTGTTAAATTAAGACTTCTGTGTGGGGGTCACCATTCTGTTTACAACACACGATTTTGAATATAGGCGAGACGAGTATATGTTTCAGGCAAAGGCGGTAGTTGCGGTCTTTCAAAGCGGCATTCTAGAATCTGCATCGCACGTTTTTGCAGTATTAAGTTAACTCATTCACGGCCACAAAACTATCATGTAACCCATATCTATGATAAATAGGTCACTGCAGATTCCAAACGTCATACCATCATCTAAAGCTCAATTGAATACGTCTTAATAAGCTGATACTATTTCAGATACTCTGTGTCTACACTGCAGTGAAGATGAAATATAATGTTTTAATAAAATACAAATGTACCTGCCATGCTGCAAGTGTAAATGTGTCATATTAACCCATGCTGAATATATTAATTCAAATAATGTTGCAGCCCTACAATCTCATGCATGACTTTATCAAAATGTAGTTCGATTTAGATCTAAATGAACACTCTGCTCAGTTTGTACTCCATTATATTTTTTCATGTGCCTGACTTTTTAATTTAATCAAGCCCCTGATCCACAAAGCCATCTTAGCGCTACGATTATCGTAAGCCGATGTTACAATATGGGCGTTACGAACATCTTAGCGTTACGATTATCGTAAGACGATGTTAAAGTATTGGAGTTACGATCACCTCGGCGCTACTATTGCATTGCGGAACGTGCCCCTGGCCTGGTAGACACAATAACAATACACAGTCACAATAAATGATGATAAAAATGAGTCATAATCTTGACTTATTAACCATGAACTGTCAGTGTATGATTTGTTATGTGCTCCAAAGCAAGCTTATTATGAACAACTCAACCTGCAGCAACGCTACACAATTTGTAGCATGTGTGTTTTGACTAATAGGTTCAAAAATAAATTATTCACCCATGTTTGATTGTTGCTTAAAATATAACAAACAGTTTTTCGATGGTGATGTATCTGATACGGGTATCATAGTTGGGCTTTCGACCCTACGTTTGCAGTGTCTCGGCGACTGTTTTCAGCCTAATAACGTTTTGATAAAATTTGTAATATTTTGGTCAAATCTATTTTTCATGTGTATACTTTTGTGTGTTTTTGTCCAGCAGTGTATGTTGACAAGCTCAAGTCTGTGTTAGCTGGATGTTGTTTCTGGACATACTAATGATGCATGCATTAATAGTGTTTGCCATACCAGTCTAGAATAACTAGAATTTCAATATCCTGAAATTGTATATAATCCGGTTTTCGATCACACAAGGCCCACAATCTCATTAAAATCAGACCTTATTTTACTACCTCTAAACGAAGATCTGAAGACATCCCATTAGGGGTCACGTCAGAACGACCTTTCATCCGACCAATCAGAGCGTCGCTTACCAGATCATGAAAGTGACAGTCGGAATGTGATTTCTAATCATGCAATCTCGAAAACTTTAACACGGGGTATTCCGAACGATAGTTACGGGTTTAAGGACCGAATCCATCCAATCTAGACCATCTATTACCCATTCCAGAATATTTTTTTGTTCAGGTTTGGAGAATTTGACAAAATATGTTTCGAAGCGTAGTCGCCAATTTGAAATTAGTGACGTAAAGCTGGAGAAAGCTGCCTTCTGATTGGTCATTCCATTGGTCGGTCAAAGTTCGGTCAAAGTTCGCGCAAGGTCGGTCTGACGTGACCCGTAATGGGATATCCTCAGATCTTTGTTTAGCGGTAGCGAGAACTAAGATCTGATTTTAATGAGACTGACAAGGCCCATTGACACTAAAAGTATTCTCACATCATTCGTGCAGCAGATGTGGTCGGTCCACCCACATTTTTTTGACAAATGATCATATCGATGTATTGTGGCTGACACTTTAGACCCCGATTGCCCCTGGGAAATCACCCATCAGCTGAACGTGATCTGATCGGGAATATGATGGACATGATTTGGTGAGTGAGTGAGTTTGGTTTAACGCCACTTTTAACAGTATTCCAGTTATATCGCGGCGTGTCAGCTTAATGTGGGAGGAAAGCCCGAAGTGATGCAGGTCTCAGACGTTAACCACTTCGGTGAAACCCATGAGCACGGGTATGGTGCAGACAAACCTAGAAACATAATCGGGGCGAACCGGGATTCTAACCCACAATCATAGGTTTCTGGCGTGCCCAAGGGAACGCAACCCCGCACAGCCTTAGACGACTGGGACACTCGTGCCCCCTAATATGGTGAGCACGTGATGATACGGGTTTGCAAACTCAGTCGTTTAAGAAAATGTATCTTCACTTATTCCTCTTATCTGTTGGCTTTATCCTGCCGAGAATAATGGGTAGGTTTCTCGGCAGGATAAAGCCAACGGATAAAAACGATATCCGTTGGGGTCATATGCGGATAGAGATGCAAATATAAAAGGTCAAGTAGGGAATACTTTCACTGTTTATAAACAAACATGGCGTCGCCCTCGTCATTCGGCGATCGAGTCAGAATTAACCATCGGAAATCCGGATAATTTACAGGGATAATTGCTATCATTACCAAAAGAACAGTCTAATATACTGAAAATCAGTGTCTCACTGTGACGTAGCTAAGGGATTTTGTAAGTTTTGGCAACTTTGGAGATATATATTTCGAAACATTTGCGAGGGCACGAGGCCTAGCCAAGCGGGATCAGTAGCCATATCTATGCTTGTAGACCTCTGCGGCTTGAAACCTTCTCCACAAATTAAAATAGTTGGATTTGGTCGAAATATGTTTGAATTGTTACCTTGTTTCGTTTTGTGTGTACATCTGACTACACTTCTTAACGTTATGACAGGACAGACCGACTGACAACAACGACTGACCGTGGCCGTGACGTCTCTTAGACTAGGGTTAGAGTAGCTTCCCTTTGACTAAGCGCAGTTACTCTTGCGGACAGACCGATGGATTGCCGCGAAAGGCAATAAAAAACAATTGTTGTTTTGCGTTTATGTTGCTTCGCCACTGTATAAGAAATAGGTTTCAGTTGGAACTATATTGGCTACTGTCACTGTCCGACTGACACATCACTAACCCTCTGACGAAATAAATATTAATGCGCGCATTCCAGGAAAACTCGCAATGTTTCGGTGTAATGTTTGTGAGAGAGTGAAAGCGATTTTGAAGTACAGAATTAAAGAATGACATTATATGATAAAGAAGTTATCACGCTTGTGTGTTTGGGGATGGTAAATATCCTGTTTTAGGAATAAACACTATGTATTTAGCTCGCCAAGGCTCGCTAAATACAACGTTTATTCCTAATGCAGGATATTTACCATCCCCAAACACACTCGCGTGATAACCTCTATTTATTCATTGCGTTGGCGCGGCAGATCAGATTATGATATTATTCCAGAAATAAATCGCATGTGTGAAGTATAGCAATATTTTATGTATGCAGCCATAAGTTTAGTCAAGCTCCTCACAGCGATAGCCAGTTCGCGGAGCTCTCTATACTACCGAGAGTGTAACGAAGGTGTCACGCGCTGGGAAGGAGCTTGAAGTTTAGTTTAGAAGGGGAGATAACTTTTGACGGCTTCATTTTGTGTCCGCGACCTGACTATGTCCCTTGGACCATAGTTTAACGGGCTGTACTTGAGCTGTACGGTTGTGCCGCTGTTTCATATATCTCACACTACTCACATAATGGCTTGAGAAATGTAATTAGTGTTCGGAAATATCAAACTCCAAAAGGATGATCATCAGATGTGTAAAATTCTCGAGAATCGATGCAGATGCAACTAGAAACGTTTGTTTCACATTCTACATAATCTGGTAAAGCAGCGTTGATTATAAATGAAATGACAAATAAATGGCATACACTTTCGTTTTCTTCTTGTAACTAGAACTGACTCACTCTTGTGAAATGATTTTAATTTGCAAATGATCCACACAATGATCACTGTTATAAACTGTACAAATGTATTATAAAGACATGTAAGCCAAAGTCTCTGTACAAAGTCTACATTTAACTAAAACTCAAGTTGTGACTTGAATTACAAATAAGTGTGAAAATAAGAACATATTTCGCTGAGATAATCGTACAATGGATTTAAAGTATACAGTGCGTCACACACGAGACAGTTTACGTGCGCTTCAGCTGGAAGGTCAATGTTCTAAACTGTCACATTTTACTTCTCCTCACACGACTTCCGTGGACTGAACACTGGTCGGCCACACTCTCTTGTGAGTAGAAATACACTGACTTTGATCTAGTGTTTCATCGCACCATGCTGAAGGTATTCTGGACCGACTGAGTTTGGTTTTGACGCCGCTCTGGACGATATTTCAGATATGTCACGGCGTGGCAGCTTGAGTGTGACGCCGCTCTGGACGATATTTCAGATATGTCACGGCGTGGCAGCTTGAGTGTGACGCCGCTCTGGACAATATTTCAGATATGTCACGGCGTGGCAGGTGAGTGTGAGGAAGCCTAGCTACCATTAACCTATCTCGTACTCATGGTAGACACTGACCGCTACTATCCTACCGGGTGCCCATTTTACAGCTTGATTGATACTCCTGGTAGACACTGTCAGCTACCACCCTACCGGGTCCCCATTTTACAGCTTGATTAATACTCCTGGTAGACAATGTCAGCTACAACCCTACCGGGTCCCCATTTTACAGCTTGATTGATACTCCTGGTAGACACTAACCGCTACCACCCTACCGGGTCCCCATTTTACAGCTTGGTTAATACTCCTGGTAGACACTGACCGCTACCACCCTACCGCCCCCCCCCATTTTACAGCTTGATTGATACTCCTGGTAGACACTGACAGCTACCACCCTACCGGGTCCCCATTTTACAGCTTGGTTAATACTCCTGGTAGACACTGACCGCTACCACCCTACCGGGTCCCCATTTTACAGCTTGATTAATACTCCTGGTAGACAATGTCAGCTACAACCCTACCGGGTCCCCATTTTACAGCTTGATTGATACTCCTGGTAGACACTAACCGCTACCACCCTACCGGGTCCCCATTTTACAGCTTGGTTAATACTCCTGGTAGACACTGACCGCTACCACCCTACCGGGTCCCCATTTTACAGCTTGATTAATACTCCTGGTAGACAATGTCAGCTACAACCCTACCGGGTCCCCATTTTACAGCTTGATTGATACTCCTGGTAGACACTAACCGCTACCACCCTACCGGGTCCCCATTTTACAGCTTGGTTAATACTCCTGGTAGACACTGACCGCTACCACCCTACCGCCCCCCCCCCCCCCATTTTACAGCTTGATTGATACTCCTGGTAGACACTGACAGCTACCACCCTACCGGGTCCCCATTTTACAGCTTGGTTAATATACTCCTGGTAGACACTGACCGCTACCACCTTACCGGGTCCCCATTTTACAGCTTGATTGATACTCCTGGTAGACACTGACAGCTACCACCCTACCGGGTCCCCATTTAACTACTTGATTAATACTCCTGGTAGACACTGACAGCTACCAACCTACCGGGTCCCCATTTTACAGCTTGATTGATACTCCTGCTAGACACTAACCGCTACCATCCTACCGGGTGCCCATTTTACAGCTTGATTGATATTCCTGGCAGACACTAACCGCTACCACCCTACCAATAAATATATTTATATTAATGTGACTAAATATGTGATTTTACCATTTAAAATTAAATGATCTTTCGTATATGTGTTAGGAGACCAGACGCCCTTAGTGAACCTACATGCGTACTCAGTGGCGATTATAGCACTAATACACAGCGAAGTTCATTTGACAGTATTCTACGGCGATGAAGCGCGTGTATGTATATGCACATGCACATGTAAAGGAAGGTGTGTGTGTGTGTGTGTGTGTGTGTGTGTGTGTGTGTGTGTGTGTGTGTGTGTGTGTGTTCTTCAATTAAGAACCTCTTGCACGACTGAATGCAAGATAAGAGAAGGTTAGTCGTAAGACTCGATTCTAAACCACAAAAACTATATCTTGTATATATTCCCATGTGCTTCAATTTTTACTGGGCACGGTCAATGGAAATTAGATATAAATCATTCAACATCGTGTAACGCTCAGGTTCCAGACGAAAAACTGAACATTTTGCAAGTAAATCAAGGTTGTATAAACATAAAAGGCACACACGAAAATGTTTTGCTGGTAATATCATACAGGGTGAAATAGACTGATGTATATTAACGATGTATAAACGCTGTAAGTTTCAAAGGGCGATGTACAAAAGCGACATATAATCGCTATAAATTTCTGTGGTTACGAGTTGCATAAGGGCACTTTGTTGGCAGGAATAGCCGATCAGCAAGTGAAAACATTGCAACCGCGTTAACATTCAGTAGTAACAATAAGATAGCGCAACCTGATATTCTACTTAGCCTGTTGTTAAAAGGAGGGATTATGCATGTCCTGTACCCCAGTAACATATTGGATTCACATGTGCTTCGTGCTTCACGTAGTACTTAATTTGATTGTTTGGATTCTAGCGCTTACTACAGTATACTACGGTTGTAACGAACACGCTTATAACGAACTGACGGATATAACGAACTTACTTTTTTGGTCCAGACTATTTTCTGTTGTTATACTGTATATATGCTTATAACGAACTACGGTTATAACGAACTAAAATTAGTAGTCCCTTTGAGTTCGTTATAACCGTACTTTACTGTATTTTATTCTTCCATGTGTTCGAGTTACGTTAAACGCCATGCAGCACTGTTACGTCTGTGCTCTCTTTCACGCACAAACAGGGTAAGAGTTGTCTCCTATAGTGGTATCAACGCGGTGTGTGTTTACGCCGTATATCTCTATCGTTGTAATATTTGTTTTGACCCCTTCAACCTAAATGAAATGATGGCGTAGTGAAGGGCAGTTATAAGTGAGCGAGTGAGTATGATCTTACGTCGCTCTTAATAATATTCCAGCAATATCACAACAGAAATGGTCTTCACATATTGTACCTATCTGAGGAATCGAAACCGGGCCTTCGCAGCGTTAGAAATTGGCACTAGTCCTAATGTCCTTGCCAAACTGCCCAATAGTTAAGGTATCATAAGGACTAGTAGAAATTTGCCCTTTTTAAGGGTTTAGCTATATGTTATCATTATGGGGACTAAAAGGGTAAGTTTCTATCACTGCCTTCGCAATGATGAGTAAACTCTTGAACCACTAGTCTCCCTACTGCGCCCCCGCTCATCATGGGTTCGAGCCTATGCACCTATACGCCTATATATGGTGTTGCCTGCTCTCAGTCTGTACAGATTGTTGCTGCCCTTTTACGACCCATCGTCTAATGGTCAAAATGGTGACAATTTGTGTGAGTGAGTGATGTGTTAACGTCGCTTTCAACATTACGTCCTTTATACCACGGCGTTTTGGTTGAATGTGGGAGGAAAACCTTGAGGCAGGCCAAAGACGACTAGGCACTAGGTTTGTGATGACCGACCAAGGATCATAACCACAGCAAATATTGAAGAAACACTGGTACGTGAGTGAGTGAGTTTGGTTTGACGCTGCTTTAACAGTATTCCAGTTATATCGCACCGTGTCAGCTTATTGTGGGAGGAAAGACTGAAGGGATGTAGGTCTCAGATGCCCACGAGCACTGGTATGGGGCAGACAAACCTAAAGACATTATCGGGGCGAATCGGAATCAAACCAACAATCATAGGTTTCTGGCGTGGCCAAGGGACGAAACTCTGCACAGCGAACTGTGACCCTGATAATTAAGCGAAACAGTTCTCAACAGAAAATCACGTCTTTTTAAACCATGTTGCCAATCTGTAATGATAATAACATGTTACGGGCCTGCTGCAAGCACAACTCCACCTCCGCCCCATCCTCTCACCGGAAGTCTTACACATTTGGAGGCGGTAGGGTAGCCTCAGCGTTAAACGCTTCTCTCGTCACGCCGAAGGTCCTGTTTCGATTCCCCACATGTAAAATGTGTGAAGCCCATTCTGGTGTGCCATACTGCTGTGATATTCGTCAAAGCGTCGTAAAACCTAAATCCCTCACTCATTTTAATCTTTGTTACCGAAATTCTTACATCATTCAACATAGCTTTGTGCATGACTTGCCACTGAAAGAATACACCTCTTTTGAATATGCTGTACACGTGCCTGTTTAGCATGAGAAATAGTCCCTCCTTCCCCGACTCATAGCCTTATGCAAGCAGACAGCGGGACTCCTTTTCCGTCACAGCTGCGTTAAACGCAGTCAACCCAGGAATCCTCCTAGGGGAGTCTTCATAATTTTCTATATGGTTTGGAGATAACAAGTTTTATCTTTTTGGTCAAATAAAATTTGGACGTTGCCCTGAATACCCACCATAAACAAACTATCCCCTGCATTGGCCCAGTGGGTACCCCCTCGTAAAATTATGTTAATTGACGCTTGCCTCGAAATGCTTTATGGGGTTCTCATCACTGTTTTCGAGAATGTTTCTGGTTTGTTACAAGTAAAATTGGTCACACTCGAACATCAAGAATAGGGGTTGATCAGGTCCCCCGGTAAATCTAGACGCTGGCGACCCATGACCGGTGTCCTCTATTCACCCTAGAACACCTGCTGGCACCAGCCCATCAGTCACGTCTTCTTCACTGTCTCATCGGAATATTTATGTTATCCAGTGTCCCCCGCCCTCTCGCTGCAGTCGTATTGGTGGGGGTATTGCCACTATCGTGTATCAGTTTATAGGATCGCTAAGCGGGCACCTGCTTCGGTAATTAGTCAAGTTGATAAGATGCCTTGTGCCCCTTGACAATACCGCCAGGGGTGACTCGGTACAGTGTCCATGCCGCTTTAATGATTGTAGCAAATATTCCTTGCAATGTTGCATGCTAATGCCAAATAGGATTGTTCGTTGTATTTGGAATTTTGATAACTTCACGAAATACGCCCAGATGCAAGTGTCAGATTCGTGTCATTTTGTGCCTTAAATTGTGGGAAAAGGTTGAGTGATATCTCATTCTGATAAATGTTCATTTCAGATGAAGGTATTTCCTTATTGCGAATGATACTTTAACGAGAAAACGGTTCGATTTATCCTTATTTAGTTAATGCGGTAAAGGGTTGTTTACCAGCTTTTCAATCCGCATCGTGTTCCCTTTTCTCAAACCTGGCCCAGCCAGCTAGGACAAAGTTATATATCACTTCCTGATCGCGTTGACTTAACACATTGACGACGTGTTTATGCACTGATACGATTTAATTGTTAGACCACTGCCATACTAGACCACATAATTATAGCTTCAACGCAGTTATTCCTAAACCTCTGACACCGACGTACTCAAAAAGAGATTTAAATCGGCGATGGGGTAACATTACAATAATTTCTCATGAATTTGTTTGGGTTGAAATAGATTCAGATGGAAGGTTTTCCTCGTGAAGGAAACAGTCATTTCAGAGGGTTCAGCAGGTGTGATTTCTGAAACACGCATTACCCTTTATGTGGGTCTTTATAAAAGACGATGTTAAGCAGTGCAGATGTAATTTACATAAGATTGTACAATTTTGAAATATCAGACATGTTCTGGGTAAATAAATATCACCAGACAAGACTATGCGATGTTATTTTGAAAACTGTTAACATTTCGAAATTGAAAACAATGTGTCAAGTGTCTTATAACAGGCAACCCTAAAATAGCAAGTCTGTTCACCTACGCACGAAAGTCCACGTGTTCTTGTGCTCAACCTCCATAAGGAGGTACCAAGGTCCTCGGAGACTCTGTGGCAATAATGACACGCAAACTCTAAAATAATTGTTAGAATCGTTGAGATAACACATGTCAACTAAACTATTATTTGATATATAAACAACTTATTAACTATAGTGAGTTTGGTTGAACGCCGCTTTGAACATTATTTCAGTTATACATCACCAATGTGGGAGGAGACCCGTGAAGATCCGAGGAAGAATAGGTCTTCAGCAACCCATGCTTGCTGTAAAAGTCGACTATGCTTGTCGTAAGAGGCGACGCACGGGATCGGGTGGTCAGGCCCGCTGACTTGGTTGATGCATGTTACCTAATACCAATTGCGTAGATCGATACTCTTGCTGTCAATCACTGGACTGTCTGGTCCAGACTCGATTATATACAGACTGCCGTCCTATAACTGGAATATTTCTGACTGCGGCTTTAAACAACAAACAAACAAACAAACCAATGTGGGAAGCTTTCCCGGAGTGATGTAGGTCTTAGAGTGACTGAATGAGTATGGTTTTACGCCGCTTATAGTAATATTCCAGCAATATCACGGCGTTGGACACCAGAGTGAGTGCGTGAGTGCGTGAGTGCGTGAGTGCGTGAGTGAGTGAGTATGATTTTACGCCGCTTTTCGCAATATTCTAGCAATATCACGGCGGGGGACACTAGAAATGGGCTTCACACATTGTACCCATGTCGGGTATCGAACCCGGGTCTTTGGCGTGACGAGCAAACGCTTTAACCACTATAGTCTATAGGCTATCCGACCGCCTTCTGAAGGTCTTAGAGGTTTACAACTGTGGTAAAGTACCATGTAAACCAAGGTTCATAACCAGGGCGAATCTGTCTTTACTACACCATTACATATTTGAATACCGTTGCTATCATACCCAACTTTTAACTTAATGATCGTGGGTATGCTATCACAGACAACTTTTAATTTAATGATCTAGGGTATGCTATCATACCCAACATTTAACTTAATGATCGTGGGTATGCTATCATAGACAACGTTTAACTTAATGATCGTCGTTATGCTAGCATACCCAACTTTTATCTTAATGATCGTGGTTATGCTATCATACCCAACTTTTAACTTAATGATCTAGGGTATGCTATCATAGACAACATATAACTTAATGATCGTGGGTATGCTTTCATATCCAACCGTTGAACTTAAATGATCTAGGGTATGCTATCAAACCAAGCTCTAAACTTAAATGATCTAGGGTATGCTATCATAGACAACATTTAACTTATTGATCTAGGGTATGCTATCATAGACAACGTTTAACTTAATGATCGTCTTTATGCTAGCATACCCAACTTTTAACTTAATGATTTAGGGTATGCTATCATACCCAACTTTTAACTTAATGATCGTGGGTATGCTTTCATATCCAACCGTTGAACTTAAATGATCTAGGGTATGCTATCAAACCAAGCTCTTCACTTAAATGATCTAGGGTATGCTATCATAGACAACATTTAACTTATTGATCTAGGGTATGCTATCATAGACAACGTTTAACTTAATGATCGTCGTTATGCTAGCATACCCAACTTTTAACTTAATGATTTAGGGTATGCTATTATACCCAACTTTTAACGTAATGATCTAGGGTATGCTATCAAACCAAGCTCTTCACTTAAATGATCGTGGGTATGCTATCATAGACAACATTTAACTTAATGATCTAGGGTATGCTATCATAGACAACGTTTAACTTAATGATCTAGGGTATGCTATCAAACCAAGCTCTTCACTTAAAAGATCTAGGGTATGCTATCATAGACAACATTTAACTTAATGATCTAGGGTATGCTATCATAGACATCTTTTAACTTAATGATCTAGGGTATGCTATCATAGCCAACATTTAACTTAATGATCTAGGGTATGCTATCATAGACATCTTTTAAGTTAATGATCGTGGTTATGCTATCATACCCAGCTTTTAACTTAATGATCTAGGGTATACTATCATAGACAACTTTTAAACTTAATGATCGTGGGTATGCTATCATACGCAATATCTAAACTTAATGAGGGTCGGTCGGGTAGCCTGGTGGTTAAAGCGTTCGCTCGTCACGCCGAAGACCCGGGTTCGATTCCCGACATGGGTACAAATTACTACAATGTGTGAAGCCCATTTCTGGTTCCCCCGCCGTGATATTGCTGAAATATTGCTAAAAGCGACGTAAAAGCATACCCACCCCCTTAATGATCGTGGGTATGCTATCACACCCAACCTTTAAACTTAGTGATCGTAGCTTCGAATCCCTGTTCGCCACGATTATGTTTCGAGGTTTTTCAGCATCATACCCGTGCTCGTGGTTTTTATCAAAGCGCTATAAATATCTAAGACCTGCATCACTTTGGGCTTTCCTCACAGGAGCTCGTGATATAACTGACATACTGTTTAAAGCGGCGTTATTCCACTCACTCACATAAACTACCTTTGCTCTGATTGTTTTCGTTGATGCTATGCACGTTTGTTGTACAATTTAAACATCTGAGTGGTGTACATAAATGTGCAATTACATGCATGCAAACTCGCCATTTGTTGTGATGCCATATTCCTACAGTGAGTGTACGGGTTGTTCTGTTTATCGCTACTTGGAACAATATTTCAGTTATATGACGGCGTGGCAGCTTGATCTTGGAGTAAAGCCCGAAGTGATGTAGGTCCTAGACGTTTACCAGGTTACTGTAATTTCCAGAAAAACATACGACATCGAACCTCGTTATCTCGAACTTTGAAGTGTCGAATTCCCGGTTGTCTCGAACTCATTTGGGAGTCCACATTATCCAAATTAAACCTAACATTCCCGTTTGGTCTCGAACCCCGGATAACTCGAACTGTTTTCCAGGTCTCCAGGAGTTCGACACAACGAGGTTCAACTGTAATTACATGCTTAAACAAAACCAACCCTTACCTCACAGTGAGTGGCTTGACACCTCGTGTTCTCTCCGTCAAGACATAATATTTCATATTTCATTATATTGCATCATAACATGCTCCATATTTTGTATCGACATTTACGATACGATTTCCTGGCAAAGAATGTCGCAGTTCACTGATTCTGTGGTGAATCGTTACGTCACTCATACAAGAAACATGTTGATTGGTCCATTTGTGGAAAAAAAACTGACGTTTTTTTCATGACGAGCGAACGTGATAACCACGTCGCTAGTGAACTCTTAAGAAGTACTGTGTGTGGTCGTGGTACAGTAAACTTTGGTTTTAACGAACTCAAAGGAACCACTAAAATGTCGTTTGTTATAACCGAAATTCGTTATAAGCATATATACAGCAAATGACAGCAAATTTTAAAAGTACTGGTCATTGTAGAGACTAGCTGTAACTATTGATAGAACTGTACCACTACTGTTAGATTGCAAATTTGGTTGCTCATCTAGTAGTGTTGGCAATAGGTAGACGTACTATTTGTTGGAGCTTTTATAGGTGTATATAAGTAAGGGTTCATAGGGGGCGCAATCGTGACATAATTTGACCTCGCCTATAATAAATTTCAGCTCCAGGTGCCGAACTGAGTGCACAGGTAGACGTGTAAGCCGGTTCATTACCTTACACCCGTTTGAGCACACCGCATGGGCTCGCTGAGTCATTCAGCACCGAGATCAGGTGGCCGTCAGCCCGACTGGGGTCCACCTGATTGATCGATACTCTGGCATTACCAACCAACCATAAACCTCACAACAATCACCCACTGACGTTAACCCTTCAACCTGTAATACTATCCTATCTTGTCACTTACCTATTCACCACAAGCCTAAGCACAGCAACACCCAATAATGATAATGTCATCGCAGTTTGGTTCTGTTCGGGTTCAAGTGTTCATGGGTCTCTAGCTTACTACGAACATTATAAATATGAATTTGAAAAGAAAGAATAATAACAGTGACAGGCTGAATTCGTTCAAGGTTTTTCGAGTTACAGGTTGAGTGTTTGATACTTTTTTCTCTTTATGTCCATTGCAAAAAGGATAGTTTTTTATTATTAATGTAAGCTGTTCGCGTTTGTCAGGTTGTTTAACGCCGCACGCAGAAATATTCCAGCCTCGTATATGACGGCGGTCTGTAAATCATCGAGTCTGGACCAGACAATCCAGTGATTGACAGCAAGAGTATTGATCTACGCCAGTGGGATACGATGACATGCATTAACCAAGTCAGCGAGCGTGAGCACCTGATCCTGGTAGTCGCCTCTTACGAAAAGTAGGGCTTGTTTAAGATCAATTCGAAAAGGTGGTCCTGCAACATGACTGGAAAATATGTATTTAATGCAACCATAACCAATCTAAATTATACAAAAGAAAGTCTAGCGAGCGCCTTTCCACATCAACGTAAGGGAAAAGTATTTTTTTAAAGGAGAGAAATCTGTAGTGTAATAAAGGATTTCATGGACTATGTTAGTCTAGCCAAACGGCAAAGCCCAGAATACGTTATCAGGAAACATATTTGTGGCGGTCGTTGGCAATATGTCCATCACAAAGTGAAGATGAAGTTTATGTCTTTTAAAGTTCCCTTGTATAGGCAGTATGTGATTGTGTACTGACAGTTAATACTTTACCTTAATCCCCATCCAATAACAACGAGACGACTAGGGTCCTGTCCACAGCAGCCTCTCTACTCCAACTATTATAGACAGGACCAAGACGTCACTGAAGCATCCACTCCACAATGCTACACGCTGACATAGATCGTTTCAATTTCTCCAGGGTTTACGGTGATATTTCTCGGAGTTGATTGAGTGTTCTCTTTAGGCGATTGAAATATTCTCTTCACGATCGTTTTTACGAGCGATAGCCTTTTTATGAGCGCCCTCTTCGGAAGAGACTTCATACATGTTCGAATGAGATTTTCCAGGCAAAATTATACGAGTAGACACGAGACGGCTTCGGTAGTTCGTCAGGAGGCCTTTAACACACTTCACATGAGCATATCACAAATATACATGCTGCACCATACCTCAACACAATCAAGACGGTCTGTCAACGCCTGCTGCAGACGTCTATCGTGGCAATAAGGCACTATTTATGCATGTTGTGGGGACATTGCATATTTCGGTTGGAAGTAAATTTCTCAACCAGAACACTCTGTAAGTCTTAACTAGCCCATCAGACTGTCTGAATTACGTGTACACCGTCACAGTAAGTCTGAACTACCACCTGTTGTAAACTGCCCCACCGAGTAAAATAAACTGGGCGGCACAATAGAGTATAGGTCGAGTTCCATGATCGATAAAACAATAACAAGAAGAGGTTTTGTTGTGAATTATAATATAATCTAGGGAGGTGTAACAAGTGATTGATCAAGCACAGTTTGAATGAAATTGTCCAATCACTGCTAATGTAAGCTCAAGGTAAACAATGGTGGGGTAAGAAATTTCATTTTCAAAAGTTTTCTGAAATGTCGCCAAAAAATTATCAGACACTACAAGTTCATTGTCGACACAGTTGCCTTCAATAGCGTGTATGACCTCCAGCTGCCTCAATGCATGCTGGGATACGCCGCCTCATCGATGACGTCAGTCTTCTGATGACGTGGACTGGAATCCGTTGCCACTCGTCTCTCAGGGCCTGCTGCATTTCTTGTCTGTTGACGGGAGGCTGATGGCGTGCTCTAATCTGTCTGTCAAGATAGTCCCACAGGTGTTCAATAGGATTCATATCGGGGGTGTGGGCAGGCCAGGGCAAAACGTCAACGTTCTGCTGGTTTAGATAGTTCCGAGTCAGGCTTGCAGTATGGGGCCTGGTATTGTCGTGTTGAAACAATCTCCCCTGCTGTTGGTTTTGTAAGAACGGAAGCACAACTGGCTGCAACACTTGGTCTCTGTACTGCACAGCCTTCAGGTTTCCCTGTATAATCACCAAATCAGTCTTCTGATCTCCACAAATACCGCGCCACACCATGACACCTCTCCCGCCGAATGGATGGACCTCTCGAATACACGCCGGAGCCAAACGTTCCCCTCTGCGTCGATAAACCCATTCTCTGCCGTCATTTCGAAACAAATTAAACCGACTTTCATCAGTAAACAGCACTCGACGCCAATTTTTCACTTGCCAGCGTCGAACCTGCCAGCCCATCGCAGTCTCAGGCGTCGATGTTGAGCAGTCAGTACCATTCCTCGGAAAGGTCGATACGCTCGGATTACAGCAGCACGAAGTCGTCGTAGTACTGTACGTTGGCAAATGGGATGTCCCAACGCTGCTGCTGCCGTCGCCGTCGCCGCTACGAATCTGTTTCGCGGGTGAATGAGCAGTATCTGACTGTCTTCCACTGGTGTTGTCACTCGGGGTCGTCCGGTTCTAGGTCTGTCCTGTGTCCTCCCTGTCTACCTGTACCGTTGAATCAGCCTGGCTACTGTCAATGGTGTACAACCAAACATTCTGGCAATTTGGACCTGTGTTGCCCCCTTTTCGGCCATATCGATTGCTCTCTCTCTCTCTGCTCCTGTGACAGTCGTGGCATTTTCTTTGTTTGGTTTCATCACGTGTAATTATACCCTGCAGACGAACGCATTTATACAGCTAACATGCACGTGCAGTTTATGTCATAGGCGGGAAACCTGTTTCACCAATTTTTTGTCACCGCACGAGTGCCGTCAAAGGTGGCGTGTTCGGGTGAGGTGTTTTTGGGTACCTGTTTCTTGGCAGTCTTATTCCCAATACCCACTTTCCACTAGTTATCGCTGTTTTTAGGAAAATTACAAATTGCCAACCTATACTTTCTTTTGTCGCTTAGTGTTTATATTAGGTGCTCAAATGTTTCAGTAGCTCAACAGTAGATGCAGTCAGTGGGGACGTGTTAGTCTGCTGTTTGGTCCCTAGATGCATCACCACAGGTGTTTAGTCCGTAGATGCATCGCCCCTGGTGTTTTGTCTGTAGGTGCATCACCCCAAGTGTTAAGTCCGTAGATGCATCGCCCCAAGTGTTAAGTCCGTAGATGCATCGCCCCTGGTGTTTAGTCAATAGATGCATCGCCCCTGGTGTTAAGTCAATAGATGCATCGCCCCTGGTGTTTTGTCAGTGGATGCATCGCCATGGGTGTTTAGTCTGCAAATGCATCATCAATGTTGTTTAGTCAGTAGATGATCGCCATTGGTGTTTAGTCCGTAGATGCATCTCCACTGGTGTTTGATCAATAGATGTATCGCCTCTTGTGTTTAGACCGTAGATGTATCGCTACTGGTGTTTAGACCGTAGATATATCGCCACTGGTGTTAAGTCTGCAGATGTATCGCCACTGATAATTAGTCCGTAGATGTATCGCCACTGGTGTTTAGACCGTAGATGCATCTCCCCTGGTGCATAGTCCGTAGATGCATCGCCTCTTGTGTTTAGTCCGTAGATGCATCGCCTCTTGTGTTTAGTCCGTAGATGCATCGCCTCTTGTGTTTAGTCCGTAGATGTATCGCCTCTTGTGTTTAGACCGTAGATGCATCTCCTCTTGTGTTTAGTCCGTAGATGCATCGCCTCTTGTGTTTAGTCCGTAGATGTATCGCCTCTTGTGTTTAGACCGTAGATGTATCGCCACTGGTGTTTAGTCCGTAGATGCATCGCCTCTTTTGTTTAGTCCGTAGATGTATCGCCCCTGGTGTTTAGACCGTAGATGTATCGCCACTGGTGTTTAGACCGTAGATGCATCGCCACTGGTGTTTAGACCGTAGATGTATCGCCATTGGTGTTTAGTCCGTAGATGTATCGCCTCTTGTGTTTAGTCCGTAGATGTATCGCCACTGGTGTTTAGACCGTAGATGCATCGCCTCTTTTGTTTAGTCCGTAGATTTATCGCCCCTGGTGTTTAGACCGTAGATGTATCGCCACTGGTGTTTAGACCGTAGATGCATCGCCACTGGTGTTTAGACCGTAGATGTATCGCCATTGGTGTTTAGTCCGTAGATGTATCGCCTCTTGTGTTTAGTCCGTAGATGTATCGCCACTGGTGTTTAGACCGTAGATGTATCGCCATTGGTGTTTAGTCCGTAGATGTATCGCCTCTTGTGTTTAGTCCGTAGATGTATCGCCACTGGTGTTTAGACCGTAGATGTATCGCCACTGGTGCATAGTCCGTAGATGCATCGCCTCTTGTGTTTAGTCCGTAGATGCATCTCCCCTGGTGCATAGTCCGTAGATGCATCGCCTCTTGTGTTTAGTCCGTAGATGCATCTCCCCTGGTGCATAGTCCGTAGATGTATCGCCACTGGTGTTTAGACCGTAGATGCATCTCCCCTGGTGCATAGTCCGTATATATATGCATCTCCTCTTGTGTTTAGTCCGTAGATGCATCGCCTCTTGTGTTTAGACCGTAGATGCATCTCCCCTGGTGCATAGTCCGTAGATGCATCGCCTCTTGTGTTTAGTCCGTAGATGCATCGCCTCTTGTGTTTAGTCCGTAGATGTATCGCCATTGGTGTTTAGACTGTAGATGTATCGCCACTGGTGTTTAGACCGTAGATGTATCGCCATTGGTGTTTAGTCTGCAGAAGCATCGCCACTGATGTTTAGTCTGTTGATGCATACACACTGGTGTTGTATAAATTCGAGGTTTTTGTGTAACAGGTGAGGTGAGATGAGATGTGATTTGACGCCGCGTTCAAGATTATTTCACTCCTTTACGGGGTTTTTTCTTGGCGCGGTCGAACCACAGACCTACCACTCTAATGACATACGCTATATCCACTACACTGGGGCGGAACTTTATGCGTAATAATGTGTTGATTTGTTTGAAATCTATCTGTAAATAGTCGAGCCTAGACCAGACAATCTAGTGAATGGTATCATGAGCATCGATTTTCGCAATTAGGATATGATGCGTCAACCTGACCACCCGATCCGTTTAGTCTCAATCGTGGCTTGGGGCCTAAACTCTCACCGGAAATCCCATGTGAGAAGGTTTTTTTTACATTTTGTACAAAAATCTCTCGATATCCATTGTAAGAGAAAGAACATGTAAGATGTTGTCACTACTGTAAAACGTCCAGACTGCGGAAAGCGGAGCTGACAACCGGAAGAAAGGACAGGAGATAATGATTGTGTTGTCAGTGTATGTAGGTTGACGCTAATTGATGACTGCTATTAAACCGGTATACACACGAGGCCGTCCTTCCTGGACATTCCGTTGCCAAATCATACTTCCCATATAGCTGTTTGAGAAATGGCACAAGAAAGTCCGTACACTCACACTCATCCAGAACGGGGCTTACTGACTCAAATTATTTCCCGTATGAATTATTTGCATTTATCTAGCTTTTAAAACAAATGTAAAAGCACACGCTCTTCCTCGTGCAGATATGGTACACAAAATTTGTGTTTGTTGTTTAACGCCGCACTCCGCAATATCCCAGCTATATGACGGCGGTCTGTAAATAATCGAGTCTGGACCTGACAATCCAGAGATTGACATTATGAGCATCGATCCACAAAACTGTTTGTTGTTTAACACCGCACTCCGCAATATCCCAGCTTTATGACGGCGGTCTGTAAATAATTGAGTCTGGACCAGACAATCCAGTGATTCACATTGTGAGCATCGATCCACAAAACTGGGATACGATGACATGCATCAACCAAGCGAGCGAACCTGATCTCCCGATCCTGTTAGTGGCCTCTCGACAAGCATGAGTTGCTGAAGACCAATTCTAACCAGGATCTTCACGGGTGCACGTAAGAGATCTGACACTGCAGTTAATCAGTTGTTAGATGGCGTTAACAGTGTCCCCATCCCCAAGTAATACACATAAGAGAGTCTTCTGAGTTTTCAAATTTATCAATCAACACGTGTGTAAATTACTATCCAAAATTTTTGTTTTACTGAATACATTTTGCAATCGATTGTTTTTAGTATTTGCCACACTGGCCGCAAAATGAAGTTATCAATTAAGTTGTTCTGTGTATATAGGCATGAAGCAAAAACCAGCATGTCGTCTTTCGCGTTCTAATCTCAATCGATGAATTTCGAGATACGACACGAGTACAAAAACACATCATGTTTGATGTTTGAAAACATGGCGTTGCGTTTTTATTGTGTGTCAGTATACATGTTAACAAAATGTTATCTGTCAATAAATTATACCAGGTAGATCAAAATGTGATGTTTTCGTTGTTGCTCAATCTTGAAATATCAGTATTACAGCAATAAATATAATGTTTTTTTCAGCATTTAACTTAGCTTTTTTGGACATCGTTACTTACACAATGATTTATATGTTGCTCGTATTATAACATTAAGAAATTGCTGACATTAATGGTGGAGAAGTTCAGGAAGTATGCCGCGATGGAATGTAGGTGCATGGATGTGTATGGAGCATGCATGAAATATGACCCTCGTGAAGATCCAGTTAGAACTGGCATTCAGCAACCCATGCTACTCGTGAGAGGCGACTCGTGGACTTGGTTGATGCATGTGGTTGCATCCCACTTGTGTATATCGACGACCAATTGTATGGTCCTGACTCGAATGTTTACAGACCGCCCACAAGTAGCAACCCCCAACCCCCCCAAAACACAACAACAACAACCCCACAAAAACAAAAACAAAAACAACCCCTCCCAAAAAAGCAACAACCCAACAACAAAAAACAACAACAAACAAACAAAACAACCCAACCCAAAACCCCAAAACATCAAGAAGCAAAAACAAACAATCAAAACAAAAAGACGCAAGTAAATACGGAATATAAGAATCAAATTATTGTATAAAATTACAGATCACGCTACAGAAACAATCATAATGTTAAATGCGTAACTAGGTGAGTTGAGTTAGCATTATGGTAATACCACACTTGCCAGTCTAACAGGTGAGGCAAGCCAGAAGTAAACAAGTCCCACAGTAAACACACAAACGCCTTGAAAGGAAAAGTGGAAACATGTCCATATTTATTTCAACAAATAAATGTGTATTCATCGCCGGAGACACTTCTGACGGGGAGTTTATTTTCGTTATTATCCTGTTTTACTCGGCCGTATCTTAAACCTTATCCAAATTAAGAAGCCAAAAACAACCAAAAAACTACAACAGTCTATATACCGATGTACTTATGTCTATCTTGCTCAATGTTGCCAGTAAGATGTGTAGACTGTGTCTTTCAAACCGGTTTAACTGTTAAATGCAGATAAGAATGGATATTAGTCAAATATTCACAACTGTAATTCGAATAAAGTGAAAATAGAATAAATACATTATAATTCCACAGAAAAAATGTGTTTCGGTGATGTTCATGAGCTAATATTTAACATGAAAGAAATCTACATATATTCAATGTCATGAATACCTCACTGACACAAAGGAGTATTTTGTTAGAAACTGCAATGTTCAACTACAATGCTGGTTATCAAGGCATAATGATATTGATAAAAAGTACTTTTGATAGAATGCCAACAACCGTTGGATGTTGTCCCCAATGTCCAGGACGGCTTAATGGACAACGTACTCAAAGACTCCCCGTTCTGTGCCGCATTATCTACATGCGTTATAGTCAAAATATTGACACAGCGGGGTTTGAACCTGTGAAGGTTATCCAGGGGTACTGATCAACGTGATGAAGGTAATGTCATTGCCCCGTCTTCGCGTTGACCTAGAACTGACCGCGGTAGGAGCAGCAAAGATCGTGTCATTAATAAAAAGCAAACAACTGACCGGAACCACCTGACCTAACGACACGTGTCACGGGCACCATCAACCAATCAGAATTCAACTCGGCTCGTGCCGCGAACACCTGCAAGACCTTACGTGATCATGCATATTTGCCCACTCTTAAGGAAGTGCAGCTCAGCCGTCAGTGCGGAAGAACAGTCTACTGCAATACTTCCTTATTGGGTGATAATTGCATTATCACGAGCCTCTGTTGGTCCTTCATGACGTAGTCGGTTTTATATTAATTTTTCACGTCCAGGATATTATTTGCCTTTCGTTCTTATTTGGTTTGCATTTGGAGAGAACCTTGTCCAACACGTATGTTGTGCAAGTTGACGACATACATGACGCTTCTACACAGCCACGCTAATTGGTGAACTTGATTAAATACAGGCCAGGTCACGTGCGGTCGGCTGTGCACGGTGAAGGCGAGGCAAACATCTGATTTCAAACAACAACAAGACTTTTGTAATCTGACCTAGTTTCGAAATGAAAAGTGTACACATATTATTTCGAGAGGTTCATTTAAACGAAAAGACATTCATATGGTTGAAGGGATAATGTCAATGATAACAAAAACATAGTAACGACTGAATGTAGGCTAAACCACTGGTCTCTGTTCTACAAAACTATAGAATACATTACTTAGCATTATTAACACCACCAGCAACTATAATCCCTTCTATGTTTCATGATGTCAAATAATGAAAGGTCAGATGCGATATATATGTCATAGTGAGTGTGTGAGTATGGTTTTACGTCAATATTCCAGCAACCAAAAACGGGACACCAAAAATGTGCTTCACGCATGGTTCCCAAGTGGGAAATCGAGCTAACGCTTTAACCTCCCATCGCCCATGCGATACATTGCACTTTTCATTTAATGTGAATGACAAGTTTGATAATATGTACGAGAGATTCTGAATTAGGACTCTGAATGATTAAAGCTTCGTCATGACAAATCAAAAAAGATTTGGAATTGAATACCCGCCAAAACGTACAGGGACTTAATTGAATTATAAACCTCGACAAGTTGTATGTGACCACGGACACTTACCGAATACTTATCATTTTAATTGATATCTTCACCGACATAATTAACGTTTTGGTGTTAATTGTATACTACCAAAGTGTTATTATTGAAGTAGCATTAATTAAGGTAGCAAAGCTATTATTCATGGATTAATCAGGACACATATGTATATATACTAATTACCGTAATTAGTGCCACAAAGGCAATTATTCATGGTTTAATTACTGACCAGATGTATATTTTATTTGTCTACTTTCCTATGCGTAGTTTATCTCAGGTTCATGTTCACGATATACGCCAATAAGTTATATATTTATACATTGACAGAATTGCGTTGGTCATGACAATCATGATACGTCCACTGGCCTACTTGCACAAGCACACCAAGGACCGACCACGTTCTACAATGCTTAGTCCCACTGGCACTGGTTTGTTTGTGCACAGGTGCGCGCTGGCGTCCCATGTTTCTACCTGGTCAAGGTGCGAGCACTGAACATTGAGATCAAAGCTTTGTGCCACGAAGGTGAAACTAGCAAGGCCAAGGATTTAACCAGATTAACGCTGTTTGCTTTGGTCACTGGTGGGGTGACATTTTTCACCATTAAACCCACTGGCTCCTTCAAGACATGAGTCGGTGCGATGAGAGCGTGTGAGAGGGAGTGTGAATGAAATGATTTGTTACTTCTTGATATGGTGCCAGGGGACGAGCTATTGTCACATGCAAAGGTCGCGGTATGTTGCGTAACAACGCTACTCTTTTGCCCCGTGTCGCTCGGTGCGGACCATGAGCGGGACAAAACGTCTTTGGGAACAAAGTTTTGTTAGTTGGCCATTTACTGCGCGATGGGACGGGGACGGGAAAGACGTTGTACTGTCGGCATCAATGCGTTTGCTTTCTTGTTACGGGTCTTTATTTGTGCAGTTGAAGTGAAATGGGGCTTAACGTCGCGTCCACGATTACTGCACTTATATTGCAACGTGCATGCACGTGTGTGTGGCTGCTTGTACTGGTCTAATACCGATGTTATGGTGCTAGCCTACTGAAACACCATGTCGCAGTTTAACATGAATACTACCCTCAGACATGGCATTTGTAGATGCACGAATACATATGTTAGTGTTAACAGTTCTAAAGTAAGTATACGACGATTTGTATATTCAGTGCAATCGTGATGAATTCTAATCTGAACTATTTAGCTTACTGAGGTTGGACCGATCTCGATCACATGAAATGAGCTATATTCTGAGCAAAGTTTGTTAAATTTCTCTTCACAAGTAAATATCCTTTGAATAAACATCATTGAGTCATTGCTCATCGCATGACGCAGTTTCGCTATTTAATCAGGTTATCCCTCCAGTATTCTAGTTATCCTTCTGTTTGATAACTTCAGACTCACCGTCGACGATCAGTTTAAACTGTTTTTTGACAAATTCCACGGCATCATTAATAAATTTAGAAAATCCTACCCATTTTAGAAGGTTGCTTTAAGGGGGAATGCCTGTAATAGCAATGCCAAGAGTATCATCGCTCTTGTAGTCTGAAATCCACACGTTGCCGGAATCACTGCACCATACTGCGCGATCTTTGACATTGACACGAAGACAAGACGTTACAGAGTTTCTCGCCATCCGCCCACGTAATCGATTCATCATTTTCGCACCAAACCGTCATCACATTTTCGCATGTCCATGCCACATGCTGGGCTTTTGAGCACACCGTTGTCTTATATTTATGTTACATTTCGTCTGTTTCACTGGTCACGGGATGCATAATATTCCTCGCAGCAATGCTGAAGCAATCTCCGCCATGTTGACCGTCCTCAGTCGTGGTGTCACGAGGCGACATCAACTGGCAGTTCGAGGCCAGGGACTCATAGAAGTATGAGAAACAACGCCCTTGCGATAATGGAAGTGAGTGAAATCAACATTTACGACGCATCAGCAAACTCTGACAAAGTCCAAACTCTGCAGTTGTATTCAGCCTCACTAACACTGAGATTTATCATTAGTATTAGGAATCAATCTACCTTGTGGTCGAGCTGGTTGCTGTTATCTACTTCACCGACCAATGCTGCTGCTGCTGCTGCTGCTGCTGCTACTACTACTACTACTACTACTACTATTGTTGCTACTGGTACTACTTCTAATACCACTACTACTGCTACTACTATTACTGCTACTACTACTGTTGCTACTACTACTGCTACTGCTACTACTACTACCACTACTACTACTACTACTACTGTTGCGACGACGACTACTACTACCACTACTACTACTACTATTACTGTTGCGACGACGACTACTACTACCACTACTACTACTACTACTGTTGCGACGACGACTACTACTACCACTACTACTACTACTACTACTACTGTTGCGACGACGACTACTACTACCCTACTACTGCTGCTACTACTACTACTACTACCACTACTACTACTTTTACTTCTACTACTACTACCAATGCTACTTCTACTACTACTACTACTACTACCACTACTACTACCACCACTACTACTACTACTACTTATACTACTAGTACTACTGTTGTTTCTGCTGCTGCTGCTACTACAACTACTACTACTACTACTACTACTACTACTACCATTTTACGTACATAAATTTATTAATACTCCCACAAAAGCTACTTCTTTCAGACAACCTCCGAATTTTGCATTTTCTAGCGCCATCGTTAACGAATCAATTCGTGTTTTGCTGAGTGGTGTTTTCCTCTGTAATGCAGTATGGCATGATGTTGTATCATGGTGGGGCAAATGCCTGAAAGCCAAGGACATATTCCTGTCAGTTGACACAATACCTTACACCATGTCTTGTATTCTAACCCACGTACATAGGGTTCTGGTACGCTCAAGGGACGAAACTCTGCACATCGAATTGTGGACTACTGGACACAGACTCGATTATTTACAGGCCGTCAGACTTTCTCCGGCGTCAGATAAAATTCACTCCCGCACACACCCCCCCCCCCACCACCACCCATTCTTGTGAGGGAATGTCAAAAACAGTTGTTGATATATACCACTTTAGTGAAACTTAAAATCAATATCCACTCACTCACGCACTCACTGTCTCACTCACTCACTCACTCACTCACAGCATGGCAGTCCTGTGTTTAACAGGCTATCGTTTAAGCAGGAAGAATCAGCTTACGTATTCATGTGTCCACACCTGTTGAGTGTGGTGAAATGTTTGAGCCGTTAAGCTCCTTATATACACGATGTAATATGCATACGTTTGTTGATGATTCAGTGAGACATGCAGGCAGATCATCATATAGATCACTGAACCAACAAAGCGACGTGGAGAAGTATTCATCAGGTGAGCAAACATCATATTATTTTATGATCAAGGTGCACCCCAGCGTGATCTCGGGGAGGACGGGCTGTATATACATGTGTGGTTTTCTCGGACGAAGAGCCGTGAAAATATACTGTCATCGATTTCTTTAACAACACTCTTTGTTGTTTAGATGGTTTAGGTTTGACAAAATCATTCCATGAACATGCTAATTGCGTTTGACTGCCTGGTACACATGTTGACGAAATCTTTTTTTACTGACGTCAGAAATGTAAATGATCAAGGGATAAAGTGTCAAAACAACTTCGTCGACGCGCATCCGTTTTCCTTTTTTACGCCCATATTTCAAAACAAATGTTCAGATGTTCAAACGGAACCGAGCCAAGGTGTATGTTGTCTTGTAATTTTGAAAGTGGTGAGGTGAAATGGGGTTTAGCGTTGCGTTCAAGATTATTGCACCAGTTTAGCTCCGTGTATTCAAGCGTGCGTGAGTGCGTGCGTGCGTACGTGTGTGCGCGCGTACGCGTGGCTGCTTGTCCTTATCCCGACTTATGCCGGTTTATGTTTTATAGTGCTACCCCACTGACATACCATGCCGCAGTTTAACATGTAATGCCACTCACACACAGTAATGCTGAACGGCATGGTTACAGCAAGTACCATCTTTTAACTTCTTTTGGAGTAAGTGAGTGAGTGTGTTTGAGCAATACTCCAGCAATATCCCAGCGGGGCACACCTGAAATGGGCTTCATACAATGTACACATATCGGGAATCGAACCCGGGTCTTCGGCGTGACGAGCGAACGCTTTAACCACAAGGCCACCCGACCGCTCCAACTTCTTTTGGAACTAGCGGCCGTAGATCGAACCACCGACCTTCCGCTCTCCTGACAGGCGCTCATAAGCCTTCAAATCAGCAAGACATTCTTGATCATGTGGAAATACCGGGATATGATTGGCCCCCCAGTAAACCAAACTGGTCGTAGGAGGCGGTCTGGGAATAACAAAGAGAAGAGTAACCGTCAACATCGGTATATATGCGTGTTCATTAATTTCACATGATAGTAATTTATATGAATTTGTCCCTCTGCAAGCGAATAATGATACTTTGAGGCAGATACTCTAGTATTTCAAGCCTGCACTGTAGTATCCCAAAGCACTCACTTAAACTTAGGTCAAGGGGGTTAGGGCGCGGCTAAAAACTCCGCCTATCTATAAACCTTCCGTATCTACCATTGATTAAAATGCCTTGAACAAAATCTGATAATGCTATGTAATATTTCTGGTAAACAGCATGTTGTGCAATTTATTTTTACATCTTACTTTGTTTACATCGTAAAACCATATGGATACGTTCTAATTTAGCCACAGTGACGCTGAAGTGTAAGCTGGTATGCGGAAACAATCCTTTCTTGACCCAGTAGTGACACATGCAGCGTTTATTTCTACAAACAACTTAATTTAGGGAACACCCCTGCGCACCTTTCCCAGGCGGCCTCATCAGTAGTTATCAATGAAACGCAACCTGCGTCAGTCGAAGCGCGTCCCACTGGGACTCTAACAACAGCTTGCCTTGTTGGGGTAATTTGATCATGTTGCATTCCAACCATATCCTCTTTTAGCCATCAAAGAGCAAAACAAGTACAGACGCCGTATCAAGTGACCCTTGGGATAAGCGAGTATTTATTGCGTTGAGTACTTATGCCCATTTTATTCCGAATATTTCCACACAGCATGTCCCCTCTATAAGTAAAGGACCTTTTTGTCACACACCCGCGATTCCAAATCTAGGGATGGTTTTCTCTGTGATGGCCGAATGAGCTCTGAGAACATGATACGTTCTAGTTGATTACATGCTCTGATGCTATTAACCGATTATTAGATTTACTGGCCTTTTCTATATTTACCGCATAGATTATGGAACCCGTTCACAAGCAACATGTACGCACCCTGTTTGCCACCCCCTCCACCCCCCCCCCCCCCCCCCCCCACACACACACACACACACCCTCCCTTGTGTTGACGTGCACCGCGATCGTGGGTTCGAGTGAGTGAGTGAGTGAGTGAGAATCTATATTCGCCCGCATTATGATCCCTGGTTTGTTGGTTTTACTGAATGGTAAACGTACATAACAGGATTGATTTAGGGCTTTCCCCAAACATTAAGCGAGTGAATGCTGTTTAATGACGCAGGGAGCATTATTCTAGCAAAATCACGTCGGCCTGTATATATTATCAAATCTTGACCGAGAATAAAAGTGGATGTTATCATGAACAGATTCCTGTCGGGGTGCGATAATACGACATCAACTACACAACAGAGTCTGACCACCCGACCCATTGAAGTCGCCCTAATGTAATTTGCAAAATCACTACCTCCCACGCGAACGCAAAAACGTTTTAATAACCAACAGTTACTGTTGTTCCTCAAGCTATCATTTCATAACGACCGATCGTAAAATATAGTTTGGAATCCGTCCATAATTGGATCGATTTTTTTCAACGGGATTTTCAGTGAGACGCGATAAAGCTTGTTTATGAATGTGCCCTCTCCGAACCTGAATACACATGCACTTGGAGTCGATACTGTTTCCAATCACCACAGAAGCATTCATAGCAGGTTTCTATGATGCTTAGTCCAGGTGGCAGTGGGTTAGCCTAGTTGTTAAACGTTCGCTCGTCGCACCGAAGACCCGGGTTCGAAGCCCTTTTCTGGTGTCCCCTCTCCGAGATAGTGATGGAATATTGCTAAAAGCGACGTAAAGCCATACCCAGCCACTCACTCACTCACTTCGTCCAGGAAGAGTCTGGACTGGAGAGAAATGAGCACCCGGTGTCATGGTGTGTACGTGATGGTATAAAACTGAATTCGATTCTTTCACGTCAATTGGTTTGTAACCGGCGAAGATACGATGAGTTTGAATTCAAGTGATACTCGGGCTTCTGAGAGAATGAGGTGAGTTTAACGCCGCTTTGGTTGTCTGGTATACATTCAGTCTCAGGCGTTGGGGGTGGCCTGTTGGTGGGAGAACTTTCTCGGAGTCAGTAGGTAGACAGGGGGCGTAACAATACCATACTTGCCATAACTACTGTAGGAACCGCGAACCTGCATTTTGTAACCTGTACTGGTACCGACAAAGTTCCCAATACACATTAGGGTCACGGTTGGCCAAGTCGTCTAGGCATGCCAGAAACCTATGATTGTGGGTTCGAATCCCGGTTCGCCCCGATTATGTTGCTAGGTTTGTCAGCACCATACCCGTGCTCGTGGGTTTTACCGAAATGGTAAACGTCCGAGACCTGCATCACTTCGGGCTTTCTTCCCACATGAAGCTGACACGCCGTGATATAACTGGAACCCAGCTCACTCACTCACTCACTACCAATAAATATTAGCTTCTGCGGTGATGCGGCCATCCATGTGCGAACCCATGCATTAAAACGTTCAGAGTTACTATCCTTTTTCATGCAACGTAACTTGGGCAAATCCCATTTTTTTCATCTTCTTGTTTTTTCATGCATGCCTCCCAAATAAGTCGCTGAGGACGCAGGGTTGCTTGCTTGACGCAATGAACAGAACCTAAATGATAGTGAGTGAGTATGGTTTAACGCCGTTATTTGCAATATTCCAGCAATATCACGGCGGGGGACATCAGAAATGGACTTCGTACATTCTACCCATGTCGGGAATCGAACCCGGGTTTTCGGCGTGACGTGCGAACGCTTTAACCACAAGGCTACCCGACCGCCCCACCTCAATGATAGAAAACTGTTAAGGAAGCGACAACCAGCATTCTAAGGTCGGCATTCCACAGCGCAACATACACTGGCTTTCATGTACAAAATATCCATTTTAGGATAAATGGTAGTGGCGGGTGTAGTGGTTATGGGCGGAAGTAGTGTATACATATGTTCGACTATGTCGTGAGTAATCTGTAAAACCTTGTTAACACGCATGCCTCTGTAGCTTGTAGGACTTGCATCACTTGAAAAAAATAAAATCAAAATTTATTTTAATTAAGCGCAATATTTAGCTGAAGTAGGATACGAATAGTTATTGCCCATTATGGAAGAGGTGGGGTGAATGAAATAATCGCTTTCCATGTAATTGGCTGAATAACAAATTACGTAATTTGAGTGGCTTAAAAGATGCGACGGCAGTTCTTTACTATTCATTTGTCAAGGATCGGGTCTTTATATACCGTGATTCCACTCGGAAAGTACATCTCGTATGTTGTTCTCTAACACTGTTTGAGTTTCACCAAACACTGCCTCCTCAAAGCTACCGACACGTAACATAGTTCGATAAGTTATTTTTTGTGACAAATATCAGTTTACACACACACACACAATCAGATCCAGAAGATAAGATCGACACCCGTGAAATGCCAATGTCTTAAGTATCAACCTTGTTTTGCCAGTGCGATTTCAATATTTCGTTGTATTCCTTCGTCAAAGTGTGACTTTGCACAGGTACTTTTTGTGTCTTGTGTTGGTGACACGTCACTACACATTCCGCCAGTCGACACAATTAAGTACACGTGACTTATTATCGGTCTTGTTACGTGAGTACACCTATGCTGTTCACTGACGTCACTGAGAATATGCGATTTACTGTGTATATCGCTTGCTTTGTTTTTGTGTTTTCCACATACCTCAGACTTGTTCATGGGGACATTGGACACAAACATGTTTTTGACAAATGAAGCTCTTTCCAGGAATCTATATTGGTATGGACTTACTGATGTTCACCTTGTATAAATCATAAATAAACCTTTAACGCCAGGAAGAGTTTAGAACTTTGTGTCCGTGTTACTTCATCGAAGTTGACTAACATATACATATAAATATCCGCAAAATAAAAAGTAAACTTCTAAAGATGCTTAATTTCAGTGCTGAGGCAATCTAGACTTGTGTTGGTTTCACTTTTAATTTATTCTCAAAGGTCTTGCAGATAAACATGGAATGTAAAACAGGAATGTATCATAAAATAACGTTTGAAGAAGGCATCCTTATTAAGCCTTGTGTAGGAGACGAGGTCCTTGAATAATAATTTGCATTTCCAATAGCCAGTAGAGTAATTAACTCAGTTGTGCCTGGGTGCACTTAAGAACCCAGACAATAATTCGATCTCTTTTATTTTGTTAACCGTTACCGTATCACGGTGTCTCCAATGTGCATGCCAGAATACAACAAAAATCTGGCTCAGGCGGCATTTCAATAGAATGGCGCAAGTGTTTTGTTGTTCAAATATCGCGTTGCAGGACATAAACATCAAATCCCATCAGCACATTCTCCTTAAATTTGAGATGATGACTATTATGTTCTTTAAATATTCTTAAACCTAAGGAGTCGCGCGGAGCGGAGTCTTTTATCGTGACCTTTATCAATCTTAGATTAAGACTTAATAGTACTTAAGTAACGAAATTATTTTGAAAGACCGCCTACGTTTGTGAAATGGCTGGGAGGATGACTAACGCCTTTAGTTCTGAAATCAGGCGGAAAACCCGCGTTCCACTCCTCGCATTGATCTATGTGCATCTGAACTACTGGTGTTCCCTGGATGAAAGTTTCTATGGAATTGATAACATTTTTTTTCCAATCCTTACCAACTTACGTTGTTAGTACAGAATTGTATTTACTATAACGCTTCTATGGTACGTTTAAAGTAAAATATAAATATGGTATTCACATATGATGCCATCAAACTACCACATAAGAACATAATCATGGATTTAGCCCGGACCTTATCCCACACCGAGTTAATTCTTAAAGGGCTGTAAGTTTATTGGTCAATAGACACGCACAGTAAGGCTTTATGAAGCAAAACCGATAATAAGAATTCTCTCCGAACTAAGGATGGTTCAGCTGTTGCTGTGACTTACTTCTTTGCACGTCAAAACATTAATCGTGCCTGATTTACCGTAAACAACCAAATACGCTTCGCTGAGATTGACCATAACTGACCTACACCCACTCACCTCAAACCGCCGGAGGAAAATTCCTCACTTTATGGCTGAATTACAAAACACTTTTATGGCGTACTTGTTGACACAGAGGATGGTAATTGTTGAGATACCTCCTACGTGGACAAATCTTCTATATGACGCCCTCCGTAATGACCGTTGGGTCAGGCCTATTATGACACATGGAATGTCCAATTAGTGTCTAGTAATTGTATTTTAACCCTGATTTATATGTAGCCTTCCTCATGGATATCACCAGTAGCTATATGACCCATTATGTCAAAGACGGTACTGATATATGCATACTGATACCTACCTGGGGATATTATTTACCTCCAGGATGTTATGATGTACTTCGGGCGGTCAGGTAGCCTAGTGGTTAAAGCGTTCGCACGTCACGCCGAAGACCCGGGTTCGATTCCCGACATGGGTACAATGTGTGAAGCCCATTTCTGGTGTCCCCCGCTGTGATATTGCTGGAATGTGTGAATATCACCAGTAGCTATATGACCCATTATGTCAAAGACGGTACTGATATATGCATACTGATACCTACCTGGGGATATTATTTACCTCCAGGATGTTATGATGTACTTCGGGCGGTCAGGTAGCCTAGTGGTTAAAGCGTTCGCACGTCACGCCGAAGACCCGGGTTCGATTCCCGACATGGGTACAATGTGTGAAGCCCATTTCTGGTGTCCCCCGCCGTGATATTGCTGGAATATTGCTAAATGCGGCGTAAAATCATACTCACTAGTCACTATGTTGTCCTTCCTATAATCTACATTAACACTCGGTACAGCATTACAGAATAGCATTTAGCCAACGAACTGAGAATAATTACTGATTATATTATGTTAGATTATATGTTCCGAATCGACCCGTGAAGATCCGGGGTAGAATGGGTATTCAGCAACCCATGCTTGCCGTAAAAGGCGACTATGCTTGTCGTAAGAGGCGACTAACGGGGTCGGGTTGTCAGGCTCGCTGACTTGGTTGATGCATGTCATCGTATCTCAAATGCTTATGATATCAATCACTGGATTCTCTGGTCCAGACTCGATTATTTACAGACCGCCGTCATATAGCTGGAATATTGCTGCGTGCAGCGTAAACAACAAACAAAATATGTCCCGAGTGAGTGTTGTATGTCCCGAACCGGTTTTAAGGCGATGGTTGAACAGTCATTCACGGCATTTGGTCATTTGGCGTTTTGCATAGGATTTCAAAGGGAAACAACACTCTATGTTGTTGAAATCATGAAATCAAGTCTTGAAATATGGATGGGTATTTTTTTCGCAGATTCCAAATTTGCTGATTATGGACTATACGTTCGACTGGTTTGACGTGTGTTCGGCGCTATCCTTGCTGCGCTGCGACACCTGAGGATCGAAGAATAAGCCGTATATCATGACACAGGTATACAAGAAAGAGCTGAAGCCAAATTGATATTCGTTTTGTTGTTGATAAATACATGTACAACATTGTATATAACTTCAGAGAATTCAGGTAAACGAACAGTTGATAAAAAAACATGATCAACAAAAACGTGAAATTCAGATAAATTATCACTAAACATGTCATTTTGTACTCTTGATCCTCAAACCGTTATGTGTAATGTTGACTGAATTTTACCACCATTTACAAATAGATGAAGTATTTGTAAAGCAACTTTTCTGGTGTATATTTTGGCGTAATGATCAGAGTTTTGTGAGAAATGGATACATTATCTGTGTTTATAAAGTTGCATGGACTGATCAACCTGAATTAACAGACGAATATCACTTGATATCGTGTGTTAAATGTTTCATTTTCTGTAAACTTATGACGACAGAGCCACTTCGTACCTATAGCAATATGTATGATAAGATAAGAGATAGGATAGGATAGGATAGGATAAGATTAGATTTATTGCAGAAACATTCCATTACGGGACAGATGCAATTTTAAAAGTCAAAACATTATGTCGACCGTGACATATAGCGTTTGGTAGTCTTGGTGTTATTAATTATGATCTTGCTGTGCTTACATTTGGTCCTTTGACCTTTGATATTTTCTATATCAGTCTGCTATCTTTATGTGTTGTGTTTTGCAGTATGTCATTACACACAATCCCATTCTGAAGTGTGAGACCTCTTACGAACCGTTTAGAATAGTTCCATCTGTGAGTAATAACTGCCGCGGAAACCAGGCGCTCTACTGTGAATAGCGGCATCGAAACCACACCGCCGTGTCACCCAACCGCCTTAAGTGACTATACCCCGTTGTCATAGCAAAGAGTGATCAGTTTGAACAAATACGAGAAATTAATCACTTCACTTCCGGCTATCACTGTTGGCAGCACCTACAGGGCGAACTTTGTTAGCTCACGTGGCCCCCTCAAGGGTCGGATGACCCTGGGTCGTATCATGTTGCCAGCGAAGTGTAGCCCAAGACAAGGCACTTATCCTTCATACTGACCAAGCAGACCCAGCTGTTTAAAGGGTACTCAGGGGTATGAGGTAGGCTCGTGTTTCATAACGCTTCCAACAGTGTATATCATTCGTCGTGAGGAGACATTCTTTGGTTCTTTAGAAACAGAAACAGTTTGCGTGATTAAACTTGCACAAGTCTCTGAGGCAATACTTTTTAGTTTAAATCATGTTTTCTAGATTATGTAAATAATGAGAAGTTGTCCCTATAAGAGACTGGAGTGTACTGTCCACATATCTAGACGTGCCTATTAGGAGGATAGAATTACTACACATCCATGGACTTGCATATCTTTCACTAAAGCCTTGGGACAAGGCTATTGTGGGTAAAAAGTAAAAAGTAACGACATTCATCAATAATGGCTACATCGAGATTGACAGTCGTAAAATCGTTATGTTGTTATACGTTCACGATGGCAGTGGTGGTGATGCGTTTAGAGTAACGGTCGTGGTATTGCATCTTAATGACATCATCGTTTGCCTGATACAAGGTCAGAGAGGTAGCAGCATATTATGTATACTGTTCTGGTCGATGCGTTCGCGTTCACCAAACATCCGTGTTCAAGTCTCTAGATTCTGTTCATTGGGTGAGGCCTATAGTCGGTCGCGCAGTCACTGGACCATATGAATTCCCCTTCCGCCAAGTCCTTACCGTGTGTATTTTGCCCTAAATGGGGCAAGTCTAGATGTTCCACAGGTTCTGAATCCCTCATCTTACTTCGTCGCCTTTTGAAGTTGTTTGTTTTTTATCAAAATTATATTTTCAGGGACTGAGCGTAGGTCCAGGTTAAGCCATTAATAGTGTGATAGTAAAGAAAAGCGACCGAAAACTATTATATTATATATTACATATTATTGACTGTGAATAATGTTACCGCCGAAGAAACTCTCTTCTCCAATATACTGAAAACATATACATATAAAATATTATGTGATTGAGAAACTGAATTTGCAGAATTTTAATTACGCAATTTTAATAACTGGCTATAATAAAAATCAAATGTTGGTTACATGGTTGAAGATTGTTTGCGTCTAAACAACGTTACATCAAGTACATTCTATGCACATGATTCAAACGTTAAACTGGTGGTACCGATAATCCAAGAATAATAAACATCCCAAATAAACAGGCCATATTTTTGCACTACAAACAGTGCTTGTATACGGGTGTCGGGGAATTGGCATAGCTATATTTTGTGATATTATACATACGGTATGAATCGGTACAAAATGTCAGATAAGCAGCCCGCAAACGTCACTACCGAACAATCTCACACCTTCCATGTATTCGGAAGTGTCTGGTGCGCACCAAGAGGTAGTCGTGGATCCCCATGTTGGCATTGTAACCATATACAAAGATAAAGGCACTGGTATTTCATCAGAGCAGAGAAAACAATACTAGAAATGCCCTTTTTTGCCAAAAACGTCAAAGAATAATTAGCCCCAGTGTGCCACCACCAAGTTCGCACGTGCTTCCCGTATCAAACAATCGTCATTATCACTCAAACATCTCCGCAATGTTGCCATGGTAAATGTCGCGGAAGAAAGGCAAGAATTCTAGTACTTGCTACAGTCCGTGCCCACTAGGCGACCCGCATGGTTCCCTAACACATGGGCATCTCACCCTTTTTCAGGTACATTGATAATTACACACATATCGGAATTTGGCCGAGACTCGTCGACAAACGCAGGAGGATGCAACTGAAGCCCTTTTTCACATCTCACCATGCACTGGGTAAACCAGGGAGGACGGCTGCGCGACCTGGGCTGGCAGGCTGGTGGCGGAACCACCACGTGCCTACCTGTCAGACAGATGGCCGCAGAAAAACGCCGAAAACGGCATCAGGCGGTGGTTTGGTGTAAACAGTCGACGGTGGGGGCTGTGTTGGGATGACGCCCACGCCATCGAATGACGCCGTCGAAGATGTTGCGGTGATGGGGATGTGTTATGTTCCTTTAATGCGGGTTTGATGTTCAAACAGCTGCATGACATACATTGCAGAAAACAATTTTTGCGGTGACTTCAAGATCATGCTCCATCTAGTAATCAGACATTATTTGTGTGAGCGTAACGTGAAACGAAGAATATGTATATACAGAGAAAGGAAAATGATAACGGTACTCATTCAAAGAAAGTCATTTTCTGAGATGACTATTTTCTTGGCATTGTTTATGATTCTTTGATCTCTGACTTGTGACCGCCCTTGTCTCTATATCGATCTATGTATCCCCGTAGTACGTTTAGAAGTGGCAGTCATAAGATGATATAATTGTAGTAGATTTAATTGAAGAACAGATGCAATGTTGTTGAAAACACAGCTGCACTTAACGTATACAAACACATCAACTGTACGTAAACTATTTTAAATGATGGATAGGCTTGATGTTGATGGTCATATGTATATATCGTCTTGGCAAGGCTGATTTTATATGATATAATTTATAATATATTACAACTCAGCATACTTTACGGTACACAACTGTAAACGTTTGTGTGTTTTTTAAACAAAGTTTGCGTTGTACGCGTTGGTTTGGAACCCACCATGACAGACTATCTCTTTGATTTACTTTCATTAATTAGGAATACCACAATCATTTAATGCAAGCAAGACTTCCTGAAAAAGATTTAAGTAGCTTCATTAATATCTCATTGCCAACAGGGTAGAATCTGTGTCTTTCATTTCGTCGGTAACCAGTCATAAATATATCAAAACAGCAACATCGCTTAAAGAACACAAACGCTCACTCATTCACAAAGTGATGTCGAACGAGAAACACGTGTTATTTACAAGTAATGCGCAAACATTGGAAGTGTGATTCCACACGACAGTTACACCGCCGACACCCGTGCTGGTACGATGCATAAGGGGGTACAGTGGTACAAGGCGTCCTGGAATAGATTGAACTGGAGACCTTCAGTGTCAGAGATGGAGTGGAGGCAGATGTGAGAGGAGGTATAGAAGGAAAGAAGAGAAAATAGAGAGAGTGAACAGGGACATTCTGCACTGATTTCGCCCCTGCTGAACGCGGATCCACTGAATGATTCCAGTACTGATTGGTACCATCACGTCTGCCTTGTCTTCCGATAAAACCCCGGTATTCTTCGTAAATAAACTCACTGTGTCTCTGTACACCCAAACATAGAGAGGCATCTCTTCGGCCACTTACGACAAGCGATCCGATGCCAGATGGTCCCCATTGCCGAAGTCGCGACCCGTGCTTCTAAATAAACACAACAATAATTTGGAATACAAACGAATAAACTATCGAGCCATCTGTGGACAAACAAATTCCACCTGTTGCGGGTTTAACAGAGTCCAGATTGGTTGAGAATGTGGCAGGCGCACCGACGGCGACGACAGGGAACATTTGGGAATATGGGCGGACATAGAACCATCAGGGAAGTTTATACAGAAAACCCTCTGCGGTTTATCAGTGCAGCTCTCTGTACAAAAGCAGCTAATTAAATCTTCACCGAGGTCAAGCAGTGCTGCTTGTGGTTTGGTTTGTTTGTTGTTCGATGCCGCACTCAGCAATGTTCCAGCTATATGACGGCGGTCTGTAAATAATGGAGTCTGGACCAGACAATCCAGTGATTGACATCATGAGCTTCGATCCATGCAATTGGTATCGATGACATGCACCAACCAAGTCAGCGAGTCTGACCACCCGTTTCCTTTTAGTTGCCGCTTATGACAAGCATAGTCGCTTTTTACGGCAAGCGTGGATTGCTGAAGACTTACTGCTTGTGGCATACACATCGTTTGCAACATAGTACTTGTGATAATATGTAATGGCATTTGTCTTTGCACTGTTCATTTTACCGAAGATATGCATATATAACAACGATTGGTATAATAATCCGATATATTGATAATGCGTAATGTGCCTTGGAGTTTACAACACGAACATTAGATTATAGATCTTCAAGTTCAACCCCTTCTCTGTTTGTTAATGTGTCATTCTAAATATGCGAAATAACTTTTTCTAGGGTACGAACTGTGTGCATGCTTTGATTTTCACCTCTCTTGGAGAAGCGTTTATCACCATTGTGTTATCTGCTAATAATAGGAATCTGTATCTTTGCAAAACATGATGTCTCACTATACACGTCTCTCAAGTAGTCGAAATGTTTCCAAGCTATGGAAGTTAATTGGGGTCGACAGATGTATTTCTGGTATTGCATAATTTAAAAAACAACAAGAATATTTTAAAAAGTTATTGGAGTGAATTTGTCGGTGGTTTTGAAGCTGTTGTTAAATTCTAGAATTCTTCTAAGGTTCTGATTTTCTTTAAGGAAACGTTAGTTTTGTTAAATGAAAGCTCTCTGCTGTCTGCGAAAAAAACATCTCAGCGCTGAACACTTCGCATTCATGAACCGTTTCAACTCGACTAAAACGAGTTTATATAATAAACGTTTGTTAACATAAGACGGATATATTCTCAGTAAAAGAAAGAACTAAAAAACGGGCGTTGTCAATTTAGGCAACCCTACTTAAGTGAATTCCCATCATTAACCTAGAAGCGAGTTCGAAATACCATAAAACCAAACAATCTTGCCAAAATGTTTACTTTTCATTTAAAATGGTGTTTTTAGGTAGACAAGGTTATAAGAAATGAATTACCAGACTGGCATAACTTTCAGGGTTTCAAGTCCTTTCGTATTTGTTCCACTTTTGTAAATCTTTTTGCTCCAGTTGCCTTGAGAGAAACTACTAAAGACAGCATCAAAATGGCATTAGTGTGTATTTGTCACTACCCAGGGATCTCTATCAGTGTTACCAATTACATTTATTCAAGTGTAATGACTTCACGGATCGGCCAACGAACAGTTTCAATGATTACGAAAGGATGGCTTGTACGTGGAGGTAGTTCCACGTTGCTATAAGTTAATTGACACACGGCTCATAAACGACACGACTCCATTAAGGTGATAATATGAACCAATTCAACTCGCTGCAAACACACGCAAATGCGAAACAAATTAGCATCACAAGTCTTATTGCACTGCAAGTACATCTTCATTCTTACACCTTGAAAGACATTTATGTTGTAGACTGTGAAATTCCTGGATTTTCTGCTAAAAGATAACACAGCAGTATTTTGTCTTAGAGATCTCAGAGCACACATATAACAATAACCCCTATTCTAATATCATCTTCCCAGCTGTTGCAGCTTATGCTTGTCCCCTGTACAGCACCATAGTCGAGAGGGTTCCTTCAATACTCCATTTTAGAATGTTTTATTTAACCTCATACATTTCAGAGACTAGTTTGTGACATCATACGCAATATCCTCATGGGGGGACCGGGTTAGATGTTAGGTCCACTGCAACCTCTGCTTGCTGGTCATAAAAAGCGACTACGTCAAATGGATCGGGTTGTCAGACTGGTTGAAGGTGGGTCATCTACTCTGTCGATCGATGCTCATGATGTCAATCACAGGATTGTCTGTTCCAGATTATTTACAGACCGCAGTCTTATAGCGGGAATGTTGTTGAGGGTTGTTGAGGGTTGCGTTAAACAAACAAACAAACAAACAAACATTTTGAGAACAGATGGTCTTCTAACTTTTATTTGGAATATCGCAGTGATGACGGGATCAAATCATTCACCACGCTACAACAAGATTAGGGATTTCTTGTAGACTAACATTAGTCTCCCAAAATAAAACGATTATAATATTTGTTTTATCAAACTATTTTAATACATTATAGACATGAGCCCATAGAATCTAGAAGAAATTCAAAGAATTGTAGGGATGCATTGGCGTTTTCAGGATCTGTGCAAGAGACTATGATTCCGCGTTGACGATATGCACTGCACTGCAAACTTTATTCACGTCTCAATGCCTTGTAGACGTTTACATGTCTTGCCCACTGACGTGAGAACGCTACACGTACGCCTAACGACGTCGGCCTGACCGTGTTATTCCGCACCGTGCAACCTTTTAAGTGCGTTCACCTGCCATAATTAAAGCTACATATATACACAGGCAGCAATCAAGTGGCGGGTATCGTGACAGGTGATAAGAACAGCCTTGACTGCAGTTTTAAACACATCAAATAATCTATTTGTGCAACAGTTCAACAGCAGGCCAGCTCGCCGTCCTATTTCCAGAGCACGGGTGTTACCCTTCGCCGGTATGTTAGGTAGGACAGATAACGGCATAGATGGGGCTGTTGTGAAATGACCCACTTGCTAATTTATCAGGAGCTTAAGTTTAATTCGACGACGCCTCATGTCATCATTGCTTGGTGTGTATTTTCATGGCCGGTCAACACAGACACGCATTTTTAGAGCGTGCTCGGGAATGTGTGGTTAGGGTCCACGCGCGTGGGTTAGTGGGTACGAAAGTATACAATCGCCCTCTGTTGCTTCATGATGTCTATAAGTGCTCCAGCCTTGGGTGCTTCACGAATGTATACAATCTCCTGGGTCCAAGTATGGGATTCTGTACGTGCGTCTTTTGTGTTTTAGCGTGAATTAAATCTCGGCCTTCTGTGGTTCTCAACTCAAATAGACTGGTTATATCCCATGAATGGGAATCCCAAATGTACCCCCGTCAATTCGATAATGAGAATGAATGCCTACCTGTGTCTTCCATGTTCCCAATGAGGTACAGTTTACACCTGCGTCCTCTGTTCCAAATGAAGTTGAATGTAAACCTGCTTCATCTGTTCTTAATTACCTTGAATGTATACCCGTGTCTCTGTTCCAAATGAAGTCGAATAAATACCTGCGTCCTCTGGTCCTAACGAAATTAAATATACACCTGCGTCCTCTCTTCCTACGTTAGGTTAAATTCATACCTGCGTGTACGTGTCTTTACGTAGAATATATGACAGATTATTTCGATAAATGAACGTTTACCCTTACACTAACATTCTGCCCTTAAGTCGACTAGACAGCTATACGTGTGGCCTGACCATAAAATTATATGAGGTGCTATATGATTGCTTAACTTATAAGCAAGTGGTTAGATGATATACAACCGGTGATCTGGTGATGGATGTGGTCGTTAATTTGCCGGTGATTATGAGTTACCTCCCTTGTTTCAAGACAGGACTCGCAGAACGCTTGTTTTGAAACTGAACATGTAATCCCGTGTGGGGAGGACATAGGACATCTGAAATCAAATTTGTACCCCAATTTAAAAAAAACCTTCGGTCACATGTTGTATAATGCAAACATCCAGTATATGCTGCTGCACGAGCAAATCGGGGCTAGCTTCCTGGTGGGAAATATGTCAGTGTGGTTTATTTAGCTATTACATTAAAGTATAATATGGGCGTGTTCGAAAACAGTTTAATGTTTTCGTTCTTGGGTCATTAATCCATGTTTTGAAGGTCGCCAGGGGTCACGCGTTAAGTCAGTTGGCGTGCCTGGATACGGTTTCCTTGTTTGTGGTTCTCGTCCAAGGCGTGTATGTTGTTTATTTCTGTCAGTCAAGACATGAACATCAATGACACGGGTCAAATGTCAGGCTACTCGTTGACGAGACGTACTTTTGCAGACTGTTGGCGGAGAATCACGCCCAAGTCTAATGGCAGCTCCTGCAACCAGCCCAGTATGTTTGTGGGAAAGAACATTACACACCCTAATGGCTTTAGCAAAATAGTCAACAGTGCATCAATGTTCATATTCCACGTCCGTGTTATGTTTTGTCCAGAAAACGACGTGTCAACGTGAGGGTGAGGTCAAAGCAGCATTCACATCGACATACGGTGGAATTCCGAAAGGCGGGCTCATTAATTACAACACCACATTTCCGAAATACAATGCAGTTTCGTGAAATGTAAACCTGACATTTTTAGTTTACATTTGTGTTTAAATTCTTTGGAGATATTTTTGGAGACATGCATGATAAGCACATTAAACATGTTCCATAGATAGTTATTTTCTTTCAGGAGACAATACACCGAGTACCCTTTACTTTTTTGTGTTGGCGTTTCAGAGAAACATATACCCCAAAATGTCTTTTTACCTTTTTCATATTATCACCATGACCTGGATTCGGTCCATCCGTACCTCCACCGTGTCAGCTGAGTCGGACATCGAAACGCATGGACGTTGTATCTTATCAGAAAGTTTACACAACTACGCACACGTATTTTGTATTCAGCTGCTTATGATCTGAGAGAACCATCAAGCGAATAACTTATTTGCAACCACTGCATCAGCGTAACGTGTGATGTCCTTCAAGGCTACGAGGTATTGTTCAAAACTTCGATGTCAGAGAATAATCAGTCTCTAATATATCCCGCAACGGACACCATAGGGCGTAAAAGACAGCACTGTGGTGAAAATTATATGAATTGAAAAGAAAAGCCCACGAAAAGGTGAGAATGTCCTGTTCAACCGGTAGCACCCGCCACTCACAAATGTTCAGTTGAATAATGACAGTGAGAAACTATACGTAAAGGTCATAGTATGGGATAGCATCGGAAACATGTTGGAAAGCTTTTGTGGCTTTTCTAGACTGAACATGATAACGTACAGTACGTGTGTATTTCCAGAGTACACCCCCCTTCCACCCCTTCCACCCAAACCCCAAACCCCCACCCCAATACACAAACACACACAGAGGCATACGTACACACACACAAACACACCCTAACACACACACATAGTGCATAGTAATAGATTGGCTATTGATTTGTCTGTGTTATTTGTTTTGATTATGCTAAATCGCTTCGTGAGAGGTCGTTACCTGACACAACCAGCGCAGAACATTTACACGAAAAGATGAGATCATTTTATAACAATACATAACGCTGTTGTCTTGTCCCGATACACAGATCAAAGTATTCAAGACGAACAAACAATTTCAACCTCGGCAAAGTTCCTCTAAGTACAAGATCATACAACACATATACAATGTATAGTCATCCGCCCGGTACCCCACGTGAAGACTTCCAAGTTTTAGCCCATCAAATTGTTTTGTAGCGAAGACACCGCCAACGCAGGGGACATCAATTACCCATCCGACCCTTAACAAACAAATATTATTACCTCTGTTCAGAGGAATATTAGCTTGACGTAAGTATATAGTTCTTATATATCCTAACCCCCTACCCCCACGGAGGCGGGATTGTTCAGAAATCAATTGCGATGCTAGTCACGAAGGCCTGAAACCTCATTTTGCGTTTGTAATACTCGTGGCATGAGGCTGTGGACCCCTAACTCAAGGCAGGGCAGTTGGGATCAGCGTAGTGTATGTGATCTCTACCCCCTAAGTCTGTCGCATAGGGAGGGGGAATGCGGTGAGAGTCTTGAAGCAATAGAGTGTGCAGAGATCCGAACTGATTCAGATAAATGACAATACAATATGTTTATTCACATGAACATACTGCATATACATATAAAAATATATATCATGCTTCTGATTTTTCTATTATTATTAATAATTTTAAGTTTCGAGACATCTTCTATCTCGTGACATAACATGACTACTGTCAGGTTTTCGACATTATGAAATACAGTAAACTACGGTTATAACGAACTCAAAGGGACCACTTATTTTAGGTCGTAATAACCGTAGTTCGTTGTAAGCATATATACAGCAGATATACATCAAATGGCCGGGACTAAAAAATAAGTTCGTTATATCCGTCAGTACGTTATAAGCGTGTTCGTTCTAAAGGTAGTTTACTGTATACAGAAGCTGGCAATACTATTTAGCAATTTATTCCTATAAGTTTTTTAAGTTCTTATATGATCTTTGAAGTTAGTTTTTGAGTGACAACCCCGTGTTGTTGTGCCACGCCAAATTCCAAATATAAACTGAATGTAACCATACTTATTTGAATGATTTGCCATTTTAAGTGCGTGTTTTTTAGGAGAACTATTACTTCCTTGATGTGAAAATCACATGCATATTGATGTGCTTTACTTATCTGATAAACTGTGCATTGGTGATCGCATTGGGGGAAATATGGGGTTAAACGTCGCGTTCAAGATAATTGCACTTATGTAGCGACGTGCATGCTCGTGTGTGTGTGTGTGTGTGTGTGTGTGTGTGTGTGTGTGTGTGGCTGTTCATACAAGTTTGAACCTATGTCGGTTTATAGTGCTAACACGCTCAGATACCATGCCGCCGTTTATCATGGATACCTTACTCAGACACAGTGTACTGACTCCGAGCCGACCAGTCCTTATTTTATATCATTAATGCCGAGCGCCAGGCAGGGTAACATGTATCAATTTTTAACGTCTTTTTGAATGACGGCTAGGATCGAACCACCGACCTTCGGCTCTCCGGGCAGACGCTCTATCCACTAGTCTACAGAGGCGGTTGATCGTATTCAGGGCACCGTTCCACAAAGTGATCTTAGCGCTACGACTATCGTAAGCCAGTGTTAAAGTATGGGAGTTACGATCACCTTAGCGCTAAGATATCTTTGTGGAACGGTGCCCAGGTCTTCAAACATGTAGCCGAGAACAATTGCCGTTTCATAGTAATTACATAACGAGGGCAGATAGTTCACTATCAAGTCTTTCTACTTTCACAACGCGCCCTTTAAATCTGCCTGTACGCTTTAATTCACCCATATGGTTTAAATTCCATTGTTGCCAGGTAGGGAAATAAGCAAATTTAAACTCCTAGGACAGTTAGCGCTGACAGGGTTAATCCGTTCTTTCAAGGGTACACAGACATGTCAACGAGTGCTTTTACCCCTCAAGACTTGTATCCACCCCTGTTGAAATCCCCCAAAGGCGTCCAGCGCTGACCACCCCCTGGTCGTGCTATGAATGAAGCCTTCTAAACGTCCTATTGTGTCCGTGAACATCTGTCTCCCAATTACAGGTTTCGACGGTGTTCGGTACCATGGGGTCTTTAAGATCGGTACAGTAACCACAAGCCAAAGGAATGTCCCGCCCGAGAGAGGAAACCGCAAATACACATTGCGCGTAATTGACCGTCAATGGTCAAACCACAGAATTATAATGATGACCAATTACGCTGGCTGCGTTAGTCTTGTATAAGTTGGCTGAGTACACTCTGACGGTTATGGTTTACGATAGGTTTATAGTGTGAGAGAACTATAGCGTTGTTCCGACAGCTCTATTTACTGCATAGTGCGAGCTCGACGGCGCACAAACTAAACAGTTTCTGCTTTTATAACTCAAATGTATTATTGCCTCTGTTTTGTTGTTCAAAGAACAAATGGTGTCAGGAAAGGCTTTCATGTGTGAATATGAGAAGGATTAAGTAGGCTTTGATACATTAGTACAGCAAGCAGGGTCGGGCAGAACAATTCACAACCGGGTATATGGTGGTACTGACCTCACTAAAAATCCCAATTACTGTTAGGCTTTGTGGTGCATGGAAGTCTATCATCTGTACTGGTAGGTTGGTTGGTTGGTTGGTTGGTTTGTTGTTTAAAGCCGCACTCAGCAATATTCCAGCTATATGACGGCGGTCTGTAAATAATCGAGTCTGGACCAGACAATCCAGTGATTAATATCATGAGTATCGATCCACGCTCCACGTTAGTCGCCTTTTACGACAAGCATAGTCACCTTTTACAGCAAGCATGGGTTGCTGAAGACCTATTCTAACCCGGAATCTTCACGGGCCTGTACTGGTAGGAGACAACATAGTGTTTTATCAATACTAACCAAGTCATGTGCGGCGTTAGGCAACAAACAAGTACATACTTTTTGTGCAACTTGTGTTGGGTGGGGGAGCTGCTTATGGAGGGCATGCTTACCTTGTGTCATTATTGATTTTCAGGGATCCATTCATATAATTTTTACTACTATTTTGCCTTTTTACGCCCGATCGAATGTTTCGGTAACTGGTAATTTCTGGTGTTGACGTTTTGTATCCTGCTTGATAAGCTTATGAGATGTTGGATTCTCGTGTTTAGTCGTATTGTAATCCGGAGCGAAGTGAAAGAGTCGTCGTTCTTGTGTTAGGTTTGTGTAGGAATACGGCGACAGGAACGCTGGTTGAAAACGGTTGATAATTTCAAAATTCTGGCATGTGCTTTATTATGCAGAACGTTCAGATTGTGAGTGAGTGAAAGGGTGTGTATAGTTTTACGCCGTTTCAGCAATATTCAAACAACAACATAACGGTAGGGGACATCAGGAATGCGCGTCACCAATAGTACCCATTCAGAAGGTTCAGTGCTCCGCTGAAGATGTTATACATCCAGGACCATTAAGACACCGTGAAGTCAGGATTCGTCTAGAAAATATGGTGTTTTGCGAATTGATTATATTTCAACTCTTGATACAATTGTCGTTTGTTGAAAAGCAAATGTCACGCGCACGTGGTGAATTACGTCCGTCGGCACGAGCCTCTCTCCCACTCCTTGTTTTCACAAGGTAACATAATCCAAGTCGTTTTTACTCTACTTAGCATAGGTCATCTAATGTCCGAATCTACCGTCCATCTTCTCAGCTGCTATGATCTATCTGACCATTAAGTGTTATTACCTGGCACGAGTGGGAGGCGCGTGGGGGTAAACCTTTTGCCCAAATGTCATATAATTGCAGAGAACTTCTTTCTGCGTTAAATCCAAATGAATCCCGTGTCCCTACTATGGCTGCCCACGCCAGGAACCGTGTAACAGTGACGAGAGGTGTGAAATGTCATGTCCATCAGGGCACGTGGAGCCGACCTTTCAGTTCTTTCACGACATTTTCCTATCTCTCAGCAGTGAGTGGCTTTCAGCATCACTCCAGCAATATCACGGCGTGGGACACCAGATATGGGCTTCAGACATTGCAACCATGTGGGGAATCGAACTCAGGTCTTCGGCGTGACGAGCGAACCCTTTATTCACTAAGCAACCCACTGCCCCTCTATTAGATAGCGTTGAAAACATAGGAACACGCTCGTTTGAATCAGTCATGGTTTGAAAGTTACATACGTTTAGCTAAAGTTAAATTTACGAGGAGTGTAATCTGTATCATTCAGAAACCTTTGGTGTTTGAACGTTGCATATCTACTGGTACATTTCTACCTTTAGAATAAATAACAGAGCTAGGACGAAGCACATTAGCATCTGAGTTAATACGATCCTCTGTCTGAGGATCTGTCTACATTAGTACAGCAAGCAGGGTCGGGCAGAACAATTCACAACCGGGTATATGGTGGTACTGACCTCACTAAAAATCCCAATTACTGTTAGGCTTTGTGGTGCATGGAAGTCTATCATCTGTACTGGTAGGTTTGTTTGTTAGTTTGTTTGTTGCTTAACACCGCATTCAGCAATATTTCAGCTACATGACGGCGGTCTGTAAATAATGGATTCTGGACCAGACAATCCAGTGATTGACATCATGAGCATCGATCCCAGCAATTTGAATATCATGATACGCCATTTATAGCAAGAATGGGTTGCTGAAAACCTATTCTACCCCGGATCTTCACGGGTCCTCCGTAATGGTGAAATGTATGGAAGCTGTATGAAGCTGCACGGTGAGCGTACTCAAGTACTGGGTGTGAGTTATACTTCACGTTAAAACTCTACTGTTGGAGTGGTAGGACGCTGTACCTCCAACTGAAGACTTTCTACAATTCTAGGCGGAAGAAGTGAACTAGGTTCGTCAGTAACACTACAAAATACAAGGCGGATATAGCCTTGATATATTCAACTTGTTGTTAGTATTGACCTCAAGGATAGTCATGGAGAATAATGAGATAATTCATGGCATTCCAGAGCGTTGTACATTGCAGGTTACAATAATCAGCTAATAAAAGTTGTTTGATTAAAGCTTCATTTAAAAGCTCCATCCGACGATCATTTAGGTAAATTGTTTACAATTCCGCACCTGTGCCCATTACACAAATATCATATGTGTAGCATATGCATTCATTTTCAGCTCAAACGGTCTGTGTGAAATGTCAATTAAGACATGACAGAACGTTTTATATTACTTTCATATTAAACGAAATAGATAATTAGGCACAGTGTCATTTAAACACCACAAGAACGGGGATGGTACTGAGGTAGAGACATTTAAAAATTCAATGTATTGCTTGATCGTGCATGTATGACGTCAATGTATGATTAAGGGAGGATTTTCGAAAACGAGAATTACATGTAATTTTCATAGGTGTAATTATTTTTGACAGCGGGGCTCCTTTTTTATCCCTTCTGGTTGTTAGTTTCCTATACATAAACATGATGCGACGTGTTGTAATCATTAGCGATTTGTCCGAGACCGACGTCCGAACATCAGAGAATGTTTTAGGGGGTGAGAGCTGATTAAAGTGAATCATCTGTGAAAGGTGTGTAGGTTGCATTTCAAAACTGTCACTTATATAAACATTTACGCATACCAACTCGCTAATCATATATGTAAGTTGCAAATTCTTCACAAAAAGGTTGATTGGTAATTAAATGTGAAATTAAAAGACTGGTTCTACATTAAAGTCCCAGGAAATGGCTAATTGCACTTTGAGAGAGTGTGTTTAATAGTGTTTATACTGAATGTTTGATGACGTCAGTACGTAATAGCTTGAAAGCAATTAATATCCATTTCTATATGAATTGTTATTTTTTAAGGCCTTTATTATTTATGGCAAGACCCCTGTGGTTTATAAAGGACATGTGTAGAGCGAACCGGATTGCAGAGGGGCATGTAGGGCGGACCGGATTCTAGAGGGGCATGTGTAGAGAGTCGGAATATAGAGGGACATGTGTAGAGAGCCCGAATATAGAGGGACATCTGTAGAGAGCCCGAATATAGAGGGGCATGTGTAGAGAGCCGGAATATAGAGGGACATGTGTAGAGAGCCGGAATATAGAGGGACATGTCTAGAGAGCCGGAATATAGAGGGGCATGTGTAGAGAGCCGGAATATAGAGGGACATTTGTACAGATACGGATTATAGTGGGAAATCTGTAGAGAGCCAGAATATAGAGGGACATGTGTAGAGAGCTGGATTATAGAGGGACATGTGTAGAGAGCCCGAATATAGAGGGGCATGTGTAGAGAGCCGGAATATAGAGGGACATGTGTACAGATACGGATTATAGAGGGAAATCTGTAGAGAGCCCGAATATAGAGGAGCATGTGTAGATAGCCAGAATATAGAGGGGCATGTGTAGAGAGCCGGATTCTAGGGGAGCTTGTGTAGAGAGCTCGAATATAGAGGAACATGTGTAGAGAGCCGGAATATAGAGGGGCATGTGTAGAGAGCCGGAATATAGAGGGACATGTGTAGAGAGCCGGATTATAGAGGGACATGTGTAGAGAGCCGGAATATAGAGGGACATGTGTAGAGAGCCGGATTATAGAGGGACATGTGTAGAGAGCCCGAATATAGAGGGACATGTGTAGAGAGCCGGAATATAGAGGGGCATGTGTAGAGAGCCAGAATATAGAGTAGCATGTGTAGAGAGCCGGAATATAGAGGGGCATGTGTAGAGAGCCGGAATATAGAGGGGCATGTGTAGAGAGCCGGAATATAGAGGGACATGTGTAGAGAGCCGGATTATAGAGGGACATGTGTAGAGAGCCGGAATATAGAGGGACATGTGTAGAGAGCCGGATTATAGAGGGACATGTGTAGAGAGCCCGAATATAGAGGGGCATGTGTAGAGAGCCGGAATATAGAGGGGCATGTGTAGAGAGCCAGAATATAGAGTAGCATGTGTAGAGAGCCGGAATATAGAGGGGCATGTGTAGAGAGCCGGAATATAGAGGGGCATGTGTAGAGAGCCGGAATATAGAGGGACATGTGTACAGATACGGATTATAGAGGGAAATCTGTAGAGAGTCGGAATATAGAGGGGCATGTGTAGAGAGCCGGATTATAGAGGGACATGTGTAGAGAGCCGGAATATAGAGGGGCATGTGCAGAGAGCCAGAATATAGAGGGGCATGTGTAGAGAGCCGGAATATAGAGGGGCATGTGTAGAGAGCCGGAATATAGAGGGACATGTGTAGAGAGCCGGAATATAGAGGGACATGTGTAGAGAGCCGGAATATAGAGGGACATGTGTAGAGAGCCGGAATATAGAGGGACATGTGTAGAGAGCCGAATTATAGAGGGACATGTGTAGAGAGCCGGAATATAGAGGGACATGTGTAGAGAGCCGGATTATAGAGGGACATGTGTAGAGAGCCCGAATATAGAGGGGCATGTGTAGAGAGCCGGAATATAGAGGGGCATGTGTAGAGAGCCAGAATATAGAGTAGCATGTGTAGAGAGCCGGAATATAGAGGGGCATGTGTAGAGAGCCGGAATATAGAGGGACATGTGTAGAGAGCCGGAATATAGAGGGACATGTGTACAGATACGGATTATAGAGGGAAATCTGTAGAGAGTCGGAATATAGAAGGGCATGTGTAGAGAGCCGGATTATAGAGGGACATGTGTAGAGAGCCGGAATATAGAGGGGCATGTGCAGAGAGCCAGAATATAGAGTAGCATGTGTAGAGAGCCGGAATATAGAGGGGCATGTGTAGAGAGCCGGAATATAGAGGGACATGTGTAGAGAGCCTGAATATAGAGGGACATGTGTAGAGAGCCGGATTATAGAGGGACATGTGTAGAGAGCCGGAATATAGAGGGACATGTGTAGAGAGCCGGATTATAGAGGGACATGTGTAGAGAGCCCGAATATAGAGGGGCATGTGTAGAGAGCCAGAATATAGAGTAGCATGTGTAGAGAGCCGGAATATAGGGGAGCTTGTGTAGAGAGCCCGAATATAGAGGGGCATGTGTAGAGAGCCGGAATATAGAGGGGCATGTGTAGAGAGCCGGAATATAGAGGGACATGTGTAGAGAGCCGGATTATAGAGGGACATGTGTAGACAGCCGGAATATAGAGGACATGTGTAGAGAGCCGGATTATAGAGGGACATGTGTAGAGAGCCCGAATATAGAGGGGCATGTGTAGAGAGCCGGAATATAGAGGGGCATGTGTAGAGAGCCAGAATATAGAGTAGCATGTGTAGAGAGCCGGAATATAGAGGGGCATGTGTAGAGAGCCGGATTCTAGGGGAGCTTGTGTAGAGAGCCGGAATATAGGGGAGCTTGTGTAGAGAGCCCGAATATAGAGGAGCATGTGTAGAGAGCCGGATTCTAGGGGAGCTTGTGTAGAGAGCCGGATTATAGGGGAGCTTGTGTAGAGAGCCCGAATATAGAGGAGCATGTGTAGAGAGCCGGAATATAGAGGAACATGTGTAGAGAGCCGGAATATAGAGGAGCATGTGTAGAGAGCCAGAATATAGAGGAACATGTGTAGAGAGCCGGAATATAGAGGGACATGTGTAGAGAGCCGGATTATAGAGGGACATGTGTAGAGAGCCGGAATATAGAGGGACATGTGTAGAGAGCCGGATTATAGAGGGACATGTGTAGAGAGCCCGAATATAGAGGGGCATGTGTAGAGAGCCAGAATATAGAGTAGCATGTGTAGAGAGCCGGAATATAGGGGAGCTTGTGTAGAGAGCCCGAATATAGAGGGGCATGTGTAGAGAGCCGGAATATAGAGGGGCATGTGTAGAGAGCCGGAATATAGAGGGACATGTGTAGAGAGCCGGATTATAGAGGGACATGTGTAGACAGCCGGAATATAGAGGACATGTGTAGAGAGCCGGATTATAGAGGGACATGTGTAGAGAGCCCGAATATAGAGGGGCATGTGTAGAGAGCCGGAATATAGAGGGGCATGTGTAGAGAGCCAGAATATAGAGTAGCATGTGTAGAGAGCCGGAATATAGAGGGGCATGTGTAGAGAGCCGGATTCTAGGGGAGCTTGTGTAGAGAGCCGGAATATAGGGGAGCTTGTGTAGAGAGCCCGAATATAGAGGAGCATGTGTAGAGAGCCGGATTCTAGGGGAGCTTGTGTAGAGAGCCGGATTATAGGGGAGCTTGTGTAGAGAGCCCGAATATAGAGGAGCATGTGTAGAGAGCCGGAATATAGAGGAACATGTGTAGAGAGCCGGAATATAGAGGAGCATGTGTAGAGAGCCAGAATATAGAGGAACATGTGTAGAGAGCCGGAATATAGAGGGACATGTGTAGAGAGCCGGATTATAGAGGGACATGTGTAGAGAGCCGGAATATAGAGGGACATGTGTAGAGAGCCGGATTATAGAGGGACATGTGTAGAGAGCCCGAATATAGAGGGGCATGTGTAGAGAGCCGGAATATAGAGGGACATGTGTAGAGAGCCGGAATATAGAGGGGCATGTGTAGAGAGCCAGAATATAGAGGGAAATCTGTAGAGAGCCGGAATATAGAGGGACATGTGTAGAGAGCCAGAATATAGAGGGGCATGTGTAGAGAGCCGGAATATAGAGGGGCATGTGTAGAGAGCCAGAATATAGAGTAGCATGTGTAGAGAGCCGGAATATAGAGGGAAATGTGTAGAGAGCCGGAATATAGAGGGGCATGTGTAGAGAGCCGGAATATAGAGGGAAATGTGTACAGATACGGATTATAGAGGGAAATCTGTAGAGAGCCGGAATATAGAGGGGCATGTGTAGAGAGCCGGATTATAGGGGAGCTTGTGTAGAGAGCCCGAATATAGAGGAACATGTGTAGAGAGCCGGAATATAGAGGGGCATGTGTAGAGAGCCGGAAAATAGTGGCAATCTGTAGGGAGACGGAATATAGAGGGGCATGTGTAGAGAGCCTGAATATAGAGGGGCATGTGTAGAGAGCCGGAATATGGAGGGGCATGTGTAAAAATACGGATTATAGAGGGGCATGTTTAGAGAGCCGGATTCTTGAGGGGCATGTGTGAAAATACGGATTATAGAGGGGCATGTGTAGAGAGCCGGATTATGGAGGGGCATGTGTGAAAATACGGATTATAGAGGGGCATATTTAGAGATGCGGATTAAGAGGACCATATGTCGAGAGACAGATTAGAGCGGGGCATGTGTAGAGAGCAGGGTTATAGAGGGGCATGCAAAGAGAGCCAGAATACGGAGGGTATAGTTAGAGGTCCTGACCATAGAGGGGCATGTGTAGAGAGCCGGATTATAGAGGGGCATGTGTAGAGAGCCGGATTATAGAGGGTCGTGTGCAAAGATACAGATTATTAGAGGACACATAGAGAAAGACGTACAAACACACGCACGTACGTACAATCACACCCGCACACACACCCGCACACACACACACACACACACACACACACACACACACACACACACACACACACACACACACACTTTACAAACGTGCCATTAACCCTCGTGACGTCAAGACCATCCTCCATTTTAGCTGAAGCTTCATTCATCAGATAGAATGCACCCGCTGGCAAAACACGGCCTAAAAACAGCGCCATTCATACAAGCTCATTCCAGCTCTGTTTGTTGATACGGTTCCGAGGCTGGCGTGCTATTAGGTAAGCAACTATGAAACGCTGGAACGTTTTCTTAATAGCGATAGCGTAGATGAGAGGTGGTGTTTGTTTGCGTCCCATTAGGTCCCCGTCTCTGCAGTGTAGGGCGTATGTGTGCATGAGGGGTCTGCCCCAAAGCTCTCGCCCCAACCCCTGGGGAAATAAACTTCTTTGAAATAACAAAGTAAATACTTCTCGCCATCACACAGAAGCAATTGTAGCTAGCAGAACCAGAACAGACGTAGCTGTTTCCTATTGCGTAAGACCTGTCACGATTGAATAGGGACAGAGTTTCAGTTTTGTCTAACTGTTTGCACTGCTCTTTAGAATTAACAGACTAGCAGATTTGTTTATTTTTTCCTGGTTGAAATATGACAAGATAAATGTGAATAAGCTGTTTAGTTGTCTCTTTGTTTACGCATGCAGAGCGGAGCTTTTGAATTCACACATCAGATAAGTTGTCAACCCTTTCAATTCGAAACCTTAGATATATAAAGACGTAGTAAATATTAACGTGTGGAAATAATTTGACATTCAAATTACAACAAACAGTTGTGTATATATGTATGCGCTTCTTTTTGAAATTCTGTTTTATTATATCTAAATGAATGCGAGTCTGTGTTTAACATGTGTGTGGAACTTGGTCTGTGGGAGCGCTGCGCGCGCACGCCCGTCGTCATGTCGAGTTCGCTTTACTATATTTCGATATTCAAAATAATTCACGATTTAAACTACTCGACTTTCACCCTTTTTATTGTCGAACAATCGTGTATCCCAGGGTTTTATACGACGTTTCAGTACAACAAATGTGTATTGACCAGCATGGAAGCTCTACCGCCTGTTTGGTAACCCTTTTTATGTGGGCGGTAACAGTATTCATACTGTTGATTTCCACATGGTGTATTTTTTCAACTGTACGTTGGTATAAATGCGATATATAAACTAGTGTCCAAAAGAAACGATACCACCTGTTTGCAACGACATAAAAGAAAAACTAAACAATGCAGAAGTTTAGGATTGGTGTTATGCTTTTGAGAAATCCTTTCACAACATCTGTACAAAAATTTCATTTCAATAAAATCTGTACAACCAATATGACAAGCCTTTAAAGATGGGTGGGGTCGAAAAATGAACATTTCGTTAGAGCACTGATCACAGAAACACCGGGAAATGTCACACCACACGTCTCAAAGTCAAGTCAGTAGCGGGTATGTCCACCGTGAGCATCAATACATGCCAGAACACGCCTACGGACTGATGACGTCAAACGTCTGATGACGTTGGGAGTGATGCGTTGCCATTCCTCGAGGAGTCCTGGACGTTGACTGGAGGCACACGGCGACGTCGGATTTGCCGATCGAGGTGGTCCCATAAGTGCTCGATGGGATTCATGTCCGGTGAACATGCGGGCCATGGCAAAACCTGTACGTTGGCGTTGGCAAGGAAGTTCTGTGTCAATCTTGCTGTGTGTGGCCTTGCATTGTCATGTTGGAAAAGGAGTCCACGAGGCTGTTGCTGAATAAAGGGCACCACAACAGGCCGTAGGATGTCATCAAGATAACGCTGTGCATTCAGGTTTCCACGAATTACGACAAGCATCGTTTTGACGTCACCACATATGCCACCCCAAACCATTAACCCTCCACCTCCAAACGGCCGGACCTGTTGGATACAGTTAGGCGCCAAACGTTCACCAAATCGTCGGTATACAAGCTGCCGTCCATCGTTTCTGAAGATGAGGAATCTGCTCTCATCAGAGAACATAACACGTGCCCAGTCCCGCGGTTGCCAACGTCGAACTCGCCTGGCCCAGATCAGTCTGTTGTTCCGGTGTCGAGGCGTCAGGAGCGGTCCGCGGTAGGGATGACGTGGCCGGATACCATACTGCCGTAGTCTCCTGTAGACGGTCTGTCGACTGATCCTGTGTCCCAGTGCTGTAGCCGCCGTGGACGTCGCTGTTACGGTGCGGTTCCTCAGGTGTAATACCCGGATGTAACGATCTTCACGGGGCGTGGTTACTCGTGGTCTTCCACTCCTGGGCCTGTCTGACGTCTGACCTGTCTGACGTAACCGCTGCATCAACCTGGTGATAGTGATGCGTGCGCAGCCCAACCTTCTGGCGACGTCGACGTGTGACGCTCCTTGTTGGACCATTCCAACGGCTCTCTCTCTCTCTCTCTCGATGGCTGTCAAACGTGGCATATCTTGTGTTGTTTTTGTTGCTGTGATATCAACGTGTCTGATCAGCCGTTTTATACAGTTTTTATGCACGTGCAGAACATGCTAGAGAGGGAAATGTCACTTTCACGAAATTTACGTTTTTTCCCGGAAGTGATCACGTGTTCCCGGTATTTTTTATCGACTATGCTGTGTTTGGGATGTGCAATACGAATTGGCATGTTTTCATACTAGACAATTCACTTAGTAAAAAACAATTTTGAAAATAAGTTGGTATCGTTTCTTTTGGACACTAGTTTAGAAATACACAATAGATGAAATTGGTGAAATTGGTATAAACGTCGTGTTCAAGATTGTTGCACTTATATAGGGATGTGCATGCACGTGTGTGTGTGTGTGTGTGTGTGTGTGTGTGTGTGTGTGGCTGCTTGTACTAGTCCGGACTAATTTCGATAGTGGTAGCCCACTGAGATACCATGCTGCAGTTTAACATGGATACCCCACACAGACACAGTATACTGACTCCGAGCCGACCAGTCCTTGTTTTACCCCCTTAATGCCGAGCGCCAGGCAGGGTAACAACATGTACCATCTTTTAACGTCTTTTGGTTTGACGGGGCCGGGGATCGAATCCCCGACCTTCTGCTTTCTGGGCAGACGCTCTCCCACTTGACTACGGAGGCGGTCCAAAACATATAGCCGCAGAAGGTTTAAAGTGACACTATCTTTTAGTCCCCTCTGTAGGAATTAAGAGGTCGAAAATGTCCCCAATAGCTGGTTCCCGAAGGAACCAACTAAAACGGGCAGCGGGTGGCCGTGCTTTTGGACTTGTAGCTGATAGCGTGTCATTGATCGCCTGACAGGACGCGGATCATGGGGTTCTGTCAGTAGTTTGCCTGTTGAAGACTCGATATACGGACTAAAAAAGGAACTATTTCACGGGCATCGGCGCGTCACCTAAATCCTGCCCGACAGTAATTTTATTGCCAATTAAGAAATATATCTTTCAAATTTCCCGGCAGACTCTTTTGTTCATGCTGGCCAACTGATATTGTATAAAAGAGCCGGAATCAATGTGCATGCAGTTGAGTTAGTTATAAAAACAAATGTTTTCAATTAAAAAAAGTGTTTTTAGAAAAATGTGCCCGAGAAACATAAATTTTTTTATTGGGCCTAATATAAGTCTGAGTGTTGAGAAATGAGGCGGTAAACATAATATACTCTCTCACGTTTTCAATTCACCGATTTAAACTCGACATCGTCGTCAAGCTACGTGTAACTACTGTAACTGATGCAAATTTAGATATCATAAAACAAACAACACCATCATGTCCTGACTGACCTTATGTTTAATACAGTTGCCCCTTTGTCTACCTCCTGAAGCCACTCACTTACCCTAGGTCCTAGGTGTCAGCGTCAGCTAGGTCTCAACTCGCAGCACACGGTGTAAGCTCACCTTGCCCGCAGTGAACTGTAGGTGTACTCGCGGAAGGGTCGACAACGTTTACGTGCGAGAATCAAGATAGTTGTACTGCATAATAACGCCCCGCCCGTCGCTACACAAGTCTTCCTTGGACCAAATGCCTTCTTACCGTTCCCCTGTTCTCCGCTCTTTACATATGCTCTTAATTGTTGTTTATTTACGATGGATGGACAATAAAGCACATTCGTATCTGCCTGTATCCTCCCAAGTATTTGCATGAGCCTATTGCTAGAAACACCTACATACGTTCCGATGAGATTGCTTGTTATCAATGCCGTAGATGTTTCAGTTCGTTTTTAACTTAAGTGCATTGACCTTTAGTCACACCGTTGTGTGTATGTTGCCAGTAGGAGTATGCTTATGGGAATTATAATGACAAGATGTCTCCGTTTTTAGCAACTCCTTAACAGACAGTGCTTGCACATAGCTATGCGGTGAAATGGGTTATTGTACCATCCATGAGTGGAAATTCCTTGGGAGAGTGACAACTCGGATGATGATCAGTGAACATGTATACACTTTGTAAGTAGTCTTTTTCTGAGGTTGGGATGAAAAGCATGGTGACTGAGTAAACTGGTAGACTTCCCGACTTGAGGATAGTCGCTAAATATTTAAATTGATGACAAGGAACTATTGAAGGCTGACAGAGGCATTCTGTTGTGTGGCATCGAACAGATTAGATGTGTTTGCTTGCTTTGACGATGAACACGATCTTGCCCACTCGAAGAATTGTATAAGTGCGCGGCGTCAAAGTGGGAGATTGTTTCAGGTTCTTGGGGTGCTTGGGGGATAGGGAAGCTAGTGTTTGCCATGTGCCCGTGTCTTGCTTAATTCACGAAACATCAAGCTGCTTCGATACTTACAAGCGTTTTGTGTTCACATGTAACAACACTCTCATTAACGATGAAAGTTTCGTAGTTTCGCCTTCGTAAGACAGCCATGTGTTGCCTGATGACCGAATATGATTGTTTAATGGTTTCAGTCCCATAGACTCCGCATTTGGAAAAAACGACCCCAAACAACGCGGGAACACCGCACCAGATTTGTGTTTGTTTTTTAACGCCGCACTCAGAAATATTCCAGGTATAGGATGACGGTCTATCAATAATCGAGTCTGGACCATACAATCCAGTGACTGACATCATGAGCATGTAATTGGGAAACGATGACATGCATCAACCAAGTCAGCGAGCCTGCCCCCGATCCCGTAAGTCGCCCCACATAATTTACACAGATTATGGCACATGGTTAAATACAAATGCAAGTACAGAATCCATCACTTACGTCATTTCACTTTATTGCTTGTCCGACATAACATATCACACTGGCCACACACCCTTATCAAATCCTACCCGAACTCAAGCCCTCACGTAGGCCCCGCCCACCCAAAATCCACCCACCCGCCACCCCTATTATGACAATCACTATTCAAAGCGGCATTCACTCACTCACTCCAACCTAACCCTCCATGTTCCACGTCTCCTTTCAGTGAGAGTGACTGAGTGTGGTTTTACGCCGCTTTTAGTAATATTCCAGGAATATCACGGCAGGGGACACCAGAAATAGGCTTCATACGTTGTACCGATGTGGACATCAAACCCGGGCATTCAGCGTGACGCGTGAACGCTTTCACCACTAAGCTACCCCACCGTCCCCATGACTTCCGCAACTACGAAAGGGCCTGTAGATAACATCGTGGGATATCTACATGGATGTTTCCCGTAACTTACATACACGCTTATCTTGCCTAAATATACTCAGCACTTTCTTCACTTGCTTGAATAATAGAGTGAATGCATTTCGGTCGTGGTCATTCGATATGTTGCACATAACCATCACGTGGTTTTATTTCCTCTAAGTTACTGTATGCCCTATCCAGGATAGATTCAAAAGTAAAAAGCTAATCGTAACTGTCAGAACCGACATGTTAAACGTTTGCTCCTCGGTTTAATCTGCCATGTTTCTTTGGTTTAAAGCCGTGCTCGGGCGCGTACATTTATACAAGGCTTAACAAGAAAGCCAATGTCAGAAAACGCGAACTTGTATCCCACAAGCATACACTCCAATGAAAGGTAGACGATGACAATCCCTTAGATATATCACTTAAGTTTTTCCTGCAGACTATGTACAATGTAGTGATTGAAGACCAAGATACAATGTAAATATAGGTGTCCGTTATCTCAAAGCATGTCTTTTACAAAACATGCACCAACGCTTAATGTTATGACCCTGTCAAGAACACTTCAATTATTCATTTTTCCGTTTCTGTATGGTGAATGTTATCAAAGAAAGCATTATTATAAGTGAACCTGTAGAATATTCATAACAAAACCTGTTTCATATCATAACACATACATAAAACTACCCAAAAAAGGAAAGGTTATTTTCTAGGATTTAAGATAAGATCGACTTGACTGCTAAGACAGGTACCCTGATGGTTGATTGTGTCGCCCTACACTGCCGGTTGCGATAAGACACGAACTGGGCAGCTGGTGTTCATCGAGGGGGTACCAATCCTAGCCACCCCGACCCACTTTAAGCGTCATTTACGACTTGCAAATTACGCTGTTAATTGAGGTGAGGTGATATGTCGCGTTCAAGATTATTGCACTTATATAGCTTCAACTAAATTCGAGGATGGTCCTGACGTCACAAGGGTTAATGGAATGTCTTTAAAGCGCCCGAGTGAGTGCGTGCGCGCGCGCGTGTGTGTGCAGGCTAGCAACAAGTATTTGTTTAGGCCTTTTGGTATGACACGACCGGAGATGAGCCACGGGCCTTCCGCTCTCCTCTCCGACCTTATAGCAACTAACCACAAGGACTGTGTACGCAATATTTACACACACCCCTTTTTTAATTTATCCCCAGTTCCAGTCACTGAAGTAACATCACCATTGTAGCAAGCACCAAAGACAAAACCCATACTGGTCCGTTGGCGTTAGAGTACTAATAGTGTTTATGATCCGTACTGTACATTTATCTTTACAAATACTATACATAGCATTCCCTCGACCACGTGCAGTTAATCTGGCTAATTCCCACAACCGGCCATGTGGACAGAATTTATGATCAGCGGAACGCTACTGGACATGGCTTTGTATAATGTATATATAGTATTGTTTATGGGGGGGATTACGAGTTGGCACGATATCCCTCACCAGCTGACCCCGCTCAGGGTGTGAAGCCACCCCTGTCAGATTAACTACGGGGATTAATTAATGTGTCACGTGACTCCCACCTTGATGGAGAGGATGTTGAAGTACCATAGAAGCAGGGTTACCACGTGTAGAGAGTAAACCCAGGTGCGCGGAGAGCAGTAACACTATTTCTCTTGTTGATCACAGTGGTATGACTTATTTAAGGGTCTGCAAATATTGCGATTAATGTTTACATCAACTACTTAGCGACGCATCAACAAGTTTGTAGCTATACGCGGCTGTCACCACGATTTTAGTTATCTGCCTTGACATCATATTTTAGGACACTTTATTTATATGTTTTTAACAATCAAAATCCGTACAAAACTATCTCCTTGTGTACTGTAGGCCGAGGTATATGCATACACCTGTTAACGCATGATTGATGGGGTCCAACATCTACAGTAGCGCGTAAGAACGTTGATACACGTCACCAGCCACTACGATGCACAACGACAAACTTATGACAGTAGTAGCACTACCAGTTTCATTCATTCGCCGTGTATCCCTGGGATTCTTATTGATTGCGAGTTCCTGGTGGATGCATCTTTAACTCTCATAACGGCATTCACAAGAACATAAACGACAATGAACTTTTGTTATATACCAGTTCTGCACACGAAGCTACAAGGTGGTATCATGGTGGTACAAGGTGGTATCATGGTGGTACAAGGTGGTATCATGGTGGTACAAGGTGGTATCATGGTGGTATCATGGTGGTATCATGGTGGTACAAGGTGGTATCATGGTGGTACAAGGTGGTATCATGGTGGTACAAGGTGGTATCATGGTGGTACAAGGTGGCATCATGGTGATACAAGGTGATACAAGGTGGTATCATGGTGGTACAAGGTGGTACAAGGTGGTATCATGGTGGTACAAGGTGGTATCATGGTGGTACAAGGTGGTATCATGGTGGTACAAGGTGGTATCATGGTGGTACAAGGTGGTACCATGGTGGTATCATGGTGGTACAAGGTGGTATCATGGTGGTTCAAGGTGGTACCATGGTGATACAAGGTGGTATCATGGTGGTTCAAGGTGGTATCATGGTGATACAAGATGGTATCATGGTGGTACAAGGTGGTATCATGGTGGTACAAGATGGTATCATGGTGGTACAAGGTGGTATCATGGTGGTACAAGGTGGTATCATGGTGGTACAAGGTGGTATCATGTGGTTTTGCTACATAATCATATTGTGTATCTAATGGAGAGAAAGCTACGTTTGATCGTTTCTGCAGGTTGTTTATTATCTTGTCCATGTGGCGTTTGTATAAATCCGATAATGATGAAGTTAAGAGGTATTTGATGTTCCTTTGCTGTTTCATATCTGCTAAGATTGCATACTCTGTGATCTTTCATTATTGAACTATGTACTCGTTGAATTGGAAGTATATGATATGGCGTTTGAACTCAACTAAACGGCAAAAGAAAGGAAATTTGTAATTTTCCTTAAAAACAGCGATAACAAGTGGAAAGTGGGTATTGGGAATATGACTGCCCAGGAACAGGTACCAAAAAACACCTCACCCGAACGCGCCACCTTTGACGGCACTCGTGCGGTGACCAAAAAATTGGTGAAACAGGTTTCCCGCCTATGGCATAAACTGCACGTGCATGTTAGCTGTATAAATGCGTTCGTCTACAGGGTATAACCACACGTGATGAAAGCACACAAAAGAAATGCCACGACTGTCACAGGAGCAGAGAGAGAGAGAGAGAGAGAGAGAGCAATCGGTATGGCCGAAATGGGGGCAACACAGGTCCAAATTGCCAGAATGTTTGGTTGTACACCATTGACAGTAGCCAGGCTGATTCAACGGTACAGGCAGACAGGGAGGACACAGGACAGGCCTAGAACCGGACGACCCCGAGTGACAACACCAATGGAAGACGGTCAGATACGGCTCATTCACCTGCGAAACAGATTCGTAACGGCGACGGCAGCAACAGTGTTGGGACATCCCATTAGCCAACCTACAGTACTACGACGACTTCGTGCTGCTGGAATCCGAGCGTATCGTCCTTTCCGAGGAATCGTACTGACTGCTCAACATCGACGCCTGAGACTGCGATGGGCGAGGCAGGTTCGACGCTGGCAAGTGAGAAATTGGCGTCGAGTGCTGTTTACTGATGAAAGTCGGTTTAACTTGTTTCGAAATGACGGCAGAGAACGAGTTTATCGATGCAGAGGGGAACGTTTGGCTCCGGCGTGTATTCGAGAGGTCTATCCATTCGGCGGGAGAGGTGTCATGGTGTGGGGCGGTATTTGTGGAGATCAGAAGACTGATTTGGTGATTTTACAGGGAAACCTGAAGGCTGTGCAGTACAGAGACCAAGTGTTGCAGCCAGTTGTGCTCCGTTCTTACAAAACCAACAGCAGGGGGCATTGTTTCAACACGACAATGCCAGGACCCATACTGCAAGACTGACTCGGAACTTTCTAAACCAGCAGAACGTTGACGTTTTGCCCTGGCCTGCCTACTTACCCGATATGAATCCTGTTGAACATCTTTGGGACCATCTTGACAGACAGATTAGAGCACGCAATCAGCCTCCCGTCAACATACAAGAATTGCAGCAGGCCCTGAGAGACGAGTGGCATCGTCACGTCATCAGAAGACTGACGTCATCGATGAGGCGGCGTATCCCAGCATGCATTGAGGCAGCTGGAGGTCATACACGCTATGGAAGGCAACTGTGTCGACAATGAACTTGTTGTGTTTCTGACAATGTTTTGGTGACATTTCAGACAACTTTTGAAAATGTACCCCACCATTGTTTACCTTGAGCTTACATTACCTGTAATTGCACAATTTCATTCAAACTGTGGTTGATCAATCATTTGTTACCCTTCCCTAGATTATATTATAATTAACAACAAAACCTGTTCTTGTTATTTTTTTATCGATCATGGAACTCGACCTATACTTTCTTTTACCGCCCAGTTTATATTCTTTCTGAACATATTCCATTTCCTTAAAGTCTGACTGGCCTTACTGTGTCAGTGTCAGCCGGAATACACCTACTGTACTCTCTCATTGTTCCAGTATAGTCTGGTGGATATACTTGTTATACACTGGTTATACTCTCTTATCACATAAACAGTTTTAGTAAACAAGGATTTCAGTGAACAGTGTTCTGCCACGTGTCACATACCGGGGGATGTTCTCAAACTGATGTCAAGGCGCACTGTCCCCTTTCACTGGGTGCCTTAGTGACTCTCATGTCACATATAAACTATATGTTCGCGTTTTTTGCCATATAATGATGTCCCTTAACTCTCCAGTACAGCTACATAGACTCCCCACGCTTCGTGTGTCGCTGCCTCCGTGCTGTAGAGGATAGATCTTCTGGTCTTCTGGTTGGTGGTTCGAATCCCTGACCGCGTCAAACCCAAAATTGTTATGAGATATTTGCTGAGAGAACAGTATTCCAGTTATATCACGGCGTGTCAGTGGGAGGAAAGCCCGAAAGTGATGCAGGTCTCAGACGTTTTCCACTTTGGTAAAACACACGAGCACTGGTATCATGCTGACAACTGTAGAAACATAATCGGGGCGAACAAGGATTCGAACCCACAGTCATAAGGTTCTGGCGTCCAAAGCGACGCAACTCTGCACAGCGAATTGCGGCACCTTAGACAACGGGGCCAACAGTACATAATGCATGTTCTGGGCGAAAGGTTCGATCCTCTGGCCGTGTCAAGGCAAAAGATGTGGATAAACGGAAAGTATTACCCTGTCTGGCGCTCGGCATTAGGGGGTTTAAACAAGGATTGGTCGGCTCGGAGTCAGTATACAGTGTGCTAGCACAATAAAACCGGTAAAAGTCCGGACTAATACAAGCACTATGCATACTCACTCGACATCGTTTATAGTTTTACTTCACTACATAATCCCAATAGGGGGGACCCCGTGCTGAAGCCGACCGAAGCGGGGATCTGGTGGACCCATTGAGTGGCCTATCTCACTCTGTGACGTCGTACATCAACTGCGTGAATCGGTGTTTATGTTATCAACCACTGGTCTGTCTGGCGTTCAAACTTAGCTGGACTATTGGTGAAGTAATATTCGTCCACTCATTCCCGCATCCACTGCACTTGTGCTGTTACTCCAATGGGCGTTCGATAAATCGCCCTGGTTGGATTTAGTTTGACACGGGTTCCACCCCATGGCGGAGGACACTGTATTGGCGTGTATCTCTCACTGGATTCGAACCCAGATCTGGTGTCGCACGAACGCGCTAACCGCTGCAAGACTGAACGTTTGCTGAGGTCGTATACCGGCAGTGTCTTCCCTCCCCCGTCCTCTGTAGGCGTTAATTCAATTATAAACTTGCAAGGGAAGATCGCTTGTCTCACTGTATACAAGACACTTTTTAGCGTAATAAATGTCGATTCCCGGGGCCTTCTGGCATAGGAATATCTTTCTTAGTAGCAATAGAAATGTTAATTTAGTTCTTTTAATAAACGTTGATTTCCACAAACAATAAAACCCAGTGCTGCGACAGACGCTCAACTTTGAAATATAAGCAATAAAAAAAGCATGTTTTTAACGAGTGTTTAGCTATCTTACGTCACATCCTCAACTCCCTACAGCGGTCGTGAGTTATGAGTTAGCAGAGAGCCATTTCTCATTACCAAGACGAATATATCTGGCTATAGAATAGAACACATGGAGCGTGCGATATGATGGCCCGATACGCCTGGTCCAGAACCACTTGAAGGTATCTCCTTGAACAGCAGGCCCACACGTCTTCTGACAGCATATGGTTTTACGGACGATATAATTCATACTCACCCCTACATGGATGATTCCGGTGTCGGTGCAAATCTGATCGGAAGCTGTAGTGGTAACCACGGTTAAACCCTCAAGGAGAGATGGGCGTGGAGGGTTTAACTATCTAAGGACGGGCAATTGAGGTCTATTTAACACTGCGATGAAGATGGATGGGAATGTACCTTGCAATATGAATGTGAAGTCTTCGTACATAGCTTATCATAGATACGTGTTGGGAATAGACTGAAATAGACACTGTGCATTGATTTAGAAGTACGTTTGGTGCATTTCGCAGGTAAAAACAGGACGGAGATGACAGTTTGGCAGGATTTATGGGTTAATTTGCGGGGATCTAAAAAAATCTAAAAAAATGTGTTCATTTGTACAGAGAGTGACAGCGTGCCATGTTGAAATTCTCTTCCCATGTGTTGAGATATGTCGATCAGTGCCAACCTTTGATACCATTTCATTTCATGAAAGCGACACGATTTCTACTTACATTGAACACTTTTGGCTGCTAATTTTCAGCTGAATTCATCAAAGGTATTAACGCAGAATGAGTGAAGTGTTTACATTTGTTATAAACTGAGGGCCAAAAGGAGTGTTTGTTTTGTATGTAAAAAATGAAAATTGAAAGATTTGTTGTTGAATTTGTTTTTTTTCATTTAACCATCGTTCGTTCGTGTATCCGTTTGTTAACAAGTAGTCTGTTGCTGGGTAAGTTTGTGTAAAAATAGATTCGTGCACTGAAGACTGGAGAAATAGGTACATTGGCAACCAAGTCACCCCCTACCATGTTTGAAATGTAGGAAATTTGTGCCGAAAAACGCAAATTTATTGATTTTCTAATATAAGATGATTAAGCTACCCATCAGCAGTTGTGTATACATGCACACCACGTTATAAATATGCACACCACGTGAATTAATGCGAGAATTTTCCTTTTCCAAGTTTTAAATCAAATTATATTTACAAAAAATAAAACCATGTAGAAGTATTCTTTGAGAGCCTAATGGGCGCCAGTACAGTATATTGTTTGGATATAATAATAAGATATTTTCAATTGAAAATCGAACATGTGATAAGATAATTTTGATTAAAATTGTCCATTATGGAAGCAGTCGCCAGCGTGGGACTTGATCTTACCTGGACCATGAATGAGTGAGTGAGTGAGTGAGTATGGTTTTACGCCGCTTTTAGCAATATTCCAGCAATATCACGGCGGGGGACACCAGAAATGGGCTTCACACATTGTACCCATGTCGGGAATCGAACCCGGGTCTTCGGGCTGACGAGCGAACGCTTTAACCACTAGGCTACCCGACCGCCACGCCCCCCCCCCGCCCATGAGTTCAATGTGCCAGCGCGATGGGGACAATTTCACGTGTCCATGTATCACATAGGTATCTGTAAAAACTAATCACCAGTTTCTAGTCCAATGCGAGGAGATGAATCCTTATCTGTGTCAGCGAGCTAATATGTAACTTATTTGTCTCTCTCTTGAAAGACGCATTGGTGGCCCAGTCTACTAAGGCGCTATGTCGTGCGATTCGCTGTGCAGAGTTGCGTCCATTGGGTACGCTAGAAATCCATGACCGTGGGTTTGAATTCCGATTCGCTCCGATGATGTTTCTAGGTTTGTCAGCATCCTACCTTCCTCATGGGCCTGAACAAAGTGGTAGATGTCTGAGACCTGCTTCACTCCGGGGTTTCCTCCCACAGCAAGCAGGCACGCCTTGATATGACTGAAATACTGTTCAAGCAGCTTTAAACCAAACTGTTCCAGTCGCCTTAAGCGATTACTTAATTAATTAATTATCCGGATAATTGCTTTGGGAACGGAATGGTCGAAATGAGCAGGGCTCTGGTGTATACTTCCCCTAGGTGTTGGTGTGAAATGTCGTTCTTGTTTTGAAGAAAAAACGCCGAATGTATACATCATAGTCATATAATTTGGAAAAACTACAACATCGATGCTTCATTTATTTCTTGTGATATAAACTTGTTCTTGACTTGACGTACACATGTATGATCGTCTTTACTAGTTTCTTTCACCAAAAGTTGTGGAGATCATCACCTACGCGAGATCTCGTTACGATAAAGGATAACGAGAAAAACACATTCAGGAGCCATTCATCTCATGAAAGGGGAAAAAAGAAAACCGCATTATGTGAAATGTTACTCTATAACTGTCACGAATGGAAATCAAATGGTGTCTTAAAGCTATTTTATTCTGATTTTATCTTTTAGCTTTTTCTCTGCAACATTTGGCTTGTATAATGGAACCTAATGGGATTTCAATATTGTGTATATATTTACCATGGAATGTCTTGAAACGTCGTGGTTTTGTTCTTCAAATCACTCGCACAATTCTTCGAACACTGATATATTTTCCAAAGTAAATATATTCTTCAAAAGAAAGTAATGTTCATTTGAAATATTAAACAAGAATTGACGATGGTGGGATTCATAATTATGGTACGAAAGTAGAACTTAAGGATTCCACCTCTTGAACCGAACAGTGGACCGATTTGACCATTTACTAAATACGAACTAAATCAAAGTTAATGATCAAAATATGTCAGATTCGATCCATAGCGTTAGCCAGTTGAATCAAGAAGAGTTATCTGAAAATACACAATGAAATAAACACAGTAGATTTCAAAGTACATGCAGATGTAACCCAAGTCCTACACGGAAGACGTGAATAACTACATCCATATATCACGTGACAACACAGCTCCCTTTCAGATGTGATATAAGGCGTATCACATATTCATGCAGGGTACCACTGTTTACTGGTTAACTGTGAGTGAGTGAGTTGGAAGAGGCTGCTTTGAGCAATATTCCAGCAATATCACTGCGGTGGAGAGGAATTGTAGTAGTACCTGATGTCGCACCCAGGCCTTCCATAACGACTGTCATCTCAGCCTGTCAGTACTCAGGCACAAAAGCAATACCGTAAATTTAAAACGTCAAAGTCAGAGAATGATTATTTCGATTACATGGCGAAACAGATTCCATAGGGCTTAATAGCTCAATAGTGATGAACATTGTATCGATGGATCACTGAGAAGAAGTGATGACTCCGTGTGTTTGCGAATCGGTAAGCATGGCCCACTATACCAGTAGCACCCGCTACTCACACAATTGCCATGAAAGATTAAGTGTTTGTTTGTTGCCTAACACCACATCCAGCAATACCAGCGCCTTACGACGGCGGCCAGACTAACATCTAGTCTCTGAAAAGAACATATCGTACAGAAAAAAACAGTTGTTTAGTTATCTTAATAAAAATATAATAAAAGTGAGCCCAGTGGCTCTCTTCATTTTCAGATACTGATACTGCAGTAACCTAGACTTGCCAAACATTATAGACTTGCATGGGCTGTATTTGATATATATTTGTATCAGAGTCTGTAACACAGGCTAGACGGCGGCCTATAACGCCGCACTCAGCAATACTCCAGCGTTGATCCCTTTCACGAGCAGTGATCCACGTCGATGGGGTACGACGCCACGCCCTCGACCAGGTCGCCTAGCCTGATCACTGAGAACCATTAAAAGAAGGCGTGAAAGCCAAATGTAAAAGTATGGGATAACAGCACGCATAGTGCTGACTAACAACGAAGAATGGGAGTTTAGACTATTCAGCATTTTAGTATGGGAGACCGTCGCTTCTATCGCTTTGGTAGTTTGGGCGTAGGTTTTCAGCTAGCCATTCTTGCTGTAAATTGTGACTGTGCTTGTAGTAAGAGGCAACTAACGGGATCGGATGGTCAGGCTCGTTGACTTGATTGATTCATGTCATAGTATTCCAATTGCCTGGATCGATGCTCATGATGTCAATCACTGGATTGTGTGGTCCAGACTCGATTATTTACAGACAGCCGTCACAATGCTGGAATATTGCTGAGTCCGACGTTTAACAGCAAACAAACAAAGTATGGGCACACGTTGTTCAGAATGTGAAAGATGACAGACTGCTTCAATAATTGACCATTGGTCCCATGTCATCACAATGAAGCTATTCTGGACAATTGTTAAAAAACAGCACTCCAACGTGAGGCGGGCGAAACACTGGACTGTATTAATCCGCGGATGATAGCATAATATTAACTTATTTTGTTGTAAATAACTGAGTCTGGACAAGACAATCCAGTGATTGACACGTTTGTCCGATAGCACCAAATACAGGTGTCCCAATATATATATCTGTAGCCCGGGTACACAGTACTCGGGATTCGCACAGCTTTTCAGTAAATACATTCTAAATTGAACTGTAATTAGCGTATTTCACTTCCTTGTTTAATTGCGACCTGCCCTGGTGGAAACTCGCACTTGTACGAACCCGGAATTCTTGAATTCACCGGTATTACTCATGCACCACCTGTAGGAATGATAAGTAAAATATGTATGTATGGTTTTCCAGTCCATCCCCACAACTCACTGACTCCACGTCGGGGGGAAACCGCCATTCTTTGAAAGTGCAGCTCATCAATTACGTAATGAAATTGACATGAACTGAGTTTAACAGATTAATGATTGTTATCATCAAAGGCTAATGGCCGTCAGAGAGCACGTGCACACTTTGACCTCGCAATTTATTGCACGTGCAAATCTGATAATTAATAAGAATGGTAGATATTGCTACTTTGATACATTAACACATAACCAACGCCCACATATGAGAGGTGTTAGAGTATACGAAACAATAATCGCTACTTAGGTATGCAGAGGCTAAACAACTGATCATATCGCCGGAGGCTGGACCAACTGCACCGTGCGTACAGTGCTATTTAATACAGTTTATGCAAAGGGGTCATTTGTCTGGTGTGCGAGTTAAAGAAGAGGTGAGATGATGGAGGGAAGATGAGATGATGGAAACCTTCATCGCCGAGAGGAAGGCATGGTGTTATAAACATTAAGAGGAGAGTGAGTGAGTGAGTTGGGTCAGCCTGGAAGGCGAGCAAGTGATGCAGGACCCACTTGCACAAAGCGATCTTTGCGCTACGTGGTACGACTATCTTAAGTCTGTGTTAGAGTATGGGAGTTCCGATCATCGTAGCGCTAAGATCGTTTTATGCAGGACGGCCCGGGTCTTTCCCATGTATAACCCACGAGCACGGGTTTTGGTGCTGACAAATCACGAACCAGGGCGAGTCGGAGATAGGGGCCCGCGAGCCGGCTTCACCTCTGAAGTTAAATCGGTGAAGCCCGTTTTCAACCCGTGTTGGAGATTTTATAACTGGACATTGGACCCAGAGATCGTAAGTCGTTGCGACACACTATGGCTGCGTCAAGCAGTCCAGAGATGGCTGACGACTGACACTACCACACCTTTCATATATTAACGTTTCGATCTATCTATTGAAACTGACATTGTTTGGTCATGCAACCTCATTGCTACACCTCAACTGCCAGTCCCCCCCCCACCCCCACCCCCACCCCCCCACACACACCCCCCCCCCCCCCCCCCCCCCCCACCCCCACCCCACACACACACACTTTCACCAAACTGTAGCGAAGTCCCTATATTGTAGAACTAGAACTTAGTGACTGTCACAATGTTAAACGCTTACGGCGTAACACTATTTTCACTGACTTAAAAAATAAGACTCGTGACACTCTGATACCATACGGTGCAGTTAAGGGTTGGACTTCAGCGCCATCAGATAAAGCAGACGAAACGGGAACGGGTGCATCTGAGTAGTTCGAATAAAATGTGCCACAATGTTTCAGCAATATATCGTTTATGATGATAACATAATTTTTTATATCAAGGTATGATTAATAATGTCTCACACTGACTGCGGGATGGGTTCTACTCGATGGCGCAGTGATATAACAATTATCTACAAACGCGCGGAGCAGATATACTGAAACAGTTGTAATCTACGTGGATTGCTCTGGCGATACAGCAACGGCTAACTATGATTATTGGTATCAGTATCATGTAAAGATCATATCGCGTCATGATAGGGGAAATTAACATGGTGATAACTAATGCATTTCACTCCTAACTGACTCAGGGGAGGATGTGGCCTCAGATACATCAGCGGAGGAGACGGTACATGGGTCGGGGAGTTGATGTTTTAGAAGAGGAGAAATGGGGTTTAACGTCGGGTTCAGGGATTATTAGACCAAGTTGTTCTGCTGACCCGGATGTTTACGCGCCAATCAGTATTGTATCTGTTGTCCCGACACAGTCGAGCCCATAACCTTTAATACAAATATCAATAATGTTACTACGAGTTTGAGTGAGTGAGTGTGATTTTACGCCGCTTTTAGCAATATTCCAGCAATATCACGGCGGGGGACACTGTGGGTGTCACGGGGAAGCATCTCAACGTTGTAATCTGAACAAAGTTCGAAAAACAAGTCCTAATTCTCGGTTGAAAAACCTTAAGACATGGACTTAATTAGACCTCAATGACGCCATTAAGCTATTGGTGAGGTACATCCTGAAGTATTGATGACTATTCAGGGGTACAGAGGGCAGAGAAGGTATTACGTGACGTTGTGGGAGGATCGAACTGACGGAGGCACCGGGAGCACTGTGGGAAACTCATGGGTTGGGCTATGTAGGGTGATAAGGATATCACGGCCTAAGACAAATAGTGACATCACTGCCGACGTTCATGGCCCCCCTGTGGCGTGTGATGGTGGAATGGGGATTGACGCAGTGTTTAAGATTGTTGCACTTATATTTGTTTGTTATATTGTTTGCTTGTGAGTGTGTGTGCGTGCGTGCGTGCGTGCGTGCGTGCGTGCGTGCGTGCGTGCGTGCGTGTGTGTGTGTGTGTGTGTGTGTGTGTGTGTGTGTGTGTGTGTGTGTGAACCAATCCAGAAAAATTATAATGACTGTTTTACAGTAATCGCCCAAGGAGATACTCGCCTCAGTTTTACCAATGATACCCCACTCAGACACAGTGTACTCTGAGACTACCAGTCCTTGTTTTATCCCCTTAATGTCTAGCAAAAGCCAGGGTAACAATAAGTACCATCTTTTAAAATATGTTGGTATGACGCGGCCGGGGATCGAACCACAGACCTTCCGCTCTCCGGGCAGACGCTCTACAACTAGACCACGGATGCGGTCGATACATATATGAGTGGCACGGGTTAAAGTTACTTAGTGAATCTGGAAACTGAGACGATTTTCTTAACATGGCACAGACCAACCAATGATGTTAGACTGTGAATCCAGCTAATATTCAAATGTTGAATACATGTTGCAAGCATTTGAACCCCTTTAACCCCCGATTAAATATCTTCGGAGTAAATACATTCTGAACGAAAGTTCTTTTTCTCTCAACAATATCAAAAAGAATTTATGTCCCAGCCGTTTCAGTTTATATCTTTCTTAAATGACTAATTGTGTTCAGTGAGTGAAACTGGTCTCATATTACGTTAGTCATCTTCTGTGTGTATCCAGCATCCGGCTACAGCTCTACAATGTCATGTTACGCCGTACCAGCTCACAAGCCGATGCGGCTTGTAGGTTTGAAAGTTTCTCATGGACATGCAGCCTTTTAACTACAAGAAGTACAATTTCAATTGACATCCCATTCACGAATTCATTATTTTCCTCATGTGATTTTATAATAGACAGCAGGTTTTCCACTCTGCCGCTGTTGAATGAGCCACGGTGTGTGCGGGACATGCGTGTAACTGACTACTACACGCATTGTACGTCGGGGGTGAGGAGGTACACAGTGCGGACAGAACTAGTCACTGAAACCTGTCATTAAGGTAAATACAGATATAGTTAGTTTATATATGTCATACGTACCGGATCCAACGTGAATAGATGGCTCTGTTATGTTCATCACAATACCTCCTCGTTCTCTGTTTTTCTATCAGGACGTGAGAATTCTGCTCACAGTGTAACACGAATTACCCTCCCCCTCCCGCCTCCCTCTCCCCGAGAGGAATCTGATTTCTATCGGGAAGCGGATTTAAAGCAACATTAGAGCTCAGTTCATAGGGTACATGAGAAATTAGACTTCGTCCTCTGCTATACCTCCGCAATTGTCCATCCTGAAGAATTTTTCAAATTAAAGTTTAATAAACCTGAAATAGTCGCCTGTCAATCAAAGCTTTAATGTACGTCAATCATTGGCAATATGTTCTCAATGGCGTTCATCTATTAACAACATTGATGTTTGGCCGTAAAAGGGGTGGCTATCGGTTCAGTGAGGTTCACTGATAGTTATGGATTCTTTTTGAGTAAATATACCCTCTTAAACAAATATGTATACGGCCTTAGGGTCGAGGGAACGAGTGCACCCTTCTTTACTCCAAGTCCTCAGTACCCGCTCTGTGGACTCGACCCGCTGTCTGTGTTATCACGTCAGTTCATATTGCAAACAATATCAACCTTATATCTGTTGCACTCTCTCACTCCCGTCGTTCCTACTGCGGCCAGAACCGACTCAGATTCGTCTTAAGTTGATTCCTTCTTTTGACGTTTTTCACTTTCTGACGACTGGTCTGTGTGCTGGTATTTTACAGTAATTGGTGGTCCGGTGGAAATCTTTGCCGTTTGTATCATTATCATTCGTATTGCGTGCATAGTATGTTCTGGACATCTGTCATGAACTGTTCCATGTGTGTTCCAGATTAACGAAGGATTTAATTTTATTTTTAAACAACTACTACTAAAATCAGAATTACTTCATTTCTCCAAACTACAACAGATGATGTTAAGTATGTTCACACACCAGTAACTGAATATCCGTTCACATATTACCAAGGTAACCACTTTTGAATAAATTCAGATCAGTTGATGTTATGAATAGTTTGACAGGCTAATAATGAATATGTAAATTGAATTAATTCCAGGTTAACGTTGGATTCACACCATGCGTACAATATTTAAAAGCGACAAACCCTTTCAATAATCATAAGCAAGTTGATAGTACGATTCCGACCATATCATGAGCATGTGTTTGTGAATCAATATCAAATAGTGATGACACCAGTCACAAACACATTCAAAGGCAAGTCAATTGTACACCTAAAACACGAGAATATATGGTACATGAATGGACACAATGTGCATAAAACGTACAACTTTGACGACATACCTGATAATGACTAGATATACCCCTGGTTAACAACGAATGCACACCGGCTTAACTGAACAATGACGAATACACTACATGATTAATTATGAGTGCAGGTAATGCGCACTTATTACTGTGTCAAATATAAAGATTTGTAGCTCATAAATTATTCATGATAGTCAGGTATAAAAATTCATATTTGTCAAAATGTCTTTTCAAAATGAATACACGTGAAGTGTATCGCATGTTGAGCATTGTGTATGATATGCATTATGTATAAGTACTCGCGATAGTGATCAAGCGACTGAACTGTTACCCATCAAACACAAAGCATTCTGACTCAGAGATGGCGAAGGATACAAGTTTATGAGCAGGAAATAGGCTTTAACCCAACTGAAGCAACATACGCCCATGATTGTTTGCCGATAAATAATCAGAAATAGAGAAGTCATTCAAATAAGAGGTTTAATATTATTGGTCCAAGAGCAATTTCTTCGTGATAACATATTTCAAACGCGATAATGCGTTGACAACTTACAGAAGGGATCAACTGCACTCGTGGCCGTTTAGGAGATTGTTGCCGAACCTCGCTATCATATTACAAGCTGTATTTTGTATAAAAAGATGATATATTGCTATATAGAGATATACCTAGAAGGAAACAAGCAAAATAAACTACTCAAAGTTTACGAAGGATCACGTTTTGATGATATAAAAAAATCATCCAACAAATAAAGATTGTAATATCCTGTACACAATGATTCAGTAACCCCTATAGGACTTCCATTTAATGAACGGGAGGACAGATTGCTCCTGATTGCAGCAAGACGACATCACTTCGTGACTGCCACCACACTCACAAATGACCTGCGGAACGCCAGTGGCTTTACTCATACAGTGCGTAATCGTCACCGTGAGTCTTGTCTCCGATCACGGAGTACATGCATTCGAAAGCAACTGACCCGACATCTTAGGATTGGACTGAAGATCACTACAATTGGACAGATCAGGACTGGGCTCCAGTAGTTTTCCATTGATGAATCAAGATACTGTCTAGGCTTCACAGATCGTCGTTCCCGGGTGTGACGTAGACAAGGAGAAATATTTCATGATTCCAACGTAGCCGAACATGATCTGTATGGAGGGGGCTCAATCATGATTTGGGGTGGGATAAGTAGAGCTGTAAACACCGATTTCCATGTCCTACGGCGGGGCACGATGACAGGTGTGCGCTAAGAGGGATGGCATTCTGGATGTGTACGTGAGACCGTATGCTGGAGCAAATCGACCGGACTTCATCCCCATGGACGATAACGCACGACACCTCATTGTGCCCGGGTCATTGGTGAGCAGGAAACCATTGTCCACATGTAGTGGCAACTAGTGACCCCTACATTTTACCCTCTAGTGGTTTAATTGCACACTTTTATCATGTATTGATTTGATATTTGTTGTCTTGTATATGTATGTAAACCTATTCATGTGGTGAACATATCTTCACGCAATATTGTCTTTTGCTATTTCAACAGATGCACACACGTTGACGCATTGCCTTGTAAAGTGGGGATCCTTAGCAAACCTTGAGAAGTATATTTGTTTTTATTTCGAAATACCATCATGGTAGGTACTGTATTATTCCTCATTCAAAAGGGGACACGGGTGGTTCAGCCGGAATTCGCTGTGCAGAGTTGCATTCGGTGTGAAGTGGGTTCGGATCCCTGTTCAATCTGATTATGTTTCTAGTTTTGTTAGCTCAATACCTGTGGTCGTGGGTTTCTCCAAAATGGTGAATTCCAAGATCTGCACCACTTCGGGCTTTCCTTCCATATCACACTGAAATAGGCATTGGGTGTGGGTCTCTGAAGCAGGACAGAACGTATTAAGTGCACGGTCATGTACCCTGAAACGAGTGATAACGTAATAAAGACGATTTCAGAAGAAAACTCGCTTCATATGAATCTATGCTCATTGAATAATGATATGACTGTTTCAATCACAAACGCCTCTTTCAGTATCAACACATTAGCGTAATCCACAGCTGCTGCTGAGCATACCGTAGACATAACAAGTCATGTGGCGATTATTTCTCATAACAACACGTGAAGATCTGTCTACCTTAGTTTGTGTCGGTACTTACCTATTGTTTGGGCATGCTTGGTAGGTAATTCCAAGGGACGGCAGGGGTAGGAGTGAAACTGGGTGAAACCTGCGGATTGGATACTGCAGTCGGATGGGAAAGAATCTGCTAAGACCATGGTTATAAATAACATTCCGGGTGGGATTGATTTTGGTATAAAAGTCATATGAAATAGCAGTTAGGTTGGAAGTGATTCTGGTAATGGTATAAAAGTCATGAAATAGCATTTAGTTTGGGAATGATCTGGTAATGGTAAAGCCATGAGCATCGATCCACGCAATTGGGATACATTGGCATGCAATCAACCAAGTGATCGAGCGTGACCAACTGATTTATTTAGTCGCCTCTTCAGACCAACAGAGGTTGCCGGAACCCCAATCCATGGGAATGAGACTGGCAATGGTATAAGCGTCATATGAAATACCACTTAGGGTAGGAGTAATTCTGGCAATGGTATAAACGTCATATGAAATACCATTTAGGGAAGGAGTAATTCTGGCAATGGTATAAACGTCATATGAAATACCATTTAGGGTAGGAGTAATTCTGGCAATGATATAAACGTTATATGAAATGCCATTTAGGGTAGGAGTAATTCTGGCAATGGTATAAACGTCATATGAAATAGCATTTAGGGTAGGAGTAACTCTGGCAATGGTGTAAACGTCATATGAACTAGCATTTAGGGTAGGAGTAATTCTTACAATGGTATGAACATCATATGAAATAGCATTTAGGGTAGCAGTAATTCTGGCAATGATATAAACGTTATATGAAATGGTTGTTTGGTTGGAAGTAACTCTGGCAATGGTATAAACGTCATATGTAATAGCATTTAGGTTGGGATTGATTCTGGAATGGTATAAAAGTCATGTGAAATAGCATTCAGGGTGGGAATAATGTGGTGTGATGATGAATGGTTGTGGCATTTGTGTGGTATGGCGTGGTGTTCGTGTAGTGTGAAAATTGGATATCAGAAAATAGGCCAGGTTGTAGTTGGTTAGATGATGTAGGACCCCAAAGTGCCAACCACGTTCCATAGAAAATGTATAAACATACAACAGTAACTATATATATGACAAAATATCAATGCGTCCCACTGTTGGTTGAGAGACATTTATTAAGCACATAAATGCCAGTTTTAGAAACAGGATACATATTGCTCATAGTGTTGGGTTCAATGAGTATTACATGCGGTGTTCACTAGGACGAGAGAGTTCCGTGGGATAAAAGTGACTGATTTCACTGACATAATAGATACACTGATATAGACTTGCCCGTTCACTATTCAACTACGAGCACTAAGCACACGTTGTTCAACCCCCATGGCGATTCATAATACATATTTCAAACTTTTTAAAATGAAAATAAGTTAAAATTCGTGGCTTGTGACGCTGCTACGAATAGGTTTATCAACCATGAATGGCCTTGAAACTCTGAAGGTCAAACGCTTGAAGAGTAATTAATATTTCAATTGATCGTGGACCACCAAGTTAGTTCCTTTACACATTTTTCATTTTCGCGTGTTTTGAAAGATTATCCCTTTATGTGGACGTAAGGTGATCCTCGGGTTTGCTACTTTTTCCAAGCAATTAAAATCAATTTACAAGAGTTCGTCGAGAACAAATAATTTGTGATCAGACTGCGTAGACATCACGGAGCCACCGTCGGGTCATGAGGAAGCATCACAATGCATTCACGCACTTCATAAACCTTTACAATTTGAAAATTACCACTTTAATTGAAGCCGCACATAGATCACGTTTACCAAACCTGTGATTGAGTAGCGAGAGACAGGTTGTAAATATGCACATGCATTTACGCATGCGCAGTGATATGTTTTAATGGGCACTTACATGGGAACGAATTTGGATAAATATGTACTGTATTCTCACAACGAAATTCATAATATACCGAATGAACTGCTGGGAGCTGTGAACGCTGTTTCCCTTAACAAACGTCCATTGAGGTTCTTTAGTCAGCGAATCGCCACTTTACTGATAAATAAAGGTTTGTGGTTTCACCTTTTCTCTGAAGCCTCCCATTGAGAGATGAGCGCATACATGAGTGACTGTGACTTACAATAAACACACTTGTATGATCTCACTGATGAACTCTCGCTTTCAACAGAATATCTATACGAAAACCATCTAATGAAACCGACCGGTGCTAGAATAAAGACGTTCATTCTTAAACGGGAATAAAAGTTTGCGGTTTTTCCTTTTTACTTACCTCCTATTGGGTTGAAAGTGAAGCATAGCGCGCGTTTGAATGGCATAGAAATTACTTGATTACTTAAAAGTTCAGTAGGTAAAATTGTGTAAATTCTGTATTGGGCTTGTGACTGAGGCTGTCTTTCACACACAGGCATAAACTCACCTACCGTGCTAGATGTGTTTAAAGAGACTCTTTACGCTATTGTTGGAGCTATCATTTAAACATTTATTGCACGGCCAAGGTGATTGCGATCACAGCAGTATAGCGATATGGCCACAGCCTCCCAAATCCCCTCAGCAATCCCTTTTCCACGACTGCTATATTAAAACATTCGGTCAGTTACTCTCGTGCTTCATTCGGTTCTGTATTATTTCTCATTTTGTAAGAACCAGTTGCATTCCTTGAAGCGTGCTCCAGTTAGAGTGTGGAGTAAGGGGCAGCATGTATGGGTATTGTGATATGCTATTCAAAGCCATTTGTCACTCTCAGAACCCACAACAATGGGAAGGAATTAGACGACACCCTGTCTGAAAGCTGTTTGATGAAGAGCTGTGCACTGGGGCCTGAACCCACGTCAAACGGAGCGCTAGGCCGACACACAGCCAAGTGACGAACTGAGAAAGACATGTTTTTCTTTCCCTGGTTGTCAAATAATGTTAAGACATAATATGACATTATACTTAGCCTTGAGTCTTTGGTCGTAGGAGACGCAGGGTATTACAGCGAAGAAATGAGACCACTAGGTCTTTATGTGAGTAGATTATAAGTTAGAGTCGTTCTTGAATGCTTGTATACCTCTTACTGCACACAGAGGGTATTGAAGGGGCAATCTAAAATATTTACAATTCGAAGTGAGGTATGTGGAGTCGTACTACTTGATGGTGTGGATCACAGAGACGTTAGAAGTATCATTACATCACTACCAGGAACACCACATCCAGCTGTGTCCGGAATCGAACCTGGACCGACTCGGGTAAAGGTAACACCAGTACAACTTGAATACCCAACCGTCTCACCAGGAAGCTGAGAATACAGGGGATAGTGTACAGGGGATAGTGTACAGGGGATAGTGTACAGGGGATAGTGTACAGGGGATAGTGTATATGTGAAATAGTAGACAGTCTTTACCACAAGCCACTGAGTGCAAGAAACTATAACGACACAGACGATACGCAGCTTGATAGTTATGGTCATCGGGGCCATCGCCAGCGTTACAGGTTTCTCAAGCTCGGGTAGCTGTGTACATATCGAGTGCATGAGACTATCACGACACAGACGATACGCAGCTTGATAGTTATGGTCATCGGGGCCATCGCCAGCGTTACAGGTTTCTCAAGCTCGGTAGCTGTGTACATATCGTGTGCATAAAACACTCGTTATTGAAGATGTCTTTCATGCCCGTGTTGTAAGGAAAGTGGTCGCCAATCCCGCGGGATACTTAACATTCAGTTTCACCAGCATTCGTACAACAAGGTAAACTGACAATACCTGCTGCAGTATCTGATGTCATGCGGTACTCAAAAGAAGTTTAAGAAGACATGAGCCGTAAATTGTACTACACTAGTGAGTTAGTTTGTTTTTTACGCCGCAATTTTCCTACAAATTGGGTTTCATCCAGTGTACCCATGTGGGGAATCGCACACGGGCCTTCGGCGTCACGAGCGGACGCGTTAACCCTCAGTCCACCCAACCGACCCAATTACTAAAGTAATATGAGTTAGTGAGTGAGTATGGTTTTACGCCGCTTTTAGAAATGTTCCAGCAATATCACGACGGGGGACACCAGAAATGGGCTTCACACATTGTACCCATGTCGGGAATCGAACCCGGAACTTCGGCGTGACGAGCGAACGCTTTTAGCCACTAGGCTACCCGACCGCCCCAAAGTAATATGAAAGAATCGGGTGTTCTTTAACTACTTGTGATTAGTTTATAGTATGGGAGGAGGTTTAAGTTTTATACGTTTAATATGACGCACCTGGTGATGTTTCGTTTACCTTATCTGTCATAAGATTAATTGTCAATGACCTTAAGTTGAAACTGGTTGTTCGTCAAGAAAATAGTTCGTCCTCGGTTCTCAAGGACGGGTTATGTGTTGTAACGTGCACATTAACGCACTAAACAGATATAATATACGAGGTGAAGAAGTATTTTCGCACGTCACGAACGCCTATTAAATATGATACTTTCACACTAGACCATTCTAAACACTATGAAGAGATGACACGGTATCCCAACGGTTTTCCATATGAAAAGATCAAGTGCGCGTCACGCACGCGTCGACCTTGAAATCATCGAAGAAACATACTTTGCACTCTGTTGGAATGGATAGCGAATAATGAAATATGAAACAGATTTAGTTGTTAGCATATAGTTATGTATTCCTCCAGAATTATAAAAGCATTATGTAAATGAGACCACGTTACACCCAAAGACCAGATAATCCCTCAATAGAACCACGCCGCGTCGAAGGCCATATGGTGACATATGTATTCATTGTGACCTAGAGATCCATGTCGGGTGTAAATCTACATGAAATGCACACCTGCGTGTGTCACCGACTGTCATTCCCCTTTACACCATGTACTCAAGGACTTGGGGAAGTTGTGTAGTAGTGCAGGCCTTTTGTGTAGTTTTGTCCTCTTTCTTTTCTACTATAGAGAGTACCGACATATGAGGACATGAACGATGTTACCTCGTTCGCCCTGCCAAGGAAGATCTAGTTTAGTGTGTTTAGATAAACCTCCCTGTACACGCTGTTGGTTGTGTGATTCATGTGAACATCAACACACATATTTTGATATCTCCTCTTTCCAGAGAAGGGCAAATTGGCTCATATCAGGAAAATGTTCTTTTTCAATTGTCTCTTTGAAAGCATATTTGGTTTTTGTTATTATATTTCGAGGGGTTGAGGATAAATAAGTTCTAATTAAATTAGATTTTATTAAAGTGTCGTCATTGATAAAACATATGCACAGCACGAGTACCGTCATTGAAAAGGATTATGATCCTCGGGTTGGCTGTATACTGCACAAAGTGCTGTTAAAAACCTCATCTCATTCATCTCATTCATCCCTAACATGGCGAATGATACTTTACGGCACATGTTGCTGATGAAGAGCATAGATTATTTTAAAGGAGCTGCGGTAATCTTTCCCTGCTTACCCATCAGTGATACCTTCCAAATTGCAGCTCGAAAACAAACTCAAGATCTTCATTCGAATATTTATTTATCCCGACACCCGTTAAACCAAACTCCTTGGAAACAGACCGTCTGGATTAACGGGGTTACCAGTGCAAACTGTATACACTCAAAACAATCTGTCGTAATACATAATTCAGTGTCACGTGCACCTCAGTGCGTTTAAATATGTAAATCTTAAGACTAACATGTGTGTACAAAATAAATAAAAACATTAATAACAGTTTGTTAACTGCAAGTAAGTTTGTTTATCTTTTGTCAAAATATTTATATACGTTTGAGTTAACTCGTATGATAGCGTCCTTGTGTTTACATAAACTCCGGTACATGGTATACTTTGCCGATGAGTAATGGCGCTCATAGAAATGGTATTATGGTTTGTGTGTCTGTCACTGTCGCTTCAAATGATTTGAATATGTTCTTTGATATATATTTGTTTGGATCATAATAATAACATCCACGAAGTACGATGTATCATGAATATGAATTTGGTCCCCTCATGCTATCTCACCGCGTAACGCCGCGTGATATTGCCGACATACTACATACTTGAGTTTACGTACATCTGTTTGATGTCGATTATAATAAATTGTCAATGCGTTGTACACATCAATTTCACGCAAAACGTAGCTCGCTTGGGCCTATGTACGGTAGACCTGCCCGCATATGAAATATAACAATCGTTGGCGATAATTTCAGTGTTCAACAAAGGCCACTCTCGAATCGTCAGCAAGACCCGACGCCTGTAATCTCCAGGGGTCGTCTGACGCGGAAGAATCCGACCATCTCACTCCATAACCCCACACCTCTACAAAGAAAGCTACAACTCCATATCTTAATTTGTGTGGTTTGAGGTATTTTAAAGCTTGAAACTTGCTGTGAGTCATCGACCAATTTACGAAAGGACCCTCCACCCCGGGTGCTTTTGTAGCAAGGTGTCGGGCTAGAGAGAAAGAGTCAGGGGTATTAATATCAGGCTTTGGTTTCTTCTGTGTAGAAGTCCTCCTTAAGATCACCCTCATTCCAAAAAGCAGACTTAACGCCACAACCCCAGCCTCGCCCCGACGTTTTGCATTCTCGATAACATGTAAATACAAACACGTCGAAGCTAGCACTCTGACTCATAACGAAACAAAACGTATTTGCAATATGATAGCTTCTTTAAAAGTATGTAGGGTATTGAAAGGATATTTCAAAGGCAACACTCTCATTTAAAGGTGAAGCCGTTCATATTTCACATCGAAGTGTTTTTCTCTCAATTTGAGATACTTACTCTATGCTGTTCATGGTGTATTCAAACCTCCCTATTTTGCTTGTACAATATGGCCCTTTTGAACTCATGTCAAAAGACAAAATAGAATGACTGGGTCATTATGTATAGATCCGAGTCGTTATATGTGTACCAATCTTAAAATGCAAACAATGCTCCAGTACCTTCAACCTATATTTGCATGAGGTGCTTTGTGAACTGGCATTGTTGTCTTACTCCGCACGGCCCTGGGTTTATTTCACATGCTGTTCTGAACAGGAAATACTGCTGTTTTAGAGTCATCCCATCAATACTAAAGCGACAAAAGGATGTCCGTATTTATATTTAATATAGCAGAAACCCAGATTTCATGTGATTCTGGTTTGTGTACGACCTGCATCACTACGGGCTTTCCTCCAAGATCACGCTGAAGCCGTTATGTATCTGAAATACAGTTCAATACAGCATTAAACCAAACTCACTCACACTCGCTTACCCCTTCTCAATAGACCGCCTCCGTAGTCGTAGTCGTAGAGCGTCCGCCCGGAGAGCGGAAGGTCCGGGGCTCGACCTCCGGCCGCGTCATACCAAAAGACGTTAAAAGATGGTATTTGTTGTTACCTTGTCTGGCGCTCGGCATTAAGGGGCTAAAACAAGGACTGGTCGGCTCGGAGTCAGTATTCTGTGTCTGAGTGGGGTATTCATGTTAAACTGCGGCATGGTATCTTAGTGAGCTAGCACTATACATCGGCATCAGTCCGGACTAGTACAAGCAAACACAGACACACAGACACACACACACAGACACACACACACACACAGACACAGACACACACACACACACACACACACACACACACACACACACACACACACACACACACACACACACACACACATACGCGCGCGCGCACGCACGCACGCACACACACACACACAAACACACACGTGCATGCAGGTCGCTATGTAAATGCAATAATCATGAACCCAATTTCACCTCACCTCATTTTTTTATATTCGTATCTTCTATATTCGTATTTTCCTCTATATTCGTATCTTCTTCTTTAAGACGGACGCCCTTACGTAAACTTACATGCTATTTATTGCTATACAAAAACGTGTGTATTAAAATACACATTTTGTTTTGATACTTCAATTGTGCTCCAGTCATACAAAGATGCTCGTCTTTCAAACTTGGAATGTAGAATTGAAATGACAAAACCAACATATTAGCGCTTTGCTGGTAACAATCCCCAGCGTAATCAATTTCCGTTACAAGCACCGATTTACCCCGTCCTTCATAAGATTTGACTTAAACCCGCACACTGTCACTAATTCGTCCAAACACTCAATGACAGCAAAACGCTACACAGACCATTCATGTTAACGCTTTGTACATTATATAATTACTTGAAACCAAAATAAGCCCACATTGACGTCAGTAGATATAGTCTCAGTTAGAGCAGGCTATTACCACGCTCCTCCGAGCAACGTCGGGGAACCACATCTAAGAGACTTCGACAACTTCTTGGAGAGCACTCTCAGCCTTCTTCTGAAGCCTATTACTCCTGGGACGGACGGGATTACGACTGAAGGTAGAATTAGGAAGTTCATTTTTCTGTGATTGTCCCTGAGTTCATTCAATAAAGTAAAAATCTTACAACTACGATGTGGCTAAATTGCCTGAGAGTTTTCTGCAGTCTGCAGCTGCTTTGTTTCCAGGGCGTACTGACTCACACCGGCAAGGGTGGTGGGAAGGGGGTGGTGGAGGTAAGTAGAAAAACGACGGAGACCAGTCAAGTATGATTTATTCCACGTCGGACATCCTTCCCCTGATGTCGCCAATATGCTGTCCAGCACCAGCCATGTTCTGATTTCTGTCATTCCTGTTCTGTACACCACCATCAATACCCAACCTATACCCCAAACACCTTCCGCAATCCCTAATCCTTATCACACGTACAACATCATCCTATCCTTATCCTTGATCCGTACAACGCCAATCTATCCTCATCCTTGTTCCGTAATCCGGAATCCCCACAAGCAGACACTCAACTGAAACAGGTACCAATTCTACGTTGGAATCCATACAAACAGACGCAAGTGATAAACGGGTAGCTATTCTACGCTGGAGTCCACACAAGCAGACACTCAACTGAAACGGGTACTTATTTTACCCTGGAATCCACACAAGCAGACACTCAACTGAAACGGGTACCTATTTGACGCTGGAATCCACACAAGCAGACACTCAACTGAAACGGGTACCTATTTTACCCTGGAATCCCCACACAGACACTCAACTGAAACGGGTACCTATTTGACGTTGGAATCCACACAAGCAGACACTCAACTGAAACGGGTAGCTATTTGACGCTGGAATCCACACAGTCAGACACTCAACTGAATCGGGTAGCTATTTGACGCTGGAATCCGCACAAGCAGACACTCAACTGAAACGGGTACCTATTTGACGTTGGAGTCCCCACAAGCAGACACTCAACTAAACGGGTACCAATTCTACGTTGGAATCCATACAAACAGACGCAAGTGATAAATAGGTAGCTATTCTACGCTGGAGTCCACACAATCAGACACTCAACTGAAACAGGTACCTATTTGACGCTGGAATCCAAACAATCAGACACTCAACTGAAACGGGTACCTATTTTACCCTGGAATCCACACAAGCAGACACTCAACTGAAACGGGTACCTATTTGACGCTGGAATCCACACAAGCAGACACTCAACTGAAACGGGTACCTATTTGACGCTGGAATCCACACAGGCAGACACTCAACTAAATCGGGTACCTATTCTACGCTAGAATCCTTACACACACGCAAGTGCGAAACGGGTAGCTATTCTAGGCTGGAATCCCTACAAACATACGCAAGTGAGAAACGGGTACCTATTTGACGCTGGAGTCCCAACAAGCAGACACTCAACTGAAACAGGTACCCATTCTACTCTGGTTTCTGCACAAGCAGACACTCATGGGATAAGGGGTTGTGGGGTATAAAAGAACATAGTATTAAACACAGCGTTAATGTAACAGATAATGAACTAGCTTTTTCTTATGCAAACAGTTTTCGTTGCTGGGTAGGATGCCAGCAAGTTGGGATACACTGGAGCTTGCCGTGTGCCAGTGATGCGTCGGCGCACGTTGGTAGAACGGGCACCACACTTGCACTGAAGTGTCTGCTGACCTCATCACTACGTTCATATATTTAATCTGAAGCCTCTAGACGATTGTCTGCGTAAGTGCATGTTCTGTAAGTGGTTGGCACATACAGGGGAACCACATGTCGCCTGTCATTTGCGGAGATGATAATTTAATAAAACACGTGTATATCCCATTAGATGGAAGTCGTTTGTTTTAGTCATTCCTCCTTTTTGCTGCGAATAGAGTTACGCATTGAAATGACAGATAGTTTCCTTCACCGTGTCAGTTGCCTAATGCGTTGGACTGCGAGAAACAGGTGTCAGCCAGGTAGAGCAGGCATTCTCACACCATAATTCTCTCACCGCAGAATAAAAACATCGAAAGGCGACAGCTGAAGTTCCAATACATGGTGCAATGGGCGGACTACTCATACATGCGACGGTTGGAATACGTTCCTCCATGCACAAGTACGCTTGAGTACGTTCCTCCATACATAAGTACGGTTCGAGTACGTTCATGCATATATAAGTACGGTTGAGAACGTTCCCAGTACATAAGTGCGGTTGAGTACATTCCCTATACATAAGTACGGTTGAGTACGGTCACTCGTACATAAGTACGGAAAAGATACGTTCCTCCATACGTAAGTACGGTTGAGTACGGTCACCTATAACGTAAGAACGTTCCTCACTACATAAGTACGTTAAGGTACGACTAAGTAAGGTTCCTCACAGTTACAGCTGAATCAATCTCCCATTCGTAGTTACGGTGGACTTACTTTCCTAATGTGTCGTTTACGGTGGACTTACTCTCCCATTCGTAATTACGGTAGACATACTCTCCCAATCGTAGTTACGGTGGACTTACATGCCATTCGTAGTTACGATGGACTTACTCTCCAATTCGTAGTTACGGTTCGACTTACTTCTCAATTTGTAGTTACGGTGGTCATACTCTCCCATTCGTAGTTACGGTGGACTTACATGTCTTTCGTAGTTACGGTGGACTTACTCTACCAATGTGTCGATTACGGTGGACTTACTGTCCCATTCGTAGTTACGGTAGACTTATTCTCCCATTCGTAGTTACGATAGACATACTCTCTCATTTGTAGTTACGGTGGGCTTACTTTCCCAATGTGTCGTTTACGGTGGATGTACTCTCCCATTCGTAGTTACGGTGGACCTTCTTTCCTAATTTGTAGGTACGGTGGACTTTCTCTCCTATTCGTATTTACGGTGGACTCACTTCCCAATTTGTAGTTACAGTGGACATAATCTTCCATTCGTAGTTACGGTGGACTTTCTCTCCCATTCGCAGTTACGGTGGACTTACTTTCCTAATGTGTCGATTATGGTGAACTTTCTCTCCCATTCGTAGTTACGGTGGACTTTCTCTCCCATTCGCAGTTACGGTGGACTTACTTTCCTAATGTGTCGTTTACGGTGGACTTACTCTCTCGTGCGTAGGTACGGTGGACTTACTTTCACAATTTGTAGTTACGGTGGACTTACTCTCCCATTCGTAGTTACGGTGGACCTTCTTTCCTAATTTGTAGGTACGGTGGACTTTCTCTCCTATTCGTATTTACGGTGGACTTAGTCTCCCATTCGTAGTTACGGTGGACTCACTTCCCAATTTGTAGTTACAGTGGACACAATCTTCCATTCGTAGTTACGGTGGACTTTCTCTCCCATTCGTAGTTACGGTGGACTTTCTCTCCCATTCGCAGTTACGGTGGACTTACTTTCCTAATGTGTCGTTTACGGTGGACTTTCTCTCCCATTCGTAGTTACGGTGGATTTTCTCTCCCATTCGCAGTTACGGTGGACTTACTTTCCTAATGTGTCGTTTACGGTGGACTTACTCTCTCGTGCGTAGGTACGGTGGACTTACTTTCACAATTTGTAGTTACGGTGGACTTTCTCTCCCATTCGTAGCTACGTTGGACTCCACATTCCACATCTGTAGTTACGGTCGACTCACTTTGTTCATTCGTATAGAGTCACTTTCCACTTACATAGATACCATTTCACCTCGCCTATTCTGGATATAAACAGCGAGGCATCAGTGTATGGTTGGACAAAGCACGTATGTACAGAGGATTCAGTAAAATTATGAACTACTGATAACCTACATGTATTCCCTTGCAACACCTCTACCCCGTCCCTCTCAATCCTCGATTCGGGCTCCAAATGCGATCACTCACGCAATTCTTCAAATCTGTATACAGTGAAGCATGTTACCCCATGTACAGTCAGTCAGTCCTCTTAGAAGGTCCAGGAAGGTCTGGAAGAGTGGGTCCAGAAGAAAGACGTTTAAGTCCTTGTACCTGCAAAGGGCCTGGATCCAAGGTGGGTGTACGTGTTACTCAACAGGGTGTCCGACAAGCGTGACCTCTCACGTGTCACCATATTTCGGAAGCATGTTCGTCGCTAACTACTGATGCCTGGTTCGGGCTCAATGGTTATGACAGTCAGTGAGTGAGTGGTTGGGCGAAGTTTTAGTCCACCGCTCTTAGCAATATTCTAGCAATATCACGCCGCGATATAACTGTAATACTGTTAAAAGCGGCGTTAAACCCAACTCATTACTCACTCACGCAATATTGGAGGCCACCCGGAATGGACTTCAAACAGCGAACCAGTATGTTTTAACAAAATTTCCGCAACGTCAAGGAAAGGGGACACCAGAACTTGGCTTCACACATTGTACATGTACCCATGTGGGGGAATCAAACGGGGCCTTGAGCGTGACGAGCGAGTGATTTAACCACTAGGCTACCCCACTGCCCCTAACTTTGAAAGACGCCATGAGACGTCTGTATTTATCGATGTTGCTCAATGCATCATAAACAATCATTCACTCCCTAATACATATATCAATGTTAAAGATTGTTCTTGGGTCCTCAAGAAGGCCAGATAACAGTCTGTAAAGTGAAAACCATGAACCTGGTACCCCCGGCTGTAGTACCCCAGGAGCGGGCGCTAGTGCGTACCTGTATTTTTCTTTTGCAAAGCGACGATCCGGGAATGCAATAAACGATCTGTTGTCATGTACGTGACGTTGTTTATATAGGTGGTCGGCTTGTTTGTCCCTGGTATAAGTCAAACATTTGTAAACTTTACGTCGACTCAAACCACGGGAAATCAACTACAGCGTTGTCACTAAAATATTGATTGTATCATCCAGTGTCACTATTTGTGTTATATCAAGATAGTCAAGTCTACTGAAGTTACTAATTATTTCTTTATGTTAGTTATTTCGTGTTTCCTGTTTTAGTTTTTGTACTGTCCTCTGCACACTTACTTCAATGCCAATGACGATAAAACGTGTTCCCAAAAAAGCGTAGCTTGCAAGCAATGTTATCAAACGTGTTGGAAGTGTTCATACGTCCCGGGGGCGGTCGGGTAGCCTAATAGTTAAAGCGTGCGCTCGTCACGCCGAAGTCCCGAGTTCGATTCCCGACATGGGTACAATGTGTGAAGCCCATTTCTGGTGTCCCCCGCCGTGATATTGCTGGATTATTGCTAAAAGCGGCGTAAAACCACACTCACTCATACGTCCCGCGTCTTCATGGCGCGGTCAACCAAGACGCCAAGAATTACCACAATGTCACCTCTAAACGGGAAACAGGTTGGTTGGCACACAGTGTACCCACAATCACCCAGAACAGGGGACGACTATTCACTGAGTGTACTTGGATGCGTTAGACCCGTTTGCATGGGTAGCTGTGGTACAGGAGAGTGTTGAAATAACTGAGCGGTTCCTTGAGAAGATCCCCATGCTTGTCGTAAGAGCCGACTAACGGGATCGGGTGGTCAGGCTCGCTGACTTGGTGGATGCATGTCATCGTATCCCATCGTAGATTATTGATACAGGTTGATCAGACCTTGGGGCCAGGTTGATTATGTGTCATCTTACCCCTAGAATAGTATCAATCACTGGATTGTCTGGTCCAGGCTCGATGATTTACACTTCGTTGTCAAAAAGCTGGAACATTATTGAGTGCGCTGTGTTAAAAAACAAAACAAACAAACAAGCAAACAAAACTAACATAACTAAATGTCATCAGAAATGTGTTAATTATATGCAGATAATTGATGATAACAATCATTATAAAGTATTACCTCAATATTTACCCTTAAAGGCTCTCCCGAAAGGAACCCAACCTAAGCTTGATTGCAATTCAACAAAATGGCTGCTTCTGTCTCAAAAAGTAAAGATGCATATTGTTCGAATCCGTTCAACAGGAAACACATCCGTCCTCACCATAAGGCGATCTGGCGTGGCCATTGCCTGAGGTCGCACCACTGTCACCGGACAAAATAAACACTGGCATAGTTCACCAGGCAGAAGGGCTTTCTTGCTTCGTCCTGTGGGGTCAGAGTTAATGAGTGCTCATGGCGGCCTTGATAATCAGGGGGCGTGTCAACCCTTAAAAATGAGGGTATTGTCCTTGTGGGAGGACTCTTGTTCACTTCCTGTGATCACTGCGCATACCCGAAGGCGCTGAAGTGAGTTCGAATCCACCACTCGTTAATCTTTTATCCTTCTGTTTGAATTTAGACTGGTGTATTTCCAGGCTTGACTTTGTTCTCTTTGACATGGGAATTTTCATGAATTAAGATTATTCGTAAAACTGTTTAAACACGTAACTATAAGTCTTAAATTGGGTTCTGAGAATGTTGTAACAATTTAACAACACTAGATGGGCTAGTATATCAATGAAATTGTTTTCAAAAGATTATAAAAATAGTATTGACAAAGCTGAAACAAGCGAAAAAAACATCGAGGTACGTCTTCTGTGAATAACACTGAATGAACTGCTACTTTTGTACCGCCGTCATTCCGAGTTAACTAAATGGCACTTAAAATGACGCTTTTAACACTACTCCAGTTATATCACGGCGTGTCGAATTAATGTTGGAGGAAAGCCCGAAGTGATGCAGGTCTCAGACGTTTACCACTTTGGTGAAACCCACGAGCACGGGTATGGTGCTGACAAACCTAGAAACATCATCGGGGTGAACCGGGATATTCGAACCCACAATCATAGGTTTCTGGCGTGCCCAAGGGACGCAACTCTGCACAGCGAATCGCGGCGCCTCAGACGACTGTGCCACCCTTGCCCCCGGCACGTAAAGCAATACACAACTCACTTTCATCGTTCACGTCATGCGTTGCACGGAGGGTAACGGGGACATGTTGAAAACAAGTCTTAACTTCATCCCCTAGTTCCATTATCGCCCATTCAATCGGGAGAGACATATGCTTCTTAAATAATAATATATAGGCTTTGCCCTAGAGAAAGTTTCCAAAAGAAGTCGGTCACCTGTTAAGAACGGCCGATTATTAATAAAACTAATCTCCCCGCGATCTTGTGAAACCCCATCGTTTGTAATGTCGTGAGGATGGAAACATTGCACTGTATAGTGTAACCATCGCACCATGGACAGAAAGCGTACAGGGATGTATGAAAAGGAAAAATAAAAATAAATACCTTTAACTCATTATCATGGCGATAATGGCGGCAGGCCTCAACGTGAGTATGTAAATTGCAAAGCTGGCTTTCACTCATGGTGTAATTCGTTTGCTCTTTTCCAAATATTTTCAGATATTTCTCAAATAACTCATATTTAATTTATTTCTAAACGCCCAATAGCATATGCTGTTAAGGCCAAGAAAAGGCCCTCTAATACACTTCACCACGTAGTCACGTTGGGGAACGGAAATGTAGGCGAAGTTATTTCGAAAAGATGGTAATTCATGATAATTGTTAAAATGCAGAATATATGAATTATTACGCTTCATTTCGAAGGAGACTGCAAAAGCGAGCGAGTGAACTTATTACAGTAAACTTAAGCATTTAGTGAAGGATATCTAATACAATGGATGGATGAGTATTGTTTTGCGCCGCAATATTCCAGCAATATCACGGCGGGGGACACCAGAAATGGGCTTCACACATTGTACCAATGTCGGGAATCGAACCCGGGTCTTCAGCGTGACGAGCGAACGCTTTAACCACTAGGCTACCCGACCGCCCCCTAATACAATGGAAGGCTTAATTGAATAAACTGCCATGCTCCACTGAGTCTCCCCGAAGACACAGCGTTAAAAACTGGTACATGTACTTGTTGTTACCCTGCCTGGCGTTCAGCATAATGGGGCTAAAACAAGGACTGGTCGGCCCGGAGTCAATATACTGTCCGCGTGGGTATCTATCAGTGGAGCAGTGTTAAACTGTGACATGGTATCTGAGGGGGCTAGCACTATAAACCGGCCTACATCCGAACCAGTACAAGCAGCCTCACACACGTGCATACGAATCCCTATAGAGGCAATAATCTGGAACACCAGTTCCCCTCACCTATATGCTGTAAGCCAGAATGTGCACAGCTAACGTTCACGAGTTTAGAATAGTAAAAGAAAACTAAGAGCAATCCACCGAGTTATAAGGTTTTCACAAAGATACGTGTGTCTTATTACCCCCTGCGCGATGACATCGCGGCCAAAGGTCCGTCTATGATCTACTAGATAGGGCAGATGTATGAATATCCCCGCAAAGAAAATATACACAGTTGGAATTTTATCTTAACGCTAACAGGGCTGCATTTGTCAAACGATCTGTTTTTCTTCAGCGAATCAAATAATACGCTTCAAACCCACACTTAAAGGTGACATTTGGATCATTCACTCTAAAGTATCTATATAATCTATATATATCTACAAATCTAAATAAATATTGCCCAATTGTCTGACAATGATATGTCTGTATATAGTTTATTGCTTACGGGTACCCGTTTTGGAACTTGTTTCCGGGTAGAGAACGACCCGATTCTGATACATGGCTAACACGGATACGTATTTATCAATAGTTCTGTGTAACGGGCGAACGCTTTATCCACTAGTCTACCCCCAAATCGACCCCCTCCTCTCCCGGGAGGAGTGGCAAATGTCAGGTTCATATCTCTTGCTCAACCCAATTTCACAACTTTCTTTCCTTTTTTTTCTTTAAAAAAAGAGGTGAATGTGAATGTGATTTATTGCAACCACAAATCGGGCGTCTTTCTTACGCAGATCCTAGTGACAGCATCCGTTTCAACAGTACAGCTTCTTTCATGCAGCGACTTCACATCGTCAGCGTTAACTAGGAAGAAAACACTACCCGACCCAATGCCATAAGTAACTCTCGTAATTACGAAAACTCCTGTCAGTGTTTTTCTCTATGGTTGGGAATTCAGGGGAAAGTATTTCAGTGTGGTGTTGATGGTGCTTCGTCGCTGTACGGAACAGGTGGTCGTCTAGTGGTGTACTCAGATGCGATGACCGGGGAAGATAACCAGTGTCTCAAGACACTTCATGCCAAAGCGTGACTTCAGCCAACCATTGCATGTCAAAGCCAAGTGTTGTATTCCTTTCAGGGTCGCGTGTCGGGCATGCGGCGTCTGGAGTTTTGCTGATAAGATAAAACATATGCACGTGTGCGACAACGAAAATGGAAAATGATCTTTTGTTGTAAGATAATGGGGAGAGTAGTTGTACCTGAGACGTGGATTTGTACCTTAGATTCCTTCTTTTTTTATTCCAAACCTACTTTTTTATTAATATCATTTCAGTGTTTTAAGAAGTGACAATCAAAATTTGAAAACTTTTAATAATATTGTATTAGGAACGGGTTCCTTTTCTTTCGAAGCAGGTTGGGCCATTCAATACAACAGCAACAACAACAACTACGACTAAAAATAATAATATTCTGGCAACTATTTGTTATGTCAAAATTATATTTTAAAAGTTTCTATTGAATCGAATGAACAATCAATGCCCAACAATGGCCCAAACACAGACTCTTCTCTAAGGAACGTGAACTCACTGCTATTATACCACGTGACGGCTTCATCAACAACTCATTTCTCCGTTATAGTGTGGGATATACAACCAATGACAGCTTACATTATTCAGTGTGTCTTGACTTGACATCTTAATATACAGGTACCGAACATTTACCCTTTAACCGATATGTCCGGTAATGTGAAAGAATTTCCTCCTGCACTGCCGTGGTTGAGATGTGTGTGATCCAACTAGACGTGTAACCAGTACCCCTGCCAGTGTCGACAGCCATCCCGCACCACACAAGGCGCTCACTGACAACATCATATCGAATTCAGGGGTCGATGAGGGTAATGCCTAATGTCAGTATTGACAACTACCCTAGTGATGCGGCTTGTTTGTGGGAGACCCACGTGGGCTGGGTGGTGGTTGTGTGTGTGTGTGTGTCGGGTGGGGTTGGGGGTGGGGTTGGGGTGGGGTGGGGGTGGGGGTGGGGGGTTATTTACCCGTGTTAAACTAGTTCCGGTTTGAATCTTGTAAAAGAAATGAAACGCGCCACAATGCGTGACCGACCTATAGTTTGAGCTAGTTCGTGACAGACATTCCTTGCCCTGGTGGGTCTTAAGTACATTTCTTGGTTTCGATATGCAGCGACCACTTGCTCATACATTCCTCTAGCTTAGCTTATGAATTGTCGATGTTTTAACTTCTTTTTCCACTTGTACACATTGCGTGGGAATGGCAATGAGTATTTAAACTGCCAGTCAAAAGAATGTGTACACTTGAAAATTGGATTTATCAAAACGTTACTAGACTGTAAACGGTCGCCGAAACACAGCAAACATACCCTGTCCACAACATAGCCATGATACCCGTATCAAATACATCTCGACATAGCCACCATCAAACATGGGCTTTATTCTTTCTTAAACTTACCTCGGCAGTTTATGTCATGTGGAAATTTCTGAAGTATTCTTATCTAGAATAAAGTCTGGAGTTTGTTGCTACCGAAGGGTAGGGCTAGTCTGTCTGACAGACCCTGATACAAATATATATCAAATACAGCCCCTGCAAGTCTATAATGTTTGGGAAGTCTAGATTACTTTAGTATCTGAAAATGAAGAGAGTCTCTGAGCTCACTTTTATTATATTTTTATTAAGATAATTGAACAAGTGTTTTTTTTCTGTACGATATGTTCATTTCAGAGACTAGATGTTAGTCGGTGCGGGTTTGCACGAGTGTTAGGTTAAGGTGCGGATAAGGATGTGTGTGGTTTGGGAGGTTGGCGGCTGAGAAGACTGATGGTTGGGAGGACAGGTAATGCAGGATACTCATTAGGTATTTCACATGCTGTGAGTCTACGTGAACATGACAAATGACCCCTTCACCACACGCACTGACACACGATTGAATGACCAGTCTCTTAACACATTCAAGTGTCACCTGAACGTATTACTGCTTATAGTGCGATCGTCCCATTAGTCTTTGTAAAGTGCGATTCATCCCGACAGATCCCCATACCCGCTGTCATACGTCTGCCCAACTGCACGTCTCCACTTCGTTAAAATTGTCACGCGTCTCAACCCGTTGTTACTCGTCTCCCAACGGCGTCACACGTATCCAGCCTGACGGTATACATCTCCATCCCGTTGTCTCTCGGCGTCACACGTCTCCAGCCTGACGGTATACATCTCCATCCCGTTGTCTCTCGGCGTCACACGTATCCAGCCTGACGGTATACATCTCCATCCCGTTGTCTCTCGGCGTCACACGTATCCAGCTTGACGGTATACATCTCCATCCCGTTGTCTCTCGGCGTCACACGTCTCCAGCCTGACGGTATACATCTCCATCCCGTTGTCTCTCGCCGTGACACGTATCCAGCCTGACGGTATACATCTCCATCCCGTTGTCTCTCGGCGTCACACGTATCCAGCCTGACGGTATACATCTCCATCCCGTTGTCTCTCGGCGTCACACGTATCCAGCCTGACGGTATACATCTCCATCCCGTTGTCTCTCGGCGTCACACGTCTCCAGCCTGACGGTATACATCTCCATCCCGTTGTCTCTCGGCGTCACACGTATCCAGCCTGACGGTATACATCTCCATCCCGTTGTCTCTCGGCGTCACACGTCTCCAGCCTGACGGTATACATCTCCATCCCGTTGTCTCTCGGCGTCACACATATCCAGCCTGACGGTATACATCTCCATCCCGTTGTCTCTCGGCGTCACACGTCTCCAGCTTGACGGTATACATCTCCATCCCGTTGTCTCTCGGCGTCACACGTATCCAGCCTGACGGTATACATCTCCATCCCGTTGTCTCTCGGCGTCACACGTATCCAGCCTGACGGTATACATCTCCATCCCGTTGTCTCTTGGCGTCACACGTATCCAGCTTGACGGTATACATCTCCATCCCGTTGTCTCTCGGCGTCACACGTATCCAGCCTGACGGTATACATTCTCCACACGCCACCCAACAGGCGTTCAACGTTCCCTCACCAGCGTCACACTTCTCTACCTCGGCGTCACACATCTCCTCACCAGCGTCACACGTCTTCTCACCAGCGACACACGTCTCTACCTCGGCGTCCCACGTCTCCTCACCAGCGTCACACGTCTTCTCACCAGCGACACACGTCTCTACCTCGGCGTCCCACGTTCCCTCACCAGCGACACACGTCTCTACCTCGGCGTCCCACGTTTCCTCACCAGCGACACACGTCTTCTCACCAGCGACACACGTCTCTACCTCGGCGTCACACATTTCCTCACCAGCGTCACACGTCTTCTCACCAGCGACACACGCCTCTACCTCGGCGTCACACATTTCCTCACCAGCGTCACACGTCTTCTCACCAGCGTCACACGTCTTCACACCAGCGACACACGTCTTCTCACCAGCGACAAACGTCTCTACCTCGGCGTCACACATTTCCTCACCAGCGTCACACGTCTTCTCACCAGCGTCACACGTCTTCTCACCGGCGTCACACGTCTCCTCACCAGCGTTACACGTCTCCTCACCAGCGTCACACGTCTCTACCTCGGCGTCCCACGTCTCCTCACCAGCGTCACACGCTCTACCCTGGCGTCACATGTCTCTACGCCCCTACCCTGGCGTCACAAGACTCCCATGAGCGTCACACGTCTCTACCCTGGCGTTACACGTCTCCCATCGGCGTCACACGTCTCTACCCCGGCGACACAAGTCTCCCATGAGCTTCATACGTCTCCCATCGGCGTCACGCGTCTCTATCCCGACGTCACAAGTCTCCCATCGGCGTCACACATCTCACCGGCGTCACGTCTCTACCCCGGCGTCATTCGTCTCTAACCCGGCGTCACACGTCTCTACCCTGGCGTTACACGTATGGAGTCAAGCGTCACTAGCGGACCACCTACTCTCCATACACTCCGAAGCCGCCGCATTTACTATTATTTACGAATTATATTGATGTATTAACTTTACAAACAGCCTACGCAGATTGCTGGAATAACAGTTGGAATGATGCTTGGATGACTAGCACCAAGCAAATAATTTCCCCAGCGCACCTGGCACTACCCACTGCACATTAGTCTGTTATCAGTCGGGGTGCGAGAAGCTTGTGATTTAGGTTGTATACGACATTTGGGTGTATCAAATCGTTACATGAGGCTGGTTTACTTCACGATCATTAAGGTAGCAGGGTGAGTCCGACAATCTCTCATTAACCCGCCTCATTCACAGGCATACACAAATAGGACTGTTTATTGCTGTTCTTGGTCCCTTGGTAAATGTGACCCTATACTTGTAGTACGTGTGTCCACTGGTTGCGTTAGGAAGAGTGAGTTTGTGTGTTCTTTTTTATGCCGCTTTTAGCATTATCCTAGCAATAACGTTGCGGGGGTGCACCAGAAATGTGCTTTACTCTAGTATCCTTTGTTCGGAATCGAACCCGATTCTCAACGTGACAAGCAAACACTTTGACCACTAGCTGCCCCCACAGCCCATTAAGAGATGATGTCGTCTGTTGGGGTTATCTCCCTTAAACGCAGGAACGAAACATTCGGAAAGAACATTATCAGAGCAAATGCGACATCGTTATTTTAATACCCCCCACCCCCACCCCCGCCACTCACACACACGCGCGCGCACACACACACACACGCCCAATCCCCTAAACAGCAACATGATGGTGTAACAGTGTCAAACTGTTTCAATAGCTAAAACAGCATCGGCGGGTTGCACACAAGAGAAAAAAACCCCTCGCACGTCCTAGAAACGAGAAATCGTCGTCACTCGTGATAAATATATCTAAATCTTCACGTATGACAGCAGCCTAATGACATATTAACCCTTTAAATGTAAAGTGTTAATCCAGTGACGTTGTTCCTCTTCAAATCAGGCGGCTGCGAAAGCTGAATGCCTTGTTTCAAACTTGCAAAGACAGCAAACTGGCCCGAGACTGTAGACTGCGTGAAGCGACAGACCACCACTCGCCGACAAAGGTTCAGGCACGTTTAGTTTCAATAGCAATGTGTTGAGGAAATTTCTATTACCTTAGATTGTTATCATGGATGTTTCTAAATTTGTATTTTACGGTGTTGAAGCAACAATGAATGGGTCTTCATGCCCATCGTTTTATCGCGATAATGGTTTGTGGTAATCGACGGTTGGCGTATTGACATAGATGAATTGTACCCGAATGAAATTCTTGCCGGGGACATTTATTACAAAAGGGCGATAGCATGAGACGACGTTATCTCATCTTTATGGCATATTGTCCAGATCCGCTCTGTAGTTTTGTCGAATACAAATAATACATCCGTCGTTTATATTGTCATATACAGAGACAGAGTTTAGATATTCATAGCTGCCACATTTACTGTACAGTAAAACTAAACTTTCCGCTGAATTTAACCAACGTTTATGATAATATTCAGGGAACCATGTTGTGATTTTTTTAAAGAAAAGAATACTAAGGTTGATCTTGTGTGTATTTTCTTTGAAATTCAGTCGGAACGAGAAGACGTTATTGTTATTGCTAACGCGAATGTTGAGTAAACAGCCAGGAAGAGCTAGTTTGGCCAGTGTTAATACAATGGGACGTGAGTCAGTATGACTCACTGACACTTTACAGTGGAGGGGTGGTCGATTTCATACCAGGTAGATCTGTAATTTGTATTACTATGAAACCTCGTCAGGTCGGACCCTGTGAAGTCTGGGTTCCAGCTTTATGAACGATTACTAGTAGGAGTGTCCAGAGTGAAACCTCGCTAGTCCGGACACTGTGAATCCTGGACCCCTCCTTACGAACAAATAAAAGGAGTGTCCAGAGTGGAACCTCGCTAGTCCGGACACTGTGAATCCTGGGACCCCTCCTTACGGACGATTAAGAGTGGGAATATCAGGTAAGACCTCGCTTTTTCGGACCCTGTGAAAACCGGATCTCCGTCTTAGGAACGATTAATAGCGGGGCATTAAAGGGGCATTCAGTCATCTTTTATTGATCTGTTAATACTTTCTCCTTTAAGGAACAGTTCTGATTAACGGGGCTCTACTTTTCCTAACCTCAGCTTCATACATGACATAATCAAATTGGACCATATACGGCGATACTTGTATGATGCAACTATGACCGATATCTAATTAATCCGTGTCTATCCGATACACAATTAAAAATACACGTTAGGCACTTGCAGGAATCAGGTATCTGGCCCCGTTCCACAAAGGGATCTTATCACTGCTACTGTTACAATGGCGTTGTGGGATTGAACAAGGTGTCCTTGATAATTTCTTTCTATACTATACAACAGAATTGAGTCCCGTGAGGATTACGGGTTGGTCTTCAGCAACCCATACTTCGGGTGGTCAGGCTCGCTGACTTGGTAGATTCATGTCATCGTCTCCCCATTGCGTAGATCGAGGCTCATGATGTCGATCCAGATTGTCATGATTGTCTGGTCCAGATTCGATATTATTACAGACCGTCATTTTATAGCTGGAAAATTGCTGAGTGCAAACAGAGTTTTATATTGCATTGGACATTGTGTCAGTCAGTCATTAAATATCTACCAGTGAGTGTTAATTACTTAATGAAGTATGAGTTGGATATGAACAACGTAAACGACGTTTTCACAACAGCCGACGTCAAGGAGACGCGCGATGCGTCTCATCAGATCACGTTCAGTCGATAGTGTGAGTGACCAATGCAGAAACGTAGCACGATCCACGGGAGTGCACAACAACGACGCCTTGCACACACGTGCGTCCGGCAGTCATAGCAGGACGACTGTCATGGGTAAAACATGGGAGTTGCGATCGTCTGAGCGCAAAGACCGTTGTGAAGAATTCCTGTGTGTTGCTTGCTCGTCCGAGCGTCTTGGACCAGCCATATAATAGTTTCCTGCCTCTGTTTCAAGTCATTAGTTTCTCAGGAAGGAAGATCTGTACGATTATTTACATCTGTTTTTTCAAGACATCTAGCTTGCCTGGCGATCAATTCGTTTGCTTGTTAAACATGAAGCGAATTAGTTTACCCAGTATTTTCTGAAACGAATTATTTAAAGAAACGTCCCAGTCCCACTCCTTGTAGTTGGTGACGGTTATAAGTCATACAATGAAAACTTTGTCATTATTTTCAGAGCATGACACATGCTATAAACATACATGTATACACCTGTGAAGCACTGGTATTGACCAGCGTCGGTTAAAGAATACAGTTATCTTTTCATTTCTTATTTGTTTTAGGGGGCACGAGTGGCCCAGTCGTCTAAGGCGCCGCGATTCGCTGTGCAGAGTTGCGTCCCTTGGGCGCGCCAGAAACCTATGATTGTGGGTTCGAATCCCTATTCGCTCCGATTATGTTTCTAGGTTTGTCAGCACCATACCCGTGCTCGTGGGTTTCACCGAAGTGGTAAACGTCTGTGGCCTGCATCACTTCGGGCTTTCCTCCCACATTAAGCTGACACGCCGTGATATAACTGTTAAAAGCGGCGTTAAACCCAACTCACTCACTCTTATTTGTTTAAAAAGTAAGTTATCCCAAATATTTGAAAAATTATGAACGTACAACCATGGCGAAGCCACCATTGAGGTGTATGAAAGCTGGATGTTCACACATGTTAACGATGATTCGCATTTCACCCAGCTGTCACATGTCAACTCTGATTTGTGTACCCGTGTCTAAAGACGCGGTATTCGGATCTGGTATCAGAGCAGCAAATACCACAATACGGTTAGTTACTCCTGAATGTATATTGCAACCACTCAGCTGTCTGTGGTCACAAATCAGAGACGTGACATGACATACATCCAACATCCTAGTGTCTAGGCCGACACCGATATTTACACCTGCACTGCACAACGTGAACATTGCCTGACGTACCGTCGGCCATCTGGGCTGTGTACAGCCTTGCACGTGACCTGACCAGGGGTTAGAGGTCACTCGGTACATGACGTTGATTTACTCGCAAACATTAGTTGTAAATTACGCTTACATGCCTAGAACGTGGCTACGGAAATATCTTCCACATAGGACCATCTTGGCTACTTTCCATTTCATTGCAGTGTTATTACATTGCATTGCATTTGATCTTCGTCAGCTGTCAGTATTAATTGAAATTTACAAGCTGTTTCGTCGGATGAGATATTGTAGGTTAATAGTCTTATACGATAAAATGTGTACTCTATGGTCGTTGCCCTACAAATCTTAGAATCTTTGTTCTCTTATCAATAGCTATTATATCATATGATAATGTTAAAAACTTAATTCATGTACACTTTATATAATTGTATTACGGGCATGTTTTTAAATGGAGACTCTCGTAAATCAAATCTCCCGTACAAACTATTGTTTCGTTTACACAACGCTCCTCGAAGTGCAAGAATATTATACACGTGAGTTCGAATCTCAGATTCGTCCTGGTCATGTTTGGATCGCCTCCGTGGTCTAGTGGTAGAGCGTCCGCCCGGAGAGCAGAAGGTTCGGGGTTGTTGTTACGCTGTCTGGCGCTTGGCATAAGGGGCTAAAACAAGGACTGGTCGGCTCGGAGTCAGTATACTGTGTCTGAGTGGGGTATTCATGTTAAACTGCGGCATGGTATCTCAGTGAGCTAGCACTATAAATCGGCATCAGTCCGAACTAGTACAAGCAGCCACACAAACACAAGCACACACACACACACACACACACACGTGCATGCACGTCGCTATATAAGTGCAATAATCTTGGACGCGACGTTCAACCCAATTTCATCTCACCTCACCTCACCTCACCTCACCTGGTCATGTTTCAAGGGCCATGTCCGCGGGTTTCGTATAGGATGTGACGCCTAACCTGTGTCACGATCATGTATCTGGTAAACCATATGACCGTAGTCATGTTCACGTAATGAGTGTTGTTTGTGTAATATGCATCCATGTCACGTCGACTTGCAATCACGAATGGATGTTCGAGCCGGAGACAGAGGAATACTTGGTCGCTGGTTCGAGCATCGAGCCAAGCGAACCATTGATAACTGACGGTACTTCAGCCTCTATACCTTTGCCAGTCGGTTTTTTGGTTGTCTATATTTAAAATATCAACTGCCACAGTGACCCCCAATCTCATTAAAATCAGATAGATCGAAGTTCTCGCTGGCGCTAAACAATGATCTGAGGAAAATCCCATTACGGGTAACTTCAGAACGACCTTTCCTCCGACAACAGGCTAAATCTAATTCCGGAATTCCAACGCACGTTTAAACATGTAAATAACTGGCTCACACGGTATAGGGACATAAATATGAGTATCACCAAATCGTGCTTCCAGCGTAAAGCAGCTTACAGACGTGATTACCCAGAACAGCCTATATGTATACTAGCTTACCTGTAAAAAGACAACATGCGTTTTTAAACTAGCAGGTGTCCGGGTAAAATGCTCCTTCTTTTTATATAGACCGCCTCCGTGGTCTGTGGTAGAGCGTCCGCCCGGAGAAGCGGAAGATCCGGGGTTCGATCTCCGGCCGCGTCATACCAAAAGACGTTAAAAGATGGTACTTGTTGTTACCCTGTCTGGCGCTCGGCATTAAGGGGCTAAAACAAGGACTGGTCGGCTCGGAGTCAGAAACTGTGTCTGAGTGGGGTATTCATGTTAAACTGCGGCATGGTATCTCAGTTGGCTTGCACTATACATCGGCATCAGTCCAGACTAGTACAAGCACACACACACACGTGCACGCACGCATGCACGCGCGCACGTCGCTATATAAGTGCAATAATCTTGGACGCGACTATTAACCCAATTTCACCCCACCTTATAGGGATGTTCTTCTCGCTATGTATAATATATACACACCAGTTAAAGGGAGCTTTTATAGTAAAAGAAATTCTGAAACAAATTCTACTTCTGTTTTCTACTCCTGAAAATTAAAGCTGGTTATTCTCTTACATTGACAATTTGTTTTAGACATCATGAAATTGAGTGCTCAGTCTTCACTACAAACACAATTCAAAAAAAATAAATCATTATCCCTACACGTCAATACATGGTGTGCACATGCAGAAATGTGACAAGATGGCGACTCCCTTCTTCTTGGATGTGTTGCACGGTGTATGGTTTTCTCCACCCCCCCATCTACCTGACGTTACCTGGGGGTCCCGTCCGTCAGTCTGACACAGGTACTTAGTGGGGGGTTTACCTGTCAACACACCATGTCCCCCATAGCAGCGCGAGGAGTCGACCCCTGAATTCATTACCACCTTGATGGTGCTCCGGTACACTCGCGGACGGGACACTGTTCATTGTTACAACGCGATATCCATATTAATTAACTATCCGGTTAAAACCCTTCTTAAAACAATGGACTTAGTTATTTCGCATGAGATGTGTATTTCAAATATCCTATGAAGTATTCATTAATTTTGTTTAATTCAATCTCATTAATACACCTGTATCGTGGAAACCGATATGTGTGTGGTGATACAATACTCTTATATTCTTGATATGACGTGACGTTGACATGTCGTGACAAGGCAAATCTGTATCGCTTTATTTAATATATACATTATATTCCAGGATCCTACAAGACCACATTGTTTACTTTGTCATGAATATGGTCTCTGTGTGGTATTCACCTTCTAGGTGGTCTGTGACTAGTCACATAATCCGGCTGGGGCAATGTCCGTCTGTGGTGAATGCGTTCATAATTACAGGCGGACGTGGCCGTATTTGGGGGAGGGGAGATGAGAGTAAAACCCGGCACCTTCCTTGTAATCCCTCACATCAGAGACCATGAAATAGACACTAGACTAGGATGTTCATGAAATTGATGCTCACGTGAACTGTTTTCTCTCATATTTAAGAGCCAAAAGACGTTATTAAATGGTACTTGACGTTACCCTGGCGCCCGGCGTTTAGGAGAGACAACAATGACTGGTCTACTTGGAGTGTATATTATTGTTGGGTATCCTTTTAAACTGCGGCATGGTATCTCAGTGGGCTAGCACAATGATGCTGGCACTGGTCTGTACTAGAACAGGGGTGGTCGGGTAGCCTAGTGGTTAGAGCGTTCGATCATCACGCCGAAGACCCGGGTTCGATTCCCGACATGGGTACAATGAGTGAAGCCCATTTCTGGTATCCCCCGCCGTGATATTGCTGGAATATTGCTAAAAGCGGCGTTAAACCATACTCACTCACTCACTCACTCGCTGTTCTAGAACAAGCAGACAGACAGACAGATAGACATACAAGCACACATATGCACACATGCAAACACGCATGCTCACACACGCACACAAACACACGCACGCACACACACGCATACACACACACACGCTTATGACATTCTTGATCTTGACAAGTCATTTTAAGATATTCATTTTAGTTTTAATAATTTACATTCATGTAGAATACATAAACACATCACATAACTGAAACATGTCATTTTATCCTTTAAAATGTCCACAAATGTCAAATAAAACCGTATAAAGGCGATCTACTTTAATTTATATACAGCGTAAAACAAGATCCACATTAATTTATCTACATTTTAAACAATTACAGCGTTGGCATTTTTTACAATCCGGGTAAAGTTTTTAACACTCACTTTAAACAGATTGTGTAACCAGGAAACAGAACTGGGCACAAGGTCTTGCAACTTATATATATATTGCTCCTAGGTAGAGACTGAGACAGGGGACGGTGTGCATGCAGTTCTATATGAAGTGTATAAAGTATAGTGGCTAAAATGAAACAAATAAATAAGAGTTATTCGGTGAAGAGTGAAGCAAATCTTGTCATCGTCACTTTGAGCTGCATAAGGGATTCAGTCCTGAAACACTTTGATAAATGTACTTGTTATCTCGGATCTTTCCGAATTGCAGTTACAAAAACTTGGGTCACCCTTCAAACGATCTCAGACACTACCTGTGTCGTACAAAACAATGAGAATTACAGTAGATCAGACCTTGTATTTGGACTCTAATTCTGTATTTCTGGTAATTTATTATACATTTTCATTGAAAACGGGTTGCACGAGGAGTCGTGACACACGTGTGTATATACCCGTGAAGATCCGGGTTAGAATAGGTCTTCAGCAAACCATGCTTGCCGTAAAAGGAATTATGCTTGTCGTAAGAGGCGACTAACGGGATCGGGTCGTCAGGCTCGCTGACTTGGATGATGCACGGCATCGTATTCCAACTGCGTGGATCGATGCTCATGATGTCAATTATTGGATTGTCTGGTCCAGACTCGATTATTAACAAACCGCCGTCATATAGCTGGACTATTGGTGAGTGCGGCGTTAAACAACAAACAAACAAACAAACAAACAAACAAACAAACAAACGAGTGTACACGTGTAACTGGTCCTGCCCCGTGACCTTGGGATACATTTTTTTTATAAATAGATAATAAAAAGGCAAGGATAGTCATCTCTCTTCAGAAAATTTTCTTTTTTTAGTTTCGAGGAATGTATTGTGAAATGCAAGATGTCATAGACAATATGTTAGTGTAACGTGAAACATGCACTGCTGGGTTGTCAGGACTGCAGGATATCTTATAGCAGTTCTAAGTACTACCAAGTCCCCGTGTACATTTCACAAGCATGTCTTTGACTCACGTGGAAGATAACAACCGGCACCTATTGCATCAACAAGTACATGCCACAACCGAAGTCATTGTGTCGCTACATACTTCTTCTTTGTTTCCGTGTAGTGTAAGCCACGAGCGTACATTTCCTGTCAGGGCGAGTTGACCATGGACACAGAGTGCTCGGCGACCGGTTCCCTACAGCTGTACTCGTGTACATATCAGATCGCTTGAAATTGACATGATGTATGGCATGACTTGTTGATGCGGATGACGGACGCACGTGTTCGGGAGATATATACACCAGGTTTGTTTGTTTGTTATTTAACGCCGCACTCAACAATATTCCAGCTATATGACGGCGGTCTGTACATAATCGAGTCTGGACCAGACAATCCAATTATTGACTTGAGCATCGTTATACACAATTGGGATCGATGACGTGCATCATCTAAGTCAGTGAGCCTGCCCACCCGATCCCGTTAGTCGCCTCTTACGACAAGCATAGTCACCATTTACGGCAAGCATGGTTTTGCTGAAGACCTATTGTAATCCAGATCTTAACGGGTCCACCAGACATGCATTCTGACGACGGTGGTAACTGTAATGTTAGCTTGGTGAGTGAGTGAGTATCATTTCTTTACGTATGTCATCAAACATGCAGCATGTTAAAGTTCAGTAACTATTTGGTTGTCGTTCATAAACGCATGCTTATCATGCAGTCGTAATTTTACAACGGACTCTGCTTTTAGCAGAGGTTTCTTAGGTTTATGATTAGGTTTGGACGGGTACTGCACATGAAACTATACATGATGACGTATACATAACTGAGTGAGTGAGTGAGTATGGTTTTACGCTGCTTTTAGCAATATTCCAGCAATATCACGGCGGGGGACACCAGAAATGGGCTTCACACATTATACCCATGTCGGGAATCGAACCCGGGTCTTCGGCGTGACGAGCGAAGGCTTTAACCAGTAAGGCTACCCGACCGCCCCTATACATAAATGAACACAATAGCATAATTTTCAAATGAATTCAATTTTGAATATAAGTGATTAAATTACCTACATGTACCACACATACGGAATTATATATATTAGGTTATTAAAGTGACATTTGCGTTGTTGTTTAAGTCACTCATTTTTAATTAAACACACAAAAAATGCAATTAATTCTTCCTATTCTCTAAATTTGTAAGCATTGCCGTTGTTAATCTACTGTAACTAATTTAGCACATGAGTATATGACAATGTGGATTTCAAGCATGGGGCGTCATCGGCTGGTTGGGGCATCACGAAATCAACCAAATTGGTTTCCACTTTTGGGATCCGCATAAGAGATTTCAGATTCTTATTAGAATAATATTTGAGTTGAAAGATAAATTTCGTGGTTTATGCTGACAGCCTGAAATGTATATATACGATATATATATCCTTTCAGAATTGTCCATAATTAAGGGTGCATATAACACACGAGTGCGTATTATACGCGACTAAATAAGTCTTTTTTACATTGATCAATCGGAAGGGGTGCTAATTGGGATTGTTCACTAGCCAATATATTAACAAATATCGCCGTGGGCACTTCTTAGAGCGGGGCGCTTATTACGTTGAATACGGTAATCGGGCTGAGTTCATGTAAACGTCGATGTATCAACCGAAAACATCATTAATACAGAAGTGGTATAATTAAGTCGATACTCACTCAAATACACAGCAAACTGAAACAAGAGCTTCCGGCTCGTCTGATATCACCAATCTGGCGGGAAACGGTGTATGATTCCTGTCGTGAATTCATTTATACTTTACAGCATAAATACGCTTTGCGTTGCGAATAAAAGCACAAACTTGATACAATGACCTACATTTATACATTCATCAAGCGAAATTTGAAAATAGGCCCGAGGCAAAGTTTGGTGTTACAAATGGTACGTGCCTCGTCGAAGTAAAATAAGCGTTACTAAATTCACTTTGTAATATTTCATATAATATTATTCACTTAACTGTCATGTTGTATAAGGAAAGTAGGCACTATTTGGATGATGTTAGAATTCAGGCCTGTCGTTAAAGTCTGTGATTACTACTCACGCGCTGTGCCCCAGCTCTCAGTGATCACGTGAGGGAAACTTTTTAACCATTTTGTATTTCACGCTGCCATTCAGTCTCGACATTAAAATGCTTATGCTCAAAATTAAAGTGTTTATTTTTAATAAAAGAACACATTACTCATTCTTTCAGTATTCTCTTTCCAGAAAATTATCATAATAAACGAACGGCATTTCGTATTTCTGTTTTTCTTAATATTTTCCGAAGACTGCTATGTCCATGTAGAATAATACGATCGTCCAGCGTTAACATTGTGGCCGGCATGACCTCGTGTACGTTCTACGTATATTATCGAAGTTCAATTAAACCAATATAGTTTACTTACATGTATGCCAGTGATAAAAGAAATGACAGTATATAGCAATGCCGATGCCGTTGTTGTTTCGTCTTTTGTACATTTATATACTAATGTATGAATATTTTTGTATATTAACTTCGAGTACAATAGGTCACACAATGATGTTGCTTTTTTAATAAACTGACGTCATTTCCGATTCGCTGTTTATGTCACAGAGACCATTCGTTAAGATTTCACACAAGTGTATCCATTGTTCCTCGAGTGAAATCTACGCCTGTCAGTTCAACGACATTGACTGACAGTGGAATGGTTTTCATTGCCAGCGCACGTGTTACAGAATGCAGTTCATATCCGCCGTTGTATTGACATGTCTGATTGATACGTGGCGGTGGGTACATTCTGTAAGTGAGTTCCATGGTGTCAATCCCATCTTTGTACTACTGGAGTTAAAATCAACCAAAGTTTGGTGTTGCAAATCAAACGAGAATGCACACTCTCGGAAATGAACACATTTTCCAGGAGAATTATGTTAATAAAATATTAAAAAAGTAGACCAGTGACCTCTCTTCAGTTACAGGAACCGTAGTAGTATTTGGCCTATTATACACTTGCATGGGCAAATGTTTCAAGGGCTGTATGACAGACAGCTGCGAATGTTAATGTCAGTAAAACGTAAGTATATCCCTACACCTCAACATGTCTATCACACGCAAACAGTAAACGGTATTTGTTTTATGTCGAACTACAAACATATGCTTATACAACGTATACATATCTCAATCATACATTACTGAAGACCAAATCGTGGTCCCTTTTCGACCACAAGATGTGCATAATAAGAAACACTTTGAGATATAACTGCCGGCAATAGAAAGTGAATGAGTGAGTGAGTGAGTTGGGTTTAATGCCGCTTTTAACAGTATTCCAGTTATATCACGGTGTGTCCAAGCCCGAAGTGATGCAGGTCTCAGACGTTTACCACTTCGGTGAAACCCACGAGCTCGGGTATGGTGCTGACAAACCTAGAAACATAATCGGGGCGAACCGGGATTCGAACCCACAATCCTAGGTTTCTGGTGTGCCCAAGGGACGCAACTCTGCACAGCGAATCGCGGCGCCATAGACGACTGGGTCACCCGTGCTCCCGGCAATAGAAAGTGGACACCCTTGTTTGATGGTGGGTGAATGAAACAAGCAAGAAATGGTTATTCGATGGTGATATATTTGATACGGGTATCATAACGGTGTTTTGGACTTTAAGTTTAAAATGTTATCATCTCCGTAACGTTTTGATAACGTTTGTAATGTTTGGGTCAGATCCAACTTTCAAGCGTAGACTTTCTTCTACCCGGTAGTTTAGATATTTGCCAAGTTTGTTATCACCTGTTCGTTCACCTGAGTTTAATTTCAAACGATATGCATTTCTTTGAAGAAGTCGTTCTATCAAGTCAGTTTAATATAAACAAATCAAATCAAAAAGATGCATGACACTTAACACGTTTTGTCGACCGCATGGATAGTTATCAATAAGCTATCCGAAATGGGTTTCAGGTGATGCCACATGTGAACATTGTGTAGCTGACATCACTCTCCTGTGACCTGGCTGTGTTCGTGTGTCATCGTACCCGCCGTGGAAGTATGCTCATACTGTTAACCATTGGTGATTTCCTACTCCGAGCGTGCTTCAGCACGCGGTATATCGGTGTCATAGAGCTGACTTGTCGCTGACGAATGGCGTAAGATTTGTTTGTTTGTTGTTTAACGCCGCACTCAGCAATATTCCAGCTATATGACAGCGCTCTGTAAATAATCGAGTCTGGACCACACAATCCAGTGCTTGATATCATGAGCATCGATCCACGCAATTGGAATTGGATGACATGCATCTACTTAGTCAGTGAGGCTGACCACCCGATCCCGTTAGTCGCCTCTTACAAACATAGTCGCCTCTACCCGGATCTTCACAAGGAACTGCTCAGTTATTTCAACACTCTCGTGTACCACAGCTACCCATGCAAACGGGTCTAACGCATCCAAGTACACTCAGTAAATAGTCGTCCCCTCTCCTGGGTGATTGTGGGTACACTGTGTCCCCACCAACCTGTTTCCCGTTTAGGGGTTGACAGCGCCATGAAGACACGGGACGTTGCTCATACTATTAATCACTGGCTTGTCCGGCCCATGCCCGATTAATCACAAGTCGCTTTTATGTAGCTGGAATATTGCGGCGTTAAACAACAAACAAACAAACACATTTTAGCAATTCGACATATTTAATATGCCGACTAATTAAGTTAGTGTTGAATTTTAAGTCATTTCGATCGTCACGTCCTTTAACATAAACATAAGTTACTATTGTCAACTTGATATAATGCGAAAAACGGAAAACGTAATACAATGTACTATTCTGTTTGAAGACTGTGTCTTATTTGTGGTGACTGGCAGGGTTTACATTATGACTGACTCTCGCACGTGACAGTGATTTGTACATGACATTCTCACGTTGAAATAATGACATTGATATTTTAATGACATTTATATCGATCTACAATGACTTCGCAAGACTGGCAGCGATAAAAATACACCCTATATAAGAAAACGCAGGAACTATCTAAACGACACTTGGTGTAAGATGCTTGGTGGAATCACATACCGAACTCGACTTCACTCCACTACAACTGTTTACACACACACACACGCACGCACGCACGCACGCACGCACACACACGCACACACGGACACACACATACATACATACATACATATTTTTGGTAAATATACTGAACCGCAAAAGAAACGTCACTATGGATAGATATATAAGAAATCCTATTTGTCCAAACACTGTAAACATACATCGAGACATATTAAATAGATGAAACTTGGCAAAACTGATCATTAAGGTTGAAATTAAAGTGGCACATGTTCTTAAAGTGAAACACAAGTCTTGTCTATGAGAAAATGGCATCATAAGTCAGTATCTCGTGTGTCCGCCATATGCATCGATGACTGCCGTTCAACGTCGATGCATGGAATTGATGAGGCGGTTGATCAAGGTCTTAGGCACTTTAGCCCACTTGAGTCAGGAACGCCTGACGCAGTTCAGCTGCAGTTGTCGGCCATGGTCGGACGTTATTCAGCCGTCTTTGAATCTGGTCCCACATGTGCTCAATGGGATTTAAATCGGGACTGAGGGCACGCCACTGATGCCATTCTGCTGGAGGAAGGCTCTTGTTGCTCTCGCAGTGTGGGCACAGGCGCTATCATGCTGAAACTCGTGTTTGCGGCGACGCGCCAAATGAGGTATGGCGTGTGGTCTCAAGACTTGATCAATGTACTGAGCTGCTGCTGGGACACCATTGCCTCTCCCTGGACCGATGTTCTGGAAGACCACAGGGTCGACCCTCTGTGCAAGTACCAATTCCACCCCACACCATGATGCTCGGACCACCCCACGAGTCTCTCTCAACAACACAAGCATCCGAATAACGTTCCCCATGACGTTACCAGACTCTCTCTCTCTCAGCCGTCTGCTGTTGAGATAAAGTAACGGTTCTGGTCTGAGAAGAGGACTCTTCTCACTACTGGTGGCGCCAATGCTGGTGCTGTGTTGCCCACTGAAGACGGTCCCGGCGATGACGTGGTGTCAGAATTGGTCCTCGGTGTTGCCTGTGGCAGTGAAGGGGTCTGCTCGTCAATCGTCGACGCACGGTGTCCGCACTAATGTGCCGCTGGTGTGTCCCCATGGTCTGTCGAGCAGTTTCCGCAGCAGTAACAAAGTGATATTGAAGATGCTGTCGCACAATCAGACCATCCTGACGTCGGATGGTGACCCTTGGTCTTCTACTAGGTGGTTGGTCATCTGTAGTGTTGGTAGTCTAGTACCGTTGCTGGAGCCTGTATATATTGTCCTTACGTGGACTTGAAATGCATTGGCTACTTGCCGGGCGGTTTGTCCATCTTGCAATCGTCCAAGGGCTTGGTGTCGCTGATTTCTTGTCAATCTTGGTATGTGGTAGCAATAACGAATAAATTATCCGATCTGGGTGGATTTTATAAGGCAAGAAATAGGGGAAAGCATGTGCATTTCAATTTTCACGGAACTCACGTGCATCGGGTTACCATGGCCGTTGCCGTGATGCGATGGTTTTATTGACATCTGCTTTGTTTTTTGTCATCAAATTTCATTTTTCTGGACAAAGTAATGTTAAATTTTAGAAACTTTGAAAAATATTACCCAGATATTTAAATGACAACATTTCAATCAATGTTACTTAGGGTGGCGTTTCTTTTGCGGTTCAGTATATAATGGCAGATTTTGGTGGTAACAGTACATAATGTATCATCAGACAACGCTCCACATTGCAAACAGGACGGGATATCACGTCCCCTCATCAGACAACGCTCCACATTGCAAACAGGACGGGATATCACGTCCCCTCATCAGACAACGCTCCACATTGCAAACAGGACGGGATATCACGTCCCCTCATCAGACAACGCTCCACATTGCAAACAGGACGGGATATCACGTCCCCTCATCAGACAACGCTCCACATTGCAAACAGGACGGGATATCACGTCCCCTCATCAGACAACGCTCCACATTGCAAACAGGACGGGATATCACGTCCCCTCATCAGACAACGCTCCACATTGCAAACAGGACGGGATATCACGTCCCCTCATCAGACAACGCTCCACATTGCAAACAGGACGGGATATCACGTCCCCTCATCAGACAACGCTCCACATTGCAAACAGGACGGGATATCACGTCCCCTCATCAGACAACGCTCCACATTGCAAACAGGACGGGATATCACGTCCCCTCATCAGACAACGCTCCACATTGCAAACAGGACGGGATATCACGTCCCCTCATCAGACAACGCTCCACATTGCAAACAGGACGGGATATCACGTCCCCTCATCAGACAACGCTCCACATTGCAAACAGGACGGGATATCACGTCCCCTCATCAGACAACGCTCCACATTGCAAACAGGACGGGATATCACGTCCCCTCATCAGACAACGCTCCACATTGCAAACAGGACGGGATATCACGTCCCCTCATCAGACAACGCTCCACATTGCAAACAGGACGGGATATCACGTCCCCTCATCAGACAACGCTCCACATTGCAAACAGGACGGGATATCACGTCCCCTCATCAGACAACGCTCCACATTGCAAACAGGACGGGATATCACGTCCCCTAGGCGTGCCGGACACCTATGTTCCAGGTGTCGAATCCCGTTCAGTTTGAATATGTTTCTAGGTTTGTCATCACCAAACCTGTGTCCGTTAGTTACACCGAAGTGGAACACGTCTAACGTCTACAACATGACTGGTTAACTGCAATAACATGAAAGAATCGGGTGGACCCTGACTTCTTTTGACTAGTATATGATCATTACTGCTGATACAGAAACGCGGTACCTTCGCTGACTCCTGGTGGGAGGAGATAGTTGTTTCAGTATTCGCTCGTCACACCGAACACCGGTTCGAGCTCCCGCACGACTACAATGTGCGAAGCCCATTTTTGTTTCCGTCAGCAGTGATATATTGGAATACAAACGGAAAAAAACATCACTCGCACACTGTCTACACATACTGTTTATGGTGACTGTGAATAACCTGTTTCTTTCAGATAAAGGTGGTGCTGTATTCCCGTACCACTGGACCCCCATACCCATTCCCCCACTTTACAACTGCCTACGTCTACGCCGACTGCAACATCAACATCTACGAGGGGTGACCCCAGCATCGAGACGCATAGTTGCATCCCTTCGGCATGAAAGAAACTATGGTCCTAGGTTCGATTCCTAGTCTGACCCTGATTATGTTTCTAGGTTTGTCTGCACCATATCGGTGATCATGGGTGGTAAAAGTGGAAAACGTCTAAGACCTGCATCACTTCCGGCTTTCCTCCCACATCACGCTGACACACCGTGATATAACTGAAATACTGTACAAAGCTCACTGAAACCAAACACAATCACTCACTTGTTGTCGATATGATTTAGCGGCTTGTACTCCGTCCCGACTCACGCAAACAAAGTGTATATTATTAAGTAAGGATAAGATATATGGATGAACAACTCTATTATAATCAGGAGTGACGTGATTTATTGTAATAAAGAAGTTGTTCATCCATATATCACATCCTTACCTAGCGCTCCATGTGTATGACCCTCGAAGAAGTGTATATTATTATTAATACACTGTGTTTGCAACGAATAAACTTCAAGATTATTTTAAAAAATCGTTACGTCACAACTCACTTCTGCGGAAAGGAGTGCTTTTGAAGCTGCAGATTTATGACAGGATGGGGCCAATTAGTCATTTTCCTCTGCGCAAATATTTGAAATATCAAAATGGCAAGATGTAAAGCGTTACAGCATAAACCTTCGACATGATAAAGGAATAATTAGATCCTGTTTTCGCAACAGAAAGCAAGTGAGTTAATCCATACTTAAATAGCTCTATTCATCGTCCTGTGAGAAGCCTCTTCCTCGACCTGAGTTCACACTTGGTACAGAAAGGCGATGCAGTACTGCTAGAAATGCCGGCACTTTTTATGGCAGGGAATATGTTCCATACACAATACATGATGTCCATGCTGAACCCGAACGTGCATATTATCTGTTCACAATCACCAAGTGATATTCATTTATTCATGCAATTGAATGCCAATGTGGTTAAATTACGTGCAGGAAGAATGTATATGAGCCGATAATGCAAAAAAAACAAAAGTTCAAAATATGAGGCAACATACATATGTTAAATATCACCAAGATGGCAATACACACATTCTTCATCCAGTTATTCCCCTTCCACGAGTCTGCCTCCCTATACTTTGCACCTAATGAACCTGCACCAGACGACATCTCCGAGCAGACGATCAATCGATCCGCATTTATCAGTGTTTATTTCCCGCGCTTTCGCTTGACGTTGCCCATTACGCTCATTTAAGATGCACGCATTGACCCTCCTCAAAGACTTGAAGACAATAGCAGGCGACATGATAATACCGTACCTTCCCCTTCTCCTAGCCTTCCTTCCCTTTGAAGGCGCCAGGGGCGGTATCAGCCATGCTTGTTTGCATCTGAAATGGAAAGGTTTTCTAGAGTTACATATCGATATACAAGGTCGCATCGAAGCGTTGACGGGAACCCCTCATTTCGATTGTCTTCTAAGCTTTGAAGGCGATGTCACAAAGATTGTTTGAAGTTGTTTTGTGCGATTTTGAAATGACGAAAGTAGTTGACAAAAGACATATCAGGATCCTTTAACAGATCAAACATATTATCGTGAATTGCACTCGATGGCTTTGCACGGATCGATTAGTATAAGATGACTCTTTTTAAGTTTGGATGGTTAATTCTGTCAATGTAGTGATGACAATGCGGAGAATGTACTGACGGTAACCTTTGGCATGTAGCGTTCAACACATGGGATTGTTACACGTCAACTGAAATTAAATTAAGCGTATTGCACGGCGGAGACGTTGATGTTAGCTACGGCAGTAACACTGACTTCAGGAGCAAGTGAAGCACAAATATGTAATAAAATGTCATTACTTTTGGTTTAATGATAAACGATAAATAGGAATGAATTATGTACCAAATGAAGGATGGTGATGACTTTTTAGGCAGAAGATGTGAAGTCAACCGCACTTCAAGGTCAGGAGTATTTAGAGGGCTCGCTACCTTCAGCCTCCGAGTGTGGGGGTCTACCATCCTTCAGCTTTGAGGTTGCAGATAAACCTCTGGTTACTGATTACGAAAAAACACTTTCTTTTGGTGTGTGTTTTTTAATCATCGAGAACATAGAATTCCAAATTTCTGAAGTATAACATGTCGCAACGAATTGTTGCTCTCGATTGTGGAGGCATTGACAATTCTCCATCTTCTTCTGAATGTTACTTAATGGCGGCATTGTGTCTTTTGGAGACAGAATATTTAGATTTTTTCTGTGGAAGTGTCATTGTCGGAGTATATTGATATTTTAGCTTTTCCCTCATTGACAACATGATACGAATGTTCGTTTGGCTCAGTGAGTTGTTTACCAGCCCAATAGGCAATCGGGTATTTAAATATTGTCATCAGTTTCGGGTCGTAGGATCACAGATGCGGAGTATAGGTGCTCAGAAAAAAACAAAATTATTTTTTAGGTCTTAAATATAGGAAAAGCCCATGAGTAGTTTATTGGTTAAAGTATTCGCTCGCCAAGTCGCGGACCCTGTTTCGAATCCCTTGTGTGACTATTATTGTTTACATTTTAACAAACGACACATAAAACCACGCCGACTCACTCACTACTGATAGAAAAGTACGACGTCAAAGTATTGTGGTACATTACAGTTAGATACATCCATCAAACGTCAATAAAACTAATGTATTTCCAAACTGCAGTCTTAATAGTTGTAAATGTACATGGCCAGCTGATTGTGACAGGTGTTCATTTCAATCATATGTATACCACGAATCAATAACATCATATTGGGGCTAATTTATAGGGATTATAACTCGTTGACTCATATTTGATACTATTAACGGCCTATTCCTTTGTGTGCTCGACTCGTTTGCTATGTCGATATCAATTTACACACTAATGAATCACGTATGAAATGTACATCAGTATTATGTTGACAAGAAACATTAGACTTCAATATGAAATCATTTATTAATCATCAGTTGCTATTACGAGGATGCTTATCAATGTTATTGATAATAAAATTAATTGCTGTACCAGATGACATCTGAACATTCCATCAGTGCTTACCAATGTCGTGTTCATCTGTCCTTGCATCAGTCGGGGCTGGAGACGTTAAGCGTGTGGCTCTAACTCTGAATGTCTATGTATGTTAGAACAGGTGTTCCTACACATTGTGCTTTTAATAGGGTATATACACATGCATGTATGAGAACGAAATGGCAGGGTGTGAGGTTTATACTACCATGCATGATAACCTGTTTGTATTCCGCGTTAGAATTGGTCCCCAGAAACCTATGCTGGTCGTGAGGGGCTACTAAATAGATCGATTCCGGGGTAGAATAGGTCTTCAGCAACCCATGTGTGCCGTAAAAGGCGACTGTGCTTGTCGTAAAAGGCGACTAACGGGATCGGGTGGTCAGGCTCGCTGACTTGGTTGATGCATGTCATCGATCCCAATTGCGTGGATCGATGCTCATGATATTAATCACTGGATTGTCTGGTCCAGACTCGATTATTTACAGACCACCGTCATATAGCTGGAATATTGCTGAGAGCGGCGTTAAACAACCAACCAACCAACCAACCAACTTAATAGATCGGGTGGGTCAGGTTTAGTGACGAGATTTTTGTCCAGCAATATTCCTGCGACTCCAACCTTTGGTGTCTACATTTCACAACTTTTGAGGTATAATCGAACAAGCTATTTTTACAAAGATTTCAAAGAGCGTCATGCAATTCTTGCTCAGAAGTTGTACGATCAAGGTAACAACATTCAAGGCCTCAGTACGGCTTTCAAAACGTTTTAAGGTAGACATGTGGAGGACATTTCCAAGTTTGACGCATATCTGACAAAAATGATTTTGACTTGTACCATACATTACCGTGTTTTTTTTCAGGTGGACAATTGACTTGCCTTTGCATGTGTTTGTGACGGATGCCACCGGTGGGGCAAGATACAAACGGGAACGGTCTCAATAGTCCAGTAATACTAGTATCTTAAACTCAATGATGGAGTGACTCCATCCTTTTATTACCGTCCTCGCCATGCTTGTGGTTTTGACACAAGGTCCATCCATGGTACGACCCAGAATATGTAAAGGGCGCCATGGAAAATGACAAATACAAAATTCAGCCAGGGACCCATCCAGACAAACAAACCTGATCTTGTTTTTGGAAAAGGCCAATGAAATCATTTATATCATTGAATTTTCAGTCCCTTTTGACACTCATATGATTGACAAGATTCAGACAAAAACATGGCAAATATGCGGAACTTTCTATCGGAATGTCATGCTTGCATCCCAAGTACCAAATTGTCCGTCTTCCCATTGGTCTCGGTGCCTTGGGTTTGGTACCTCCCAATCTGACCCCTGAAGAGCCGGGGTAGAATCGGTCTTCAGCAACCCATGCTTGCCGTAAAAGGCGACTATGCTTGTCGTAAAAGATGACTAACGGGATCGGGTGGTCAGGCTCGCTGACTTGGTTGATGCATGTCATCGATCCCAATTGCGTGGATCGATGCTCATGATATCAATCAATGGATTGTCTGGTCCAGACTCGATTATTTACAGATCGCTGTCATATAGCTGTAAAATTTCAGGGTGCGGCGTTAAACAACAAATAAACAAATAAACAAACAAACAAACAAACCTCCCACTCTGTGGACTGACATTGAGAGAGTACCCGGGTTTGCCACCAGGAATACATCATCATCGTCATCAATGTTATAGATTTCAACATGTTAACCATTATCCGTTTCACTGCATTTTCGTTTTGAATTTTTCGGATTTTAAGTATATTTAAGAATAATATTTGAACGTAGAAACAATATATACCACAAACCAATTCTGTGTGCCCATTGCATGAGATGTCGTAGACACTGGATGACCTGCAGATAACCTCCAGTGACCGCCCAGAGCAAAAAGACGGACATAGGCAAAGGTATGTAGATATCCGTGGTCTATTGACATTTGACAGGTGAAATATATCAGTTGGAGATATCAGCCCTCGGAGATAGCCTCAGATAATGAATTGTTTACTTAACGTAGAGTCAGTCATCTGCCTTATAAAGAACACATACATCATGGGTGTGACAGGTTCATGTTTACCACATATTTAGATCCACTGTTGCCATTTTTACCCAATGTATAGATAGAAAGCTAAATATGTTTGTATCTGGTTAGTGGAGAATTGATGAGCGATGACACGTTCCAGCAGGTAAGATGTGTGGGTGTCCACGCTGAGACGATGGATCTCAGACTGACGTGTCCATGTTGTATGGTTAGAAGAAAGTCTTTGGATTTTTGGTATCGCTTGATGACATCATATGAGGTTCACCAGCGACAAGGTAAAAAGGTTTTGTGGAAGGGGCCATTACGTCATGACACGTTCGTCCTTGTTTGATTCCTCACATTGGCACAATGTGTGACGCCTATTTCTGGTGTCCAAACTTGACCCTCTTACTCCACGCCTTCTTATATTGAGAGTAAGTGAGTGAGTGAGTGAGGTTTTACGTCGCCTTAGCAATATTCCATCAAAATCACGGGGGGGGGAAGACACCAGAAATGGGCTTCACACATTGTACCCAAGTGTAGTATCAAACCCGGGACATTAGCGTGACGAGCGAACGCAATAACCATTCGGCTACCCGACCGCCCCCTTTTATTAAAAAGTCTTCTCTTTCTGACATTTTTCCACGCCACATGACAATGCACACCGTGACCTCCTGAATGACTACCCCTCCAAACCCAAGCCTGTACCCCCAAAATAACCCTCCTACCACCCACCCCTTCAGCTCCATCTTCTATTTCCCCAGGTCACTTCAAAGCTAATCCGACGAACATCGCTCCAATGTATTATATAAATACACGAATGGCGCCTAGGGCTAATGATTGACCACGCCCCTTCTTAAACCACGCCGACCACAATGACCGCTCGTATCAGTGTGACCAGTATTGCGGTCAGCGACAATAGACGCGGGGACAGGGGTGGGGAGACGTATTCAGGGCCGATGACAGCTGGGAGATAGTACGGATTAGTCAAATGCTTCTAATCATCAACGAGACCTCGTTTTGTCTTGCTGTGGGCTTCTCGCTGACTACACCTGATGACCCCTGCATATCATATTCCAATTGCACTCTGTCACTACAATGGGCCAGCGGCGATGATAACACACAGACTGGGCTCCGTATACAAAACACAATGCAAGAAAGTAGCCAGCAACTCATCCCTTCGTTGTGCCGTGACTGGTTCTACTGTAATGAGGGGCGACTGGAGAATTGATCATACGTTTTAGGTAGCGTCTGGGTGGCTTCGGGTGAAACACGCTCACGCATGTTTTCTTAAAATCTTGAAATTGCCAGAAACCCTGTAAAACTTGCCTGACATCGAGCATCTAATCAAACCATCAATATCATTAACCGACACAACGGCAATAGCATCATTCCCTGTCCCTCTTCATCTGAGGTCCTGGAATTCTGCAGCCAGAATCTCACAATATCCTGCATAATTCTTTAAAACATGAACAATCCTATCATTTGGAAACTTTAAGGTCCCACATGCTATATTTATGCCCACTCAAACTATGAAAGGATTAAAGTAATTAGTTTGAACAGCCCACAAATGATGTTCAGCTTTATAAATATGGGATAGCTGTCTTTTAAGAACGATTTAGAAATTAAATTATTGAAAATTAACTTAAGCAGCTGGTACTATTACGTTCTCTATACACGCGATAGCTTCACACACTTATATTTCTGTGTGGAATAGGAAACTAGACATTAGAAACTCTATTGGAGTTTCTTAAAAATAATATAAATATATCCATATATATCTCATCAAGCAGGCTGCATTGATGTTGTTTGAAAGTATATTTACATCAATTGCATTGTCAATCCCTCAAGTTGTCCAGTTCAAATCTGACCAATCGCTCGCTTTACTGTTACAAGGGAAACGACACCGCCTGGTCAAACACTACTGACGTTCTGGCCAAACAAACAATTGACCAGACGCCGTGTACTTTGGAAGGGCAGTTTGCACCAGGTAACCTTTGTCGGGCATAAGTCACTAATTACATCTCCGGACATCTTGACCAGTGGTTGATGCACTCACTGACCCTGCCCCTGGAGCTGAGGGAATAATGACACACGGTACATTTGCCAGAAGCAGAGATCACATTAAATCATTAACGTCGCCATACACATAGAAACTGACTTCAAACGCAGGGTTGGCTTCAAGTTGAATTAAAATATAGGGTCAAAATTATTTCAGTGGTTATTCACTGTTTGGCTTTTCCCTTGTTTGTAGATCCAGCTCGGGGTGTGACACGTAATAGACACAGATTTCAAATGAGGCCTTGCAAGAACGTGGCTGAAAATAAGACCCCTCGATCTTATACCAGCCACTGCCTGTAGTGCTCATTTCATATGACGAAGTTAGACAACTATTGTTGTCTGGAGGACATGTCTTCACAAGGACCAAATGAAGAAATAATGAAATAGATTGCAAAGAAATTAATGGTTATCTTAAAATACTCTATTGGGATATTTTTGCAAAGCTGAACTCATGAAGCACGATAGCTGGTAGCAATGGAGTTTTGAAGAGATATTGATAATAATTTTGTCGATCGAGGCATATGCTGTCGTGCCGATAAAAAATGTTGATGATGCTCGGAATTCTTCTTCATCATCATCGACATCGTCGACCAAAGCTTCACCATTGCAATTCGATAGCAACGGTATTCATTTTGTTTGATAGTGAATTTTGATTCTGTTTTAACTCCGGCACATGTCCAAGTCGCAGAAGTTTATAGATTCGACACCGTTAAGTTGGAATAATTCTGGCATTTATGAAATATTGGCAACTGAGACTCCCGAAACGTCAGTTTTTTCCAGACAAAACCACACAAAGTATTATTTCTTGTTTGTGGTTATATTTTTTGTCAAGGAAAGGTTTGTCAGTTAGGGTGGGTGAATATTTTATATTTTTTTTATATATTAACAATTTTGAATTTATCATGAAGTACATCATCATAAACAGGTCCTGGGTACGTAACGGGGGTAACAAAACAGTAAACTACGTTTATAACGAACACGCTTATAACGAACAGACGGATATAACGAAATTCTTCAAGTCCCACCCATATGCTGTATAAATGCTGTAGGTATTCGTAAAACGAAGTACGGTTATAACGAACTAACATTGGTGGTCCCTTTGAGTTCGTTATAACCGAAATTTACCGTACATATGAAAATGTTGAGGTCACCAGGAAGCCCCCCATCGCCTGGTGAATAGAAAGAATAATACAAATTTATATATAAACCACCAATTCTCAGCGAGATTTCTACCGTGAAACATATAGGTTTTATTGTTTTGACGCTTTTTATTCAGCGTTTTACTCGCCAGAATGCTAGTTGAGTGACATTGGTTTGATCTTTAACACATATAGTATTGCTGTCTGTTAACATGGAGAATGAATAGAACACAAACCATTGCACTATTGTTCACTAAATGTGATCGATGATGCTTTTACAAAATGTTAAGCGATACAGTGTGGGCGTATTTAGGAGGAGTGAGTATTGTTTTACGCCTCTTTAAGCAAAATTCCAGCAATGTCACGGCGGTGCACACCAGAAATGGGCTTCACACATTGTACCCATGTGGGGAAGCGAATCCAAGGCTACCCCGACGACCCCGTATTAGGATGAGAATGGTCATGTTGGGTCAACGTTGAGAGGTAGGTGGGAGCTTGAGGATGAGGATGAGGATGTGTATTTGAGAATGGAAGAGATGGGCGAGATGGGATGGTGTGTATATGGGTATGTGTGTGTAGAGGGGAATCCCTGTGTGTGTGGAGAAGAATCTGTGTTTGAGGATCTGTGTGTGAGTGTGTGTGTATGTGTGTGTGTGGAGGATGATGATCTGTGCGTATAAGTGTGTATATGTGGACGATATTCTGTGTGTACATGTGTGTGGAGGAGAATCTGTGTGTTTGAGTGTGTGTGTGTGTGTGTGTGAAGGGGAATCTGTGCGTGTGACTGTGTGTGGAGGAGAATCTGTGTGTGAGTGTGTGTGTGGAGGAGAATCTGTGTGTTTGAGTGTGTGTGAAGGAGAATCTGTGTGTGTGTGAAGGAGAATCTGTAAGTGTGTTTGAGTGAGTGTGTGAAGAGGAATCTGCGTGTTTGAGTGTGTGTGTGAAGGAGAATCTGTGTATATGAGTGTGTGTGTGAAGGAGAATCTGAGTGTGTGTACGTGTGTGTGGAGTAAAATATGTGTGTGTGTGTGAAGGAGAATCTGTGAGTGTGTGTGTGAGGGAGAATCAGAGTGTGTGTACGTGTGTGTGGAGTAAAATCTGTGTGTGTGAAGGAGAATCTGTGTGTGTGTGAGTGTGTGTGCGTGGAGGAGAATCTGTGTGTGTGTGAACGTGTGTGTGGGGGAGAATCTGTGTGTTTGAATGTGTGTGTGTGAAGGAGAATCTGTATATGTGTGTGTGGAGGAGAATCTCTGTGTGTGTGTGTGTGAACGTGTGTGTGAAGGAGAATCTGTGTGTTTGAGTGTGTGTGTGTGTGGAGGAGAATCTCTGTGTGTGAAGGAAAATATGTGTTTGAGTGTGTGTGTGTGTGTGTGTGTGTGTGTTTGTAAAGGAGAATCTGTGTGTTTGAGTGTGTGTGTGTGTGAAGGAGAATCTGTATATGTGTGTGTGGAGGAGAATCTATGTGTGTGTGAAGGAGAATCTGTGTGTGTGCCAAGCAGAATGTGAGTGTGTGTATTTCCCAAACAGAATGTATGTGTGTGTGTGTGTGTGTGTGCGTGCGTGCGTGCGTGTGTGTGTGTGTGTGTGTGTGCGTGCGTGCGTGCGTGTGTGTGTGTGCGTGAATGTTGATGCGTGAGTGGTGTGATGTGTGTTGTGGAAAGGGATGCGTGAGAGATACGATGCGTGAATTGAACGTTGATGCGCGTGAAGTGTGGTGTGAAAAGCTAGTTTGAGAAGTGAGAGTCGTTGAACTGATTGTAGGAAACTGAAGGAGGTGCTATTCGATAGTGTTTTCCGATAAAGGTCTGGGTATAAGGCGAGGAGTACCGTGCACTTACTCCGAGTGGTCTCATCTGTAATGTTTAAACCCAAAACGCGTTTGATCCAGAAGACGAGGTAGTAAAGCACCCTAGCTTACACATTTCAGGTTTTAATAGAGTGAGTGAGTGAGTGAGTTTAAACATTTTACCCTCGTGGGGAACTGAACCCGGGCCATCGGCGAGAAGAGCAAACACTTCAACTACTGGTCTTCTCCGCCGCGTGATATAGCTTCATACATATGAAGAGCTTAGAACCATAAGGGCCAATGCCATGTGGAGTCCGTTTTGAGATAAGTAATGAAAACCCTAACAATATGCATGCTAATGAACATTTTTTATTCACCGATAAAATCCTAAACTTTAACACATTCTGACAGCAGATATATAAATGTTGCTGTCAAAAAAACATTAAAAAAGGAACTAAACTTTTCACCCTCAGGCGAGATTTAACATATGAGATTGATAAACTTCTACTGAAAGTATGAACACATACTATTGAAGCTCTTTTAATTATTTAAACTAATGCCAACTTTGTTGAAATAGTTGAAACATAATGATAATGTTTTCAAACTTTCAAAATCTGTTGAACAACCAGTCTCATCCACACACGGAAATGAGAGCTAAAAGGTGCCAAAACCTAGCAAAGTGACTTTGGACCTTTTACAGAATTTTAAGTACCTATATTTAAAAAACCTATCAATGAAAACATACAATAATTTTTCTATAAGTAGACACGTACTCAAAAATGTTATTTATGCAATAATATGCAAAAAGGGCCAAAGTGCATTTTCGCCCCTTTAGGCTCTAAGCTCCTCATATTATATACACTGTACCTATTGACAATTTTATTTTACCAACAATATCCTGATATAACATTGTAGGCTGTAGTGAAAGCCTCGACTTCGTTCAAATCCGTCTTCTTGTTGATGATGGGACTACCGGACAAGACCCCTACACTTTCCTAGTGACAAAGTATTTATTTCCGTATGCGGTTGTACCTCATTAGTTTGACCGGATCATTATCGTTGTAGTGGAGCTAATGACGGTTAAAATATAGTGTTGGAATGAACATAGAGACATGCTCACATCGAGCGAATATAGACTGTTCATAGTGTTTTGACCGCACAGATTGACACGTACTGTGTCATACTGCACACGGATATATGTACACCTGACAGTGTAGGTATTGAAGGGAAATAGTTGGTAGTCTCGGTGTATAAAGTAATACGGTGAAACCTTAAATCGGTAATTGGTACGTTTTGATCTTTGTAGCTATGTCCGTGCTCGTGGGTTTCACCGAAGTGGTAAACGTCTGAGACCTGCATCACTTCGGGCTTTCCTCCCACATTAAGCCGTGAAATGACTGGAATAGTGTTAAAAGCGGCGTTAAACCCAACTCACTCACTCACTCACTCACTCACTGTAGCTATGTCCTGGCAGAGTCCTGTTCGCCTACAGAAGGTGGAATATTTAGCGTACAGCTATTCAGAGAAAGAGGTTCACGTATCGAAGAATATTAACATTCATCGAAGCCAGGTCCAAAGACGTTTAAAGTCGACGTCTCAATAAAAGTATATAGCAAATATTTCCAGCATCACGCAATCTGAAGACATCAACAATCCATATTTGAACTGTACCGTCATTGGGATCACCTAAAGACCACCTTTCTCACATAACACATTTCCTGTAAATAACGGATTATTGCTAACGTCTTACAACCATATTAGTTCAACAATATATCAAATTATATTGAATGAATTTATGAAACACAGATCCTGTTCACAAAATAAGTTAATGCTCCATTCCCCGCATATTTGTCTCTAGGCATTTGTTGAGCATGAGGGTAGCAGTCCCTTCATCCCACACCCTCCCTGGCACAGGTAACGTGGCCCGTACAAAACAATACGCATATAGCACCAGCCACCTTGAGGAGTTTTTTGGGGCAAATTCCGTGGATGCCAAGTTCTTGACATGCGGTGTAGCCGATGTTGTTACGCTGGGACCCCTGGCAAGGCCTCCACCACCGTCTGCCAAACTCTGGCATGAAGTTCATGGGTTGATAACTCTACCATCGTGTAGCTTACCAGTTGTGGAAACACGGTAGAACAGACCGTTCGTGTGGCTGCTGATAGCATACCACTGACCGTGGTCACGTATGATGAAATGATAATTTTCTCCCGAGGCGGTGATTAATATTCAAACGTTGATTCACTTTTCATTATTTATATTTAAGTGTCTGATTTAAACAACTGTAATAGAATCGCAATTTTGACTCCATTTCTAGATGACCTCATCTGATGGCGTCTAAAAGTATCATAAAGCAATATCTGATGACGTCGAAACGCTCATGCAAGTCCATCCTTTGTCTATCTAGGGGCAACACATAATTTCATATGAAGGCCTCAATGCATAACACCTAAAGATGACATACGCCTTCATAAAAGTACCTAAGTATATTAGTAAACTTAATCTCATCCAGTCTGAAGGTGTCATGCAACTTCATCAAAAGGCCAAACTGTATCATGCACTTCACCAAAAGGCCAAACTGTATCATGCACTTCATCAAAAGGCCAAACTGTATCATGCAACTTCATCAAAAGGCCAAACTGTATCATGCAACTTCACCAAAAGGCCAAACTGTATCACGCAACTTCATCAAAAGGCCAAACTGTATCATGCACTTCACCAAAAGGCCAAACTGTATCAAGCAACTTCATCAAAAGGCCAAACTGTATCATGCACTTCAGCAAAAGGCCAAACTGTATCAAGCAACTTCATCAAAAGGCCAAACTGTATTATGCACTTCACCAAAAGGCCAAACTGTATCAAGCAACTTCATCAAAAGGCCAAACTGTATCAGGCACTTCATCAAAAGGCCAAACTGTATCATGCACTTCATCAAAAAGCCAAACTGTATTATGCCACTTCCCCCGATGGCCTTCTACAAGGAACATGCAACTATATCCAGTGGCCTTCTACAATGTACCATGTGGCTTCATCTGATGTTTTTTTTAATGTATCATATGCCTCCATTAGGTGGCTTCTAATTGCATCATGTAACTTCATCAAAATACTTGAATGTTTTATCCACTAGGCTACCCCTTCTCCCCGATGGCTTCTAAATATGTCATATAACTTTATCTGATGGCTTCTAAATATGTCATATAACTTTATCTGATGGCTTCTAAATATGTCATATAACTTTTTCTGATGGCTTCTAAATATGTCATATAACTTTATCTGATGGCTTCTAAATATGTCATATAACTTTATCTGATGGCTTCTTAGTGTTTTATGCAACTTCGTCTGATGGCTTGTAATCTACCACATAACTGAATATGATGACTTCTAAATGTGCCATATAACCTCACCTTATGGTGTCTGAATGCATCGTGTAATTGTCATTTTAAAGTTTCTAAACGTATCATGTAGCTTTTTCTGATGGCTTCTAACTGTATCATGTAACTTCCTCTGATAGCGTCTAAATGTGCCATGTAACTTCATCTGATGGCTTCTTAATACAAACTATAACTTCATCTGATGGCTTCTTAATAAGTCATATAATATAATCTGATGGCTTAAAAATGTATCATGAAATTTCATCTTCATGCAACTTCATCTGATAGCTTCTAAATGATTCATGCAACTTCATTGTATGGTTTCTAAATGTCTCATACCCTCTGGTATATTTCTAATGTCTCGTATAACTTCATCTGATAACTTCTAAATGTTTCATGCAAGCTCATCTTATGTATCCTAAGTGTATCATGTAACTTCATCCGAAAGAATCAATCGTGTAACTTCATGTTACGGTTTCTAAATGTCTCATGCAACTTCATCTGATATCTGTCGAATGTATCAAGTAACTTCATCTGATGGCTTTTAAATGTATCATGCAACGTGTTCTGATGCCTTCTCAATGCAAACTATGCCTTCATTTAATGGCTTCTAAATGTACCACTTGGCTTCATATGATGGCTTCTTAATGTGTCATGCATCTTAATGCATATACTTTCCAAATGAATCATGCAAGTTTATCTCATGGCTGCTAAATGTCTAATATAAGTTCAAATGAGTCTTCTAAGTCGTCCATGTAACTTCATCTGATGGCTTCTGAATGTATCAAGTAACTTAGTATAAAGACTTGTAAATGTATAATATAACTTCATCTAGTCGCTTCCCTTCGTCTAACCTCATTTAAGCTTTCCGATTGTATCATGCAACTTCATCTGATGGCTTCTAAATGTTTCATGCAACTTCATCTGATGGCTTCTAAATGTATCATGCGAATTCATCTGATGGCTTCTAAATGTATCATGCTAATGGCTAATGGCTTTTAAATGTTTCGACCACCTCCATGATCTAGTGGTAGAGCGTCCGCCCGGAGAGCGGAAGGTCCGGGGTTCCACACACGCACGCACGCACGCACGCACGCACGCACGCACACACACAAATGTGAAAATGTGAAAAATGTGAAATGTTTCATGCAACTTCATCTGATGGCTTCTAAATGTTTCATGCAACTTCATCTGATGGCTTCTAAATGTATCATGCGAATGGCTAATGGCTTTTATATGTTTCGACCACCTCCATGATCTAGTGGTAGAGCGTCCGCCCGGAGAGCGGAAGGTCCGGGGTTCCACACACACACACACACACACACACACACACACACACACACACACACACACACAATGTGCAATAATCTTAGACGCGACGTTAAACCCAATTTCACCTCACCTTCTATATGTTTCATGCAACTTCATCTGATGGCTTCTAAATGTTTCATGCAACTTCATCTGATGGCTTCTAAATGTTTCATGCAACTTGATGGCTTCTAAATGTTTCATGCAACTTCATCTGATGGCTTCTAAATGTATCATGCAACTTCAACTGATGGCTTCTAGATGTTTCATGCAACTTCAACTGATGCCTTCTAAATGTTTCATGCAACTTCATCTGATGGCTTCTAGATGTTTCATGCAACTTCATCTGATGGCTTCTAAATGTTTCATGCAACTTCAACTGATGGCTTCTAAATGTTTCATGCAACTTCATCTGATGGCTTCTAAATGTTTCATGCAACTTCATCTGATGGCTTCTAAATGTATCATGCAACTTCATCTGATGGCTTCTAAATGTATCATGCTAATGGCTAATGGCTTTTATATGTTACACACACACACACACACACACACACACACACACACACTGTGCAATAATCTTAGACGCGACGTTAAACCCAATTTCACCTCACCTTCTATATGTTTCATTCAACTTCATCTGATGGCTTGTAAATGTTCCACGCAACTGCATTTGATAGCAAAAAACACATTGTTTTTATCAAGCTTTTAGTTTTAAATAAAATATGTCTGGCTTTGCAGCTGAAGCTAAACACGTATCTAATCTCAATGCAAATGTTCGGTACCTAATTTTATCTGATGGCTTCAAAATGTGTCAAATGACTTCATTTTATGGCTTTAAATTGTATCGTGTACCTTCATCTAAAGGCATCTAAATGTAAATGTAAATGGCTGATTACCTTCGTCATGTATCATACTACTTGGTGTTACTCATCTATACAGTTGGTGCCTATGCCTATTGAACGGAAGCACGTAATGGTTGGCTGGTGACAATCTGACCCTTAATGTACCGATTGTTATCGGACCTTCTTCATCTGCGACATCATAAGTTGCGCAATCCCAGCACATTGACAATGCGGGGCTTGGAATACCGCCTTGTTTATTTCCCCGTGTTTCAAAGATAGCCCACGTATTATTAACTGATGGGACGGAAACAACCTCCTCTTATCTCCCACGGACACTTAAACAGTTTCCGACACGTCACGGACATTACCGAATCTCCGATTGCTTCGGATAGGTGAGGTCGTTGCGTTCACTGCTCGTCAGCATTTCTTGCCCTAACTACGTATCTGACAGACAGGGCTTCTACCACATTCTGTTATGAAGTGTTTTCTCTGTGTAATGAAACACTACACTGCACTAAGCTCATGGTCGTTAGATTAGTGGTTCTGAAAAGGGGGAGATAAGAAAAATACAATGTCAGTGCAAAATATATTAACTGTTGCTATACCTCCTGCTACTACTACTACTACTACTACTACTACTACTGCCGCTGCTGCTACTACTGCTAGTACTAGTACTAGTAGTAGTAGTAGTAATAGTAGTAAAAGTACTACTTCTACTGCGACTGCTATTGCTGCTACTACTACTTCTACCTCTATCACTACTACCACTACTACTTCTACTACTACTACTACTACTACTACTACTACTACTGCTACTACTATCACTACTACTACTACTATCACTACTACCACTACTACTTCTACTACTTCGACTACTACTACTACTATTACTACTACTACTACTACCACTACTATAGTTACTACTACTACTACTACTACTACTACAATAGTTACTACTGCTACTTCTACTACTGCTACTATTGATACTATTGATACTACCATTTTCTCATTCCCATATTCTAATATGTACGCCAGGCTGAACGAAGAATTCTCTAACAAAGCGGTTCACGTCCTGAATAGTTCTGCGAGCCACGTCAATGTTGTTTATTTATCGATGAAATGTGACATGGATGCACTAAACATGGGTCTGTTGAAGCGACAGGCGTCGATGACAAAGACGCCGAGGATGATCACACCATCGTCATCGTTGACACAGAAGTAACTGAGTATCAACTGCCAGAGGGCTCGTGGAGAGTTATTTCCCCTTAGGCTAAGGTGGGTCTTCGACAATAGTTATGAAGGAATGGCCTTCTCTCGTCCATCACGACGTGTGAGTGACAAGGTTTGTGTGTAACAAGCTACACGGAACTCTCAGTCGGATCACCTCATGGAACCTATCTGGGCCATAGACTAAAATATAGCCTGATCGCTATGTGACGGCCTGGTTAATACTTGCCTGTCCAAGTCTGACACATCGTACGTGGCCTCAGCTATGTTATGTATTTATGACAAATACTAATCAGCTCAGCGTGTAGCCAGGTGTATTACTACGAGTTGACGTTTTACAGTTTATAAGATCTGTAGTCAGAAATAACGTCACACACACCCATGTCAGTCTTTTACAAATTTAATAGAGCGTTGTAGGGTGAAGAAACTTGTAAATCGTGCACTACGTCATCACGGCATTGTTTGCCCCATGTGGACGATGCTAAACATGTTCAGGTTAAATTCAAGGTCACCACGTTAGGGGATTATACTGTATCGTCAACACAATATTTGTGTCGTCATATGTATTGTTTCATAGATTTCAAACAACAGAGTTTTGTCATCTTGTGAAAAACGATACCAGTTTTTGAAATTCGAGTGTGTTAAGAAATCTACGGAGAGCTAAAATAGATAAGCTTTTTAATGTATGTAAGTTGAGCCTCTAAGCACAGTGTAAGCTCCCAGTCACCAAGTGCAGCATGACTTTACAAACTATCGGTATTTATTTTTTAAATTCTTCTTTAATTAGCCGGTCCCGTATATCGTGATAAACGTCAAAAACAACGTCACCGAACTAACAGAAGTGTCTTCAAGTATCACGATATCTGATGACAGTAGCTTGACCTGCACTACCCCCAGACAGTAGCCTGACCAACCTTCAGACCGTATCCAGACCTGACCAACCTTCAGACAGTATCCAGACCTGCCCTATCTTCAGAGAGTAGCCTGGCCTACCATCAGACAGTATCCAGACCTGCCCTATCTTCAGACAGTAGCCTGACCAACCTTCAGACAGTATCCAGACCTGACCAACCTTCAGACAGTATCCAGACCTGCCCTATCTTCAGAGAGTAGCCTGGCCTACCATCAGACAGTATCCAGACCTGCCCTATCTTCAGACAGTAGCCTGACCAACCTTCAGACAGTAGCCTGACCTACCCTACCTTCAGACAGTAGCCTGACAAACCTTCAGACAGTATCCAGACCTGCCCTACCCCCAGACAGTAGCCTGGCCTACCTTCAGACAGTATCCAGACCTGCCCTACCCCCAGACAGTAGCCTGGCCTACCTTCAGACAGTATCCAGACATGCCCTACCTTCAGACAGTAGCCTGGTCTACCTTCAGACAGTATCCAGACATGCCCTACCTTCAGACAGTAGCCTGGCCTACCTTCAGACAGTATCCAGACCTGCCCTACCTTCAGACAGTAGCCTGACCAAACTTCAGACAGTATCCAGACCTGCCCTACTTTCAGACTGTAGCCTGACCAAACTTCAGACAATATCCAGACCTGCCCTACTTTCAGACTGTAGCCTGACCAAACATCAGACAGTATCCAGACATGCCCTACTTTCAGACAGTAGCCTGACCAAACTTCAGACAGTACCCAGACCTGCCCTACCTTCAGACAGTAGCCTGACCAAACTTCAGACAGTACCCAGACCTGCCCTACCTTCAGACAGTAGCCTGACCAAACTTCAGACAGTATCCAGACCTGCACTACCTTCAGACAGTAGCCTGACCAAACTTCAGACAGTATCCAGACCTGCCCTACTTTCAGACAGTAGCCTGGCCTACCTTCAGACAGTATCCAGACCTGCACTACCTTCAGGCAGAAACCTGTCCAACCCCACCTTCAGACAGTTGCCTGACCTACCCTACCTTCACACAGTAGAATAACTTACCCTACCTTCAGACAGTAGCCTGACCTACCCTCTCTTCACACAGTAGAATAACTTACCCCACCTTCAGACAGTAGCCTGACCTACCCTACCTTCACACAGTAGAATTACCTAGACCACCTTCAGACAGGAGCCTGACCTACCCTATCTTCACACAGTAGAATAACCTACCCCACCTTCAGACAGTAGTCTGCCCTACCCTACCTTCACACAGTAGAATAACTTACCCCACCTTCAGACAGGAGCCTGACCTACCCTACCTTCACACAGTAGAATAACTTACCCTACCTTCAGACAGTAGCCTAACCTACCCTACCTTCACACAGTAGAATAACTTACCCTACCTTCAGACAGGAGCCTGACCTACCCTATCTTCAGACAGTAGAATAACCTACCCCACCTTCAGACAGTAGTCTGCCCTACCCTACCTTCACACAGTAGAATAACTTACCCTACCTTCAGACAGGAGCCTGACCTACCCTGCCTTCACACAGTAGAATAACTTACCCCACCTTCAGACAGTAGCCTAACCTACCCTACCTTCAAACAGTAGAATAACTTACCCCACCTTCAGACAGTAGCCTGACCTACCCCACCTTCAGACAGTAGCCTGACCTACCCTACCTTCACACAGTAGAACAACTTACCTCACCTTCAGACAGTAGTCTGCCCTACCCTGCCTTCACACAGTAGAACAACTTACCCCACCTTCAGACGGAATCCTCCTATTACAAATGGTACCCAGTCAGTAGCGATGCGAAGCCCTTGGTCTCAGAAATGTCATTATCTTAAACACAAGTGCAGAAAATTGTCGGCTACCCTACACGCGTCCGAAAAGTATCAAAGTTGTATAAGTCGATGTTTCTGTTTAATGGTGTAACTCAGGCCGACGTGTAAATGGCAGTAACCTAACGCGACAGGTAAGGTAATACTGGACATGAACCTAGTCTGTCTTACAGACCCTGATACAAATATATATCAAATACAGCCCATGCAAGTCTGTAATGTTTGGCAAGTCTAGATTACTGCAGTATCAGTCACATACACTTTCAATGGCATGCCAGTGATAACTGATAGGATCCTTTACACGTGTTGTAAAATTCCAAGACATTATAGCTCTGCAGACTTGTTTAGTCTCTGTAAATGAAGAGAGTCACTGGGCCCCCTTTTATTTTTATTAAGATAATTGAACAACTAGTATTTTTCTGTACGATATGTTCATTTCAGAGACTAGATGTTAGTCTAACATGAACCCTTCTACATGTTTAGACCGCATCCGTGGTCTAGTGGTAGAGCGTCCGCCCGGAGAGCAGAAGATCCAGGGTTCGATCCCCGGCCTCGTCATACCAAAAGACGTTAAAAGATGGTACTTGTTGTTACCCTGTCTGGCGCTCGGCATTAAGGGTCTAAAACAAGGACTGGTCGGCTCGGAGTCAGTATACTGTGGGGGTATTCATGTTAAACCCTGCCGCATGGTATCTCAGTGGGCTAGCACGGTCAGTCGGGAAGCAATTGGTGCTTAATACCTCCCTGTATTTAGGTTGCTGTGGGTGGGCGTGTTCTCTGAATGATCAGGGGGCACGGGTGGCCCAGGCGTTGCAATGCTGTGCAGAGTTGCGTCCCTTGGACACGCCAGAAGCCAATGACCCTGGGTTCGAATCCCAGTTCGCCCCAATTATGTTTCTAGGTTTGTCAGCACCATACTCGTGCTCGTGGATTTCACCGATGTGTAAACGTCTGAGACCTGCATCACTTCGGGCTTTCCTCCCACATCAACCCGACACGCCGTGATATCCCTGCGCTACTGTTCAAAGCGACGGTATACTCAACTCACTCTGACTGCTCAGAGCATGCAGCAAAGGTTACTTGCACCTATGATTATTTACTGGCTGCCAATTCCCATCTCTGTTTACACACTCGCAATACAACACGGATTCAACACGTCACTGTCTTGACGAATTGCGTATTTCGACGTCCCACCTTCATACACAGAATCGCTGTGCACGTAGTGTTTTGTTTCTGGAACGCGACAGGACAAAAAAATAGAATTAAGGACGCTTAGACTTGAGTAGTAGAACGTTTGTATTGTGCGCTCAGATGAATGAGATCTGTGTTGACACCGTATAGGCCAAACCGCGTTTCAAGGTAGCTAATTTATAACATGGTCCACAACTGCGTCTCCCGGCTCTGCAGCAAATTGGAAGATCTGTATCTTGATTACTTCAATGAAAACCCATTGGTGACAACATAATACAGGTGAAATTTGTCACTGGAAACAGTTTCAGTAATTTTAGCTGTGTTTATGATAGATAAACACTGATTGATAATTCCGATACGTCTATGGCTCGGAGTGTACGCCTGTTATCGTACAGGTTGACAATAGTGTCTAGGAGTAGGGCGCCTCTCCCAAGCAAACCCGGCATACACTTATAGCGTATTTGACAATTTCTTTGTGTAAGATCACTCATGCTGCAAGACAATCAATAGGCCATTTTGATTTACTTTGATTCGTGGCGACCGCCATTACAAAAAATTTGTAGTCTCGCGCAAACGAGATTTTACGGTAAGTGGTTTGGAAGAACACACACGCTTATTTAGAACTATTTTCAGGTTTGTGAATGAGCGGAGTGCATCTTTAATTATCCAGTACCTTGGAGTAGGGTCACCGCCTCGATCTGAGTGCATCTTAATCCGCATGGGTACACAAGGCACAAGGAACTGACATGAGGACAACTTCCGCTACTTGTAAGAAGTGTATCTATTCAGACACGAAAGGTCTCGAATCATTTGAAGCTTCAGATAGCCCAGAAAACGTATAAATGTGTGTAAGCAGAGTAGGCCATGCTAAATAGAACGCATGGATTTAGGTTAATGCTGAAGAGGTCCGAATTCACTTTTAGATTAATAATTATAGTTTATAATTATTATGAACATTTAAGCATGTATGAAATTATTCTTTTACAAAATGAAATTCTTCTTCCATGACTCCCCCCCCCCCCCCCCAAATCTCTGGACAGATCGGAATACTGTTGCACATACAGTAAACTACGGTTATAACGAACTCAAAGGGACTACTAATTTTAGTTCGTTATAACCGTAGTTCGTTATAAGTACATATACAGCATGACTACAGCAAGTAGTCGGGACCAAAAAGTAAGTTCGTTATATGCGTCAGTTCGTTATAAGCGTGTTCGTGATAACCGTAGTTAACTGTACTGGAATGTGCTAAAAAGTTAGAAAATTTTGGTTTTGCTGATAAACATTTTGACAAGTCAGACACATTAGCTTTTCTAAGAGGAAGGTATAAAAAAGCCTTGTGACACAAACGTTGAAAGAATGGTGTTATCACCATCAGCTCGGAATATACATGCTGTTGACAAGGTCTGGGTACAGATGCGCCGTGCACTGGCAGAGGGGATGTGGATGTAAACAAGCATTGTACTACTAAATGACACAACCCGCAACATCCCGTGTAGTAACTTTGTAGCCAGTCGTACTGTAAGGTAGTGCCGGTGGCAGACCACGCCGCCGAGAGCGTGAGAGCTTATTAATTCGACGGAAGGTTTCATTGACTAGTTTTAATGTTTTTTTAATACACGTAATGTCATGCAGGGAAATGTAGCATTAATCGCATCGAGCACACACGTCAGCCAGTACACAATGAGGAATCCATTTATTCGAGGGGGAGTAGTGCTTTGTAAGGATGACTTGGAGAAAGTGGGGCATGTTTTACGTACATGCCTGAGAATGTGTCTGTCACATGTGCTGTCAGAATCGACGAGTCATACATGTCGCACATGTACGTGATGGCGGCTTAAGGCAGAACATTTTACATGGAGAATATCTCTTTGGGGCAACGTTTTGGTACATCATCCGTGTATGCGTGCGTGTGTGCCTGTATATATATGTGTGTGCATGTGTGTGTGTGTGTGTACCTCTGTGTATGTATGTGTGTGCATCTGTATGTGTGTGTGTGTGTATGTGTGTATGTGTGTGTGTGTGTGTGTGAGAGAGAGAGAGAGAGAGAGAGAGAGAGTGAGAGAGAGAGAGAGAGAGTTCATTGTACGATTCCGATTATGTCATAAGAAAGTGTTGATACCAGGTATCCGCGAAAAGGTGAGCGTATCCTGCCCCACAGGTAGCACGAGTCACAAATACATGCAAAGTAAAGTTAAGTATAAGTCAATTTCAAGTTGACAAGTCATTTTGCAAACCACACGTCAAATGAGGAGCCATGACTGACAGTTGGACACATAGCACAGGATTATGGACACACCTAAACAAGACATGAAATGAACAAGTTAAACCACGGCTCATAGTTGGATCTGGAAAGCACTACATACTCGTGACAGGTCGACATCGGCTGATGATGTGAGAGAAATGGGCGCGATATTAGATACAGATTGCAACATAAACAGGCTAATATCGATTCAAATTCACACCCACTGAAGTCGTCGTTGGTGGATTATTTCCCTGTTTCAGGCCCGTTATGTACTTGTGTACCGTTGCTAGAAAATCAGGGAATCGGGGTAATGTAAGCCACGTCACTGTAAAAGGGCCACTATGTAATATAAGTGCTAAGTTGGACTTAGAGCACTGTTTGTTGACTGGTATGCCGGCCTGTTGATTTAAAACGTCAGGATATATATGACATATCGTGCACCTCTCCATCACTATAAGGATATAAATGATATATCGTGCACCCCTCCACTACCATAGGGATTTATATAATATATCGTGCACCCCTCCACCACTATAAGGATATAAATGATAAATCGTGCACCCCTCCACTACCATAGGGATTTATATAATATATCGTGCACCCCTCCACCACTATTAGGATATAAATGATAAATCGTGCACCCCTCCACTACCATAGGGATTTATATGATATATCGTGCACCCCTCCACCACTATAAGGATAGATATTCCCAGATATACCTGGTGTATATATCCTTCTCCGGGGAGCCGTATTTTCCGGAGATACAGGCGCCTGCCTGCTTCAGTGGCTGCTATGTATGCATGTCTCCTATGCAACTGCTATTTTTTACTTTATAAAATTTCAAGATAACTTTGTTTTATTTACATAAATCAAGATAAGTTTTTGACACTAGACATACGTCTAATTTGATCTTAATCTATCCTTCACAAATATTACACCATGGCCATGAACACATTACCTTGTCACTTTAATTTCACTCATGATCCTGTCACAATATCTGACCCACTTCTTCCTGGCCAGGGTGTTCTTATTACCCCGTGGCATATCTGTCTCTCGGTTATGTTTCCAACCTCCGCAAGAAGGATAAACGGTATATCATATATATGCTTATAAAAGTGGTGGAGTGGTGCACGATATATCTTATATATCCTTAGAGTGGTGTAGGGGTACACGATATATTATGTATGTCCTTATAGAGATGGAGAGGTGAACCATTTATCATATTATCATAAATTATATATCCTAGCAGTAGTGGAGGGGTGCACGATATGTCCTATATATCCTTATAGTGGTGTAGGGGTGCACGATATATTATATATGTCCTTATAGTGATGGAAAGGTTCACGAGATACCATATATATCCATATATGTATGGATATATGCTATATAACCTTCCCAGAACCTCAGGTCTACCACAAAAACCCATGCAGCTCTCTAGAGAACCGCAAAACCCCATGTAGCGCTCGAGAGAACCTCAAATCTACCACAAAACCCCATGCAGCTCTCTGGAGAATCTCAAATCTACTACAAAACCCCATGTAGCCCTCGAGAGAACCTCAAATCTACCACAAAACCCCATGCCGCTCTCTGGAGAATCTCAAATCTACTACAAAACCCAAAGTGGCCCTCGAGATAACCTCAAATCTACTACAAAACTCAATGCAGCGATCTAGACAACCTCAAATTTACTACAAACCCCCATGCAGAGATCTAGAGAACCTCAAGTCTACTACAAAACCCCATGCAGCGCCCTAGAGAACCTCAAGTCTACTACAAAACCCCAGGCAGCGATCGTGAGAACCTCAAATCTACTACAAAGCTCCACAGTCTTCCAAACCTCAATCTATCTACAAAACCATTAAAGCTGAATAGAAAACCCGGGGCGTTCGGGTAGCCTTGTGGTTAAAGCGTTCGCTTGTTTCGCCGGAGACCCGGGTTCGATTCCCCACAAGCGTTGTAAATCAATACTCACTCACTAAGAACAAAACACACACGTTGAAGTGATGCCGCAAAGAAAACAGTTTGTTATAATTTTTCAACTACGGGTCGAGAGATGTTTCTTCTTTATTTCCTTCTATATTTTTACCGGATGCCTGTACTCGATTTACTAAAACACATATGCACGTGTTGCATCCCCATAAACATAGAACACTTGCCACGTGACCATGTATAAGTCACAAAGGCCAACAGCAACTTGTACGTGACCATCTCCGCATCTTGATGATGACTTCCGTCATACCATTTGGCTGGATGCTTCGATAACAAGCATATTAGAAAATAAATTCCAATTTGCAGTTTACCGGAACTTCCGCTAATTGATGAGTCAGACTTTATTGCATAGATAATTGATATGGATCGTCTTTTCAAAGTCCTAAAGGCGATGTGGTTGGCGTGAACACGCACTCGTCCTACGTGCACATGCACTGCAGGGAATACAGTCATACATCCGCCTGAATCTATTCCTTCCGTTTCGTCAATATTATAATGCGCTCTGGTGTTGGTATGTTGAAGACCTCATCATCACGTATACTAACGTTGCTAAGTTTAACTCCCGACATGAAACAGCCAACCGTCCTACTACGCAATTCACTATACATATACAGAAACAAGTTATACTTCGTTAATCAGAATGCTTCGTGGATATAACGCAATGCGAACCACCTGCATCGAATGATAGATGATTATTTAGAAACTAGATTAAACACAGAAGCGAACAAATGAGTTTTAAGTGCTTACGGCCAAGAAAAACATTTTGTTAATGTAGCTTATCAAGACTGAAGTCGTACTGGACGAAAAGACACCAGACTAAGACATGTCATGTTTTAACCTTCTTGGCAGCAAAGATATATTTGCATGTATTTTAGATTCAGGAAATGACTCTGTTCCAATCACTGTGATACTTTCATCAAATAACTAGGGCTCCGTATAATAATTATATCTCTTATCAACAACCGTGTTCGCGAAGGTTATCGTATTTGTGGAGTCAAAAGACATGACGTAAAATACACACAGTGACGTAGTTACGACATTGAACTAAAATGCTACTTCCCTAGGGCCCAATGTCCCTGTTACTCCAGGTCAAGCAGTGTACGTCTATTCATTAGATGCCAGTCAAGGTGTTTTCATAGAAAATACCTGCCCTGTCTCCCTCTATAATTATGTAATACATTACTGGGGAATCTCTAATGGCGATTCGGAATGTGTTTGTGCGTTGTTTAAGGGGCAGTGGATTGATTGATGTGAGAGCGCCGACTCGTTCAACGTCCTTGTTGATATCCATGGGCTTTTTAGAAACATTCCCACCAACAGAATACATCATGTTTACATAGCCTCGTGTATTACTTGTTTACAAACATGTGTTTACATAATACATGTTGTTCGTGGTGTTGAGTCAGTGTGTCAAGTAATCTTCTCTTTTTTTAAAGGGAAAACAAAACAGGTTACCTGACGAAAACAAAGACACAACGCTGTATATTGTATGCACCGACATAGCAACATTATGTTCCTCTTGTAGATACCGGACGTTCACACGAATGATCTTGTGTTTTGTCAAAGTGTTAGTAAGTGTAAGCATGCGCGAACATTTACAAAGCTGGTGGTTTTATGGCGTATGTTTGCAATATTCCTCGAATTCTGCGAGGGAGATATCAGCCAATGGACTTGAGAACTTGCACCCATGAGGGGAATCGAACCAGGGTCTTCTGATTACCACGGGACCAAGAGCCAGATTCTACACCTATGAAACAAACGCAGTTACAACAGGAAATGCATGCAATGATGTACGTATATGTCCCGATGTGAATTACTCTGGGTGTTTGTTTCATATGAAGCTACACATTTGAAACATGGCCATCATATATATATTTCCGTATACACAAGCTCCATTGTCATAAATGAAGTGACTTCTGAAGTTGATACCCCATTAAATACTTGCTCATAGCGCTGTTAATTGTTACAAGATGTTCTTTGGGCAAGAGTTGGACATGTGTACATTTCCTTGGGTGTGGAAACGTTTGTAAATTTGTAAACTAAGCCGTATAAATAAAGCGACAAACCCCTTTTCATATCCAGCAGAATCTCTGCATAAAGCAGAGTCGATATTACGATTCCGACTATATCATGAGCATGTGTTTATGAATCACTATCAAATAGTAATGATACCAGGTATTCGCGATAAGGTGGGCGTATCCTGTTCCACCGGTGGCACCCGTCACAAACACATGCAAAGGCAAGTCAAATGGTCGCTTGAAAAAACACCGGAACATATGGTACAATTCAAAATAGGGAATTGCATCGTAAATCATATTGTCTCTGATGCATCTCATTTGGCAATTTCCTCCACATGTCTGCCATAAAACGTTTTGAAAGCTTTACTGAGACCATGAATGTTGTATTGTAACCTTCATTAAACAACTTCTGAGCAAGAGTCGTATGACGCGCTGTGAAATCTTGAAACGAACGAATGCTTACGACAGAGTTGGAAACACACAAAGGACTCTGCTGTTAGCAGAGGTTTCCTATGATTGTGTCAATGGTTTTGTCGGTGTTATATAATACTAGTCTCCATCCCATTCAAGAAGCAGAAAGCTGGTTAAGTGCTACTGTGAAGTGAGGCGTTCGGACCCTAGGCATATCAACCGATAGACGAAGTCGAAATCAACAGGTTTGCGAAATCGAGTGTGAACAGTGAAAGAGGACAGTGAGATGGTCTTTATTCTGAGATCGTTGATGAAGGTATTTTGTGAAGTAGAAAGCGGTTGGTGATATTGGGGTGTTAACTAAATCGTTGATGACGGTATTTTGTGAACGTAGACTGTGGTTGGTGATATTGAGGTGTTTTCAAGATCGTTGATGGTAGTGTTTTATGAAGGTAGACTATGGTTGGTGATATTGAGGTGTTTTCCTGATCGTTGATGATAGTGTTTCATGAAGGCAGAATGTTCTTGGTGATGTAGTGTTTTTTTAAGATCGTAAGATCGTAGAAAGTGGTTGCTGAGATTGCGATGTGTTTCAGATCGGCCATGGTAGTACTCAAGAGCGGGGAGGGAGAAGCCGCTCAGGACGTCGACTTACAGTTACAAGAGTGCCACTCGCCACCTTCTTTCTCGTATCTCTTTCATTTCCCCACTTCAAATCATGCGCTGCTGAACTAGACGGAAGGAATCAACAGAATCAACGAGATTGATAAAAAAAGTGTTAAAACAGTATCCGACAAAGTACTTCAAGCACGGCTACCTCTTACAATCCTTGAGTGGCTATTCCGGTTCTGTGGCTATGCTGGTGCCAGTATTTCCGCTTCTCATATCCGTATTGATATATATATTGATACTTCAACGCTACATGGTGGAAGCAAAAACCACGCTCACAATGTGCGCTCAACTGTAACGGGTAATAATGTATTTTCTCAAAAAAACAAATTCAATATTGATACATCATCATCATCATCATCATCATCATCATCAATTGTTTGATAGGCATTACTTAGAAGCTGACGGATGACAAAGTCGACAAAATGTATGGATAAAAACTTTTTTATTTACTGTAAAGTATATCGTTTCGTTATAGATCCTTATACCGTTGTCATGTGTGCAATTTTTGTTACTGTTAATCCTCCACCTACTACACATATTCTGTACCGTGTTAATCGTTCAAGCCTGCTTGGCAACGGTAATTTACTTCGAGGTACAATATAGTCCGGGCACCTGTTAATCCGGAGAGTTTTAATAAGCAGACCGATCAGATTAATAAAGTTCCACTGTACTCTAGATACTTCTTGATACCAGATAAATGTAAATAAAAAGAATTAAAGTATTGCCCTTAAATTATTAAGGGATGACAAGTGGCCTGGCGGTATTGCGTGTTCGCTCGTTGTTCCAATAATCCGAAGTCGATTCCCTTTCGGGAAAAAGTGTGTTAAGGCAATTCTTGGTCTCCCCCTGTCTTGCAATGGGGGGTGTTTACAGTAGCGTAAAGCCCTGCTTACACACTAAAACGGGGCGGTCGGGTAGCCTAGTGGTTAAAGCGTTTGCTCGTCACGCCGAAGACCCGGGTTCGATTCCCGACATGGCTACAATGTGTGAAGCCCATTTCTGGTGTCCCCCGCCGTGATATTGCTAGAATATTGCTAAAAGCGGCGTAAAACCAAACTCACTCACTCACTACACACTAAAACACTATATGTGACCAACCATGAGATACAGGACCTCACTCATAGGAGAAAATTCACATTTTGACTTTTCATTAATTATATTATATAAACTACAGTATCAATTCATATATATTACATGGATACGTGACATCAACCATTTGGACTCATTTTCGGACTTATAACTGTTTATGTCAAAACTGCAACTTTTATACATAATGTCCGATGAAATGAAAGTAGATCAGTATACTGAAAAGGTCTCTGTAATACATTACGAACTAAAGAGTAAAAATAAAATATTTTTTCTACAGTCCGCACACATGGCGATCTTCAATGAAGTAAGTTGACGTCAAACGTATTATGACGTCATAACACAATTGTCGCTACCATAACGTCCCTTCTTTTCTCCTGGTGTGTCACACATATTGTTTATTGACAATACCATTGGTGTACATTACACAGTTATACATGATATAGTTATATGATATAACCCAAACCAGTGTTGTGAGCTAAAAATAGAACAGCCATGCTATCAGACATACAAGGCAGTTCCACACCCTAACCCACATAATTCCGACACTATCACATCAAAATAAAAAAGAGCGCTGGTTGCCATAAGCTATGCAGGGTTGCGTTTTATAGGCGTGCCAGAAACCTTTCATCGTGGGTTCGAATCCCAGGACCTGTCTGATTGTGTTTATAGGTCTGTCCGTGCCATACTCGTGCTGGCTTGTTTACCAAGGATGTACACGTATAAGACGATAAACCATACTTACTCACTCACAGGTATATAAATATTATAGCATTGCGTCATTAAGCCTTCATAGTTAGAAAAAAACCCACAATCCATAATAATTAAACTGAGACAAACAATGTTCATATTCATAAGAAATCGCTACCAAAAGCAGAGCCGATTGTACGATTCCGACTGAGCATGTGTTTATGAATCACTATCAAATAGTGACGACACCAGGTGCTCGCGAAAGGGGGGCGTATCCTGCCCCACCGGGGGCACCCGTCACAAAATAGTGAATTGCATCGGACAACATTTGTTTCACTGATGTGGGGGGCACGGGTGGCCCAGTCGTCTAAGGCGACGCGATTCGCTGTGCAGAGTTGCGTCCCTTTGGCACGCCAGAAACCTATGATTGTGGGTTCGAATCCCGGTTCGCCCTAATTATGTTTCTAGGTTTGTCAGCACCATACCCGTGCTCGTGGGTTTCACTGAAGTGGTAAACGTCTGAGACCTGCATCACTTCGGACTTTCCTCCCACATTAAGCTGACACGCCGGTTTAACGCCGCTTTTAACAGTATTCCAGTTATATCACGGCGTGTCAGCTTAATGTGGGAGGAAAGCCCGAAGTGATGCAGGTCTCAGACGTTTACCACTTCGGTGAAACCCACGAGCACAGGTATGGTGCTGACAAACCTAGAAACATAATTGGGGCGAACTGGGATTCGAACCCACAATCATGCGTGCCCAAGGGACGCAACTCTGCACAGCGAAACGCGGCGCCTTAGACAACTGGGCCACCCGTGCCCCCTCAAAATAAGGAATTGCATGGAAAGTGACAGACACCACTAAATCTACAGTCTCAGCCCCTACAAGATCAGATTTAAACTCAACAGCGCTCGCTCCTTCACCCAGCGACTTAAATATCTTCAATGCGAAGAGGTCACCAGGTTTTGAGTGCATTTTAAAATCCCACCGATATATTGGACATGATTTATAATGTGTATTGACAGGGTAAATGCGAATATATTTCCCTTTAAAGCCTACTTAAGATAGCATTAAGTTCTCCAAGAAGCTAACGTACGCGTTACACAATTATTTACAACCCACGTAGAGATGAGGTGTAGTGAGAGTCCACATTAAGGCTGGGATTTGAACTGGGCTCAATAAACGTCATGTTCATGAAGCCATATTTCTTTTTTGTAAGAGTGCGACAAGTTTATGTATGTTTATAAGTTGTATATGATCCACATGCAAGACGGTCTGTTGCCCAGTCGGTTTGTAAGTAAGGTGAGTTGTTTCTCTGCGGGAGACACCAACAGATATTTCCTCATTAAAGCTGATAATGACTGCTTAACTGACATTTATTAATGCAAATTTCCAAATGGTCCCTCATTTTTTTGTCACCCGTCGCCAGTGACACTTTAATGTACGTAAAATATATGTTTGATAAATATGAATGTGATAGCTATAGATTACAAAATAAGAAATTGTCGTCATTGCATTTTAGTAAAACTAACTCAACCATGTTAATGGAAAATATGGCGGGTGACTATATAATTACTGTTTTTAATCACTTTAAAAAAAATGTTAGGTAAAGGTAATTTTTTATACTTAGTTGTGCATTTTACCAATCCCATCTATTCTTACCTAAATTGACAGTTGTACAGAATTAGAAAATAATGATAATAATCATTTGCTGGTGGTCAGAGCGGGACACGAACGGGAAAAAATAACTGTGAGATAGAGAATCATGAAAGAAGTTTAATACAGAAATATGGAGTGGGTTGAGGTGAAGTGAAGTGAGGTTTAACATCGCGGTCAAGATTATTGCACTTATATGCCGACGTGCAGGTATGTGTGTGCGTACGTACGTGCGTGCGTGTGTAGGTTTGTTTGTTATGTGTGTGCTTGCGAGTGGGCATGTGTGTGCGTGTGTGTGTGTGCGTGTGTGCGCGTGCGTGTGTGTGTGTATGTGTGTGTGTGTGTGGGGGTGGGTGTGGGTGAGCTGATAATGGTAGTATTCGGCAGCAATGCCTGGTGATTTACAGAAGAAATATCCCGTCTATCCATTCCAATACGTAGGTTATGGTTCGAGGTTGTGAATTTAAGATCGGACAGGATAAGGCCTTTGGCGGTCGTCACCAAATTAATTCCCCTTAGTTTGGTCACGGATGAAACACTTGATAGTTGGGCGTAGCGTTTATTAGCGGCAACTGGTGGTATCTAGTCCGTCAAGCAAACATGTGTGAAGAGTGTCAGCAAACATGAAATCGATCACACAAGCATAACCACTTTAAACCGACACTTGGAAACGGTTATAAATTATTCATATTAGGTAATAAGGCAAAATTCCTCGCAAAGTATGCATATAGGTACCTGACAGCTGTGATGTTTTGACAGGTAATGTTATCGGGTTCAAAAAGCTCAATAACACGTTGAGCATCACTCAACGTTTACAGGCCACGCCCGTGTATAACAAATACAACGGTTTGTGTTTCACGTCAGAAGTGGAGCCAGGTCGCCCGTGCCAGCGATGAAATTTATTGTTATCAATTGTAGGCATGCACATTCTTGTTCGTCAGGTGACAAGACGAAATGGGTGATAGTTTAAAGTTTCAATGCCAAGGTCGCTTTGAAAAGTATCGGGGTCCTGCCTTGGTGATGATGTACTATATCGGCGGAACTAGTGTTATTTCAAGGTTAGATATTTCTAGTAGTTATTGGCAATGTGCGTGACCATCACTGCCAGTGTCTACATGACCAGTTACTTTAGGTTTTATAGTCAAGCTTTGCCCATATTGAGGGTACGTGGTTCAGCGGTAATATAAATTCAGGGTCTCCAGAATTCATGACAAATTCGAGGCGGTCGGGTAGCCCAGTGGTTAAAGCGTTCGCTCGTCACGCCGAAGACCCGGGTTCGATTCCCGACATGGGTACATTGTGTGAAGCCCATTTCTGGTGTCCCCCGCCGTGATATTGCTGGAATATTGCTAAAAGCGGCGTAAAACCATAATCACTCACTCATGACAAATTCAGGAGATGGTAGTTACGAGCGCATGTTTTCAAACTTCAAAGGATATTTTCAAATAAAAAACACATTTTGATACTTGTCGTCCTATTACAAAACAAAGGAATGAAAAATGCACCGAAGGCAGGCAGGTATTGTAGAAGTAGTCACTGTAGGAGCTTCAACGTAGTAAATAAAAACATTAATCGTAATGTCTTCCTCCATGAAGAATAATTATTAATCTGTATCCTCCGATGTGTTGAATGAAATAATTGCTGAATAGCATCCAACGTGCTATATTGTAGAATCGTTATGAATGTATGGGTTCTTACATGTCGGATTAAAGATTGAATCATAAGAAATGTTTGACTTCAATAGAGCCATGCCGTACATACACTTAAACATGTATAATGTCCATGTTTGATTTTGGATCTTGTATATCCTCGTGTACTGTGTTTCCGAGCCCCTAAGAAGTATTTCTGATTACGTGTCTAATAACAAACCAATACACTATGTGTTTGTTCATTTAACAGTGATAATTCCTCGCCGAGCGAGACGAGTCGATCCGGCGCCATCTTGTTACCGTCACATGATTTGGAGCTCCGCCATAACAGACAATTTGATATAGATCCACCATTCGTGACCAGCTCGTGTTATTCCGGGACAAGCCGAATAGCGACTCGTGCCCCTATCATGGCCATTTTTGCGACCGGGTTCCGTCTTTGCGCAAACGTGCATACCTAAAACAATTGTCAACTCGTTGCGTAATGGTTCACATTTATTTCCCCATATATTATATATAATGCAGATGCAATTTAAAGCACATCGGGACGTGCGGAATGATACAGTATAATTGAACACATTTAACTGTGTCTTGGGTATATTTTTTGATATGTAAAATCAAAAATTATTTCTGAGGGATTCTTTAACGAAGAACTTGAAATCATACGCGCATTCTGATTGGTTTGTCGTATTTTCGCACATAAAATTCACTGATAGGGGGACGAGTCTTCTTGCAGGTTACGGAAAGGGGCGAGTGGTGACGAATGATAGATCCACAAAACGATCAGTCACGTGACATTACATCACGTGACAGGAAGTGTACAAACAGCAGCCGATATATCATTGGTGCATACGATTGTTCTTATGCAAAAATATCATCAGATCAAGTTTGAATGAAATGTGCATAAGTGAAAAAGTAGGTTTAGGGGTATGTTTTCATTACTTAGTGAATATATTACCTCGCACTGATAAATTCGAGACGAAATGTCAGCAGCAAGTGGCGAAGGCTTTGATGTCTTCAGTGGGCTTTGAAGTGTCTACCTAGATTTCGTCATTAAGCACGAGGTGACGTATTGTTCAATGGCTCGAAAAGGGTGAGACTCGAAAACATGTCCAGTGGCGATACATGAGATATTTTATACAAAATGAAAAACTGAATCGTTTAAAGAATTCGGTGAGGATTTTGACACGAAGGTTTAGCTTAGTTTTAGGATGAATAACCAATATGCGCAGAACCTGTTCACTCAGGTTGAGACAACAGTATGTTTGTTTGTTGTTTAACGCCGCACTCAGCAATATTCCAGCTGTTTGACGGCGGTCTGTAAATAATCGAGTCTGGACCAGACAATCCAGTGATTGACATCATGAGCATCGATCAATTGGGATACGATGACTTGTATCAAACGTATGACTGAGATACATCATAAACCTTCAAAATCAGACACACAAGATGGCACCCCCTAAAAGAGATACTAGACTTGGACTAGACTAACATCTAGTCTCTGAAATGAACATATCGTACAGCAAAAACAGTTGTTCAGTTATCTTAATAAAAATATAATTAAGGGAGCCCAGTGACTCTCTTCATTTTCAGATACGGCAGTAATATAAACTTGCCAAACATTATAGACTTGCATGGGCTGTATTTGATATATATTTGTATCAGAGTCTGTAAGAAAGACTAGACTTGGACAGATAGTCAGTTTTACCAGGTTTAATTCAAGTCGCACATACATCGTCCCCGTGGTCCAGCGGTAGAGCGTCCGCTCGGAGAGCGGAAGGTCCGGGGTTCGATCCCTGGCCGCGTCATATCTAAAGCCGTTTAAAGATGGTACTTGTTGTTACCCTGCTTAGCGCTTGGCTTTAAGGGGGGAAACAGGGACGGGTCGGCTCGGAGTAATACTGTATCTCTATGTTCAACTGCGGCATGGTATCTCAGTGGGCTAGCACTATAAGACCGGCATCAGTCCGGACTAGTACAAACAGCCACACACACGTGTACGCACGTCGCTATATAAGTGCAATAATCTTGAACTCGACGTTAAATCCCATTTCCCCTCATCTCACGTCTTTCGCTAAAGGCCAATTATGCCACATTGTTGTAAGGCACACCACGTGCATACATCAGTATTACACAACCTTGGTAATGAGTACAGAAGCCGATAAACTCTTTGATGCAGTCTTCAGGGACTACCCATGTCTTGCAGTGGAACAATGTTCTACATTGACGAGAACATTAACATTTTGTATTGTATGTGATGGAAATATGTAATAAAAAGGCTAACTAATACAAGGCTTATACGTACCACTACCATCGTGTTAGGTAATATCATTTACAGAATGGTGATCAACCACGTCCCACTCGTCACTGAAGACAGCTTCAAAGCAATGCCGGGGGTGGCACGATTAATGTCATAAGTGTTAACTTATGACGCAAAGAAACTTGGGAACACTTCGTCGCGATACAATGTTTTGGCCATAGCGTGAATATATTCAAGATTTCTCTTTGATACACGCTCATCGCTGTTGGAGATAACGCGGGTATTTTGATGATACCGGAAGTGTTCTACCCCTGCGCCGCAAGCATGTAAAAATGATATCAACTTGGGACTCCGCGCAAGAACGAATGCGGATTGTTTGATATCAATTATTCTTTGTTTAGACTCTGGAATGTTTTCTTCTTAGCTCTGGGTGATGATAACGGCGTATTGATACAATGCCATCTTAGAGGGGATCCGTCTACAGCACGTCTAGCCTGCGGTCAGAGGCACTATTTTCTCACGCGGAGTTGTTAACCTCTGCGCTATGGCCATGGTGTTCCGCCACCTGTCAAAATAGGGATCTGTATTCTTTAGCCCTAGGAGCAGAGAAAAGTGGCATGTATTTGTGCGCCTCTTCCCTCATTTTGAGTCTTGGCAGCAAGGGTAAACAGCGTTTCAAAACGCACGTGCCTGATCACATCTTATCTTCAATATTAGGTGACGGATAGGATAAAACAAACCGGTAAAATACGCTTTGGGTTATTTCAGATATGAGTGAAGGCTTTGCATCCAGCCACCCAGGTACATGGGCAATCGGGACAAAGAGCAACCAAATCTTCTTCAATTAGATTTATGCAACTGTTTGAAGCCTTTTTGTGTTTCGTTCACATCCCGCAAGGGTGTTCTTGTTGCTATAGTATTCCAGGTGGTTTCCGATGTGTTCTCCTCTGGCAGCTTCAAGTGTTCCTGGTATCGAATGGTGTAGAGAGCCCAGGTGGTCCACCTCTTACCGAAGGACGGTGTTCAAACCCAACTTTTTGTTATGCCCTTCGTGTGGAAAAATAAGGACGTCAGTTGAATGTTCGAAAGGATGCTGGTGGATATCTTGGCTCCCTATTTATAGAAAGGTGGGAACGTGTTAATTCGGTAACATTGTTTGTTTGTTGTTTAACGCCGCACTCAGCACTATTCCAGCTACACGACGGCGGTCTGTAAATAAAGTGTCTGGACCAGACAATCCAGTGATTGACATTGTGAGCATCGATCCACGCAATTGGGATACGATAACATGCATCAACCAAGTCAGCGAGCCTCACCACCCGATCCCGTTAGACGCCTCTTTCGACAAGCAGAGTCGCCTTTTACGGCAGGCATGGATTGCTGAAGACCTTTTTCTCCCCGGATTTCACGGGTCTCCGGGAACAGCTTATGTTAATGTCAAGGTGGGGTAGCCGAGTTGTTAAAGAGATAGGACACCAAGCCGAAGGACCGGGTTCGATTCCCTATATGGGTATAATGTGTGAAGTCCATTTCCGGTGATGTTGCTGGATTATTGCTGAAATCGACAAACGCGCTGTTAGGAGTTTAAGATCAGGTCATTGGCATCTGCTTGACGTAAGAGGCGACTAACGGGATCGGGTGGTCAGACTCACTGACATGGTTGATGTATGTCATCGTATCCCAATTGCGTGGATCGATGCTAATGATACCGCCCTATATATGAATTATATTTCATACTAATAACACACAATGAATCATAGACAGGTACTCCTATTCATCACGTTCTGTTTTCCATGAATGATGAACTTGTAAGATCCGGGGTAGAATAGGTCTTCAGCAACCCCTGCTTGCCGTAAAAGGCGACTATGATTGTCGAAAGAGGCGACTAACGGGATCAGGTGGTCATGTTCGCTGACTTGGTTGATGTATTTCATCGTATCCTAAATGCGTGGATCGATGCTCATGATGTCAATCACTGGATTGTCTGGACTAGACTCGATTATTTACAGACCGGCATCATACAGCTGGAATATTGCTGAATCCAGCGTTAAACAACAAACAAACAAACAAACAGTACACTGGATCTATATGCTTGGTTATGCGAATGACACGACTCTTAAAATAGCTATCCAATCAATTTACATTAATATGCGAGAGAAACACTGAGGGAAGCTACTGATAATGTCATGTCATCATCATCATCATCATCATCATCATCATCATCTTCTTTAGAGAGGTATTACTCAGAGGATGTATGATTAGAGTGTTGCAATCTCATATAAGGGGCGGTCGGGTAGCCTAGTGGTTAAAGCGTTCGTTCGTCACGCGGAAGACCCGGGTTCGATTCCCGACAAGGGTACAATGTGTGAAGCCCATTTGTGGTGTCCCCCGTCGTGATATTGCTGGAATATTGCTAAAAGCGGCGTAAAACCTCACTCACTCACTCATATAAATTTACCGTTCATTGAAGTTATTTAATTACATTTCTTAGAATAGCCGCTAGAATAGTGCCGCCAGTGTTCCCTGCAGAAGAGGGCATTAATATTCTGATCTGTTAGTGAACAGAATGATGTAGATACAAGTGACATATCTATTTCCATTATGATCAGAAATCTCTGCTAAAAGCAGAGTCCATTGTACCACTAAGTCAGGCTAATCCCACCTCTGTGTCCGTGAACGCTGACGGTGGTCTTCTGTCATCTTACCATCGTTACCACCCCACGGGCTTGGAGGGACTGACTGCCTCCGTGGTCTCGTGGATAGAACATCTGCCGGGAGAGTGGAAAGTCGGGGGTTCAGTCCCCGAGAAGTTAAGATTAAGAAGTTGGAAAATGTTACTTGTTGTTACTCCGTCTGGCGTTCAACATTAAGGCGACAAAACTGAAGACCCGGAGGATGTCTAAGTGGAGTATTCATGTTAAACTGCGGTATGGTATATCCTTGGGCTAGCACTATTAAGTTGACATTAGACCGGACTAGTGCAAGCACACACACACGCAGGCACGCACGCAGGCACGCACGCACGCACGCACGCACTTCGGTATAGAAGTGTGATGATCTTGAACGCGACGTTAAACCCCGTTTTAGGTCATCTTACCTGATGATGGGACGTGTTGTATACAAAAAGTACTGATTATTAATATCACAGTACTATTAATGTGGGCCCAGGATAGAATAGATCCGCAGAAACAAAATGTGGTCAGGCACGGTGCCTTGTATTCGTCGTGTCATCATGAGACTGTGTTCATAATGTCACTCACTGGTTTGACTGCTCCAGACTCGCTGCTCGCTGCCTTGATTGTCTGCGTGCCATCATTCCATAATGAGACGTTGCTCATAATATCACTCACTGGTTGGTCTGTTCCAGACTCGATTGTATTGTAAAATAGACTGGATATTCAAGAATGATAAAACACCTTACATGCGGAAAAAGACCAAGAAATAATTCCATGTACGACGTCCACCTTGACGAGGGGGCACGGGTGTCCAAGTCGCAATTCACTGAGCGGAGTTATCTACCCTAGGCGTACCAGAACCCTAGGATTGTGGTTGCATTCCTAGATTTACGCTTATCATGTGTCAAGGTTAGTCAGCACTAATCAGTGCTCGTTTTTTACCAAAGTGTGCAAAGTGGATAGGTCTGCTACCTACCAGGGGATGTTTACATTCGCTGGAGACATTTTTATTCCATTCTCAAAATGGCCGCATGGTCAGCCATATTGGGAACCCTATGTCTTACCTCTAGTCTGCCACGTTCACCAGTGAGTGAGCGAGTGACTGAGGGTGTGAGTGAGTGAGTGAGTGAGTGAATGAGCAATATTCACGGCGGGGGACACCAGAAATGGGCTTCACACATTGTACCCATATGTGGAATCGAACCCGGACCTTCTGCGTGACGAGCGAACTCTTCAACCACTGGGCTACCCCACCGCCCCTTCATCAAGTTATGAAGTGCAATATGGGGTCAAGTTAGAATATACTGGGATCCGCTTCCGTTGAGTGAGTAGGATTTTGATCCTTCTTTTCAATATTCCATCAATATCACGGCGGTAAAAACAAAAATAAATGCACTTATTAATTAATAAACAAATCACATGAATGAATTCGGTTGCTTGAAGGTACGTGGTATGAGAAGGTATGGGCCAAGTTGTCTCAGGTGCCGAATCTCAACATGTCCGGAAGTAGCATTGCCACAACCCTCTGATGAGGAGTTCCAACATGTGGCGCATAAGTTAACATATTTCTTAACGTTCTTCTGTACTTATAAGAAGCAGAATAAAAACAATGATCACACGAATTTTTTTACAGAAAACATCTTGCACGAATGCATTTTTTGTCACAGACAATCTGAAGCGTACTCCTGTTTCTCAAGCATTTTCTAGGACAATGTTTTTTACGATAGAATTCCAGGCAGCCACCCCAGAATATCAAACGGTGGGTCCCTAATTAGCCTTTGGAATTAAATCCTCATTTAACAAGGTGACTTGTGTCTGTTGAGGCTTTTTTCCACAGTACAACACACAGTGATGTGTCTGTTTGTTGTTTAACGCCGCTCTCAGCAATATTCCTGCCATATGACGGCGCCATGAGGCTGGACCAGACAATATTACGAGCACCGCCTCACGCCATCGGGGTACGAGGACTACGCAATCAACCAAGTCGCTCATCCTGACCACCCGCTCCATTAGGATCAATTTTAACCCGTAGCCCATGCTTGTCGTAAGCGGTGACTGTGCTTGCCGTAAGCGGCGACTGTGCTTGTCGTAAGCGGCGACTGTGCTTGCCGTAAGAGGCGACTGTGCTTGTCGTAAGCGGCGACTGTGCTTGCCGTAAGAGGCGACTGTCCTTGCCGTAAGAGGCGACTGTGCTTGTCGTAAGAGGCGCCTGTTCTTGTCGTAAGAGGCGACTGTGCTTGTCGAAAGAGGCGACTGTGCTTGCCGTAAGAGGCGGCTGTGCTTGTCGTAAGAGGCGACTGTGCTTGTCGTAAGAGGCGGCTGTCCTTGCCGTAAGAGGCGACTGTGCTTGTCGTAAGCGGCGACTGTCCTTGCCGTAAGAGGCGACTGTGCTTGCCGTAAGAGGCGACTGTGCTTGTCGTAAGAGGCGACTGTGCTTGTCGTAAGAGGCGACTGTGCTTGTCGAAAGAGGCGACTGTGCTTGTCGTAAGAGGCGACTGTGCTTGTCTTAAGAGGCGACTGTGCTTGTCGTAAGAGGCGACTGTGCTTGTCGTAAGAGGCGACTGTGCTCTTCGTAAGAGGCGACTGTGATTGTCGTAAGATGCGACTGTGCTTGTCGTAAGAGGCCACTAACGGGATCGGGTGGTCAGGCTCGCTGACTTGTTTGAAGCATGTGATCGTATCGGAACTGCGTGGTCAATGTTCACGATGTCAATCACTGGGTTGTCTGGTCCAGACTCGATTGTTTACAGACCGCCGTCATATAGCAGAAATATATTGCTGGGTGCGGCGTTAAACAACCAACACACAAACAAATTAACCAGGAATCCCCACGCGTCGACTGTGATTTGACTGAATCTGTTAAAAGAGACTCACTCACTCACTCACTCACATTGTTGATCATCATAGTCTGGTTCTGGTACTGGTGTCGCGTCACGGCACAGGAGACATCTGACGTTGTTTACAAACCATATCTTCCGTCGCTGAAACGTGCCAGCAAAGTCCATCTCCAACAAGACGGCTAGCACAAGATATTCACGGAAAATGCCAAGGCACTTTTGCGAGAAAATGAATAGAGACATTGTGAGAGTTTTATTTGCAAACGATGCGAAACTCCCCGGGAGGTAAATTGCCAGTAATGCGTGCCTTCATATCGTCTCATCCCTCCTCACACACAAGACAATATATCTTGCCAGTGAACGCAATGTGTTTTCATTGTAGGGCTTTCATTTCCGTAACTTATCATTGACGTGAATTATATTCAGACATTTCTGGAATTTATCTTCTGGGTCGGTTACTTATTAAGAGATTGTTGGTAGTGACACTTCCTTCTGGAGGGCATGCTCAAGAATGACTTGATTGTGGTTAGAAAAAGTAGTCGACATCATAATTTCGAGAAGTTGTAATTTCTTTAGATGCGTGCTGTGTTATCTTGTTTTGGGTGATTTATGTAGAAAAACATCGCGCGGAAACGTTTTCGGTTCAAAAAATTATATCTTGCCAAGGGTAGTTACTGAGCTATGAAGGATTGGTGTTCGACCTTAATTCGCAAATCTCTAAAAAGAAAAGAAATGTAGTATTTTATTATTTCAATTATAATGATTGACTACAATGCATGCACAATATAACGTTGCCTGTTCTTTGGTATGGTGCATAACGCGTGTCTCTGTGAGTGAGTGAGTGAGTGAAGCAGTATGCCTGCTAATGTACGGCGCTTGGAAAGTAGTGTCCGGTCTGGACCAGGTAAACCCATTGGGAAGAACGTGAGCACTGATGCGACCATCGGGGTATGATGGAATACTAGAACAGCCAGCACCATCTTATTCGGCCCACCTTGTCATACTAGTGATATCTATCTAAGTGCATGTGAATGCAAAACAAGACTGAACTTACAGGCTAGCAGACCCTTAACCTCGGAACTTACCAAAGTACCTGGCATACGCAACCTGTCTGGCAAAAGAAAGAATACACCCATGTTTGATGGTGGCTAAACCCGACACAAACAAGAAGTGGTTACTCGATGATGATGTATTTGATTAGGCTATGATAATTGTGTTTGGGTGTTTGCAGAGTTTAGGCGTTTTCAACCCAATAACCTTTTGCCAACGTTTGTATTTTTTTGGTCAAATATAGTTTTCAAGTGTGTACTTACTTGAACCTAACAGTTTATCCGGTGATGCTGCTTAGAATAAAGGAATAGGGTCATTTTTAGCATATGTTTTCTGAAAACAAATGTCTATCGAATGTGAATTATGAAACGGGTAAATGTGAGCGTAGAATTTGTTCATTTGTCTACGAATCTACACGAGAGCGGGGCATGAACATACACCTCTCTGTTCTTGTGGGTTACATCGCTGACTTCGTGCTGGCGACTAACCGCCTCCGTCTGAGAGAGTGGCTTCGCATCCCGCACGGCACTCATCCCCCAAAAGTACTAGAATTTGGGCTTTATTAAAAAAGTGTTATCCAAATATAACATTTGTTACATTTGACCACTTTCCAAAAGGCATAGTGAACTTCCTTTTCTTATTTAACATCAGACAGAAGTGCTGTCGGAAGCTGCACACCTTGACGATGTCTATGCAAATTTCATGAATATATGCCGCCGGCAAAAGAAAGTAAACATTTGGAAATTCACACTTCACTGTGTGTGGTGCAATTGCGATCCTATGTTCCTTGAGACGCCACGTGCACGTCGCCTGTTGTGGGACACTCATTGACATGATGCATGTCAAATCGCCTATGATACCCCCATCAAATACATCACCATCGAATAACCATTTCTTGTTTGTTTCATTGTAGCCACCTTCAAACATGGGTGTATGTGTTGTTTTGCCCGCAGTTTTTTACAATAAATTTCTGAGACGAGTGAGTGAGTATGGTTTTACCCCACTTTTAGCAATATTCCAGTAATATCACGTCAGGGGACACAGTTGGTTTGTTGTTTAACGCCGCGCTCAGCAATATCCCAGCTATATGACGGGGTCTGTAAATAATCGAGTCTGGACCAGACAATCCACTGATTGATATCATGAGCATCGATCCACGCAAATTGGATCGATGACGCGCTTCAACCAAGTCAGCGAGCCTGACCACCCGATCCCGTTAGTCGCCTCTTACGACAAGCATAGTCGCCTTTTAAGGCAAGCATGGGCTGGTGAAGACCTATTCTACCCCGGAACTTCACGGGTCTTAGGGGACACAGGAATTAGCTTCACACATTGTACCCATGTGGGGAATCGAACCCGGGTATTCGGCGTGACGAGCGAACACTTTAACCACTAGGCTACCCCACCGCCCCTCTTTGAAACAAAGGATCCGGAGTGTGGACAAATGTACTCGCGTGGTACCCGTTAGTAAACCACATCCTAACTGCGTAGATGATGTGACTTAGAGAAACTCCTACACCATAGACCAAGATCAAGTTCATCAAAGTCTTGTGAAATCATTCGGTCGGCGATGAGAGTTCATATTTTGATATTAGACGCATTTAATCGCAACGACTTACAATGACTGAACTTTGTGCGTACACTTCAATGAATTAGCTTTAAAGACACACGTGTCATAGTCTCAAGGTGACATGCTTAAACGTGTGATCCTGTGACAATTGAATATCATTTTACAAAACAATCAGGTTAATCAAAACAGTGTGAACTCCTGAGACATGCACGACACAGGTGAGGCAACAGCAACATCGTAAATTACAATGCATCACGCTGTTATGACGGTGCACAGTGTTTTCCGATATTAAGTTGCACCCTTTAGGCGATGTGTGACCAATCTGTCATGTGTGCATGATTTGTAAATAACGCCATGATATTGTAATATGAATGTTGTGAAATTTACACACAACCCGCCCACATTTTACTACGTATTCATGCACCAAGATATGGGTGAATTAGTCCAATTTCTTGAGGGGAAATGTACTGTGGTCGCCAGATCGGTTAGACGCCCAAATGAATCATAACAAAACGAAACTAAAATATTTCGGTGTGAAATTGACAATGACATGAATGACACGGCGGTTTCACGCCAAGCTTAACGAGTTGTCGTTAACCGATAAACATTTGAACTTTCAGCTATGTTTTTTACATTTCAATGTACTAGGCGGTCTTGCTCGATGTAGGAAACATTATGTGAAATGAACTTTTGAAGACGAGTTCCGCTGTGATTCACTGTGGAGTTTCACGCTCCCATAAAACGGTATTACCCAACATAATCCCCCTAACATGTGAGTCATAGTACAAATGATTATATATGGCTATTATCTTATACCAATCTGTGTCGGTGGATGTAAATTCTCAGATTGCCTCCCCCGCCTCTTGCCGGGTTTTGAATCACGGCGATAGAACAAGGAAAAGCGGCTTATAATTGCGCCATTTTGACCTTGTGTCTCTGTGGGTTAAATATGTAAGGGTGACGTGTATACGGAGGACGAGTGTCGATTTTTCAACTCACGTTGAGTGTGAATGAGAACAGCGAGAGGTGTTGTGATTTCGGCGACCTCTTGTTCAGTGCGTTTGCCTCTTATATAGACCATGTTCTTTCGAGTATTGTGTCTCGGTGCACCCCAAATTCCACGTACATGCCGCGCGACCCCGCTACACGGATCTGCGCAGTTCATAATATGTTTCGAGAGCACTTTCCGTGAGAAAGTATTTTAATAGATTTTGGCAAAAAAAAACAAACGTGAATTGAATATATGTTCATACAAGTGTTGGTTTAATGCATTGCGTTGTTGGGAGGTTCTTGTGAAGCGGACGTAGCTAAAAACCTAATATTCAATTAAGTATGGCCTAGTAAGTGTCGATTAACGGGATCGGGTGGTCAGACTTGCTGACTTGGTTGATGTATGTCATCGTATCCTAATTGCGGAGATCGATGCGCTTGATGTCAATCACTGGGTTGTCTGGTCCAGACTCGATTATTTACAGACTGCCGTCATATAGCTAAAATATTGCTGAGTGCGCTGTTAAACAACAAAAACAAACAATGACCTAATGAACAGGTTATCCGAAGTATCGTACACAAATATTCACATTTTACTGGCCCTTTATATACAAGAACATGTCAACTACAATATACATCCCATAATTAAATATGAATATATACCGTAAACTAAGTATTTGATATATATCGACATATGTTATCTTAGAACACGGCTAGGTTCAAGATTTACATGACTTGGTGTAAAATACATTTTATGTGTTAACTTAATTAACACACTGTACCAGTGTCAAGTTAATTAATATTACGTAAACGTGTCAAGTTAATTAATAAAGGGGAAATACGAGTTCGACATTACTTTAATAAAGCGTTGTTGCCTCATCAGCGTATGACGTCGAATATCACCACTATAAGCAGTTTGAAATACACCGGCGAAACAGAGACGAGTGTACTTGTTGAATGTCTGTATACCTAGAGTGAGAATCGAGTGGGCTTCGAAGGCCGGTTGGGCTACTACTGAACGCGTGACTGTGTGGTTAGATGGCTTGTGCAAGTGGTAAGCTTGTTTCGGTAATAAGAATGGGCTTACATGTAACATGTACTACTCTAAATGCTGTGTGAGCCTCCCAGTCCATGAGTCTGGCGAAACAACTGCACGTAGCTCACAAACCACTCTCTCTCTCTCTCTCTCTCTGAGAGCGATACAAACTGCACCGAATGACCTAGGTAATCTGTCATCGAGGCAAGCCATTGACAGAATTGAATAGCTTCCATTTCATTGGTCGGGCTCCCTGCCAATCAGAATTGAGGGGCGGAGCTACAGTAGATAAACCCAAGGCTTTTTCTGCTCGATGACTACGGGCTAGGGAATTGGAACAGCGAGGCGGGTGTAATATCGATGTGGTAGAATGTGCCTTGAAAACAATTTGTATTGTTTTGTTATTAAACTTTTGAATAAACACAAAGCTCTTTGCCTAAAGCGTGAATATCACATAATTTGACTCACTGATTACCTATTACTGTTCATGTTAAACAATGCTTGCTTTTCGAACACTATGAAAACCCGCGCGTCCGCGACCGCTGCACTGTTTGTCCATAAACTTGTCCTGTTAAATTCAACTGCTTCTTTAGCCTCTGATTCCTGACGCCGGTGTTGTTTCATATGGGCTGCCTCTAAACACAAACTGATACATGCTTTGTTGACGAAAACGAAGGTATTTGAAGCAAATACCCTCGCCAAGTTCAGGTGCACGATCAACTGACAGACTTCAAGTCGCACGTTTTCTTCCGTCCTCTGTGAGAAACAAATGAAAATGAACATCCCTCATTCACTATCGTTTTAAACCCCAGGCTGCACTCAATGAACCCATTGTTTACAACTTGAAAACATTTATGTAACTATCGAGATGGTTCTATACACAAGTATCATTTCTGGCTAAGTTGTATTTTTAGCCGCTATTGTATCTGAATTGGTAAATATATTTATAAGAAGACACAGGCATTGTTAAAGTGCTAAAACTTGATATTAAAATGATGCCTAGCTCAGGTAATCTTTCACGAAATTTCCCTGAACCGAGATTATATAGGTTATAATGTACCCGGATAATAAAGCACCCCAAACAATGAGGATTATTTGTAATTGTAAAGATAAACTCTCTAGGTTCAACACGATGTGACTTTCGTATAGTACAAATCACCACTGCAAGAACCTTCACAAATTAACCGGGTATAGTTTTATCAATAAAACATCAGAAATAAAACTTCTAATTCTGTTGTCCCTGAAACCAGTCCTAAAATGAATGATGCGGTACCTTCCTATTGCAGACAAATCCATAATAAAGACAAATCATGTCAATTTGACTCCATATTTTTTTCCGTACAAACTTTGGAAGAATGTTTATTGTCAAAAGAACGAGTGAAAATAACATACGAGTGAAATGTAGGAGACACAGAGGACATAATACGCAGGAATGGGAACAAAAGTCATACCGAGTGAAACACTCGAGTACTGTCCGAAGCTAAACTTCCTAACGCGTACGGAAACAGGGTAGTGTCCAGATTGTTATGATATCGCACTTTCAAGTACATACAAGTTCATAAAAATAATCTACGAGATCAATTGAAACCTTTGCGTTCATTTCAATTACCATATAATAGAGGGTCATTACACGAGAAGACCTTTAAACGTGAAATACGTTCTCTGAGTGGACATAGATTTCATCATCAACGGGAAATCGCGACACATAAAACAGAGACGAGCGACTCATCAACACAACTTTCAAACCCGTTCATCGTGTATGTATGTCAAGAGAAATTTACATTCTGAGCCTCAATACCTATTGTCATTCAACAGCTGAGAGAAATTGATCCGGCTTCATTTCAATCAATCATCGGTACGTATTACGATTGTCATGTTTTCCGCATGCTTGAATTGCAGAAAAATCTAATTCCAATGTTGTAAAATACGGCGATTTTTTTTATAAATCAAAAACATACAGTTAAAACATATATATGTGGGGATGCGCGTTTATTAATCCTATATAATAATACATGTTTAATTACTCATTTCAATACTCACGAGATTTAGACCTAACGATCAAAGTTAAAATCCAATATGAAATGACCAATTATTGAAACTCGGCACGGAGACTAGGTTCTTACAAGCACACAAACAAGACCCTACTGTCATATTTCCAACTCCGAATTTTTAGCAAGGTTGATTTGCATAAACGTCAAACCCCAAATCCTATAATTTTCTTATGGCATAATTCTATGTTTGGTATGGAGAACGTATGATTGACCGGTATTTCAGCTGAAGCAACAGCTGATTGGATCAGAGCAGCAAGTAACAAACCTAACATCTCCACCTTCTGTGTTTATGTATACGTGCGCTCATTCTGCACGGGCTGACCCTATTTAAGTGAATTCGTCTATTGCTTCGCTCAGTAAGCGGACCGCCAAGCTCCGAGTAAGATCGGGCCGAGGTGCGAACAACTCTACAGTTGAAGTCACGCCACGGTACAAGCGCGGCCGGCCTCCACAGCGAGAAGACGGGAAGCTCCACAGCTTCAGTAAAACCGTTAGTCCGAGCTCAGCATCCCTCGCTGTATTACGACGACTGTTCCACGCCTCGGAGGGCGCTACCTTCTGGCCCAGTGGACTTGATATAGAAGTTTTTTTTCTGTGGGATTTTCAGACGCAATGGCTGAGTCGGTGTTGAGACGTGTCGCATCCCATGGCCGGACTCTTCTTGTCCGTGGACAGAGAAACTCCGTTGGCGTTCGCCGTGTTTTTACCGAAGCGTCCGATTCTTCGGACTTATCTTTAACTGATGCATCCCCAAGGAGTTTTGAGGACTTGCCTGGTCCCACGGGACTGCCCGTTGTTGGGACTCTACCGGAGTATTTTCGGAAAGCTAACAAGGGACAAATGCACGAAGTTCAGGTAAGCTTGTTTACGTTTTCCCTCTAGTAGTAATCTCAGCAGTAGTATAGTAACTCACCGCTGACTTAGCCCCACGTGTTTGCTGTGCAAATTGGTACGCGTAATTGTTGATTATATAAACTGTCGGTGGGCAGGTAAGCGCTCCGTGTGAGTGGATGTGTGGACTTGTATGGTATTTTTGTGTTAATATACAGACAAGGCGCCGTGGTAGAAATGCAACAGACATACCCGACAGTGTAGAATGACATACAGGAATCTTGCTGTGGCGAGTTCGAGCTAGCGTCTTTGTCCGGGTGCGTCTTATGACAAAGGGGGAGGGGTGGAGCGTCTATTCACAAAGGGGAGGGGTGTATCCCCCCAAGGGGTGCAACTGACAGCGTAACGTGTCCAACGTACTGGTAAAAAGAACACCAGCTGCCCATTATATAAGGGTGTCGCCACACCACATTTAACAGAGTTCTATCAGTGTAGTAAGATTTCTTTACGCGACGTTAAAACAAGCATGGCATGATTTCCACCCTTTCGAAACCTGAATTGTTTCAGTGATTAATCATGGGTTAATCCAACCACCATTGCTAAAAATATACCCGTAAACAATACTTTCTCATGAACACGTAACGTGCGGGTTTTCAATAGAAATGCTTAAGAAACGGCAAAATCTTATCAGTTACATGCACACGTTTGAACAGATGATCTGTACTCCAAATCTCACGCCATTGACAAGCCGTTCTCCGATAACTGAACATACGATATGAGCCACACATACCTCCTGAAACATTTACCAGGTAAAAGAACCCCGGAGCTAACAGCATGGTGCATGTTCCCTTACACAGTTCTTATGACATTTCTATAGGGCAGAGATAGGATTTGTCCGCACGACGAACTAAGGGTTCTGGTATGTACTCAAAACAGTGCAAGCTCCGTGTGTCAGCAGCGGCGGCGGCGGCGGCGGTCTCTAAGCGCGTTCTCGGTCCTGACCGGCGGCGGCTTCAGCAACGTCCCGTGTCCACCTCACCAGGCTGGGCCTCGTGTTTACCTTTCACATGCCTTCAACACTGATCCTCTCAAGACGTCTTTTCCATTGATACTCTTTTAGACACATGCCACAGCGTAACTTTCCTTTAAACCGCTACTCGGGCAAATTTAACACGTTAATGATTCCGACGGTGTTTAACGGCTGTTTATTTTACCATTTCATTACATGGACCGTTCACGCTCTGGTTAGCATAGATATGTTTCTGTATAAAAGGGAGGTTGTAAGTTCAATAATACCCGTGTGCGAAATACGCTACAGTCGGAAAGCGCAGGTTAAATCTTCTATATCAGTCAGTCAGTTCAATAATACATTTGTTATATCACATCAGGCAAAATCGGAGCCTGGCTTAAACAACTTCTGTTAACGCCAAGACACAATGAAACAGATATGTTAGTCGTTACCTTTGAATTTCAATAGAAACGACGTTACAATATACTAACACTGCAGCGAACAGTGGGCAAGGGTCAGTGAGCTCCCGATCGCAGGCCAAAAAGACACTGCCGGTTTAGTAGTATTCTTTCTCCTTGGCTCTAAACCCGGCCTCCCGATGACCAAAGTCGCTTAGCCTATTATATACGTGCTAATAGATTTCTCACTAGTATGAAAGCCCATTGAGGACATCACTCAGCAGGTAGTGGTTATAAACGTTGTACGTGGACTCCGATCCGAGAAAGACAGCCACGAACGTAAATACTTATTGAAACGGCCCATCAGAAGGGTGTTTCTCATTAGAAATTCCCATACATTTCTTTGTATTCTAGGTAAGTCTCATTTGCGCGTCGAAAATGATGAGAATGGCTTCGTCTATTATACCGCGACAATAACTCGTCGTAATTCGTCTTCACTCTGAATGGAAATATAGAGGCATATTTAAATCGGCAAGTCAGGCAGTGTCTTGAGATTGTTCAGGCTGAAGAAGAAGCCACCACGTGCTCAGTTCGCTAACCCATCCGCGTTATCCAAGTGCAGATAGATGTGGGATTGTTGAGTTTGGAGCCAGGAACTAAACTGGTTTGTAATTTCTGTGGATACGCGAGGTATGTGGGAGGATGTCGAGCAATACGGAAGTGTTTTCACTGGGTCTAAATACATTACAAGCTTGCCAAGAATTATAAGCACTTTGCCTAATTGTAGTTCTGCTGGTGTGTTTATTACAAACGCTCTGTTGTTACGAACAGATTGAAAACATTATCCGCGTAGACTTGAAATATTTAGAAACTGTTCACCTGGCCATTCCAAGTTTTCAACATTTTATAATTAACAATAGACATTCTTGTTTTGGGCCCTTGTCTATTACAAAACGCTGTCCTAAATGTGAGTTTGTTTGAGGTAACGCTGTTGAAAACATTTTAGGACTTTTAAAAGCAATAACATTGATAGAGGTCTGTGGCAAGGTGGTATACTACTACCCTATTTCTTAACGTCCGATGCTTATTTTCTGTTATCGGAGAAACATACTACCATCCAATTTCTTTACCCTAATTACTGAAATATTCTTATGCGACAATACTGACCTCGTGATAATGAAACTGTTTAAAAGGCAAAGTGACTGTTGTGATACCCCTCGTAGGAACGAGGAGGTAAGATAGTGTAGTAAGATAGAAAGTCTCGGCAGTAGGGCGTGACGCTAGGGGACACGTGTGTGTATTGTGATGTCTGACAACAGCAGGGACCAGCCTCATGTTTCACCTGTCGACTTATAGCCCGTGTTCCTCGACTGGTCGAGTTAGCCGCGCGGAACGTCAAAACTGTCACACTAACTCACTCCAACAAAGTCGCTGTTACACCCACCCGCGTGTGATGTGATGTCATTGTCATGTCGTTGTCATGTCATTGTCATGTTTTAAATGATAATGACATAACTATGGGATGTATATGACATTTATATTTCATCATGTTGGATAACAGGCATCTTTAAGACTGCAGTTCATTAAATGATAAATAGCGTAAACGTTAACAATCGTTACGTGATTTTGCAAGGTTGTACATATGGTATAGTCATTTATTCCCGGTTATCAATACATTAATTATACAATTTACTCTGCACATTGATGCATTGAACTCAAGGATTTCCTGAATAAAATCTACCAATTCACTAAAGCATGTGTGATAATGTATCCAAATATATTTCACCACATGCTCATCCGATGACACGGCGGCATGGCACAATGTTCGGCACACCATCATATAGCAACAATTTAAACCTCCGTCTCATTTCCATTCATCATATTTTACAACCAAATATTTTCCGACTTTGGGTACCACTCGTTTCTGCCGAACCGGCCCTAGGTTTGGGCTGATTAGCTGTGATAATCCATCATCAAAGCGCCACTAATGTCTCCAGAGAGACGCGTTGGCTTGAACAATCCGGGACATTTGCCTAGTGTTTTACACACCGGCATTTGACGTTTTTTGAACCCCTTGCACTAGATGACGTTTGCTGAGCATTACGCATGTATTGGTTCAATGGCAGGAGACTATACGAGGGCGTTTTTTAGAGGTCAAATTTGATACTGTGAAAGGTAACGATTTAGAACAAAAAAATAAAGAAAAACAACAGCATAACTTTGTAGTGTCTTCACGCAATATAGATTTGATATACTGACATCTGTGTATCTCATTACAACAAGGAATAAAGTAAGTACTTTTGTCAGAATACGTCCAGTATAACCCAGCCTTGTATTGATGTACACTCAAAGGTTCATAGTTGCGAGGGACGTGATAATCCATTATAATTCTTTAATTCAGCTAGTTTTAGAAATAATATTCTTTTTAAAGTGAGCTGTTTGAACGTGCCTTGTACCAATTACCCGTTGGGGCAGCGATCCAAGTTCCCGCTTATTCCCAGCTAGCTGAACGACCCAATTTCGGTGTAAAATGTCTTCAAGGCAAAAACACCTTTTGAACCAGTTTACCTCAAAATGATAACATTTAAAAACATTTTTGGAAGAAATGATTGGAATGTTTTTACCGAATAGCAAGAGATGTTACGTGGGTTAGATGTTGCTGTGTGCACGAGTGGGCTGTTTTTCAAGTTACCGTTGGACGTCCTAAATACCTGTCCTCTAGTGAATTGATCTCGATGGCAAATATGATAGGTGACACTCCGAGAGTACGGTGTGAGATAGCTATGCCAGTCATATTGACATGAAATAACTTGGCCTTGAAGTCTCTGGCGGTGATGCCCCTGGGATGCTTGTGAGATCGCAGATGGCCTTAACATTATCTCAATTTGGAGAACGCTATGCGGCAAATAAGCGTACATTATCTGTGGTCTGTGACACCAGACTGGTTTATTTAACTGATAAATATACGTGATTCCTTCCCCAGAGTAGTCAATAGTTTTGAAAATTAAAATGTAGATTCAATTCTTGTTCTGGTTAATTTCGACGTTGTCAAGGTCACGTGATTTTACCCAAGTTGTGTGTAAATGCAGTGGCGTTTCTCAGCGTTTCCCTCGAGATACGTCATATACGTATTGAATTTTTGTGTGTGCAATGACGCCAACGGTCCGAGTGACGTTAACGTCAACGGCGTGAGTGACGTTAAGTAGGCACTGTCAGAATCGCGAACACGTCAGCCAAGATAAGGCTTAGGGAAGTCAACAACTGAAATTGTTCTCGTTGTGCAACGGGGGAGACTATCTCAGTGTGGTAGAGATAGATGGCGTTTGTAGGAGGAATGGAACATGTGGTTCAATTCTTGCTTGTTGATGTACGGTCCGTCAATCCACGGCAGAAACAGATGCAAATATTCATCGCTAACCTGCTCACACTTAAGTTTGGTATCTGGCCCTTGGCCACGTGTTGCTAACCCTATGTTCATAACTAAGTTATATTAAAATACGTTTATGAGAACTACCCTACAAATATACATCTTAAACGATTTTCTACTTTTCTGATTTGTCAAAGACGTTGGGTACAAAAGTTATTTCAAAAAGATATATATTACCCAAAAAACATTGTTTTCGCAGCTTTGATTTAACCGTGTCAAATTTAGATTTCAAGTCGTACATTCAGCACACCCCACGTGTTGAAGCGGCACACAGGGGCCTTCCTAATGAATGAAAGAGAATTCAAATCGGATGTTCAATGTAGCGCCCTGGATAACAGCATGGACATACTATGTAAATATACAAACCTCATCCCTTCACTCACGAGCAGGCTTTGACCTAGAACCCTTTCTAAAAGTCCAACTCCAAACTTAGTTCGGAGTTCACATCACGTTCTTAACATTTCTGCTTGGAAGCTACAAACATCTTTGTGGTCGGGCACACGGCTCAGTGAAGCCTGTTTGTTTGTGCCATCATATTTGAAAAGCTCAGGTGGTCAAATGAAATAGGCTATCTCTCCCTAGCCAGTGGTCAAGCGAAGATTTAGCAGGTTTTGTTTGAGTCCTACGTCTTGCAGTAATGTGTTACAAGGTCCCAGCACGACCAACAGCATGGAGCGGAGGACAAATGACAGCCTTAAACGCTAGACCTTAATATCGGTAGAGAATCAGTACTTCAAACATTGACAATTACCCCGGCAAACCAAGCCAAAAACAATTCTAAGATTGACTTGTGATTCGGCCAAACATTCAAAAGGTCGCTGTCTGTTTAGAGTGGAGTCAATTCGGCAGAGAGTGTTCTGACGTTTATTAGCTATCGCGCGTTTCCGGGGCTTATATAGTCTACTACAGGGGAAAGATCTTTTCGTTTACACGACACCTTTCGTTTCCTCATTACCGCCATTTAATCCAGAACTAAGTGGCATTTTCTCTACAAATATTGCTGGTCATAGGTAAGAGGCACGGAAGGATAGCATATCCTTGTCGGACTCCCAGCAACCTCCACGTGGAACAGTGTTTTCTTTCATGGCTACATATCTCGAATACGTAATGGATCTTGGATACTGTTCACTTAAACATTTTTTGAAAGATTTTGTTTGACGCATATGATTTAGACAAAGGACACAGAACTATGTTGATGAATTAATTAGGTTAGAAAAATCAAGAATTAAACCGATGAATCCTAGATGTAAATGTGTGTTACTTTTTCGAATCTGGTATAGGATCGAGGGTGTAGTAAAGTAGGGTCTTACTTTAGATGGAGGTACCCCTTTTAATGCCCCGCATCTAACAAGGAAACCAGCAAGCTTAACAATTCTCACGTGCCCTCTATAGAATTTGGCCCAGAATAAGGTACACCTTTCTGTAAACAATTGTGAAAACACTTAAAAACATTCGTAGCTGTGCCTCTTAGGAATAGATACGATGTTATTTTCAGACTCTCCTTATGAAACTGTGGCAAGCCAGGTATTTTACAAGTGTATTTGTACGAATAGTTGGCCAGAGGCTTCTAGCAGTATAGAGCTGCAGATGTCGGAGCTCCCATCTGCGAGAGATCTTCCCCACCTCCACAACGCCTTGTTACATACGTCTATGGGCCAATGAGCAAAAAAAGAGAACACGCTTTTCTCTTTCCAAGCGATGTAAGAGATTTTGAACAGTAGATACACATCATCCCCGACGTATGAATGGATATGTCCCCCGCAAATTGTTTTAACCCTATAACTGTCGACACATTCCGTACGAACAAGAACCGTCAACACTCCACACTTCCCACAGGAGTGGCTCATTTATGAATGAGACTGTCTTTGTGACTTTTGTCCTGAAAATACGTAATGAATTAACAGTTAATAAAAATATTAATATTCCACGAAATGTATTAAGCTGACCCGGCACCTGACCCATATTCTAATCAGATTATAGGATGAGATCACTGGTATGTTGAACATGGTTGGGAATTGAAAATAGATGTATTTTGCAGTTGTTTAGATTCGTGCAAATCACCCCAGTTTTTATTTGGGTCCGAGAGGCCTTCTTTATTCTCGTGGTATCACATTTCGCGGGTCGGGACTTTCTAGTAGTGTGTTCTGTTTCCACGGGCTGGAGGGGACGAAAAGGGCAATTACCGTACTTCAATAGAAGTTTAGTCTCTGTGCTATGTTTTCTTTGTCCCTTGCGCTGGCCGAATAAGACGCGAGTTTTCTCCGACCCCAGAAAACGTGCTTCATCCTCGTCAATCCCCGAGTTTCTTTGAACCCTAACAATTTAAGTGTAACATCGCAATGGACATTTGCATTTGACAAATTCCTTCGGCCGTCTAATTGAAAAGCCCGAGTCAGGCGCTTTGAGAAGGTTAGCTTACGTCTTTACGGGGCGAAGAGCTGTACATGAATCAGTATCGTCAGTAAATAACTTTATTAAATTTTAGTTTAATTTAAAACCTTGCAGTATTTCAAGTGCCTTTCTTTTTATAGGTAGTTTTTAAGCTTGTTGCGAGGAACAGTCCATCTCTTTGTAGTGGAGTCCAATGTCATTAGAAGTGTCAGGTATTTGGACAAAGTCACCAAAAATAAGCAAATAAACAGGGTTTGCAGGTTCCCTGGGTATCGAATGAGGTCCTTCAACGTAACCCCTTGTCATTTTTCGCACTTAGCAAGCCCCCAATTACCCACTGTTAGTCACAGCCGACGCACTATCCGGAGGATCAGAAGAGTCTTTGTAATACGGGCCCAGGGAGAAGACAACCTTGCAGTTACCCCTACGCCAAGGCGAAGCGTGGGATGTTTACGACCACGTGCCCAGATCCCTAACAAAAGCTGAACTGAGTGATTGATTCATCATCCAGCGTGGCAGCATTCTAACAGCCTGTAGGGGTCAGCTTTAGGGGTCTGCATTGTCCTCTGCAACAGGGCCGTACACGAGAGGACAATGCGGGTTTGTGTCGACCTATTGTCCTACCCCTCCCGTGTGTCTTCTACATAAAAAATGTCCTTTAACCCTATGGCCTTATGACAGCCCTACCCTATTAGCATCTTCCGTGGTTTAGGGTATCTTAGACGTTTCAGGGTTAAGTAATATGCACATATCCATTAAGCAGGCCCTTCTTATGGTGTTATACCAGTGTCACGTTTAACGTATATGACGGGGCTTGATCCGGATAGGGCTTGCCCTTAAAGGGTTAACAATACCATCTGACAATGTGACATCACGTGTACATAATACTATTGTTAAAGTCACCCTAACATGCAACAGACCTTTTAAAACCCCTTATATTGTGTTCACCGAGCTTCCTTTTCAGGGATCTCTGACCTCCGTGGCCTCCTTTCCGTCCGAAAAAGCGACAACCAGAGACTGGTTCATTGAGAATCGAGCAGGCCAACCAACTCATTAACTCCCTCATTGATGACGTCATTGTTGTGTGGCATGACATGCTATCACCCTTTTGCCACCCTCGAAGTTTAACCGATAAGATAGAAAACGACCTTAGACATCAAACTCAGTGGGGTTGTGGCAGCAGAATTTTCCTGACCTGTTTCGGAGTGCGTTGGCCGGGGTTCAAACATACTATACTTTAATAGACTCTCAAACAAACGGTGTGTGCGTCCTTATCGGTCGGTATTGTGATAAAGTTGAACCAACACTTTCAAACATGCATACATTTTCATTCAATGTCTGCCTTGTCAGCAGTGTGGGGTCAAAACTTGACTAACGTTCGAACAATATGTTCGACTCGATTGCATCGTATATCACAGTTATTTCTCGCGAAAAAGACGATATCATTGTTCCCTTGTCATATATATTTCGCATTTATTGAAAGATTTCCAGTTTAATTACCTCTTAATCCCTGTAACCTCGTGAAATTGCACTTGCCCCTCCTTTCCCAGCTGGTGTTATCCAAACTGTTCGTACCAAAAATATGATGGTTCCTTGACGTTGGATCGCGAAATCTATTTCAACGATGTATGCCGAATTACGATTTAAACATCGTCAAGCCACCAGTAATACCTTGCATCACAAATACAACCTAACATAAGTAACTTGTCATGCTACGACACAAGAGGGCCTTCCCGTCTCATTATGGTGGCTTGAACACGCATGGCATACGGAGAGACGATGTTTTGTCATCGTTAATATGCATAGAATGTTTCTCGTTCCGTGCATGGAATATCAGAGACAGCATGCATGACATACGACCTCTTACCATGCCTTACCTTCAGGAATGATAATCAGGAACGACAAATTAGGAACATTCTGCGGGACATTACTCCACGACGCTGCTATCTTTTAGATTCCTGACATTCCTTATCAAATAAATGGTACTTTTGCCCTCGTCATTTTTTTACGAGGGAATTTAGGATAATACAGACAGTTTTATGGGCAGGGTTCGTGATCTGCTGTATGTGAGTGACACACCAGGTACATCAAACAGAAAGCACTACCCCGCTGATCGACTTGAATTTAAACTTAATCCCTCGTCACCACGTGTCCCACAATCTGTTTCAGCTGTCATAACAAGTATTAATTATGTCAAATCGCTTGAACATTCTTGAGTTTCTTACAGTCGCTTCCTATGAATATTGTTTTTTTCATGTGGCAAAAAAGTGACACCAGTCGACGAAATGCATTTTTCACTGAGTTATTGCCCACTCACGAGTGTTTATGTCGAGAAGAAATATCGTTACCCGGAGCTTATTCCTTGTCTGGGGAAATCCTATGGCCTTTGCCGCTTTTCTTTGACGTATTTCTTATGTAGGACTATTATCACTCTGAATGTTGTCTGGCTAATATTCAAGATCCCAATTATCGTTTCTAGGGACACCCATATTAAGTGTCCCATATAGATTTCTTACAATGTAAATCTAAACAATCCAAGCATATTTCTTTTACAAACTTAATTTGCCTGTTTAGTCCGAACATGCATGGTTTATATGATAACGTGAACCTGATGCGGATAACGTAAGCAAAACGGTCTGGAATCTTGAAGTTTCTACCGATAAAGCATAACATTTACCATTTGTTCTTGTAGTGGTATCAAGTTTATTATTTCAAGCAGCGATTACCATTCCATCGTTTGTTTAGCAACTGTAGATAACGTCAACTTTACGTGTTTCGATAGCGCAAACATTGATGGTGAATTTTATAGTTAGGTCAAAACATAAACCCTGCCTTCCCTATCTAAACTAGAGACAGAAACCTTTTTGCTTTCCCGAAGTCAACCGTTTTATCAATAATTTCCACTTTCCACATTTTTACTTACAGTGAAAGTCTTAAATCTTATTTTTTTACTTCACCTTCAGATGCCATAGCGTATAAAAAAAAGTCAAATAAGACCTATTAGGGCAAGTCCTGCTATCAATCATCAGTTGTAGGACAACTCGTTCCAGCTTGAGACATCTCGATCCAACTTTTTTACTCTTCCGTTATGATCGAGCGTGTCGAAAAGATACATTACTTTTTCCCCCGAAACGCTACAATCCGTATAAAGTAAACCAACAGCTGTTCGAATGTGTCATATTTGCTTTGATTGTGTTCTCAGTAACGCAAAAGAAACAAATAATTGAAAGCGTTATCTCTGTATATACATTAAGCGGAGATAAAGTTGAATTAAACGACTCCATTCTTAGATACGTTTCCTCGTATCTTGACGGGATCACTGAGGGTTTTCGCACAGAGAGTCCCGATTCACTGACAATGCCCAGATCCTGTCACTGACAAGACTGAGAATGAAAGGGGTGGGAACCTCTATTATTGCATCCGAGTTGAAACAGGAAAGGTTTAGGATAGAATTCAGGAAATAGTCCTGAGTATTCACGAAATTTAACCCCAGGCATGTATTATATGAACACGTGGTCATAGATAGTCTCCCCGCGATGTGAGATGCCAAACAGATGAATAATCGATGTTTGGTTAGATATTCTTTAAAAGTATGATTTATTATTTTTATCCGTTTCTATGACTTTAAGTCTGTTCATATTTGCAAAAACAAAGTAAATGGATGTATAGATATAGTATACATATACAGTCCTACTTTGTTTAATAAAATGATAAACCTTTCCATTCAGCGCCTGTCATAATGTTTATGATGCGTCTTACATACTGACGACCCTTCTGTCTTTCAGCGACGTACACATAAAAAGTACGGCAAAATCTTCAAAGAGCCATTCGGCCCGGTCACCAACCTATCTGTGGCAGACCCCTCCCTAGTTGAGGAGATCCTTCGGTCCGAGGGGAAGTACCCTTTCCGACCCCCCTACCAATCATGGCAGTTGTACAATGAGATGAGAAACAAGAAGGGCGGCATCATGACTGCGTATGTATACACGTACTTGTCCCATAAATCAAGCTGTAAATGGCTGTGCGTGTTTTGAGCGTCGCTTTATGTTGCTACCTGTTAAGGAGTCACCGTTCAACAAGGGCCGTGGTTGGTTAAGGGTTAATTGTTTTAGTGCACTTAATGGAATGAATATTCAGAGAGGTGATAATCGCCTTTGCTCATAGAAATTAGTTAAATATAGAAAATGAATAGAAGACAATATAAATTATCAATTATTAAATGTCAATTGCTTATTGAAATAATATCTTTGATTTAATCGTATCGTTCCTTTGAGAATGTTATTTGATAAAACATTTTTAAAATTATTTTTTTAAACATATACGAAGTTTTCACGTCATGGATTCATGTTCTGACGCGGGCAGCTCTCCACATAAGTACATATTCATATAAGCTGGGATTTATGCTGAAGTATATTACGTTGAAAGCGATCACTCTAAATAAACATACATTAAAACGACTAGGTTAATGTACTCCAATAAAAGCTTATGGTCAGTGTTCAATTAGAATTCCTGGGGCCATTCATCCAAGTTTATATTTCAATTAAGCACTTGGTTGCAACGAAATAGGTGGTCTTTATTATGCTTATTACGGAATCGAAGACCGCATAGTCAATTTCGTTATACAATGTACATCAATATATTATATTTTTGAGCGAAAAAATAGTATTGTGAGTCCGGGAGTGAAAATTAATGGCCTACATCTCTCCTTCAGGCAAGGCGAACAGTGGAAACGTTGTCGGAGCGCAATGAACCCCAAACTGCTGAGACCCAAGTCTGTTGGCGAATACGTCAACGGTATCAATGATGTTGTGGCATCGTTCATGGAGAGGTTAAGATACCTCAAGGATGTTCAGGGAGACGGGCAGTTTGTACCTCACTTACCAAACGAGCTCAATAAATTCACAATGGAAAGTAAGTATATGCCATTAACCACGCCTCTTCTCTTGTATATCTTGAACCTTTCCATCCGCGTGAATTAAATAAACTTCAAAACTGATTTTGTTAGACGTTTTTTCGATATTATTAATTTGAAAAAATATTGATGATATTAATGTGCAAGATAACAAGAAGCCATTGTTTGTTATTAACTGAGTGATAAATGTTAAACATTTTAATCTGATATGGTTAGTATTGATTAAAATGGTTCCCATACTTGTACACACGTTTTCAGACACAATCACGTGTATCAGTTATCATGGAAGGACTGATACGTTGTGACATTTTATACATGGGTGCCAAACAAGGAATAGTTTGAAATGAAAAGTACGGGCGGTTATAGTCGAGGTCGCGTCACATTCTCATGGTGTGAACGGCTATATAGACGAAGTAAGCTGGCTATACGTTTCACATTAGCCGGGACATAAATCAGCCGTGAGATGTGTCTAAACCTGTATAGGTAAATCGTCTCTCGTTGATATATTCGGCAGAGGAAGAAAACTATACTTGTGAAACGGTCTTTAGAGAGCTTATTGGTTATTAAAGGATTAGCGAGGTGTCGAGGAAATTATGATAAATACCCATATCATAGGATCGTTAATTGTTGCGGAAAGGGAGGGGAATTTACTACTGTTTTAAAGTGACACAAGTTTGGTTACACTAATCCCTTAATTAGATATGAAAGGTCATAACCTCTTTCCATGACCTTTCGACGTCCCTTCAAGTGTCATGCGTGCCTCCCAATTGTGTCAATAATCTGACATCTGTGTGTGATAGGTGATAAGTTCAAGCAGGAAAATAAGTCCAGGTTCGAATCCGCCGATTGTGTAAATATGTTTGGGAAATGCAAACTATGCGACGGTTGTTTGTAAGGCTACAGATAATGTTGAAACTACAGCGTTGAACAATGATGCAGATAGCACTGATATTCTTGCACTCGTTTAGTGCTGGATCACGCCGTGATATAACTGGAATAATGTTCAACGCGGCGTTAAACCTTTCGGCGTCAAAAGAGGCGACTAACGGGATCGGGTGATCAGGTTCGCTGACTTGGTTGATGCATCCCAGTTTCGTAGATCGATGGATTGTCTGGATCAGACTCGATTATTATTACCGCCGTCATATAGCTGGAATACTGCTGAGTGCGGCGTTAAACAACAAACAAACCACACACGAACCGTTCAGAGATATATCTAACACTTGCATGTGCGATGCCGAGCAGCAGCACGAGTCATTAGAGTGATCTCCCTTAATAACGTGGTCCTCTCTGTTTCAGCGTTAACGTGGGTGATACTGGAGACAAGACTGGGGTGTCTGGAGAAGGATGTTTCCCCCCGGATACAGGACTTCATCAGGTCCGTGGCAACCATGTTCCTCACAGGACACAAACTGGTTGCCTTCGCCAATGTTCACAAACTGCTCAGGACGAAAGCTTGGAGGGATCACGTGCAAGCGTGGGATACAATCTATGATATCGGTACGTATGTTTGGTTGTTTGTTGTTTACCGCCGCATTCAGCAATATTCCAGCTGTATGACGGCGGTCTGGAAATAATCGAGTCTGGACCAGACAATCCAGTGATTGACGTCAGTATCAAACGACGCAATTGGGATCATGATATGCATCAACCAAGTCAGCGAGCCTGACTACCTGATTTCGTTAGTTGCCTCGTACGACAAGAATAGTCGCCTTTTACGGCAAGCATGGGTTGGTGAAGACCTATTCTACCCCGGATCTTTACGGGTCGAAATCGGTATCTCTACATCTGTATACATCATGACAGATGTGCCGTAACAGAACACGTTATGGGTGATGCGGGTGGATTGGTTAAAGACTGATCAATCTGAGTAAGCGAGGGAGCATGTTTTATGCCGCTATTACCAGTTTACATACATGGCTGAGGACACCAAAATAAGATTCACAATTGACCCATGTCGGATTCGAACACGACGCTTCAACGTGACGCGCGAACGTTTTACCCACAGTCCACCCACCATCCTGATTAGTCTGAGGACCTAAATCTAAACGTAACCCGTTTCACAATACTAATACCTGCACTGCATTTGAAATGCTTGCTGGTCGTCATGAATATGTAGCGGCCTTAACATTTCGGAGTCCCGTTCTGGATTCGAACCACGGACCTTCTGATCCGACGTCTTGTCCAAATGACCAAAGGTTAACCCCGTCAGCAAGTTGTCAAGGTAAGGATGTCATCTGTGTGATGACTCCACGCCCTGCTACAAATACATATATATTTCACACTCAGACTGAAATGAACGTACATACAACGCTAAAGGGATGGACACAGACACAAATAACCTTGACCGCTTGTACATTGCAGCGACGGAGCACATAGACAAGAAGTTGCTGGAGGTGGAGAGTCGCCTGGCGGTCAGCGAGCCTCAGGAAGGGGAGAGAGTGGACTTCCTCACGTACCTCGTCTCGGGGAAGAACATGACTAAAGAAGAAATCAACAACAACATTGCAGAGATCCTGCTAGGGGGTGTCGATACGGTAAGTGGCCATTGACGGATATGTCTTCATTTCCATAGAATACCAGGATAAGATCTTGCGGATTTCGGAGTCACGGACCTTAGACGTTTAAAGTACCAAGAAAGGCAAATAGCAACTTATTTAATTTAATAAACCACATACTTTTTAGTTCGATTTTGGCACCATGTGTATTAACCAGAGCAGGAAAATCTCACATGTGTTTTGTGGTGTTTTCTCTCTATTAATTTTGTTCCCCTTATTAATAGAAATTCTGTAATTGACACATTCTGTCTCAATATGAAACGTCAATGACAGAAAATGACCGGTCTCGATTATCCGATAGTTAGGTTCCCTTGGGTGTAAAAGGCAACATAGCGGTGAAAATTATACGAATGAATTACAGTAAACTACGGTTATAACGAACACGCTTATAACGAACTGACCGATATAACGAACTTACCGATATAACGAACTTATTTTTAGTCCCGTCATTTGTTGTATGTATATATGCTGTATATATGCTTATAACGAACTACGGTTATAACGAACTGAAATAAGTGGTCCCTTTGAGTTCGTTATAACCGTAGTTTACTGTGCTGAACATCCGTCATGACACCGGGTGTTCGTGAAAACGGTGAAGGTAGCAATTGACAACCTTGAACGATCGCTTTATTAATCAAACATCCTTTCTTTCAGGCGGCCAACTCTCTGTCGTTCTTGGTGTATGCTCTGGCCAAGAATTCCCATGTGCAGGACAAACTTCGAGACGAGGTGGATCGTGTAGTGGACAAGAGAACGGCCAACTATGAAGACCTGCAGAATATGCCCTACTTGAAGGCTGTCATCAAAGAGACACTTCGTCTCTACCCACCAATCCCCATCAACGCTCGCGTCACACAGGAAGAGATCGTTGTGGACAATTACCTCATACCCAAGGGGGTACGTGTCATCACTTAATGTGTATACGTCATTAGTTTATGTGCAATCGAAATCGTTTCGTATCTTAATTGTACAGAAGTTTCCTTTTCTTTTAACTGTATGGTTTATTTGCATCCTAATGAATACTCGACGAGTTTTGTTATCCGCTCATGACTATTTACAAGAAGCGCCAACATCTGAATCACCTCTGTTTAACCCAATATCGGTTTCAACAGCCCGGTCAGTCACACTTCCCCTGTCAATATCAAAATTAGGTGACCCACATTCTGGCATCAGCAGCAGACATTTCATCCTTGACCTTTTGGCACTCCGGTTACTACAAATCACGGCGCATTTACGCTGCTTCTGTCACGATCGATCCCACGCAGGCTCAACGTCATAACAAATTGCTCATTCCTAAGCTCAAACACGACTTACTGTGTACCCTGGATCACACTGGCTAATTACTTCTGCCTGTCCCGGTAGACTTGATTGATCAGACAAACACGAGTGATTCCTTCAGCTGTGCAAGCAACCATATACATATGCATGTACTTCCAGGAACCATTCCAGGAACCATTAACAAAACAGTCATTCCAGACAATAAACAACAAAAAACGTTAATATCTATTTGGTCGATCTAATTTCATGCTAATCGGTGTTTTTTCCTATTATCCAGACTTGCATTCTCCTAAACAACTACACTATGTCGAGAGATGAGAAGATCTTCTCCAATCCTGACAAGTTTGTGCCAGAGAGATGGCTGAGAGATGAAGCAAAGGACTGGCATCCGTTTTCAGCCATCCCATTCGGATACGGAGCGAGAAGCTGTGTCGGTAAGTAGAGAACTGTAGTCGTCGACATTGTTTAAATAAATGGTGTTTATCACTGAGAATTGCGTAGTGTGACTAAAGTATGTACATATCACTTTTGATGCTACCGTGTTGGTGTACGATCATGATAGCATCTTACTGCAATAAGTAGAAGCGACAAAACCCAGTCCATATTCATAAGAAACATCTGTCAAAAGCAAAGTCATCTGTACGACTCTGACTGTATCATGACCATGTGTTTTTGAATCACTATCACGAAGAAAAATTAACTGAATAAAAAAAATATAAATGATTAATGAATATTGTTGAAAGTATATATATATATATATATATATATATATAGAGAGAGAGAGAGAGAGAGAGAGAGAGAGAGAGAGAGAGATAAATACGCAAAAAATCACTATGTCTTTTTCTGTATGGAAATGTGTCAAAATTGCCGCTTTGGGTAACCTAATTTTGAAGAAAGATTACAGTTAATCTGATTTTGATTTCAGGACGACGAATTGCCGAAACAGAGATGTACCTCGCCACAATTCAGGTAGTTATTACTTACACTTGTAAACATCGCATAAATACACTTAAAACCTGTTGTTGAACGCTTGCAGTTTTTAATTATTCCACACACAAACGTTTGTCGGTGATGGTTTTCGCTTGACCTATTTCCATTCAGAAGTGAATGAGGTGTAGCTCATCCCCAGGTAGTGTAGAGCGGACGTTAATAAACACTGTTCCCCTCGAAGCATAACCCTGGTATAATGAGTCATTTTATCATGTCGTTTAGCAGCAATATTTATGACAACCAAACCACATTGCACCCCGTAGCCCCATTTCGCGTGTGCAGATTTCGTAATCTGGGAAAAGTTTAACTGGCATGGTGTGGGCCTTTCCCCTTACCTGACACGACTTGCAACCACTGACAAGTGTGATGTTTATATTTATGGTCGTATTGTTACTTTTTGCAGCTTTGCCAGAACTTCTGTCTCCAACTAAGTGACAAGTTTGACATCACCCCTTCGGTTCGAACACAGCTGACACCCGGCCCTGAACTTCCGGTGCTTTTCAACGAGCGGTAAAAAAGTGGGAGCGGAATTCCTGAAACGAACCAACTATAGTGTACAGCGGCTCAAGGCAATCAGTGTAGCAGAGTGATCATGATAAAACGTGCCATAGATCGCTTACAGACAAATAGCCGTGCCATGCAGAGTGACGACATCGACTTTCAACCTGCATGACCAAATAAGGAGCAGAGGATGGATTTTTCTCAGGGTGATGAATCGATGAATTATCAATTACCTCACTGGAGATGTTACGTTGATGTAACCAAGCTATGACGTCATATTTCTTGCACGTGCATCGTGAGGTGATTGTGACGTGCCGAGCGTTCATTGGGCGCTCTGTTCTGCCTCTCGCTCCTGCAATATAGACCCTACAGGCGTAACAGCCTTGAGCGTTTGTATCGTCATAAGATGACATGCATCTTGCAAAACACTTTCAATGACTGCACCGTGACGGCAGAATGTTTAGCCAAAGACGTTGTCGATTGTGAACGGGTAACGGGTACGGAATGAGCCGTGTTTTAATGCACTGGCTTGAAATTTATTATAATGCAACACCAAGAACTGTTTCACTTCTTTCACAACTTTTCAATCGTTGGATGTGATCACGACTGTTCATGACCTCTTTGCATCCTTGTGCTTATTCTACCTCTTCATCAACAAACATTGTGTATTACGTCATCAAAAACTGTGTACACACCGCCATGTTGAACAAAGCTGTATATTTGACTTCACGTGAAAATGTCGCATCATTCAAGGAATACCAACTATGGAGCACCTTGGGATTTTCAAACTGTGTTCTATGTAACTGTGGCAGTGATATGCATGCCTTGCGTGTCATTTGTTGCCATGGCGACCAACTGCGAGACAATGTACAGTTGACATGTAATTCTGGTGTCAATATTTATCAAATACGTGACTTTAACACGCTTTGCAGTTCACAGTTTGCACAACGAGGATTCTCACTTTTCGAGTCCTGATACTAAGTAGGCCTGTGGTGTTAGTTTCGTATTTCAATCGGAAGCGGGATCAGTCAAATATTCGAAGCCATGGTTACGTATTTATAAACAGGGATGTTTGACCTGCTTTGGCTTGAAATACGAGACATAATACCATGTCACTTCGAGAAGCAGCAATCGTGATTGTTAGTTGTGTACATATAAACCCAACGCTCAGTAGCTATTTGTTGTTGATAAAACGCAGTGACAGTATTACTATCGACTTGTGTGTGTACCTCCTCATTGTACATATGACTTTATTTTATTCAATATTTAATTATTAAACCTTGAAGTATTGACAGTCCGTGGTTGAGTTATGTTTCGTGGATTCACTGTGTTTGACTTGTGGATTGGTATATGTCTCAGAAGAAGTATTCTGAAGTGGCAATGATAATGTGGACAATTGACTTGCCTTTGCATGTGTTTGTGACGGGTGCCACCGGTGGGACAGGCTATGCTCATCTTTGCGCGAACGCCTGGTATCATCGCTATTTCATAATGATTCATAAACACTTGCTCATGATATAGAATCATATGAATCATACACCCGACTCTGCTTTTACCAGAAATTTCTTTTTAATGAAAGGGAGGGATTTTGTCGCTTGTATTCACGTATATCTTCCACTGTCACAATCTTCGTATATCTTCCACTGGCGAGCAGAGGCATTGGTTATTCGCGATCAAGCAGGTGCATTACCTTTATATTCAATTGAAGCTTTCTGTTAAAAAAATCATTACCTCTCTTTTGAAGAATTGAAGTGAACATATATACCCAGATAACACCAATGATATTCCGGACGCGTTCTTCACCTGTTTAAACTCATGCTGATTTTAGACATTAAAAAGAATGTTTCACATATTAATAAAAAGCGGTCAATGTATAGCGCAGGTCATAAAATGTTATATGAAGCCGCAATACCAAATGAAATATAGCTCCACCCTACGCAATAGTTTGGGTCCTTATTAACACAATAACTGACACCATGGTTAATATAAAACGTTTGTTTAGCGGGAGTCTGTCTGTCCCTTTCATAAATATCCAGGATGCACCAGGATACATTTCTTTCCCATAATTAATAAATACCTCTCTGTGGCTTCTATGTTTAGTGCAAATACAATTACAGTAACACTAGCCGTGGCTTCTGTACGTCACAACGAGGCCCTAGACAGGCTTTCGAGTGGTTGAAATACACTGATATCTCCTTAATGCTATATTGAAGTTTTCATAGTCAGGCATCAGAAACTGTGTCAATATCGTGTACGTTGCATCATCAGCACCCTTCCTTTGAGAATCAATATGTTCCGTCAATGAAATAGATGTGATTGATCTGTCAGTGGTTGTGGTGTTTGTTTTACACATTACAGCGCACAGTGTTAATCCCTGGTCGTTAGCGTGCTCCATTCGACACTCAATAGAGAGGGTAAACGTTGTCAGGCAGTCGCGCAGTATATCTTAAACGGCAATTCTCACATCAGATATAAGAAAACACTCTGAACTCACATCGCGTCATGCGAGTTCAAATAAAAGAAAACACTCTGAACTCACATTGCGTCATGCGAGTTCAGATACAAGTAAACACTCTGAACTCACATCACGTCATGCGAGTTCAGATATAAGAAAATACTCTGAACTCACATCGCGTCATGCGAGTTCAGATATAAGAAAAAGCTCTGAACTCACATCGCGTCATACGAGTTCAGTTACAAGGAAACGCTCTGAACTCACATCGCGTCATACGTGTTCAGACACAAGAAAACGCTCTGAACTCACATCGCGTCATTCGAGTTCAGATTAAAGAAAACGCTCTGAACTCACATCGCGTCATGCGAGTTCAGATATAAGAAAAAACTCTGAACTCACATCGCGTCATGCGAGTTCAGACATAAGAAAGTGCTCTGAACTCACATCGCGTCATGCGAGTTCAGATATAAGAAAACATTCTGAACTCACATCTCGTCATGCGAGTTCAGATAAAAGAAAACACTCTGAACTCACATCGCGTCATACCAGTTCAGATACAAGAAAACACTCTGAACTCACATCGCGTCATGCGAGTTCAGATACAAGAAAACACTCTGAACTCACATTGCGTCATGCGAGTTCAGATATAAGAAAATGCTCTGAACTCACATCGCGTCATGCTCACTCAGACACAAGAAAACACTCTGAACTCACATCGCGTCATACCAGTTCAGATACAAGAAAACACTCTGAACTCACATCGCGTCATGCGAGTTCAGATACAAGAAAACACTCTGAACTCACATTGCGTCATGCGAGTTCAGATATAAGAAAATGCTCTGAACTCACATCGCGTCATGCTCACTCAGACACAAGAAAACACTCTGAACTCACATCGCGTCATACCAGTTCAGATACAAGAAAACACTCTGAACTCACATCGCGTCATGCGAGTTCAGATACAAGAAAACACTCTGAACTCACATTGCGTCATGCGAGTTCAGATATAAGAAAATGCTCTGAACTCACATCGCGTCATGCGAGTTCAGACACAAGAGGGGCGGTCGGGTAGCCTAGTGGTTAAAGCGTTCGCTCGTCACGCCGAAGACCCGGGTTCGATTCCCGACATGGGTACAATGTTTGAAGCCCATTTCTGGTGTCCCCCGCCGTGATATTGCTGGAATATTGCTAAAAGCAGCGTAAAACCATACTCACTCACTCACTCACTCACTCAGACACAAGAAAACACTCTGAACTCACATTGCGTCATGCGTGTTCAGATGCAAGACAACACTCTGAACTCACATCCCGTCATGCGTGTTCAGATACCAGAAAACACTCTGAACTCACATTGCGTCATGCGTGTTCAGATACAAGAAAACGCTATGAAATGACATCTCGCAATGCGTGTTCAGACACAAGAAGCACTCTTAACTGACCTCGCGTTATGCGTGTTCAGATACAAGAAAACCACACTCGCTCGTCATGCCCATTTCTGGTGTCCTCCGCCGTGATATTGCTAGAATATTGCTAAAAGCGGCGTAAACCCATACTTACTCACCAACTCACTCACTAACTACAACTCCATGCCACGCGCTACACACAAAACACACTAGCACATACCAAATTTCTACCGCCTCCGTGGTGTAGAATAAAGAGCGCCTGTCAGAGAGAGGAAGGTCGTGGGTTCGATTCCCGACAAACCGCGCACTGGACACCGCACATCGCACCGCACATCGCACCGCACCGCACCGCACCGCACCGCACAAAGCACAACGGACACCGCACACCAGACACCGCACCGCACAACGGACACCGGACACCCCCCTGCACCGCACCGCACCGCACCGCACCGCACCGCACCGCACCGCACCGCACCGCACCGCACCGCACCGCACCGCACACCGCAAACCGCACCGCAAACCGCACCGCAAACCGCACCGCAAACCGCACCGCAAACCGCACCGCACAACGCACACCGGACACCGGACACCGCACAACGCACAACGCACACAGGACACTGCACACCGCACACCGGACACTGGACACTGGACACCGGACACCGCACAACGCACACAGGACACTGCACACCGCACACCGGACACCGCACAACGCACCGCACAACGCACACTGCACACCGGACACCGACAAGTATCGGAAGTTAAATCTATTTCTCCGGGTGTATCACGCTGGTGATACTGTATCTCACTTATCCCGCTTCGTACAAAGCTGCTTGGAGGTAAAACGTGACAAGAACTGGCGTTCACAATTACGCAGCTGCCCTTCAGAACAGTAGATTTTCACAAACGAAAATTAAAACTTTGAATTTCGTTTGCCGTGATCATATTTCCTTATAATATTTTAGGCCATACTTAATAGACCCCAACCCGAATCGGCCTTTTTTTTCAGTCTTGTGTACCTCTACATGCACCACGAGGGATGATTTCTACCACATCGATGCGGGTGGTTCCACTGGTGTAGCTTGTCGTCAGGTCGTTGCTCGCAGGGTGCCAAAACCTCGCGGAGCCCACAAAACCATTGACAAGTGTGCACAAAGTAACTATTTCGAGGTACAGACCCTTACCTAAATCCCTTTTTTCGCCTTTGATCAAACGTTACAAGGTGGTAGCAGCTTTTCCTGTGTCGACTTCATACATACCCTTGCTGTGTTCCGCTGTTAATTAAAACCCACACATGTCTGGTTGCAAGCAGGTAAACACATGGCCTGCGTTTGTATCGCATGCATAATCCGACACTTACGGTTTATACAGATTCGGGGCAAGTACTAAAATGTAATACATTTCATCATGGATAACTTCCCCGAGTACCATCAGTGTTACATTTACGAGTGTAATCGCTTGTGCTCGTGGGATGATGCATTCACAAACTGTCAGCGTTGTTAGATGTGCAATAGACCATCTGTATACTTGTCAACAGTCGCCCTTCATCCGTCAGTCATCTTACAAATTGACTTAAGAACCAGCGGGACTATATCATGTCAGTGTCATTTCTGTGGGGAAACATACACGGTGTATAGAAAATCAAGAAGTAGTGGACAAAACGTCAAATGAGGCGTTGGAGATTTAACCGAGATGTGCTGCAACAGATGATTGGTACATTTAACCAACACAAGACCGTCTTATAACTTCTATCTCATTCAAAGGAAAAAAGTAATTTCGTCGGAGGCAAAACCAGCACTATGCGCCATTCTTTAGTATCACAGGCCATCATTGTGTGTTTACAACACGAGCTGAAAGAACAGCAAATACTTCTCACACAACCAGGCTAGCTTCTGTATACAGTACATCAACGAGATTAAAATTGGCGGGAACTTTACCCAGAAATGTCGTCATGTGTACCTCGTTACATTTCAGTCCTAAAATAAATTTGGGTAAATGGAAAGAGCATTGGGTGGTGTGTACTGTTCTAAGCACTATCGCCTAGTGGGATAGGGTTTCATGAGATTTGAACCATTTAAGCCAGCTAAGACGGGAACCTTGACAAGTTTGCTAAAGGGCAGATTTGCCTCTTTTGTAACTGTCGTGCTAACACTGACTTATATTCTTGCGAGTATTGTCCACGAAAATTCCACACGTACGGAAGTGTGACCTTCGCGATGATGAAACACTGCCCGGTGCATATAAATTTAGGACAAGAGAAAGTATACATCCATGATTGATGGTGGCTAAAATGAAACGCACAAGAAATGGCTATTCGATGGTGATGTATTTGATACGTGTATCACATCTGTGATTTGAACCTTAAATGTGCGTTGCTTCGGTGACTATTTTAGCAGAGTGACGTTTTGATAACGTTCGTAATGTTTTATCAAATCCAATTTTCAGCTGTATCCTTTCTTTTCCCTGGTAGTATTGTTGTGTCCTCTCTGAAACATGGAAAGTGTGGATATCGATACTATGTATGAAGATGTATGACTGATGTGACTGATGGCGGTGGTGAGGGGTGTTGTTGAGGTCGCCGCCGGTAACGCCGTAGCTCATGACTATAAAACATCCATATGTAAACATATATAACCTTATATATTAAAACTTTAATTCATTTTACAACTAGTTTAGCCACGGGGGTCGCCATGATTTGGTTTCACTCGGGGTTGTCTACCGGTTCTACGGCGTGGCCACATCCCACATTTAGTTACAATCATTCCCTCATTTCACGAGCTTACGTTGGGCTTGTCACCACCCACCTTGCAGCCACATGCACACTTGTGAGGACCTGACCCAGTACGTGATTCACGTGCAATACCTTTGACTTTGTCAACAAATTCGACATCTGCATCACTGTTTTAGAATAAAGGAAAGGTTATGACTTTCTTGGGGATTGTGACCTCCTGGATAGTCTGTATCACACAGAGGTCATGACCTCCTGGATAGTCTGTATCGCATAGAGAACATGACCTCCTGGATGGTCAGTATCACATAGAGGACATGACCTTCTGGATAGTCAGTATCACATAGAGGACATGACCTTCTGGATAGTCTGTATAACATAGAGAACATGACCTCCTGGATAGTCTGTATAACATAGAGAACATGACCTCCTGGATAGTCTGTATAACATAGAGAACATGACCTTCTGGATAGTCTGTATAACATAGAGAACATGACCTCCTGGATAGTCTGTATAACATAGAGAACATGACCTCCTGGATTGTCTGTATAACATAGAGGACATGACCTTCTGGATAGTCTGTATAACATAGAGAACATGACCTCCTGGATAGTCTGTATAACATAGAGAACATGACCTCCTGGATTGTCTGTATAACATAGAGGCCATGACCTCCTGGATTGTCTGTATAACATAGAGAACATGACCTCCTGGATTGTCTGTATAACATAGAGAACATGACCTCCTGGATTGTCTGTATAACATAGAGAACATGACCTCCTGGATAGTCTGTAGCACATAGAGGCCATGACCTCCTGGATAGTCTGTATAACATAGAGAACATGACCTCCTGGATTGTCTGTATAACATAGAGGCCATGACCTCCTGGATAGTCTGTTTCACATAGAGAACATGACCTCTTGGATAGTCTGTATAACATAGACGCCATGACCTTCTGGATAGTCTGTATACCATAGAGGCCATGACCTCCTGGATAGTCTGTATAACATAGAGGCCATGACCTCCTGGATAGTCTGTATAACATAGAGGCCATGACCTCCTGGATAGTCTGTTTCACATAGAGAACATGACCTCCTGGATAGTCTGTATAACATAGAGGCCATGACCTTCTGGATAGTCTGTATAACATAGAGGCCATGACCTCCTGGATAGTCTGTATAACATAGAGGCCATGACCTTCTGGATAGTCTGTATAACATAGAGGCCATGACCTCCTGGATAGTCTGTATAACATAGAGAACATGACCTCCTGGATAGTCTGTATCACATAGAGAAAATGACCTCCTGGATAGTCTGTATCACAAGACATGACTATCTGGATAGACTGTATAACAAAGAGGCCATGGCCTCCTGGATGGTCAGTATCACATAGAGGTCATAACCTCCTGGATAGTCTTATCACATAGAGGTCAAGACCCCCTGGATAGTCTTATCACATAGAGGTCATGACCTCCTGGATAGTCTGTATCGTAGGTTGTCACAGACACCTGGTGAATCTGCATTCTAAGGAGGTCATGATCTTGAAGATCTGTTAAATATATTTCATGGATTCCTGGATGATCAATGTTCTAGAGGTCAAAGCCCAGTTGTCTATAATTAATGAAGGTCAATAAGACAAGGACAATAATTTCCAAATGCTTGTATGTAAAAACTGTGGATTATTGCAACCAAAACTGTGACTCTGTGTCGCAAAGCTATCATAAGAGACAGGAAAGTATTACGCAGATTGGCCATGGTGTGTTAAGATTAGTGTGTACAAAAGTAAATACCACGTATATGGGCCTTCATACGAAACACCAAACTTGACGTGACCTCCTGGCAGGTCTACATTATGATGGCGATCACGCCGGAGGTCGGTAACTTCGCTGTGCTATCCCTGCATAACTGTAAAGAAACTGAAAGGATTGTTGAATGAACCTCGGAGATTAGCGACATATGATATGAGAGTCACCCGTTCCTGGTGTATGTACGCATCGCCTAAACCAACAGCAACTTGAGATGCTGTGCGGAGTGTGGGACCACGTCGCCCTAATCATGCTGTTCGCATTTAATCCCACTTAATCTAGCGGCGGATGGAGCTACTGAGAATAACCGATGTCAGGCAGACTCTCAATGCCTCCGCGTCTGGTAAGGTCTACTTCCCCTAGAAGATACCTATATCTCCTCAATGAAAATGATTCTAAGTCACTGACTCGTCCAAAAAGAAGATACCCTTCTCCACAAGAATTGGAAGAAGGTTCTATACGGCTTCACGTTGGGGCTTACCCTCTCAAATCCCTCTTTTGTCCTTCACAGTGCTCCATAGTTTGAATGACAATGCGCAGTGTACGGAGGAACCCCCGGCGTTGGTGATGCGACGGCGTTTGAGAGAACTTGTCTCCCCGCGTTAAAAGAGTATTGAGGAGGGAGTATGAGTCAACGGTTATCAATTATGAAATTAACAATAGATATAAAAGAAGGATGATTTTATTTGGAAGTGAAATATACAACCTGAAGTGTTCTTTTCTTCCGTGATAAGATTGACAACGATAAAAATCGAGACTTAAAATAGACGTGTTTAATTAAATGAGCTGGACTGGACGCTTCGATGAGTAAAGTTATTAAAATACAGAAAAAAGAACAGGTATCAAACTAACGTTTTATTGGTGTGTATCTACGTATTTTTGCGGAACAGTGGGTATTTCTCTGGTGAATATCCCCTGTGTCAAACTGACCTTTGCCCTTTCTCAAGCAATGACATGCGTACATACTTCAAGCACTTTTAGATGAATAAAAACGCCCTTTGTTGTCAACGGTTGCTCGTACAGTTGAAGTATTGCGATCACGTGGCTCACCCAACACCCCGGCAGCACATTTGATTGTTCCTGGGGTGAGTGAGTGAGGCAGTGGTGCTCAAGCGCCCCATGGTGGGGGAATGTCCGCACTGTTGGCCGTAGCTGTGTACCGATGGGCGTTACCTACAGGCGCGGGGGTGGAATACGTGGATAGTTTTGGGGCTGGCTGGGATTCGAACCAAGGACCAAAGTAACCTTCAGTTAAGGTCCAGGTTAAATAAGTGTACGGATCATTGTTTGACACTTGGCAAAAACTCTTCGTCTGTAACATGCACTATAGACAGACATCTTGTCTCTGAAATGAACATATTTTACAAAAAAAAGATTTGTAAAATATGATAAAAAGGAGCCAAGAGACTCTCTTCATTTTCATTTTCATAAACTGCAGTAATCTAGCCTTGCCCACTATTATAGACTTGTGTGGATTGCTTTGAATTATGACCCGTGAAGACCCGGGGTAGAATAGGTCTTCAGCAACTCATGCTTGCCGTAAAAGGCGTTAACTTTAAACAATCAATCAATCAATCAATCAATGACTTGAATATAATTGTTTCAGGGTCTTATGACAGTAATCAAGACTTGCCCACTGCTATAGACCTGCATGGGCTGCTTTGGATATAATTGTTTCAGGGTCTGTATGACAGTTATCTAGACTTGCCCACCACCCGATTCTTTCTTGTGACTATAGTTATCTGTCTTGCCATGTAATAGTAATAGTTAAATACCACGACAGATTTACTTATCGTAATATGAATGTAAAATGTCTTAGTAGTATATTTTTAGTTCTAGTCACGGACTGTTTAGTTTTCCCACAGAGCTTTAAAGACGTCGGTGTTTGAATCGAATTTTTCTCGTCTTACACATTCGATCTATCAACTCACAGTTTAATAATTTATGTATGTTTCTATCCGGACATTTCGGTAATATTTGCCAATTTTCAGATTGATTAGAATGTCAATGATGTGACGTATTGCCGTGTCATTGGTTGGACTGTGTGGTGCATGCTGACTGAGGCAGCCTCTAACGCCGTGACAGGGACTGGGGATGTGACAGCCTCATTAGCCTCTCTAAAACGTCTTCAGCGTGACACGTCCGTGACAGCTTTGACTGCGACATTAGTCATTCGCCCTGGCGAGGACCGTTTAACTCTTTAGGGTGTTATTATCCACCTTACTTCAGACGACCGCCTCCGTGGTCTAGTGGTAGAGCGTCCGCCCGGAGAGCGGAAGGTCCGGGGTTCGATCCCCGACCGCGTCATACCAGAAGACGTTAAAAGATGGTACTTGTTGTTACCCTGTCTGGCGCTCGGCATTAAGGAGCTAAAACAAGGACTGGTCGGCTCGGAGTCAGTATACTGTGTCTGAGTAGGGTATTCATGTTAAACTGCGCCATGGTATCTCAGTGAGCTAGCACTATAAATCGGCATCAGTCCGGACAAGCACAAGCAGCGACACAAACACACACACGTACATGCACGTTGCTATATAAGTGCAATAATCTTGGACGCGACGTTAAACCCCATTTTACCTCACCTCACCTCACCTTACTTCAGACACCATTTCTCCAGTTATACGTTTTAACACGTCAGCGTTAATTCGTCTGAATTCACGGCATTGAACAATTATATTCCACTTTCCGCGGAACATATGTTTTAGAATAAACATGTTGATAGTCCGGATTAACCTGTGATAACCAGCATATAATTTGTAAATATACATAAACTTTCGACATAATAATTGTAAGGGTTTCTGGATTAACAGAGTGTGCGCAAATGGGGTGTCCGGATTAACGCGGTCTGGACATATAGGGTGACCGGATTAACAGTGTCTGGATAAATTGGATGTCCGGATTAACAATGGGGCAATGGGGGTTTAAAGAAAACCGGGTCTAGACATATAGGGTTTCCGGATAAACAGGGTGTGGTTATATGGTTTTTCGGATTAACAGAGTCGGGACAATGGGGGTTTAAAGGAAACAGGGTCTGGACATATGGGGTTTCCGGATTAACAGGGCGTCGATATATGGGGTATTAGGATTAGCAGGGCGTGGACATATAGGGTTTCTGGATTAACGCTGTCTGGACAAATAGGGTGTCCGGATAAACAGTGTCTGACCAAAAGGGGTTTCAGCAAAACAGGGTCGGGACAATGGGAGTTTAAAGGAAAAACGGGTCTGGACATATGGGGTTTCCGGATTAACAGGGTGTGGATATATGGGTTTTCGGATTAACTGAGTCGGGACAATAGGTGTTTGAAGAAAACCGGGTCTGGAATACGGGGTTTCCGGATTAACAAGGTGTGGTTATATGGGTTTTCGGATTAACTGAGTCGGGACAATGGGAGTTTAAAGGAAAACCGGGTTTGGACATATCTGGTTTCCGGATTAACAGATCTGGACAAATGGAGTTCCCGGAATAACAGTGTCTGTCCAAATGGGGTTTCAGCATAACAGGGTCTGCCCAATTTTTATATTTTTTAAAAAGGCATCTGGCCAAATGTTTTTTTGTAAAGGAAAACAGGGTCTGGCCAAATGGGGGTTTAAGTAAAACAGGCTGGAATATGGAGTTTCCGGATTAACAGTGTCTGGCGAAATGGGGTTTCCGGATTAACGGAGTCTGAAGAAATGGGGTTTCCGGATTAACAGGGTCTGGCCAAATGGGATGTCATTGATTTCAAATGACTACATCAAACGCTGACTGATATTTGTCGAGATCAATGGTACATATAAACACGTAGAGGGTGGGGCACCTGCCTCCTGTCTTGACACGAGATAGAAATGTGTTAAATTCCTCCGAGTAAAGGTGGAACTCCGACTCAACTTGGTGTCATGAACCTCCAAACATTTAGTCATAAAAGATATATGTGTCGTGTCAAGCGCAAAGTGGTCCCACAAAAAATATGACTACAGCGAGAGATGGAAATGTCACTAAGTGCAACGGATTTCCAGTGGCTTAGTTTGCGATATCACTTGAGATCGCGTTTATCACTGCCTATCTCATGCGTCGTGTTTATCGTTATGATTTATATGTGAACCACTTGTAGATAGCAGGTCGTCTTGATTGACAGATGCAATGAACATATGTTCATATCATGTGTCAGATCGCCACAAACATACGGTGATTGTATTGTGGATTCTCACGATGTATCTGTGAACACACTGCGCTGTATTTAGGGTGGATTATGTAGAGCGATAACTCACGGTTGCTTGTCACAGCTAATCTCAAATACTTTTTTTTTCATAAATCATGCAAACATCCAAAGCACGCAGGTGTTGGTTAAAGAAAACTTCATTGTGAAGCTGATAAAATGCTTATTTCAAATCGGAACAGTCTGAATGAAGAGGCAAAGCCAAATTTGGTGGGTCACATACTTTTCAAATATTGTCACATGATGTCATTTGCGTGTTTGGCAGAAATAAGAATTATTATTAAGAATAACTTAATTTTGTAATAAGGTAAAGATATCAGTTAATCAATGCTCGGTGCTGCTGCACGAGATATCAAGCACCACAGAGCATCTTCTTGAAGAACAAATTTGTTATGAGAATTTATGTCGTGGTGAAAGCAAACCAACAGCAATATTATATTAACGTTGTTTTTGTGAACAATCACTTCAAATATAATATTTCTGCATATTATTCACGTCGATATATCCACCCCTTCCTCCCATCTAACACCACAACCTCCCTCCTCTCCCTCACCCCCATCCATTCCCCCCTCATCCCGCACCCCACCAAGCCTCCACCCTCATCTAGCACCCCACGCACCCTCATCCCATACCACCCACCAAGCCTCCACCCTCATCTAGCACCCAACGCACCCTCATCCCATACCACCCACCCAGCCTCCACCCTCATCTAGCACCCCACGCATCCTCATCCCGCACCCCACCAAGCCTCCACCCTCATCTAGCACCCAACGCACCCTCATCCCACACCACCCACCCAGCCTCCACCCTCATCTAGCACCCCACGCACCCCCATCCCACACCACCCACCCAGCCTCCACCCTCATCTAGCACCCCACGCACCCTCATCCCACACCAACCACCCAGCCTCTACCCTCATCTAGCACCCCACGCACCCTCATCCCACACCACCCACCCAGCCTCCACCCTCATCTAGCACCCCATGCACCCTCATCCCTCCCATACCACCCACCCAGCCTCCACCCTCATCTAGCACCCCACGCATCCTCATCCCGCACCCCACCAAGCCTCCACCCTCATCTAGCACCCCACGCATCCTCATCCCACACCACCCACCGACCCTCCAACTTCATCCTGCACCTCCCCCTCAACTCAACCACCACCAATACCACCCCCCCCCCCCCCCCCATCCCGCACTCCCATAACAATAATATATCTACAGATATAAAATATAATCCAAATGGAGTCGAGACAAATGCTTACTTCTAGCTCTATAGCTGAGGCCTGCCAAATCATTCTAGACTTGAGTTGGATTTATTTCTTTAATTATGCTCTATGGTCTGGGTAGACAGTGTTACTTATAGTGTTATGACGTACGTGTAATCAACCTGAATACTTATTTACAATTTAAAAACTTTGTATTCATGTTTTTTAAAAGAGCTACATATTTTTCATCTTTTCCCGTGATTGTGGAATAGTTTGAAAAGCGACATTAAACAATAATCACTCGCTCCTGGTTGATTTTGTTTGAGTTTTCAGAAGATAATGCATAAACACATCGCAAGACGTTGCTTGGTAACGTCGCTCTCTTCATGCTAGACATGCACACGTGGCGTACACGATGCCGTTATCATAAACCCGGGGTCGTGACCCCAGAGTCGGACATTAACATGTCTAGACGGTCTGGCTCTTATCCTTATGTCAATCACTTATGCAGGTGGTCAGGTGCCCGCTTGACCACTGTCTGAGTATGTGGTGACGTCACGTCGGTCAGCCAGACATCAAAGCTTTAAAACCTCTTTGCACTAAAGCGAATCCATAAACACCTGTTATGACGCAACGACATGGTCAGAGCGTTGTAATGGCGAAATATACACCAGTCTTAATGACTATATGACTATTTATCTGTAGGCTGAGAGGTCATTTACATACAGACACAAAGGTGTCTGGGCATTTGGGGATGCATACCACGTGTCACGGACGTCTGGTAAGGAGATATATGGCTGCCTGACAGCGATGTACATTTCAAGAGCTGACAGCGATACTGACCAGATTGATTCCAGCATGGAGTCTACACCACGCCCTCGATAACAAGTAATCTACCTTCCACTATTCGGGATAGATAGAGCTTATCCAAAAAAAACCACAATACCACAAAAAAACAAAATAGTACAAACGTGAAGCATAGCATTTTTGTGGCCAAACATATTATACCAAACGGCTATACCCAAAAAATAAATATGTCAAATGTGTGGCATTGAATATGTGGCAAGCAGTCATTAAACATATTATACCAAACTGCTATACCACATAAACTAAAATATTACAAACATATGGCATTGAATTTGTGGCCAGCAGTCATAAAACACATTACATGTATACCAAACTGATATACAAAAAGAAAATAAATATTACAAATGTGTGGCATTGAATTTGTGGCCAGCAGTCGTACAATATATTAAACCAAACTGCTATACTCCCCCCCCCCCCCCCCCCCCACACACACACACAAACAACAACAACCCAACCCCAAAACCCAACTTTACAAACAAAACAACAACAAACAAACAAACAACAACAAAAGACAAAAACAAAAAAAATATTACAAATATGTGGCATTGGATTTTTGACCTGCAGTCATAAATTATACCAAACTGCTATAACAAAAAACAATATATTTACAAATTTCTTGAACTGAATTTGTGGCCAGCAGTCATAAAATATATTATACTTTGGGAAATAAAGCCCGAAAGAACTCAAACAGGAAATTAATCTTCCCTATGGAAATGTGTAAACAACTCCAGTTTAATTCGACGAATGAAGTAAATTAGTCAGATACTGATTGTGTAAAACACGTGACTATGTGTGTGAAACTAACTGCCCGGCAAAAGAACGTCTACACCGAGGTTTGATGGTGGCTGAAAGTAACACAAACAAGGAATGGTTGGTTATTCGATGGTGATGTATTTGATACGGGTATCAAAGTGTTTTGGATCTTTAAGTTTGAGTGTGTCTGCGACTGTTTTCAGCCTTGTAACGTTTTGATAACGTTTATAATTTTTTTTGTCAAATCCAATTTTCTAGTGTATACATTTTTTTGACCTGCAGTTTTTAATCTGCGATTTCCATCGTTATGTTTCGTGTCTTTTTTTCATCAGTATAATTTCTATTTAGCTTTAGATTCTTTCTTCATGATAGCCAAGATTCTCATCATTTTTCTGTTGAAGTGGCTGCCATTGACTGCCTGCTTTAATAATCACTTACAGGGCCCCATCACATAGCAGCCAGCCCTGAACCCGGATTATTGCGTCTACAGCTTGTTCTTGAGCTATGACTCAGAGAACGACATGCATGTCCAAGATTTGTTAATCCGAAATCCTTATCGACCTAATTTAGGGCGTTCATGTAGACATACGTGGCCCCGAATGTAATGCTACACAGTTTAGCCAACTGATAGTTGCATTCAAGAACCTTGTCCGTGGCTTCTGCGTACATTTCAGCAGACCCTTAACTATGTCCTGCCAGACATCGGATATCACTGTCCTCAGCACAGTTTACACTTGAGTATGACACACGTATGTTAAGCGACAAAACTCGATCCACAATTATGAGAAATATTCCTTGCACGATTCCGACTGTATCATACACATTTGTCCACGCATGTGCCCCACCGATGGCACGGTCACAAACACATGCAAAGGCAAATCAATTGTTGACCTAAAAAACGGGTGACAATGTTGTACAAGTTAAAATAGGGAATTGCATTGGACATAATTTTTGTCAGTGATGTCAAATGGCATCCATATTACTACCATGATATTTAAAGCTTTACTAAAGCGCCTTTAATCTTGTAACCCTGATCAAACAACTTCTGTCAAAATTAGCATGACGCTCTTTGAAATCTTCGTAAAAAGAGCATGATCGATTGTGAAGAACTGAAATATAGACACCAAAGACTTGCGCTACTGAAATATTGCTCGACATGAAGGAAAATTTGATTATTGGAAGCTTGAGATCATCCATCTTGTCATATAGTCTTGAGAGTGTTTTGTCACTCTGAATCTGAATCTGATCCAAATATGAAGCAGGTGAGGCGTTTCACTGGTCTCATTTATTTTTAGCTCAATATATACATGTCTTATGTGTGTACGCATTTTTAACAACCGCATAGTCATGTTCTCAGGACGAAACGAACACGATGGTGTTTTCAAGTGATCAGCTCCCACATACAAGATTATCTAAATAAAGCATTAAATCAACATTTGCAATATCATATATCTAGATTTCTCCTTGAACGTTGACTCATGTCGTCTTGACCGTTGTTTGACCGGCGGGTTTGGTAATGACCACTTGACCTTGGACCAGCGAACTAACAGATTTATAGAGCTTACATTACAACCAAACACATTCAACAGGAGAAATAACACACAAAGATAAAATATCACGAGGCATTCAACTAGTTGAAAAACATGAACCAACGCTAGAGAATAACAAGTCTCGATTACCGTATTAGACGTAATAAGCGCCTAGGGCGCTCTCAAAATTAGAAATAGGGGGCTCTTATTAAAATAATATTTTGGTGAAAAATCGTAATTTTCGTGGTTGATGCTGACAGCCTGAAATGTTTATATAGGACAGATGTATTTTTCCAGGATTTAATTGCCCATAATTAAGGATGCATATAGCACACGAGTGCGTATTATACGCGAATAAATAAGTCTTACATTAATCAATCGGAAGGGGTGCTAATTGAGATTGTTCACTACCCAATATGATTAGCAAATATCACCGCGGGCGCTTATTAGTGCGGGGCGCTTTTTACGTCGAATACGGTATACGAAAATTCCATTGGGCAATGTCAGTAATGACATGTGAATCGTTTTTTGTCTAAGCAATGTACAATTCCTTCGTTTTCAACTTAAACGGAGTCTATTTGGCATACAGATTAAATGAGGAAGATGAATTATACGCGAGACCAATACTTGTAACGACAAGGAAGCCGCAACAAGTGTATAACGAGGTAGCAATATCGGCGGTCGACAAGTACTGTGTTTGTAGCCAAATGTAATGTTGTGTTGCTACATATTGTTTTAAGATATGTTCGGCAGTAAAAAAGAAAAGAAAAATGTTCAAAATTTGTACTGATGCACTTGGTTTCACACTGCTTTGACCGATGAGATGCCTGAAATGTTGGCAGTTTGTTATTACCAGTTCGGTTTAACCTACGAGCACAGGTGTTTGACTGACCAAGAATAATTGTGAATGAGTGAGTGAGTTGGGTTTGACGCCGCTTTGAACAGTATTCCAGTTATATCACGGCGTGTCAGCGTGATGTGGAAGTGATGCAGGTCCCAGGTGTTTACTACTTTTGAGAAACCCACGAGCTATGGTGCTGACAAACCTAGAAACATAATCGTAGCGAACGGGATTCAAACCCACAATCATAGGCGTCCCGCGTGCACAAGAGATCCAACTCTGAATATCAAAATGCGACGCCTTAGACAACTGGGGAGCCATGCCTCAAAAGGAAAGTCAATAGTGCTAATGTGCGGTTCGAGTCCATGACTATGACATAGTATGTATACGTCCCGTCAAGTTAAGAGTCATCCGTTATAGTTATCCACTAAGTCAGGGATATAGAGCATGTATGTCAAGCTAGGATCTCAGTGGTCTGAGAATCGTATCAGTTTAATTCTTGTGTTGCATAAACTGACTTTGGTTATAACCTAACGCTATGATGTCTATAATACGACATAGATATCGTAATGGGGCGGTCGGGTAGCCTAGTGGTTAAAGCGTTCGCTCGTCACGCCAAAGACCCGGGTTCGATTCCCGACATTTGTACAATGTGTGAAGCCCATTTCTGGTGTCCCCCGCCGTGATATTGCTGGAATATTTCTAAAAGCGGCGTAAAACCATACTCACCCACTCACTAGATATCGTAAAACATAGACAGATTCCACGCAGACATAGTTACACTGAATTTACTTACACTGTCGGGTATTAGAAAGTATACATCCAAGTTGATGGTGGCTAAAATGAACCAAACAAGAAATGGTTATTCGATGGGGATGTATTGGATATCCTAGAGGAGTTTTAATGATTCTGAGACTGTTTTCAGACTAGTACCTTTTTGGGGGGCAAATCCAGTTTTCAAGAGTAAACTTTCTCTTGCCCCGCAGTTTAGTACACAATATGGCAATATGACGGGGATATAACCGCTCATCATACTCCGCTTACATACTAACAATACGGGTGATATCGTATGTCAAAGCGAAACTACACCCATTTTAATCTCGCGTCATCAATTAAGGTAAGTGTGATCCTGAGACTTGATAGCTGTATTCTATCTAGCCAATCTGTATCAATGTCAGGAACTGTCATATTCACCCTGATATCTGAGAGCTAGTCGCGGCGGGATTAGGATGCACAATGGGGTAGTCCCCCCCTCCCCCCGTCACCCCCAAGTGCGACAGAGGCGAGATAGTGTGCTTGGGTTCCCCCATATGAAATAACCCCCAATTTCTAGTATACACAATGTCAGCAAACGTATCTATCTATCAACCGACAGCAGGAGACAAGAACTGTCGGCTTGCCACCGTCTTCTTGTTGGCGTATGTGATAAAGGTTATCGTTAATTTAAAGCATACGTGAAGCTCACACACTGGGGCACCCGAGCAAGGGGTATAGATCATACGTGAAGCTCACACACTGGGGCACCCGAGCAAGGGATATAGATCATACATGAAGCTCACACACTGGGGCACCCGAGCAAGGGGTATAGAACATACGTGAAGCTCACACACTGGGGTGGGTACCCAAGCAAGGGGTATAGATCATACGTGAAGCTCACACACTGGGGTGGGTACCAAAGCAAGGGATATAGATCATACGTGAAGCTCACACACTGGGGTGGGTACCCAAGCAAGGGGTATAGATCATACGTGAAGCTCACACACTGGGGTGGGTACCCAAGCAAGGGGTATAGATCATACGTGAAGCTCACACACTGGGGTGGGTACCAAAGCAAGGGATATAGATCATACGTGAAGCTCACACACTGGGGTGGGTACCCAAGCAAGGGGTATAGATCATACGTGAAGCTCACACACTGGGGTGGGTACCAAAGCAAGGGGTATAGAACATACGTGAAGCTCACACACTGGGGTGGGTACCCAAGCAAGGGATATAGATCATACGTGAAGCTCACACACTGGGGTGGGTACCCAAGCAAGGGATATAGATCATACATGAAGCTCACACACTTGGGCACCCGAGCAAGGGGTATAGAACATACATGAAGCTCACACACTGGGGTGGGTACCCAAGCAAGGGGTATAGATCATACATGAAGCTCACACACTGGGGTGGGTACCAAAGCAAGGGGTATAGATCATACGTGAAGCTCACACACTGGGGTGGGTACCAAAGCAAGGGGTATAGATCATACGTGAAGCTCACACACTGGGGCACCCGAGCAAGGGCTATAGATCATACGTGAAGCTCACACACTGGGGTACACAAGCAAGGGATATAGATCATACGTGAAGCTCACACACTGGGGTGGGTACCCAAGCAAGGGATATAGATCATACGTGAAGCTCACACACTGGGGCACCCAAGCAAGGGGTATAGATCATACGTGAAGCTCACACACTGGGGCACCCGAGCAAGGGGTATAGAACATACGTGAAGCTCACACACTGGGGTGGGTACCCAAGCAAGGGGTATAGATCATACGTGAAGCTCACACACTGGGGTGGGTACCAAAGCAAGGGATATAGATCATACGTGAAGCTCACACACTGGGGTGGGTACCCAAGCAAGGGATATAGATCATACATGAAGCTCACACACTGGGGTGGGTACCCAAGCAAGGGGTATAGATCATACGTGAAGCTCACACACTGGGGTGGGTACCAAAGCAAGGGATATAGATCATACGTGAAGCTCACACACTGGGGTACCCAAGCAAGGGATATAGATCATACGTGAAGCTCACACACTGGGGTGGGCACCCAAGCAAGGGGTATAGATCATACGTGAAGCTCACACACTGGGGTGGGCACCCAAGCAAGGGGTATAGATCATACGTGAAGCTCACACACTGGGGTACCCAAGCAAGGGGTATAGATCATACGTGAAGCTCACACACTGGGGCACCCAAGCAAGGGGTATAGATCATACATGAAGCTCACACACTGGGGTGGGTACCAAAGCAAGGGATATAGATCATACGTGAAGCTCACACACTGGGATGGGTACCAAAGCAAGGGGTATAGATCATACGTGAAGCTCACACACTGGGGTGGGTACCAAAGCAAGGGGTATAGATCATACGTGAAGCTCACACGCTGGGGTACCAAAGCAAGGGGTATAGATCATACGTGAAGCTTAGACACTGGGGTGCCCAAGCAAGGGCTATAGATCATACATGAAGCTCACACACTGGGGCACCCGAGCAAGGGCTATAGATCATACGTGAAGCTCACACACTGGGGCACCCGAGCAAGGGATATAGATCATACATGAAGCTCACACACTGGGGTGGGTACCAAAGCAAGGGGTATAGATCATACGTGAAGCTCACACACTGGGGTGGGTACCCAAGCAAGGGGTATAGATCATACGTGAAGCTCACACACTAGGGTACCCAAGCAAGGGGTATAGATCATACGTGAAGCTCACACACTGGGGTGGGCACCCGAGCAAGGGGTATAGATCATACGTGAAGCTCACACACTGGGGTACCCAAGCAAGGGGTATAGATCATACGTGAAGCTCACACACTGGGGTGGGCACCCGAGCAAGGGGTATAGATCATACATGAAGCTCACACACTGGCGTACCCGAGCAAGGGCTATAGATCATACGTGAAGCTCACACACTGGGGTGGGTACCAAAGCAAGGGGTATAGATCATACATGAAGCTCACACACTGGCGTACCCGAGCAAGGGATATAGATCATACGTGAAGCTCACACACTGGGGTGGGTACCAAAGCAAGGGGTATAGATCATACGTGAAGCTCACACACTGGGGTGGGTACCCAAGCAAGGGCTATAGATCATACGTGAAGCTCACACACTGGGGTGGGTACCAAAGCAAGGGCTATAGATCATACATGAAGCTCACACACTGGGGTGGGTACCAAAGCAAGGGGTATAGATCATACGTGAAGCTCACACACTGGGGTACCCAAGCAAGGGGTATAGATCATACGTGAAGCTCACACACTGGGGTGGGTACCAAAGCAAGGGGTATAGATCATACGTGAAGCTCACACACTGGGGTACACAAGCAAGGGATATAGATCATACGTGAAGCTCACACACTGGGGTGGGTACCAAAGCAAGGGGTATAGATCATACGTGAAGCTCACACACTGGGGTGGGTACCCAAGCAAGGGATATAGATCAAACGTGAAGCTCACACACTGGGGTGGGTACCAAAGCAAGGGGTATAGATCATACGTGAAGCTCACACACTGGGGCACCCGAGCAAGGGGTATAGATCATACGTGAAGCTCACACACTGGGGTACACAAGCAAGGGGTATAGATCATACGTGAAGCTCACACACTGGGGTGGGTACCAAAGCAAGGGCTATAGATCATACGTGAAGCTCACACACTGGGGTGGGTACCAAAGCAAGGGGTATAGATCATACGTGAAGCTCACACACTGGGGTGGGCACCCGAGCAAGGGGTATAGATCATACGTGAAGCTCACACACTGGGGCACCCAAGCAAGGGGTATAGATCATACGTGAAGCTCACACACTGGGGTGGGTACCAAAGCAAGGGATATAGATCATACATGAAGCTCACACACTGGGGTGGGTACCCAAGCAAGGGATATAGATCATACATGAAGCTCACACACTGGGGTGGGTACCAAAGCAAGGGGTATAGATCATACATGAAGCTCACACACTGGCGTACCCGAGCAAGGGATATAGATCATACGTGAAGCTCACACACTGGGGTGGGTACCAAAGCAAGGGATATAGATCATACATGAAGCTCACACACTGGGGTGGGTACCAAAGCAAGGGGTATAGATCATACATGAAGCTCACACACTGGCGTACCCGAGCAAGGGATATAGATCATACGTGAAGCTCACACACTGGGGTGGGTACCAAAGCAAGGGGTATAGATCATACGTGAAGCTCACACACTGGGGTGGGTACCAAAGCAAGGGGTATAGATCATACGTGAAGCTCACACACTGGGGTGGGTACCAAAGCAAGGGCTATAGATCATACATGAAGCTCACACACTGGGGCACCCAAGCAAGGGGTATAGATCATACGGGGGCATGTGGTGAGATGAAATGGGGTTTATCGTTGCGCTTCAAGATTGTTGCATTTATGGAGAGACGTGCATGCACGTGTGTGTGTGTGGCTGCTTGTACTAGTCCGGACTGATGCCGATTTATAGTGCTAGCCCACTGAGATACCATGCTGCAGTTTAACATGAATACCCCACTCAGACACAGTATACTAACCCCGAGCCGACCAGTCCCTGTTTTAGCCCCTTAATGCAGAGCGGCAGGCAGGGTAACAAAAGGTACCATCTTTTAACGTCTTTTGGTATGACGCGGTCGTGGATTGAGCCACCCCGGACAGGCGATATGTCCACTAGACCACGGAGGCGGTCTGTGAGGACGTGTAACATGGGCCTCGTCGAGTGATGGCCGCAGTAGTGCGGTAGACAGATTGATGGGTACCTGGGTGTGACTGGGAAGTAGACTGGCTTCCTCCAATCAGGATCATGTTGATTTCGATCTGGACGAACATGGATAGGCAGCCGGTGATCAAATGTTTTCGTGACATCCTCAGGCGACACGTGACATGTTCAGATTAGCGGGGGTGTGGTTACAATGTCACGTGACATGTTCAGATGTAGCGGGTGTGTGGTTGCAATGTCACGTGACATGTTCAGATGTAGCAGGTGTGTGGTTGCAATGTCAAGTGACATGTTCAGATGTAGCGGGTGTGTGGTTGCAAAGTCACGTGACATGTTCAGATGTAGCGGGGGTGTGGTTGCAATGTCACGTGACATGTTCAGATGTAGCAGGTGTGTGGTTGCAAAGTCACGTGACATGTTCAGATATAGCGGGTGTGTGGTTGGAGAGTCACGTGACATATTCAGATGTAGCAGGTGTGTGGTTGGAGAGTCACGTGACATATTCAGGTTCAAAGGGTGTATAGTTGCAATGTCAAATAGGGCAGGTCACTAAACAATTTTATTTTATTCTAACTTTCTCAGTAAGGACTGATGTATACACGTTCATACGGAAACGTGTTTTTGTAGTATATTATCATGTTTTCAACCTATTCGTTACGTTCTCTAGAGAAGGAGGGAGCGGTAACAAAAAATCGTAACTACGTTTCGCGTCGCATTGAATGAGGGTGGATGTATTCACGATTATACTATCGCGGTGGTAACAACGAAACAGACACCGTTTGATCAGTCTCAATGTACTTTATCATATAAGTTAACACATGGTTGCATAGGTTGGTTGTTAAAGTGACTGAGCGAGCGAGTTGGGTTTAACGCCGCTTTTAACAGTATTCCAGTTATATCGAGGCGTGTCTTCTTAAAGTGGGAGGACAGCCCGAAGTGATGAAGGTCTCAGACGTTTACCACTTCGGTGAAACCCACGAGCACGGGTATGGTGCTGACAAACCTAGAAACATAATCGGGGTGAACCGGGATTCGAACCCACAATCCTAGGTTTCTGGCGTGCCCAAGGGACGCAACTCTGCACAGCGAATTGCGGGTCGTTAAAGTGTTCTGCTGAATACCCGGGTTCCATAAGATTCAATGTGTATAGTGTATGTAAACATAGCGTGTCCCACGTTGATGTTTCTAAAGCGCCGTCAAACGTCAAACACTCCAATTTGTGAATCAAAAGTGACAGACAATACAGGTGTAATAACCAGATACGTCTATAAACAACCACATTCATCTGTGTTCTGCAAATATGCTCAATTAACAACGTACGGCAACCGAACCACTACTACTCTCTGGGAATAACCTCCTTGCCCTTCTACCGCCTCCGTGGTCTAGTGGTATAGCGTCCGCCCGGGAAGCGGAAGGTCCGGGGTTCGATCCCCGACCGCGTCATACCAAAAGACGTGAAAAGATGGTACTTGTTGTTACCCTGTCAGGCGCTCGGAATTAAGGGGCTAAAACAAGGACTGGTCGGCTCGGAGTCAGTATACTGTGTCTGAGTGAGGTATTCATGTTAAACTGCGGCATGGTATCTCAGTGTGCTAGCACTATAAATCGGCATCAGTCCGGACTAGTACAAGCAGCCACACACACACACACACGTACATGTACGTCGCTATATAAGTGCAATAATCTTGGACGCGACATTAAACCCAATTTCACCTCACCTCCTTGCCCTTCTTGTGGTTGTCGTAAAAGGTGACTAAGATTGATAGGGTGGTCACACTCGAGACTCGGTTGACAGGTGTCATCGTATCCTGATGCTATGGGGTTTTACTCATAATATCAACCACTGGTGTGTCTGACCCAGACTCGAACATATAATGGCCGCCGTGATGTAACTGAAACAGCCGTGTCTGCGGCGTATAACAACATACGAAAGACGAAGCACCCTCTACTTGTGAGTCTGTCTTTAATGACTACTTATCATACGATGTGGGTGGTGGGGTAGCCTAGTGGTTAAAGCGTTTGCTCGTCACGCCGAAGGCCCGGCTTCGATTCCCCACATGGGTAAAATGTGAGAAGCCCATTTCTGGTATCCCGCCGCGATATTGTTGTAACATTGCTATGCGGCGTAAAACACTACTCACTCATTATCATACGATGATGTCACTGATTTAGACCATATCACATTTAAACCATAATCTTTCGCATGGTGAGTGGTAACAATCATCGACTTCTGTCACGATTCTGAGTGGGAATATTCCTACTGGAGAACTGTATATATTATCCAGCAAGTACATCAACGCCTGTACAGTGAACATCCATCACAGCCGAGGGGAAAAACAGCGAGTTTAGCTGCACTAGAGTGCAAACCGTCTACCTTGTGAACTGCGCGCAGTTTCTATGCTAATACTTCAAGATAACGAGGAATGTGTCCTGTAAGACATAAACAAAAACCTTATCTTTCTCCATGTTAGTTCTAATGCAAACTCTCGCTCAAGGATCATCACAACTAATGCTATACCATGTACAGGTTTTTTCCACGGGCAAAGCTGCGGATCGCCGGAATAGGCACCTAGACGCATTGCTTGTTAGCTCTCGTCCAAGAAAAGCAGCGGTTAAAGAAACACATTAGGTCATATCAGAAAGATCTGTACGACTTATACACAAATTAACCAAATTAAACAACTGAGGAATTTTAGTTTATCAAAGGTCTTCAAACATCTTAAAACATGCCGCTTCCCATAGGGCAAAAACGTGGAACTGTTGGCGTAGGATGCTACTTAGAATAGATGGCAACCTAGATCAAAGCGCTCTCTTGGGAGCAGGTTCCATGCACTGGTTGGGAACAGTGGATAATTGGGGAACAGGGGAACAGCTCCGGAACTCAGTGGCATGACGGAACCTTTTTATTGTCTAATCCTGAATCTCCCTAAAATAATAAATGCCTTCTGATCTGGACGAATTCCCGAGGAATCTGGACGTGTCTTGTATACATTAGTCCAATGGCGGGATTCCTGGCGTGGCAGTACCCACGTCGGGTTCGGGGCACCCAGTGCTCTTGAACCGCTTACCATTCTTATTGTCGTAACATAACATTGGAATGGAAACACCGCCCGGGTAGAACAGAGCTGATACACAATGGTCATGAAAGGTGCCATGGAAGATGGGAATTCTATAGATCCCTAAATTTACCATTTTCTTCATGCTGATGCTTTGAGAATGAATCGCGACTCCTTTTCGTGAATTCAACGAATTTTTCAGTTTGCTTTTTGGTCAGTATCAATTGACATAAATTTAGTCAACCTTTATGAAGAATGCAAGCAGTAATAAATATGAACATTATCGGAACACGGGAAATGACAGGATACAATTTGTGACTGATTAAAATTATTTCAGGATTCTTTTATACTCAAAATAACATTTGATATTCAAGTATGAGAGAATATTTCCTTTGCTTGTCAGCTGGAATTACCAGGTATTCTAAGTATTCTCATCAGCCCTGTAATATATATCCAATTATCGCCAGCATACAGTGGGCGTGATGAAGACTTGGTGAGGTACTGGATACGACATGTAAACATATATTTGAGTAAAGTCTTGAAATAAAATTATTTATAGTCATTCTTGGCGTACGTGGTCTACATGTCATTGTGATTTAAAGGAGGTAAAGGCAGAAACATGAATAAATTGTACCCCTTTGAAGAATTTCGATGAAATCCTTCTATTGTTCCAAGGAATAGTTTGTGACGTAATATGGCTAACATCTGTCTGATTTACGTCGAAGATTGGAGGTCGTGAGGGCGATTCTCCCTGTCCCTGTCGTATTATTGTTCTACACAAAAAATGGTTAAAAACCATACTCATTCACTTACTGATGAACTATAAATGACGTCTTGTGTGATCCGCCATGACCGCCTCCGTGGTCTAGTGGTAGAGCGTCCGCCCGGAGAGCGGAAGGTCCGGGGTTCGATCCCCCGCGTCATACCAAAAGACGTTAAAAGATGGTACTTGTTGTTACCCTGTCTGGCGCTCGGCATTAAGGGGCTAAAACAAGGACTGGTCGGCTCGGAGTCAGTATAATGTGTCTAAGTGGGGTATTCATGTTAAACTGCGACATGGTATCTCAGTTAGCTAGCACTATAAATCGGCCCACTGAGATACCATGCCGCGGTTACAAATGAAAATCCCACTCAGACACAGTATACTGTCTTCGAGCAGACCAGTCTTTGTTTTAGCTCCTTAATGCAGCGCGCCAGACAGGGTAACAACAAGTACCATCTTTATACGTCCTTTGTTATGACGCGGGGGATAGGACCTTCCGGGGATCAAAGCCAAGTCCCGCTCTACCGCTAGACCACGGAGAAGGTAGTTTCTCTTTAACTGTAGTGAATATATTATATACAGAGACAGAAACTTACCAAAATATGATGATATATCTGCCATATCCAAATACGATAAGGTTATTAACATCAATAATAAGATACTTATTAATTGTGCTAAATTAATTAAACAGGCTTTAAATTGAACTGTTAGAAATACCTAATAATCGCATCTTACATATATTTATGGTTGGTTGGTTGGTTGGTTTGTTGTTTAACGCCGCACTCAGCAATATTCCAGCTATATGACGGCGGTCTGGAAATAATCGAGTCTGGACCAGACAATCCAGTGATTGATATCAAGAGCATCGATCCACCCAATTGGGATCGATGACATGCATCAACCAAGTCAGCGAGCCTGACCACCCGATCCCGTTAGTCGCCTTTTACGACAAGCATAGTCACCTTTTACGGCAAGCATGGGTTGCTGAAGACCTATTCTACCCCGGAATCTTCACGGATCACATATATTTATGAATGAATATATATACTTCCATGCAAACAAATCAAGTTTTATTATTGCCCAAGGAATAACTATGTACATAATCTGTACACGGGCCGATGGCCTACAAATGAGAAATAAACTTGACTTGATACAATCCACATGTTTAGATATCTAATATAAGTCCTAAACAAATGTCGCTAAGAGTTGCGTCCCTTAAGCGTGACAGAAAAGATCTGAGTTCGTAGGTTCGAATCCGGGTTCCCTTATAATGTTTCATGCTCGTAGATTTCAACAAACTTGTAGGACTCGCATAAATTCGAGCTTTCCCCCCACTTCAAACAGTATGTCATTAAAATACTGTTCACAGCGTGTTGAAACTCCACTCACTCACTAACTCCAGAATGAAAGTTCATTTTCCAAGGTCACTGACCTCGTGCTTATTCTAAATTGGTCAGCGAGAACCTGTTACGGGCATGATGAAGGTGCCTGGCGTATCGCGACCATCAGATATAGTCATACAAATGAGTAGCTCGTGCATCACGTTTTGTCACGTTTCCAATATAGGTGGTAACGGTGATCAGTTTATATCTAGCTCTGCGATGCTCTCCCATTCACTCGGAGCCGAAATACTGCACATTTATCTAAGGTCCAAATTGAAGCCAGATCAGTGGCTGGGAGAACGCATTTGTAGAATTGACTTTTAGAAATGGGAGAGCTTATCGAGAGATGTATTGATAGGTTCTGATTGGAAACATCGCGGGATGAAGACGTATTGAATCATATTGGCAGATACCGATGCAGGCAGTATCTATAAATTACATTGATTTTCAAGACAGCTTGTCAGAGAAATAAGTTAATTCGAGTATTCGGCTGATTTAGACATGAAAGGTGAATGACACTTGCAATGTTATTCCTGGGCCAACTTAACCATATTTTAGTTTTCATACAACAAATTAACATAAATTTTAACATATGTTTAATTTTAGTAACACAGCACCCCCACCTACCCCACATACGCACATACTTCCTCGAGATTACCTTAACATGGATGCACTATTTGGAAGAATGACAAAGACAAACACAGTCAAGGTGGTGTGTCCTCATATCTACAGGAAAACCTTTTTTGGGATTAATTCGAAGCAATTAAGCATTTTATGCATAAAGATTAACCTTCCCATTGCAATCAATGTTGTAACAAACTGTCTCTCTGTGTGTCCACCTCTCTCCCTCACTCTCTGTGTCTCTCAAAATACAACAACAAACCAACAACCCCCCCCAAAAAAACAACAACAACAACAAAAAACAACAACAACAACAACAAACAAACCTGAACACACCTATCTCTCTGCTCTCTAACGACAGGAATAAATGAGACGAAGCACAAGTGAAGAAGTCATGAACTGCATGACGACGTTGTGTACGACAGAGCGAAAGATGCTCCACTACAGTGAACAAGCGCGTTATCTTCGTTATAATGCTGGTGGTAATCATGATATCAGATGTGAAAATATCAATAACCTTTATCGAAAACTAACCACCTTGTATCGATTCCATGACGCGGCGACCCACCTGATACAGCTCTCGCTTATCTGTTTGTTGAAACAGATAGCTGTTGACAGAGGGACTTGGTGTCATAGATTTCACATCGCCATGAAAACTAGTCAAACTCGAAAATACGTCAATGCTTTTGGTCATTATCAGTTGAACAAGAAAGGTTACAGGGTGCACACGCTTCGATCATGAATGAACATCTGCTTGTTTGAATGCCTATTTTTCGTAAACAACCAACTTAGATATTCAAAACAACATCCTGGTATGACAGACCGACGCTTTTCTCTTCAACAGACGTAAAACTACACGTAACTACACGTAAATAACCACTCCGTGAACACATGTACCAGTAAATCCCGACAGGTGGCGCTGGTAAACACGTGCATTACTGTCATGTCCGCCAAGACGTTTGTAGAGTGATGTTTTCAAATTCGTCTGACTGGAGACAGTGAATCTACTTATGTGCAGGTATGGCGTCATACCATTAACAATGATTTCGTAATCTTTCTGGCTTAGAATCCCAAATTCGGCTTTATCATAATCATTGGTTTCTCTGCACCGACCTACCTGTGAGTGAGTGAGTGAGTGAGTGAGTGAGTGGGTGAGTGGGTAAGTGGGTAAGTGAGTGGGTAAGTGAGTGAGTGAGTGGGTAAGTGGGTAAGTGGGTAAGTGAGTGGGTAAGTGAGTGAGTGAGTGAGTGAGTGGGTGAGTGGGTAAGTGGGTAAGTGAGTGGGTAAGTGAGTGTGTGAGTGAGTGAGTGAGTGGGTAAGTGAGTGAGTGAGTGAGTGGGTAAGTGGGTAAGTGAGTGAGTGGGTAAGTGGGTAAGTGAGTGAGTGAGTGAGTGAGTGAGTGGGTAAGTGAGTGAGTGCGTGAGTGAGTGAGTGAGTGGGTAGGTGAGTGGGTAAGTGAGTGAGTGAGTGAGTGGGTAAGTGGGTAAGTGAGTGAGTGAGTGAGTGAGTGAGTGGGTAAGTGAGTGAGTGAGTGGGTAGGTGAGTGGGTAAGTGAGTGAGTGAGTGAGTGGGTAAGTGAATGAGTGAGTGAGTGAGTGATTGAGAAGGTGGGTGAGTGAGTGAGTGAGTGAGTGAGTGGGTGAGTGAGTGAGTGAGTGAGTGAGTGAGTAGTCGAGTGAGTGAGTGAGTGAGTGAGTGAGTGAGTGAGTGGGCGAGTGAGTGGGCGGGTGAGTGGGCCGGTGGGTGAGTGAGTGAGTGAGTGAGTGAGTGGGTGGGTGGGTGGGTGGGTGGGTGGTTGAGTGAGTGAGTGAGTGAGTGAGTGAGTGAGTGAGTGAGTGGATGAGTGAGTGAGTGAGTGAGTGAGTGAGTGAGTGAGTGAGTGAGTGAGTGAGTGAGTGAGTGAGAAGGTGAGTGGGTGAGTGAGTGGGCGGGTGAGTGAGTGAGTGAGAAGGTGGGTGAGTGAGTGAGTGAGTGAGTGGGTAGGTGGGTGGGTAAGTGAGCTATTAAAGGGGGCGATAAGCCCAACTCAAGTTATTGTTTTTCTCTTTGCGAACATATTGATGTCACACATATTTTCATTATCCTCGATCTATCCACTCGTATGAAACAAATAACTTCATAGATTAACAGATATTGTTCATGAGAACATATATTCCAAAATCCATTCCGTGATATCCATATGTTATGTTCGGTAAACACCGACCTCATCACGCACCACGCGAACTTATTCCAATAGATAAATTACAAGTGATTCCGTGGCATTTGATAGGCTAACAAAAAATCTGTTTAAAAAATTTGAGGCCACGCCCATTACACGACTCCCTTTTCCTGATTGGTTGGTCATAGAATGGGCGGGGCTTGTGTTGCATTATTGCACTGGACGATGTCTCTGATTTCGTACTGTTGTCTGTAGTATTTTGTGTGTGAATGATTAAATAATCAGTCTGTGAGATTATAATTGTATGTATTTGTAAGAACTGACTCGAATTTATACAGCACGTACACGCAGGGCGTACAAGCATTTTGAAAAGGAAAGGGTCTAAAATATAAAAATCTTATTTTACAGATTACACCATATTACATTTGGTTTTAAACAAAGGTTTGGTGTGGTGGGGTGGGGGTGTCGGGAGGGTGGTGTGGGGGTTGGGGTGGGCGTGTGGTGGGGGGAGGTGGGGGGTGGGCTTCTCTGGATCCGCCTATGCCCACTGGATTTCACATTTAAACCTTCATAAACCCAACTCACATTAACGTTAATTCGTAAATACGTGATACCTATCGCTGTGACCGCCCTGCACTGTACCAAGCAGTGCGTCGAGCCACAGCCTGAAGCAGACTCTCGTACAGCTGTTCCCAGCTCTACCACACACGGTACAACATCGACACCAGATAGACCCAATCTAACCACAAAGTATAAACAGGAATTAGATCTGCTTATCACGCTAATCATGCGCGACTTGGATTAGGCAGCCATTCCACCTACAGGAGCTCAGAGAGCAGTCAGTGGAACAGCGAGTGAGTGTATTTAACGCCGCTTTTAACAGTATTCCAGTTATATCGCGGCGTGTCAGCTTAATGTGGGAGGAAAGCCCGAAGTGATGCAGGTCTCAGACGTTTACCACTTCGGTGAAACCACGAGCACGGGTATGGTGCTGACAAACCTAGAAACATAATCGGATCGAACCGTGGTTCGAACCCACAATCATAGGTTTCTGGCGTGCCCAAGGGACGCAACTTTGCACAGCGAATCGCGTCGACTTAGACGACTGGGCCACCAGTGTCCCCCTCAGTGGTAATGTGTGCTTGGGAACATCTGGTAACTGCACTTTAATCAAATCGCTGAACATATACGATATGGGAGATTGAGCTGGAATTGAGGAACACAAATTGGATAAGTCAAGTTTAACTGATCGGATATTCCGTACCCTGTAGTCGATGTTCAACGTTTTGCTATCTTCCGTAAGGCAATTGTTGCAGGAAGGATGTGGTAGAGTAGGCACTGATTAGACTAGCTTGGTCATTTGCCGCATTGGACAGTATTTTAGTTATATCCCGGAGTGTTAACTTACTAAATGAGAAGACCTGGTCGTCTTGTAGGACCGACACATTGACCACTCAAACCCACGAGCACGGGTATAGACAAATCTACAAACATAATGAGGGAAAATCTGGGATTCGAACCCACGATAGTCTGCTAAAGGCGTGTCTAAGTGACGGAACGTTGCACAGTTAATGACGGGGCCACTGTCATTAGTCAGACCAAAGTTCGAATGGTAAATATCAATGATGAATATGAATGGTAAATGTTGAATCTAGATTTCTTGTTTCAGGCTGAAAATGAAAAACAACAGTCTTCTTTCAGTACAGTAAACTACGGTTATAACGAACTCATGGGGACTACTAATTTTAGTTCGTTATAACCGTAGTTCGTTATAAGCATATATACAGCATAACTACAGCAAATAGTCGGGTCCAAATAAGTAAGTTCGTTATATCCGTCAGTTCGTTATAAGCGTGTTCGCTATAACAGTAGTTTACTGTGTATTTTAAAAGACAATTTAGCAAAATAAATATTTTATTTCGGAGGCTACATATTAATCTACCCCAAATGAGTAAAAGGCAATACCGGTGCACTCGTTAACCTCATGACACACTGACAAATGTAAACATGTCAATCAGTGACAGTATGACAACTGTTGTGTTCAAATGTCACTATTCTTATAGTCATTGTTTAACACAACAGTGGTCAACCGGCATTGTCAAGCACGTGTTCATGTACCCTCAGTGTAAGATACCGCAGACCGGATGACCGCTTCTTTTGACACCGACCCGGGCCACGTGTACTCAATAATCATCTGTCTTTCTACCAGATTCTTCACCACCTGACAAAAAAGAAATGGACTTTACACAACCGAAAGAAAGGTAAAACACATAAAAAGCCTCACACTTTGAATCTGTTCAAAAACAAATCCTCCCACTCATTTGACGATTGGTTCGCAGCATTTCGTCTCCCGTGGGGGCTGTCGATGACAAAGCCGCCAACAAAGGCACTGAAGAGGCCACATGGGGCGTTTAACCGCCAAATGTCAGGTTGGCTCTTGAGACGCTGTTGAGAGGTTTTCAGAGGGTTTGCTTTCTTTCTGAAATAAACGCGAACTCTCTTAATTTACACTCCACTTTCTTAGTGAGTACACGTCCATGGGACTATATTGCCTCTCGCGACCCTTGACCTCTGTCCACAGGGCGCTGGTCATATAACAGGTTACTGTGACCTTTTTAACCTCGTGGCGAATATAGGCATATGGGTTGGGTGACCTTCACAGCTTGGACAGCTGCTTCGGGTGGTGATAGTCGGTGGTCGACTAATTATGCGTTGGTATTACACGATGAATCGTTGATTCAGATCAATCTTTGTTTTCAGAATAGGATTAACAGATGTAGTACATTACGATTACAGTGAGTGATTGAGTATTGTTATACGCTGCTTCTAGCAATATTCAACAATATCATGGCGTCGGACACCATAAATGAGTTTTACACAATGTACCAATTGTGGGAATCGACCTGGGTCTTCGGCGTGACGACCAAACACTTTAACCACTAGGCTACCCCACCGCCCCTGACAGAATAGATCCCCAGTACTCCAAGTAGGGGGTAAAGCCGTGTCAAAAAGAGGATCACGTGGTTTAACTGGCTGCAACATAGCACCGATGAAGACAGTCGCTCATAATATCAACCACCGTTTGCCTAGGCCGGATTCGATGATTTACAAGCTATCTCATAAAACAACATTCCTGACTCTGCATGCCAGTGTGCTTCATCCTTAACGTCGCCAACACACATTGCAGCTGTGAGTGACACTTGTTCTTTGTAGGTGTAGTAGAAGGTGGGAGATTTCTATTTCCTTAAGGCAAATACTCACTGCTACTTTAAATGTGGAATTTCTGTGTGTGGCATTTTAGGCCGGTTCCCCAATGGACCAGGTACGGCGCTAATTAAGGCCACAATCGCTTTGACGAAGTTAGAATGGATACACTTGTTTATCGCAGGGGCACGATCTGTTTATGGAATACAGCAATCATTGTCAATAGCTTCTGTGTGGGAAGAGAGAATCGGAAACACACCACTCACGTAGTACAGCCTCTTGGAGATTGTAGAGTAGGTTTCTGTTACTCGTCGAGTGTTGGCGACATTGTGTCCCTGGCCGTTAAACGATAAAGAAAACTGAACTTCAACTACGGTTATAACGAACTCGTGTTCCTTTTTAAACGTAGTTTATATGAAGTTACAAAGTAATTATCAAAGCATTACTAGACCCACTTTATAACTAGAATATAAAGCGCTTACTATGAACATTTACATAACGATTTGAAAGAATTCTTAAAAAATATATTCTTCACTCATATCTTTGTACATATAAAATAATACATTGTAGAGGTTATATTACATATTTGTATGACAGAATATGTGAAATATGGCATCATATTTCTGCAAGTCATACTGTAGATATGCTAATGTCACCGATTGCTGAAGTTCAAGCGGTACCATGCACAATTACAATTAAATCACCTTGTTTGCACAGTAACACTATTGTACGTTTGATGTCACAAGTAACTGATAGGTCATTGAGCTTGACAATATCTTATTGTGAAACAGGAATATTTTCTCACGATCTCCTCACGAGACATGACATGAAAATTTCACGTGCCAAGTCTTCCTCTTATGTGACGGTCGCGCGGACGTCAGAGAAGACAATCCCAACTTTCAAGTCTGATTGGTTAAGAATAATAATGCACTGACAGTTGTGTGTTGTCTGGTGATCTGGTGTCATACAGATAAATGCACGAATCATAAAGAATCAATCACCTTGAAAAATGGTGTTTGAAGATGCAAGCCAAAAGATAGCCCAATCCTTAACACATCAGTTATCGTTAATCATTCATTGTCACATTTGTAATAGCCTGCGTTCTTCACATTAACTTCTATTCATCGCAGAGATACGCCCGTGTCATTAGTTATGAATCTCTACGGTAAATAGGGCAACGTTAAATCACCTGGATTACTCGTTATAACATTTATTGTTATCGAATATTTGGATACCCCTTAACCTTACTGATATTCAAAAATAAATTAATTTTATTTCAAATTTCTAATATCATTATATGTCTACATTGCATGTTGTACGACGATCTCAAAGAGCGTTATACGACTCAAGTATTTGATCGGGATTACAACATTGGAAACCTAAGTAAAGCTTTCAAAAGAAGGTTTGTTGACAGACATGTCGAGGACCTTACCAAATGTGACACATCTGTGCCAAATGACGTCGATGCAATTCCCTATTTTGACTAGAACCATTTATTCCCGTTTTTGTTCAGAACACTTGACTTGCCTGCCTTTGCATGTGTTTGTGACAGGTGCTATTAGTGGGGCAGGATATGTTAAACTTTTCGAGAACACCTGGTATCATCACTGTTTAATAGTGATTCATAAACACATGCTTATGATATGATAGGCATAGTCGTATACTGCTTTCAGCAGAGATTTCCTAGAATTAAGAAAAGGGTTATGCTGTTTATACACTTGTACTTTATACTTGGGACGATTATATCAGAATACTGATTTCGAACAAGTAGTTTAATGTAAAGTTGTATTACAAATATATGTATTGTAAAAGCCGGAAGTAGCTTCAGTTACTGGACATACATATCATAATCATTTACATTGTACACGTGCTGGTACTGATATATGCGCTGTGAGGTTCAGGTATATGCGCTGTGAGGTTCAGGTATATGCGCTGTGAGGTTCAGGTATATGCGCTGTAAGGTACAGGTATGTGCGCTGTGAGGCACAGGTATATGCGATGAGTTTAGAGGTATATGTGCTGTGAGGGTACAGGTATATGAGCTGAGGTTAGAGGTATGTGCGCTGTGAGGGTACAGGTATGTGCGCTGTGAGGGTACAGGTATAGATAGATATTCTTTATTTCCTCAAGATATTGAAGATACATATCATATATGATATTATGTATAATTACAGAGCTGCACAGTAGTACAATTTAACAATATTATGAGAAATGATAAGTACAAAATGCATGACAATCAAGCATTCTTATAACTTTTTTGTAACAGATACAGCCATTTCCTACAGTATGTTGACACAATAACCATAAGGTCACCCCATAGACTTTGAGATATAGAGCTAACACACTCAGGCATACCGCCAAGTAGTACAGACAGGATTATATCATCGTCCTCACTACATAGTCTTGCAAATGTAGAGACATCTATCACATCACAAATGATTTCAAATAGTTCATTTCTGTCATTCATATTCAATGCACAATACAAGAAGACATCCTTAATAATATCATGAGCTACAATTCTACATCGACATTCCCGAGATTCTATATTTAGGCATCCCAGCCGTACAGGTATATGCACTGTGGGGTACGGGTATATGCGCAGTCAGGGTACAGGTATATGTGCTGTCAGGGTACAGGTATATGCGCTGTCAGGGTACATGTATATGCAGTGATGTTAGAGGTATACGCGCTGTGAGGTACTATAGGCATTGTGGGGATACAGGTATATGCGGTGAGGTTAGAGGTATATGCGAAGTAAGTATGCGGGTATATGCGATGAGATTAGAGGTATATGCGCTGTGAGGGTACAGGTATATGCGCTGAGGTTAGAGGTATGTGCGCTGTCGGGGTAAAGGTAGATGTGCTCTGAGGGTACAGGTAGATGCGCTGAGGTTAGAGGTATGTGCGCTGTGAGGGTACAGGTAGATGCGTTGTGAGGGTACAGGTAGATGCGCTGAGGTTAGAGGTATATGCGCCGTCAGGGTACAGGTATATGCGCTCTGAGGGTACATGTAGATGCGCTGAGGTTAGAGATATGTGGGCTGTTAGGGTACAGGTATATGCGCTCTGAGGGTACAGGTAGATGAGCTGAGGTTAGAGGTATGTGCGCTGTGAGGGTACAGGTAGATGCGTTGTGAGGGTACAGGTAGATGCGCTGAGGTTAGAGGTATATGCGCCGTCAGGGTACAGGTATATGCGCTCTGAGGGTACATGTAGATGCGCTGAGGTTAGAGATATGTGGGCTGTTAGGGTACAGGTATATGCGCTCTGAAGGTACAGGTAGATGAGCTGAGGTTAGAGGTATGTGCGCTGTGAGGGTACAGGTAGATGCGTTGTGAGGGTACAGGTAGATGCGCTGAGGTTAGAGGTATGTACGCTGTGAGGGTACAGGTAGATGCGCTGTGAGGGTACAGGTAGATGCTCTGAGGTAAGAGGTATGTGCGCTGTGAGGGTACAGGTATATGCGCTCTGAGGGTACATGTAGATGCGCTGAGGTTAGGGGTATATGCGCTGTCAGGGTACAAGTATATGCGCTCTGAGGGTACAGGTAGATGCGCTGAGGTTAGAGGTATATGCGCTCTGAGGGTACAGGTAGATACGCTGAGGTTAGAGGTATATGCGCTCTGAGGGTACAGGTAAATGCGCTGAGGTTAGAGGTATATGGGCTGTCAGGGCTACAGGCAGATGCGCTGTAGGGTTTACGGGTGTATACGCTGTATGGAGCACTTCCTTAGTACTTTCAATTAGTGACGTCTGAAATTCCTTTTTCAAGAGCAGCTTTTTTTGTCATCTCTTGTAAACATTCCTGGTTTTGGCATGGAATGGCCAAGAGCATATATTATGTTGTACCGACGGTTGTTAGTGTACTTACGACGATGCATTTTCCGTGTTCTCAAAACAATCACCACAAATCAATCACACGTTCTCATCGATAACCACAAAACACAATATAACGAGATATCCGAACAACCTAACTAATTAACTCAAGCAATTAGAGGACCAGTTTATCTCAACTGGAATGTTAATCATTAAACACGCTGACGACCAGCTTTGACGAAAACGCCTTTGATCTGACCGTTCCTAGTGTCAATCAGTGCTATCACTGACAAGTTTCTCACAAACACATTACACACCTATCGCCTTTTTTATGAGGTTCATTGCGCGCACAGGTACACAATGCAACAGTGATAACTTGGATCCATCTCACGTGCAAACAACATATAGATTAAGTCGCTGCCTTCTGTACAGAGACATATCAGATCGGAGTTAGCTATCCAATCTCACGCCACACTTTTCTAAGATGGTCCACGCCTTATCTGCGACGGGGCGAAGGTTCATCGATACCCTCCCTCCTGTGAAGATGGCACTGCGATTCAACACGGCCCTTGCGCTTCTTATCTTGACCGGGCTGTATGTGAAATGGTTGATCTCAAATATGATCATGCTTTGACACTATAAACAAGAGAATCATTTACTGTGACAGATCGGGGCGTGGTTGACACGTGTGTGAAATTGACATGAATCAGTATCACCTGACCTCGTTATATATCCTTTGTACTGATGCGAATGATCCTAAAATGCGTGCAATCGAACCGTGTGCATATCTCGTGAACATCGCTATTTAGAGTACAAGTTCATTTGTGTCAGGGCGGGGGCTGCACACTGGAGTCAAGGGTTAATATGTTTTGGCGAGATAAAGGTTTCGCGAAATTAATTTTAAACACATGGACATGCCTTTATCTAGCATGAAATATACATTCCTTTCCGTGTCAATATACATAGAGTATATAAGCCTGCATTAGATTGATCCTGATAAACATACCCTTTCATGTCATTTCTCACGGAATGCTTCAGCCCTTGAATGGTAATGACATAGCAGAATGTATATGCAGTGATATCCAAACCAATGGGGTTAATAATAATCTGATGTCAATTCATATGTTTTTGAAATAAATACCCCTCGGCTTTAACAAAGATGTCGAGGGTGATTTGTCTCGTGGCTTTGCTTCACCGAGGTGATGTTTGCTTCACCACGTGCATAGTCAATATGATTACACAGCGCGGACATTGAACACATCCAGTCTATTCAAAGGCGCTATATGAATGAACCCTCGGATGCCTATATTAGCTTTAGCATCATAGCACATATCAGCCCTCTTTATAGTTCATTAATTCTTTGATGGTCGGCGAAACAAGAAATCGTTTGGACTGATGTGAACTCACTTCTCACAGCCTGTCCATTCAGGAGGTATCGCAATAGTAGTTGTGAATGAAATGACAGAGCTTTCCTTGACAAATGCTATACACTCGAAGCCATAAAGGTCTCTATACATTGTCAGTGAATTTCCATTGATACTCTGAAAACTGGTATTTTCATGCTTATTTGACTTTATTCGGAGGACGACGTATAAGCCCCAACCCTCTGTTGAATTGCCACTGATGGCTTGTCTGAAGTGTCGACCTCAGAAACGGATGTATTGATGGTTTATGTCTTACAAGACGTAACCAGCAAAACATATTACATTTGTACATGCAATGCATCAATAGTCCATTGTCTGCTTTCAGAGAGAGGCAATAGTGTTGTTCGCTGATGATTTCTATAATTTTCCCAACTTTACGTGAGCTCTTTGAAGTGATGAGAAGTCCTTATTTCTTGCAGTAATTGACCACGGGTCACATGATCACACAAACACAATGCGCCAGAAAGTTTAGCTGGGAACATGCATTTTGAACAATACCCCTTTGTAAACACCGTCTGGACGAATTGGGACATTCAAGTTTAAACTTCAGTCTTTTGATCTACAAAGCGATATGTCTAATTTACAGATATGCGTTACATTTACCATTACTTACTTTTTCTTTGAAATTTTCTGTCATAATTTTTCTTTCGTATGTTTATTACATCAAATCAGTATATCTAGATGTATCCATGACGAGTGAGTGAGTGAATATGGCTTTACACCGCTTTTAGCAATATTCCAGAAATATCACGGCGGGGTACACCAGAAATGGGCTTCACACTGTACCCATGTCGGAAATCGAACTCGGGTCTTGACGCTTTGACCACTAGACTACCCCAACCCCCGTATCAATGACGAAAGCAATCTAAGTGAGATGTTGTTGAAATTTGAAAGGTGCTTATACATATTTGTTCTTCTGTATATTTAAAGCAGCTGAAGCTAAAGCTGGATGTGAACCCTTTTTTTAATGGACTAAGTATGTGAGTGAGTGAGTGAAACCCACGTGTGTGATACTGAAACACCAAGGATTATAGTCGGGATCAAACTGGGATTCAATTAGCGGATCCGGGCACCGAATGGATGCTATTGAACTTATAAAACTGCCCCCCCCCCCCCCCGTGTCCCTGGGCCTGAGTGCCTGGTCCGCGGGCCATACACTCGTGCGTCTGCCAATGCAAAGAATGCTGATGATCTGAACAAGAATCTTGAGTTAAACATTTTAATAGTTTCATTTTATAACTAAATGATTCTGGCGTAATTTACGTCAATCTTTACAGAATCAGACATAAAAGAATCTAGAAAATATCAATATGTTAATCAAATTTATACATTGAATTCCATAACGAGAACTATCAATATTCCCGACATGCACTCGCCTCCAAAGAGTAGGCCTAAATGTGCTCTGCAACAAAACCATCCTTGACAAGGGGGCACGGGTGGCCCAGTCGTCTAAGGCGCCACGAGTCGCTGTGCAGATTTGCGTCCCCTTGGCAGGCCAGAAACCTATGATTGTGGGTTCGAATCCCGGTTCGCCCCGATTATGTTTCTAGGTTTGTCAACACCATACCCGTGCTCGTGAGTTTCACCGAAGTGGTAAACGTCTGAGACCTGCATCGGGCTTTCCTCCCACATTAAGCTGACACGCCTTGATATAACTGGAATACTGTTCAAAGCGGCGTTAAACCCAACTCACTCACTCACTCACTCACTCACTCACTCACTCACCCATCCTTGACAAAAAAGGCTGATTCATCCATCTTACACAACCGATATCGTTTTTAAATAATTCATAAAATATTAAATTAATGTGGTACTGAATTTTGTACGACTCAGTGTTTTTTTTCATTGAACATAATATCCTAATCTCAGACAGGTGGTGACACATGATTGGAAACCCTTAACCTCAAATCTACTGAAAGTTAACGTAGAAATCCGACGGTAAAATTCCGTTCCTCTTTTAAACGGTATATTTGTATAAAGACGACTTTTCTACGTTTTTTTTCACCGTAACGTTCGAGAATACCCCCAATGTTTGCTGTGTATGTGGTTAACACCATTGACCCGTGCTACCTTGGACTATCCTCACTTATGAAGTTGACACGCCGTGATTTTACCTCGGTACTGTAGAACGCACGCAATCATGACGTCATTGCTTGTGGTTATAACAACAGAGGTGGTGGTAAGTAATCATCACAAGAATAGTTCATTGTGCACTGAGCCGGAACTTTATATTTATATATTTGAAAAAATACAATATTTCATGTCTCCCCACCCCTCCCACACAAACAGAGAATAGACTGATGCTCTGTCGTGTTTGTAAAAATAGTTGTGTCTCGTGACTTTTCAAAACTTGGAAGGGAGCGTTGATTCATTTTTTTAAATGTTAATTCTTAAGTAGGTAACAAATCTTTAAATGTGAACTTGATTCGTGTGTACCAAGTGACCTCTGTTCGACACGCCCCCTGCGTCATGAAGTGTGAAGGGGCGGGTGCAAGGTCACGATGGCCATGGTGAATATGACACACTGTCAAATGGCATGGCGATTCCAAAAATTCGGAATCCAGAGTAAAAACGAAAATTGAATTGAAAACGTAATTGACAATACTTAAAATTTAGACAAAAGATGAGAGGGGGCAAATTTAGCGGCGCCATTGGAAACAAGACATTTAATGTTACATGTCCAGCGCGGAGTTGTCCACCGAGTATCGACCTGTTACAGACGACAGGGTACACTTTGCTGCCTTGTTGACCACAGAGGACAGAAGTACCTAAAGCACATATGTGAACTATTTGGTTGAGTACCACCCTCGATATCTGACATACCATATGACGGACCCACAAAGGCCGGATAATTGGCACTTCGTGTATCAAACTACCCATTACCCATAAGAGGGCGTCTCTGGTAAGATCTAATTAAGCAATTTACGATCAATGAAGAAAATAATTATTCATCACACACGCATGTATAGTTGTGATGACATTTAATAAACACAATCAAAGCTGTGATATTAAAGCCAGTAATAAATCTGTCATCATGGCAAAAGCCGTTAGATGTACCTATAGTCGTTAATACAGAACCTATGATCTACGAACTCAAACTTGGAACGTAATCAAACGTTTTGATGACAAGTCATTTCATGAAAACTTGACTACAACTAAGCTATTGTGATTCGAGTTGGTTTGTGTTTCTGTGTTGTATGAATCTGGCCTTACCGTTATTCCAACACAAAGACATTGACGGACTGTACAAGGGGTAGGATTGTTTCGGTTGATCGACCTGAGGAGTGTTATGTGGAGACATTTAGACGGTCAGTGTATTACCGAACCCACTGTATTGACAATCAGCATGGTATTGACAGGTTTAAGTATATTTATGCTAATACTGTAATCGTACATAAAACGACGATCATATAAGTACGGTGTATGTCAACACGTTGTTAATACAGGTTTAGTCCTGCATCAGTTGTCGGGAAGTATTCAAACTATTGTGTATGGGTGTGCATTACATCAGGGTCTCCACGTGTCTTGTACATTTCACCGAAGGTGATGTATATTTCAAACTGTTAATATTTACAAAAATACAACAAAACGCTTTACTATTAATATATCTTGTATACTTGTGTGGTCACGATGAGTTTTGTCTAGCTACAATAAAATATTTGAAAGGTTAATGTCATTGAGTGCACAACACGATGTGATCGTGTGATCTTAACGGAAGTAGGTCATAGTGAATTCGATCGCCTTCAAATATGACATTTCTTCCGAACAGATGTTACTCTGTAACCGCAGAATGTAAAATCGATATTCGAGTCCTTGTTGAGAACTGGCATTTATTTTAGAACATTTCGGGGGCAATGAGTTCGAATCACGAGGAATGAATGTCAGAAGAGTTAATCGAGGAAACAAACCATAAAATATACAACACGGATTAAAATTAAAGTGCATTCCAGGAGCTTAGCGATAAGGGCAGAGTGTTAGACAGGAATGAGGATCAATAGAGGTCACCGGGTTCCGCCAGGCATACCGTTACCGGGAGGGTTTTACGGACATACGTACCTGATGAAGACCATCCATTAATGATGCTTACGGCGTTGGAGAAATCTTTCGGATTCATCACGGGTGCTGCTGCAGATTCAATGTCAAGCTTCATCAATTTGGTATTTTCATAGAGAACTATATAAAATTGGGGCTCTAGGGCTTATTGTGAAGCTCACCCTTTTCTCAGACACCTGGTGTCCTGTACTGTGTACAGTCATTTGATGTTGTATCCCCTCGCTTCTTAATGTCCCTGTTGCTTGATATGAAAGACGTGCAAATCAAAGTGCATACTTGAAAATTGGATATGACCGAAAAATCACACACGTTACTTGGCGGAGAACAGTTAACGAAAAACTGAAAGGTTGAAAACACAACTATGATACACCATCACATCACCATCGAATAACAATTTTTTGTTTGTGTCCTTTTCAGCCATCATCAAACCTTAGCGTATTCTTTCTCTTGCGGGGCTGACGGGTAGCCTTGTGGTTAGAGCGTTCGCTCGTCACGCCGAAGACCTGGGTTCGATTCCCGACATGGATACAATGTGTGAAGCCCATTTCTGGTGTCCCCCGCCGTGATATTGCTGGAATATTGCTAAAAGCGGCGTACACCCATACTCACTCACTCACTCAATCAATCACTTTCTCTTGCTCGGCAGTTAATGTCCCTGTCAGGTACATGCGACCTTGATGTACAAATAATAGGTAATGTAGGAAATAGATTGCACCCGTTTAACATAAATCATTCACTACATTCATACATTCACTACATTCACCCCGCACCCAGTAAGCATGTCGCGTATTGGGAGTCCTATTCCTATTGATCTCTGATGTAGGATGTGAAAAAAAATGATATCAAAACAGACAGGACAATTTCATACATCCATACAAACAAGATGGCCCTGACATCTTAGACGATGCAAATCGCTTTACAGAGTTGTGTCCCTTGACTGTGCCTGCAACCAGTGTCCTGATTATATTTCATCTTGGCCCAAGCGTCCAGGGGAAGCAGTTCGCTGAGCACAATTACGCCTCTTAGCCGTGTCTATGACTGATACTCCTGAGTTCGAATCTCAGATTCGCACTCAAAATGGTTCTTAAATCTTGCCAAATTTCAACGAAAAGGACCGTACAGTCTACATCCAATGCGGGACAGTGTTTTCAGGGTACAACGGTCCTACGTTCAAAGGTGGACTCACATACGACTGCATACAAGGCAGGTTCTAAGCGAATCGGCAGAGAAGCAGCTCAAAGTATGGAATATATTCCGGACTGATAGACCGATACACAAGCAATATTCAGCTATCAGGAAAGAGGTTCCAATATGAATTATATAGGCACATGTTTTCACCATATGCACAGGGTTACGTGGGTTCGTGGGTCAAATGTTCGTGGGTTCGTGGGACAAATGGTCGTGGGTTCGTGGGTCGAATGGTCACGGGTTCGTGGGTCAAATGGTCGTGGGTTCGTGAGTCGAATGGTCGTGAGTTAAGTGGTCGTGAGTCGAATGGTCGTTGGTCAAATGGTCGTGGGTCGAATGGTCGTGAGTTAAATGGTCGTGGGTCGAATGGTCGTGGGTCGAATGGTCGTGAGTCAAATGGTCGTGAGTGGAATTGTCGTTGGTCGAATGGTCGTGAGTCGAATGGTCGTGAGTTAAGTGGTCGTGGGTCGAATGGTCGTGAGTTAAATGGTCGTGAGTCGAATGGTCGTGAGTCAAATGGTCGTGGGTCGAATGGTCGTGGGTCAAATGGTCGTGGGTCGAATGGTCGTGAGTCAAATGGTCGTGAGTCGAGTGGTCGTGGGTCAAATGGTCGTGAGTTAAATGGTCGTGGGTCGAATGGTCGTGGGTTCGTGGGTCGAATGGTCGTGGGTCAAATGGTCGTGAGTCAAATGGTCGTGAGTGGAATGGTCTTGGGTCGAATGGTCGTGAGTCGAATGGTCGTGAGTTAAGTGGTCGTGAGTCGAATAGTCGTGGGTCAAATGGTCGTTGGTCGAATGGTCGTGAGTCAAATGGTCGTAGGTCGAATGGTCGTCGGTCGAATGGTCGTGAGTCGAATGGTCGTTGGTCAAATGGTCGTGGGTCGAATGGTCGTGAGTTAAATGGTGGTTTGTCGAAAGGTCGTGGCTTCGTGGGTCGAATGGTCGTGGCTTCGTGAGTCGAATGGTCGTGGGTCGAATGGTCGTGAGTCAAATGGTCGTGGGTCGAATGGTCGTTGGTCGACTGGTCGTTTGTCGAATCATCGTGGGTCGAAAGGTCGTTAGTCGAATGGTCGTGAGTCGAATGGTCGTGGGTTCGAATCCTAGATTCGCCTCGTTTATGATTCTTGGTCTGTCAGCACCTTACGTTGGCTCGCTTGTTTTACCAAAAGTAGTTACACTTGTACGTGATAATTTAAAGGCTTTCCTCCAAATTACGATGAAATAAATGTTCACAGCGGCATGAAACACAACTCACTCACTCATACGTTTTATGTTTGTGGTTTAACAGGTTTATTGTGTCTAACACGAGGTCAATCTAAGAAATGGTCATGCAAAACAAATTCTCAATTCAGGATGAACCAATCATTTCAGAAAATGCATTTCAACACGAAACGGCGGCAGTCCCGTATGTGTAGTGTATTTAACATTGACTGTTCGATCAGATCTGCATGTGGTTATGTTCCTTGACAAGGCTCCGGGACATACATATATTTCACCCTATCGTGGTCATGTGATGCTAATTACAATCACGTTTATGAAGTCATGTGATGTAAATTACATGCACGTTTATGAGGTCATATGATCGTAATGGCATGCACGTTTACCAGGTCATGTGATGGTAATTACATTCACGTTTATGAGGTCATGTGGTGGTAATTACATGCACGTTTATGAGGTCATGTGGTGGTAATTACATGCACGTTTATGAGGTCATGTGATATTAATTTCATGCACGTTTAGAGAGGTCATGGCCTGGGTGTATGTAAATCTTTGCGACCTTTTAAGTGGAGTATCTGTCACAACAATACCGTTAATAGCTTCACCTCTGTTTACACCAGCGTTAATTGCTACACATTACAATTAACGTAGACTATGTGTCTCCCAACACAAGCAGTGGGTGACTGGTTCATGACAACACACGTTACTGCTTCAACTTGTTTTATTGTTGTTGTGTGTATGCATAATGTTATTATGCACACATTTCTGTTTAAAATTTAAGCATCTCTTGAATAGTGTGCTCGTTCATCTGAAACTAATATACACTGAACTGTGTCACATGATGTATTTAATTCAAAACATCTTGCTTAACTGCATAGACAGATGTATGTATGTGTGTGTGTGTGTGTGTGTGTGTGTGTGTATGCATGTGTGTGTATGTATGTATGTACGTACGTATATATGTATGACTTTGAATGTTTTTTGGTAAGCCATCATGTTAATGTAAATATGAACTTCAGTGTGGCAGAATATTTAGATAATCAAACACGATTATCACGTGCTATGTAATATATAGTTTATCAATATATTTTTCAAAATAACACTCCTTCGTATGTCCTCAGCGTCAATTAACTTCCGCATGTAATCCCTTGTTAAGGATAATAAAAGTAAAAAAGACGTTAAACAGGAAAAAGACATAAAAACACAGACATATGTCCATTTCAAAATGTATTTCACTGCATGTCAGTTTCAGGAAACATATGATATATTCCCACGTCAGTCGTGGCGCCAAGTATCCTACAAAAGAAGAAAGGTCGGGCCCATCATACAGCATCCACACACCTCCTCGACTGACATTCATTCACAACTCAGATGTTAAATTTGGGTGATATGTGAATGTAAATACTCCAAACAATCAGGGATGAACAAAAAGCGTCATGAAACTCATCATCCGGCTCCCATTGCCGGCGATAAATTGCGTCATGCATCGAAACAGCTAAGCTTATACATATAACCACCAAAATACGTTGTCGGGGCTTGACGTTATTTCACTTGCGCCCTGATCGAGCATTCTTGTCCCTTTTCTTTGGTGGTCCAACTAAAGTTTTTATTAGTTATCTAATGTATAATACTTTGATATGGACAATATTTCTTTAGTTATGAAGTACTTTCATACGAGCTTAATGCTGTATTTCTATATTTGTTGTTATGACGCGTTCACGTGTGATAAATAGAGAGAGGTTGAAGGAGTCACGACATGGGATGTCAAATATGAATTTGTCGTGACGATGCCCCTTGGAACACCCAGTAACACGGCCTTGTGAGTGAGGCGATGCACGTGACGAACAGCGATCGCTACGTGTAATGTGATATACCGCGAAAACCCAGCACGCAACACCCTACCGGAAAACATACATCACACAGTTACAAAAGACAAACAACAATGTCAATCGTGAGATTTATTTTGAATGTTGTTTTATGCCGCAGTTAGAAATATTCAAGATAAATAAGTCTGGGACAGAAAACAGGGGCTGATATTATAATACGACCTATGTTTGCACCTTTGAGCAGCACCACCGTCCCACTCATTGTTTAAACTGGAAACCCATATTTCATAAAATAGAAAATGTCAACGCCAGGGAATACCCAGTCTCGATTATTCGCCGAAACAGATTCCATTGAGCGCAAAAGGCAAAAAAGCGGTGACAATTATATGAATGGATCGCTAAAAAACAATTAGACACCAGGTGTTCGCGAATAAAATAACGTCCATATTTGATACCCCCAAATCAGATAAATAGTAGTTTTATGAAGTCATCAAACCGACTGTTAACACTGGATCGAGAAGGACCACGGTCTAATGCTCATTATTAATATTACAATACTTCACATCCTCAAGGAAATGTGATTCACTGCTTCTGTAATTCAAGGAATTTATCTTCATAGAAAAGTGTCGGGTTTACCTTACCCCTCCCAGGTTGAAGGTATTTGAGGTCAGAGGTCAGGGCATATTATCCTTTTATAAATACAGAAGCCACTCCGAAAAAAGTCGAGGTCACAATGACCTTGACATGGCATAGCTATCGTACGACCAACAACACCAGGTGAATTAGTAGGAGCCTGTGAAATATGTCTCTATAATGTGAAGTATGTCCCTATAATGTGAAGTATGTCCCTATAATGGACATTTACACTGTGGTCAACAGGTTGGAGCAGCAAGCGACGGACGAGTGAAATGCATTCCAGTGATGAAATATTCTCATGCTCTCGTAGGCGAATGAAATAAAAATGGTATATTGGTACCACATGTAAATATTGTAGACTAACACTAAGTCAATGAAAACATGTCTTTAAAATATATTTTTGTCTTCGAAAGAATCTTTCCTCTTCTGCTGTTTACATACATAGTCATTGAAAAAATGTCTTTAAAATAATTTTGTTTTCTTCGAAAGAACATTTCCTCTTCTGCTGTTTGTGGAATCAAGCAAACTAGACTTGGTTAGTTTGATCTAGACTTGCCTAGGCTTTTAGTAAAAAAAATACCTAAAAAATATAAATTCCACAGTCATGGTGCAGGACTAGTAAATATTGCAGTTAGTAGGTTCAAATTTGTCTCGGGAATTATAACTGGTACATAAAATTAAATGTGCAGATGAAGGATTCTGTCGCCAAATAACTGTTGTGTAATGCTTGTATAACTTATGTATAATAGTTCATCCTCTCCTCAGTTCAACACATGGAACCTGGCCTATATACATCTAGCGTTCGTATAAGCTGACAGTTCAACGAACTATACACAAACTCATCCTTTGAATAAACCTGACTATATGTACGTAGTTTCTTCGCATGATCACATTGCTTCAGACTCAAATTCGTAATGAACACCTGTGGACTATTCCCGTTAAGCTCCGCTGAGAGTTATAAATCTCAATAAAATGTGAATATTGATGTGAATTGGCTGAGATAAGAGTTCGGTATTGTCAAGTAATCTTGGTGTGTAAAGTACACTTTCTAACAAGCTGGAAAATACGATTTTAGTCGGCATCAAAGCATGCTTTAAATGTGTTCCTAAAGTGTCAAAGCATCCCCTAAACTGTGTGGATATAAGTCTGGATAACATAGGGGTCCCACCACCACAGCCCTCGCTATTGAAGGGGCCAGGTAATTGAGAGTCGTTATTGTGGCGGAGAGAACCATCACTACATTAAAAATGCAAAATAGCTGCTAACGTTTCAGCTTCGTTTACCATAGTCAAGAGTCCTTTTGTCAAGCAGACCTCGAATTTAGAAATTTATATTCAAGCCATCATCCTTTTGACAAACAATAGTCTGCAGGGCTGATAAAAACTGAGAAGATGGCACTCCAGATATGTCCGGTGATATGTTTTGAATATAAATACAACCATGCTAACCAATTGCCTACTCCTGCAAACAAGCCCCATCATGATCCACTGTGTCCAAATGAACTGTATCTCTCTCGTGCTGACAATTGGACTATTATCACCAAGCGATAAATGACAGATTTAAAATTTCAAATGGAAGCCCATGCTGGGATTTCATTGGGTATGTAAGGGCCTTGTAGCGTCGAACCTGCGTCGACTGTATTCAACTTAACGGCGGCCTGCGTTGGGAGCTGCAGCGCCGATGTGTTGGCGACATTGTGTCGCGTGTGAACACGCAGTTATAGGCACTGATTATACGATGTGGTTTTAAAGGTCTTTTCATACCCGTTAAGATATGTGTACCCCCTTGCTGATCGTTCACATTACTCTTTCTGATAACAAACCAGGTTGTATAAACTGTATGGAGGTCGAATAATCTGAAAGATGGCGAGGACAAAAGAAAGTATCCACTTTGACCAAACCAGACTAGTAACGTTATCAAACCGTTACTAGTCTGAAAACAGCCGTCGAAACAACTTAAGCACTTCTACGATGAAATACATCACCATCGAATAACCATGTTTGTTTCAGTTTCAGTCTCCACCAAACGTTTGTTCTCTTCTTCTGTCCGAAGTGGCCACCACCAGCAACTGACAACGTCCTGTCGTGTGGAGACTCCGGGCTAAAACAGACCCCCAGCTGCCAATGCTAGCCATGTCAGGCGACCAAATGGAGGGGGTGGTCGGTGTCGGTGTTTGGTGTCATCGCATCCCGACGTCGTTGCTCAAAGTATCATCCATTGGATTGTCTGGTCCGGACTATGTTATTTATAGACCGCCATTGTGCTGAGTGCGACGCAGAACAACATATACTTCATTTGACGATGTGTTCATTTGACATAGCAACGTTTGCCGTCCAGTGTCAGTTGATAGCTAGCACGCTAGATCTTGAGTTAGATATTATGCCCAAATCGAGTCTTTAAAGCTCTCAACGCTAATGTCGAACCCATTCGACAGAGGTGTCACTTCCCGTGCATCTGATGTCGAACCCATTCGACAGGCGAATAGCATAACGACACCTCAAAATAATACACGCAATATCTATTTACCAAAAAGGCTTTGCATAACATTTAAATTACGTATGACATGCAAAAATGCTCATCATATTAAACGGAAAATGACAAATGAAACATTCTTCGACTGAGAAGATCGTCAACTTTCACCAAGGCATATTCATGAAGGCAGTGTAATCTTTTTTGATATTAAAATAGCAATAAATTATACTGAGGTCGGGCGAAGCGCGCCATGTTTGATTTTCGTACGTCTGCTAGCATCATGAGACGGGATTTGCATTTTTGTTAGATCGTAAATATTCAACCAAAACACTTGAAATTAGGACTGGTGAATATTTATAAGTCCTCAATTGTTTCCTGCAAATTTTATAACATGACACGCAAGATTAACCCGAATGTTTGTATTTCTGCAACCGTGTGTGTACATGTGAGTGTGTGTGTGTGTGTGTGTGTACATGTGAGTGTGTGTATGTGAGTGTGTGTATATGTGACTGTGTGTAAGTGCGAGTATGTGTGTGTGCATGTGTGTGTGTACATGTGAGTGTGTGTACGTGAGTGTGTGTATATGTGACTGTGTGTAAGTGTGAGTGTGTGTGTGTGTGTGTACATGTGTGTGTGTATATGTGAGTGTGTGTATGTATGTGAGTGTGTGTATGTATGACTGTGTGTATGTGCGAGTGTGTGTGTACATGTCAGTGTGTGTAAATGTGAGAGTGTGTACATGTGAGTGTGTGTACATGTGAGCGTGTGTACATGTGAGTGTGTGTGTGTGTGTACATGTGAGTGTGTATGTGCAAGTGTGTGTGTACATGTGAGTGTGTGATTGTGTGTACATATGAGTGTGTGTGTGTGTGTGTGTACATGTGGGTATGTGTATGTGCAAGTGTGTGTGTGTACATATGAGTGTGTATGTGCGAGTGTGTGTGTACATGTGAGTATGTGTGTGTGTACATGTGAGTGTGTATGTGCGAGTGTGTGTGTACAAGTGAGTATGTGTGTGTGAGTGTGTGTACGTGCGAGTATGTGTGTGTGTACATGTGAAAGTATGTGTGTACATGTGAGTGTGTATGTGTGTTTGTACCTGTGAGTATGTGTGTGTGAGTCTGCGTACATGTAAGTGTGTGTGTGTGTGTGTGTGTGTGTATGTGTGTACATGTGAGTGTGTATGTGCGAGTGTGTGTGTACATGTGAGTATGTGTGTGTTAGTGTGTGTTAGTGTGAGTATGTGTGTGTGTACATGTGAAAGAGTGTGTGTACATGTGAAAGTGTGTGTGTACATGTGAGAGTGTATGTGCGAGTGTGTGTGTAAATGCGAGTGTGTGTGTGTACATGTGAGTATGTATGTGTGAGTGTGTGTACATGTGAGTGTGTATGTGTGTGTACATGTAAGTGTTCGTGTACATGTGTGTGCGTACATGTGAAAGTGTATGTATGTGCGAGTGTGTGTGTGCGAATGTAGATGTGAGTATATGTGTGAGTGTGTGTACATGTGAGTATGTATGTGTGAGTGTGTGCATATGTGAGAGTGTGTAGTTGCGAATGTGTGTGTGCATGTGTGTATGTCTGTACAAGTGTGTGAGTGTGTGTATATGTGAGTATGTGTGTAATGTGTGTGTGTACATGTGAATATGTGCATGTGGGTATGTGTGTGTGTGCGAGTGTACATGTGAGTGTGTGTGTGTACATGTGAGTATATATGTGTGAGTGTGTTTACATGCGAGAGTGTCTATGTGCGAGTGCGTGTGCATGTGAGTATATGTGTACGTGAGTGTGTGTAGATGTGAGTGTATGTGTGTGTACATGTAACTGTGTGTTTACATGTGAGTATGTGTGTAATGTGTGTGTGAGCGAGTGTGTGTGCATGTGAGTATGTGTGTACATTTGTTTGTGAGTGTGTGTACATGTGAGTGTGTGTATGTGCGAGTGTGTGTATGCGAGTGTACATGTGAGTATATATGTGTTAGTGTGTACATGTGAAAGTGTCTGTGTTCGAGTGTGTGTGTGAGTGTGTGTATGTGCGAGTGTGTGTGTGTGCATGTGAGTATGTGTGTAATGTGTGAGTGTGTGTACATGTGAGTGTGTGTATGTGCGAGTGGGTGTGTGTGCATGTGAGTATGTGTGTAATGTGTGAGTGTGTGAACATGTGAGTGTGTGTATGTGCGAGTGTGTGTGTGTGTGAGAGTGTGTGTACATGTGTGTACATCTGTGCATGTGTGTATGAATAGGCATGAGTATTTTGTGTGTACATTTGCGTGTGTGTGGAGGGGTAGAGGTCGTGTGTGTACATGTGAATCTATGTGAGTGTGTGTATGAATACGTATATGTTTGTGTGTGTGAGTGTGTGGGTATGTGAGTCCATGTGTTTGAAAACGTAAGTGTTTGTGTGTGTGTGTGTGTGTGTGTGTGTGTGTGTGTGTGTGTGTGTGTGTGTGTGTGTGTGTGTGTGTGTGTGTGTGTGTGTGTGTGTGTGAGAGCATGTGAATGCATGTGTGTATTTTTGTTTGTGTGTGCGTGTGTATGTACGAATACGTGTGTGTTCGTTCGTGCGTGTGGGCGTGAGTGAGTGTATGAATACGTGTGTGAGTGAGAGTGTGTGGGGTGATGTTTATATATCGTCCTAAATTACGAAGTCTGCTCCAGAACAATCATTAAGATCAGAATATAACATAAGAACTCCACATGTCGACGTTTGTTTAAAACAGAAAACACGGTGAGATCCTGACGAAGATTGCCGCAACAGAAGGGGGACAGAACTAGGTCTCTCCGTCCCCGCTGACCCGCCCTTCACTAAGCCACGACATGAAACCCTATGTACGGCAGTATTTGCTTTGTGGGGCTGACCTTGACAAAGGGTTAAGAGGATCCTTGGTAGGGACTCCGTATTACAATACTGACGCTGAATCACATTGAACACACGGTAGTGCTTGGTTCAAGATTAAGACGCGTGCCTTCGTACTCGAGTCTTCCGTTTAGTGTACAGTCAACACACAGAACACAGCATCTCGTGAAGACACCTTGTGACATGTGTCTGTGATGGCCGTGTGGTCAGTGTGAAGACACCTTGTGACATGTGTCTGAGATGGCCGTGTGGTCAGTGTGAAGACACCTTGTGACATGTGTCTGAGATGGCCGTGTGGTCAGTGTGAAGACACCTTGTGACATGTGTCTGAGATGGCCGTGTGGTCAGTGTGAAGACACTTGTGACATGTGTCTGAGATGGCCGTGTGGTCAGTGTGAAGACACTTGTGACATGTGTCTGAGATGGCCGTGTGGTCAGTGTGAAGACACCTTGTGACATGTGTCTGAGATGGCCGTGTGGTCAGTGTGAAGACACCTTGTGACATGTGTCTGAGATGGCCGTGTGGTCAGTGTGAAGACACTTGTGACATGTGTCTGAGATGGCCGTGTGGTCAGTGTGAAGACACTTGTGACATGTGTCTGAGATGGCCGTGTGGTCAGTGTGAAGACACCTTGTGAGATGTGTCTGTGATGGTCGTGTGGTCAGTGTGAAGACACCTTGTGACATGTGTCTGTGATGGCCGTGTGGTCAGTGTGAAGACACCTTGTGACATGTGTCTGTGATGGCCGTGTGGTCAGTGTGAGGACACCTTGTGACATGTGTCTGAGATGGCCGTGTGGTCAGTGTGAAGACACCTTGTGACACGTGTCTGAGATGGCCGTGTGGTCAGTGTGAAGACACCTTGTGACATGTGTCTGAGATGGTCGTGTGGTCAGTGTGAAGACACTTGTGACATGTGTCTGAGATGGCCGTGTGGTCAGTGTGAAGACACTTGTGACATGTGTCTGAGATGGCCGTGTGGTCAGTGTGAAGACACCTTGTGGCACATGTCTGAGATGGCCGTGTGGTCAATGTGAAGACACTTGTGACATGTGTCTGAGATGGCCGTGTGGTCAGCGTGAAGACACCTTGTGACATGTGTCTGTGATGGCCGTGTATTCAGTGTGAAGACACCTTGTGACATGTGTCTGAGATGGCCGTGTGGTCAGTGTGAAGACACTTGTGACATGTGTCTGAGATGGCCGTGTGGTCAGTGTGAAGACACTTGTGACATGTGTCTGAGATGGCCGTGTGGTCAATGTGAAGACACCTTGTGACATGTGTCCGAGATTACCGTGTGGTCAATGTGGTCACTACTCGTCCATGGTCCGCTGACCGATGTCGTTACTCCAAAAGAAGAAAAAAAGATGTCGTTACTCTGATGCAAGCCATGTTTACTCGCTGCAATGGTCGCCGTTGAACATACGATCCACTATCGGTCACCATCTGTATATTTGAACACGGAGGTGACACTATTATTTATGTTTAAAAATTGACATACAAATATTGAAATACACTGACTGAAATCGAAATTGTTTTATAACTGTTCTCCGGCAACATATATTTCAAAGATTATCTTTTCAATTGCTTATCATTATGATAAGACCCAGCACATGTGGGTTCCGTAGGCATTACTGGTTAGATACGTCCCAATAAACATGTGCTGGTCGTAAAAGGCGATCAAATGAGTCGGGTACTCAGGCGCGTTGACTTGGTTGATGCAAGTCATCGTATCCCAATTGCTTGGATCGATGCTCATGATGCCAGTCACTGGATTGTCTGGTTCAGACTCAATTATTTACAGACCGCAGCCACACAGCTGGAATATTGACTGTGGCGTTAAAAAACAAACAAATAAACAAACAAACAAAATGGTGTCCTCAACCACGACATGGCTGTGACTTCAACCATTCTCTCCCATTAATTAGTTTATAAAGGGCGGTGAACTATCACCAATTCCCAACGACGGTCTTATGACGGCAATTTTACCGTAGTGTAGCACTGACATGACTGTCACGCTGACGTCAAACGCATGACGTTAACTTCATATGTAGCTGTGTGCGTCAATCTTACCGAATCTTTTATGTTGAAGTACAGCCACGTGACGTCCTAAACGGGCCTTGCCATTCATGACTCGGAGTTAATCCCTTGACCTCTTAACACCGCTGTGAGGCTGTCTGCCGATTTATCGCTGTTATGAACTAAACATGCTTGATAAATGAAGATCTTTTGACGGTAATGTTAATCACCTATTGTGCGTATAGTATAACCACATTCATTGTAAATGAACGCTGTTTAAGGCCGCGATGTGATGAAAGAATCAAAGATATTTGCCGTGAAGGAGTGAGTATGTTTTGTACGATATGTTTATCATGTGGGCTTCATATATTTTAACCACGTATAAAATCGAACTCGGGACATTGGAGTAACCACGACGCTACTCAACGCCCTAACAATTCTTCAGTAAGAAAGTTTCAAAATACAAAATTTTATATTTTACACTAACAAAACAAGTCGACAAATGAAATTAAAGTAGAATTGTCACATAGGAAATTAATATTTGCGAGACAGAGTAGAGATGTTCAGAGACCGATGTTCAAGGACGTTCTCTTACGCCGTACATAAATTTACTTTTCAGAGAGACGATGGGGTAGCCTAGGGGTTAAAGTGTAGGCTCGTCACGCCGAAGACAAGAGTTCCAATGCTATTAGAGTACAATGTTTGAAACCATTTTCTGATTCCCCCGTCGTGGTATTCTGGAATAATTACTAAAAGCAGCGTAAAATCACACTCACTCACTGTTCAAATCTACGCGTTGACGTCAAAGTTGCGGAGGATTAGATTAATATTTTTGGTCATATGTAATGCAGTCTAGTCAATATGGACGGAACATCATTAATAAACAGCGATGACTTGGATGACAGTGAGGACACTAAAGCTGGTCACCGTGTGGGAGGACGTTCAGGAGTTGCGTCAGCGTCCCTGCTTCATCAGTATTTATGCACTTGAACTCGAATAGCTAGGGTAGCAAGCATTATCATGAGAAAGGCCCATATGTTATACTTCGATGATCAGTGAATAGAGGCCCTAAGGAATGCTACATTAGCGTAGAAATTGCCTTATTTGATAACACGTATATTAAGAGAGCATTAAGTCATTCTATGACTGTACGTTGGGTGGCCTTAGCCGTAGAATGACTGGGAAGCTGGGAGGGGGTATGAGAAGGGGTAGGCGGAAGTGTAGCGGTGGGACAGAATTAGGGATAGGTTAAGGCATGGGGTAGGGTTAGGTGTAGGGTAGGGGTGCTGGAATATGGAATATGGCCCGATGTATTTATATGTCGACGATTTGTAACGTTTTTAATTTTCAGTCCGAATTTCTATTTCTTATGCTACTGATAATAACATAGTCCTCTTAAGCTAAGTCAATGTCCCAAGAACATAAAATCTTCCGGTAATGAATTTGAGGAAATTAATGCAATGTCTCTTTCGTATTGTCATAAATCCTCCCCAGACTATAGCCCAGACAAGAGATAGGATAATGTGTCCTTGAAGTCACATACGACAAAGATGTCACGGTGACGTGAATGATATAATTTGAGAAATGGAGGACATTAACAAATTCGGAAGTCATCAACGTTCCCCTGGCACGAGACTTGACAATAATAGCGAGGTAGACTGAAGTCGGAGTGTTTAAAATACGGAAATGAACTCTTAATCCGGTGGGTGAATGCTTTTTTGAATATACTATTGTAACAAATGATGAATGTCGACGTACTATGTGCTTCCTTGAAATGGGTTCAAAGGAAAGGTTTTTGCAAAATGCATAGACAATCGTGGTTCAAAAAAATTCTCAGTTTTAAGTTATTCTTAATTCGTCTTATAGAGCAAAAAGCGAAAGTCATTAAACATATTTAAGATATAAAACAATGCTAAAAGGCCCAAATTATACGAAACAAATTTAACGGCAATAAAATGAGGATTTACAGATAATTAAACTTCAAATACTTAAAACTATTTTGTTTATAGGTTTAACATTTAACTTGGCACAGTTTGGGCATTGATAAGAAAAATACTGTACAATGGAGGTTTTAATAAACACCAAAGCCTATTATTAAATACGGAATCTTCCATAATTGATTCAACTTCAAACACAGAGGCGCTCTGAAAACACTTCCTAAACTCATTTATACTTAAGTTGAAGGAACATCTTTTATCAAATCCCTATTTTATCCAAATGCTTTAAAGAAACATATGAAGAAAGAAAAGAAAAGGTATTTTACTGTTTTACTTATTACGTACGAATTCGAAATGATAACTTGCAATATGTTTTACCCTATACGCTTCCAGCAATGTTTAAACCTTTCTTTAACAGGGTAATACGTCATTTCGACATCATTAACATATGTAACCTTTGACAATTATAACATAGGAACAATTTTATGCCTTTATGTAGATTTGTTAGAGGCAACGCTCTTCGTGTAGAATATAACAGTGGAGCCATTCTTGTTTGCAATTAATATTTGTACATTGGGCGCTTCTTGGTATATAACACTTGTAGTGTACATTTCCATAGCACATGCCGTTTAGTGTGGCTTTACACATTTATCAAACCGTTTCATGTTCACCGTTATGTTTTGAAATCGTAACGCAAGCCACAAGTATTTCTTTCTCTTCCTGATAACAGTTTTCAGATAAGATCGGTGCGGTATAAGTAAAGGTTTAAATATATTGAACAGTAAGTTATACAAATCCAGACAATCTGCATAATATTACTTTATTGGCATTCTGATGAAACCAGTGTAAGAATTGGCGAGAAATTGTTTACTACATACACACAAATAGATGGATATCTTTATTATCCTTAATAAAAAGCTGTAGAGAGCACCGTGTAGAAAAGTTCACGTTATCAATATGACGTCATCTACTGTTGCGTCAGTAAATCTAAACAATCAACAGTGATGCCTATTACGTCATGCATGACGTCACGATTTAGAGCGAGTGAAATCATCATTACATATGCACATTATGTACTTTATTAACTCACCTATCTTCTTCCCTTCTAGGGGGCGGTCGGATAGCCTAGCTGGTTAAAGCGTTCGCACGCCACGCCGAAGACCCGGGTTCGATTCCCGACATGGGTACAATGTGTGAAGCCCATTTCTGGTGTTCCCCGCCGTGATATTGCTGGGATATTGCTAAAAGCGGCGTAAACCATACTCACTCACTCACTCACGCAAACCCGGGCACTCTCCCAATGTCAACAGATTGGTAGGTACCAAATATAAGGCACCGAGAACAATGGGGAGTCGGACAACTTAGTACTTGGGATGCAAGCGTGACATTTCGAAAGCGAGGCCCGCATATTTGCCATGTTTTCCCCCAATCCCCCAATCCCCCAATCTTGTCAATCACATTAGTGTCAAAGGGGACAGAGAATTCAAGTATATAAATGTATATAAATAATGTATAAATTCATTGGATTTATCAAAAAGGACAAGATCGGGTTTGTTGGCCTGGATACGTCTGAGGCTGTAAAGGGGCCTATTCCAAAGAATTTTGTATTTATCATTTTCCACGACGCCCTCTACATATTCCGGGTCGTACCATGGATGGACCTCTGTGTCAAAACTACAAGCATGGCGAACACGGTAATAAAATGATCGAGACATACCATCATGTCGTTTAAGATACTGTGTTTGTGCCAAAGCTGGGCATCCACTGACAATGTGTTGGACAGTCTCATTAAATCAATTACATAATCTACATTTCATATTTACATTTTGATACAAAATCACACACCGAAGGTTTCGAGTTGGAAGTGACTGGTCCTGAGCAGCAAACATAAATCGTTCTGTTTCACTTTTCAGGCCAGCCGACTTCATCCAAGCAAAGGACTCTGCAGGGTTGCTAATCATCTCAACACACTGCACACACACTCGATTTAGTGGTCATCAGATAGCCTCTCCTTTAAAAACAGAGTCTGGGCCGACTTGATATGGCACTTCGCTTGGTTGACACCCATTTCTGTACCGTCCAGCAGTACAGAACCATCCACAAAATCAACACCGACATTGAGGTTATGTCCCACATCCTTGGCTCGTTTTAGAAAACTGTGGAATGTCTTGTTTTCATCATCAAGCCTCCACAATAATCAAACAACACCCTCCCATCATAACTGGTAAGTATAAGCGATTGAGGGAAGAGCGAGGGTGGTGGGATCTATTGTCTGACATGATTCTTCATGTGAGGGTGTCAATACCCTGAATTTCTTGTTTCGTCAAATCAACAAAACCAAAAGAATACGAAAGGACTGGCACAGCATAAGTATTTGTGGCTTTGACTTTATTGCGAGCGTTCAGCTCTGAACTCAAGATTTTCGTCAGTCTACATTTGTATTCTGCCCGAGGTTTGCCCTTGATATGGGCATTCTGGAGTTTGTCCCTAATCTGCATCCCTAGGCCTCACCTTTCACAAGATGGTCAATAACTCCTCCTGCCACGTTTCAATTGAAGAATGTTGCATTTGTCGAGTCCAAAGGACATGCCGATATCATTAGAAAAGGACTCGACAAGCAGAATCTGTTTTTTTGAGTGTGGATCCTCCATTGGCAATAAGTTCATAGTCATCCATGTAAAGGAGGTGAGTAAGGAGTGTTGGGTATCTCTGCTTAGGAGATCCCCGGTGATAACCTTCCTCTTTGCCGAGCAAAAAGCTTAAAGGATTTAGTGACAAACAGAAAAGCAAAGGGCTAAAAGAATCGCCCTGAAATATTCCTCTTCTGATAGAAATGGGTTCCGAAGTCACCACCTGACCCTGCGAATACATCTCAAGTTGAGTTGACCTGCAACTCATTAACGACTTGAGTAAAACAAGTAGTCGCTCAGGGAGGTCAATACATTCCAGTGACCTCAAAATTCATTCGTGAGGTACAGAATCATTAGCTTTTCTGTAGTCTATCCAACACATTGAGAGGCTACGGTGGTAAGTTTTAGCCTCTTCATTTTCTGAACTAGTAGTTGATCCTTACAACCCCAATATCCCTTTCTGGCTCCTTTCTGCTCCATCAGATTTTGACACAGTTATCGTCACTGGCATTGATACTTTTATCTTCACTGGCATTGATACATTTATCTTCACGGGCATTGATACATTTATCTTCACGGGCACTGACACTGATACATTTATCTTCACTGGTACTGATACTGATACATTTATCTTCACAGGCACTGACACTGATACATTTATCTTCAGAGGCACTGACATTGATACATTTATCTTCACGGGCACTGACATTGATACATTTATCTTCACTGGTACTGACACTGATACATTTATCTTCACAGGCACTGACACTGATACATTTATCTTCACAGGCATTGATACATTTATCTTCACGGGCACTGACACTGATACATTTATCTTCAGAGGCACTGACATTGATACATTTATCTTCACGGGCACTGACACTGATACATTTATCTTCACTGCCACTGACACTGATACATTTATCTTCCCTGGCATTGATACATTTATCTTCACGAGCATTGATACATTTATCTTCACAGGCACTGACACTGATACATTTATCTTCACAGGCACTGACATTGATACATTTATCTTCACAGGCATTGATACATTTATCTTCACGGGCACTGACACTGATACATTTATCTTCACAGGCACTGACACTGATACATTTATCTTCACGGGCACTGACACTGATACATTTATCTTCACTGGTACTGACATTGATACATTTATCTTCAGAGGCACTGACACTGATACTTTTATCTTCACAGGCATTGATACATTTATCTTCACAGGCACTGACACTGATACATTTATCTTCACAGGCATTGACACTGATACATTTATCTTCACTGGCATTGATACATTTATCTTCACGGGCACTGACACTGATACATTTATCTTCACTGGCATTGATACTTTTATCTTCACCGGCATTGATACTTTTATCTTCACAGGCACTGACACTGATACATTTATCTTCACGGACACTGACATTGATACATTTATCTTCACAGGCATTGATACATTTATCTTCACTGGCACTGACACTGATACATTTATCTTCACGGGCACTGACATTGATACATTTATCTTCACAGGCATTGATACATTTATCTTCACAGGCACTGACACTGATACATTTATCTTCACGGGCACTGACATTGATACATTTATCTTCACTGGCATTGATACATTTATCTTCACAGGCACTGACACTGATACATTTATCTTCACGGGCACTGACACTGATACATTTATCTTCACGGGCACTGACTCTGATACATTTATCTTCACGGGCACTGACATTGATACATTTATCTTCACAGGCACTGACACTGATACATTTATCTTCACAGGCATTGATACATTTATCTTCACAGGCACTGACACTGATACATTTATCTTCACTGGTACTGACATTGATACATTTATCTTCACAGGCACTGACACTGATACATTTATCTTCACAGGCATTGATACATTTATCTTCACAGGCACTGACATTGATACATTTATCTTCACTGGCATTGATACTTTTATCTTCACGGGCACTGACACTGATACATTTATCTTCACAGGCACTGACACTGATACATTTATCTTCACTGGCACTGACACTGATACATTTATCTTCACAGGCACTGACATTGATACATTTATCTTCACAGGCACTGACACTGATACATTTATCTTCACTGGCACTGGCATTGATACATTTATCTTCACTGGCATTGATACATTTATCTTCACGAGCATTGATACATTTATCTTCACAGGCATTGACACTGATAAATTTATCTTCACAGGCACTGACACTGATACATTTATCTTCACGGGCACTGACACTGATACATTTATCTTCACTGGCACTGACACTGATACATTTATCTTCACAGGCACTGACACTGATACATTTATCTTCACGGGCATTGATACATTTATCTTCACGGGCACTGACATTGATACATTTATCTTCACTGGCATTGATACTTTTATCTTCACGGGCACTGACACTGATACATTTATCTTCACAGGCACTGACACTGATACATTTATCTTCACAGGCACTGACACTGATACATTTATCTTCACAGGCACTGACACTGATACATTTATCTTCACAGGCACTGACACTGATACATTTATCTTCACAGGCACTGACACTGATACATTTATCTTCACTGGCACTGACACTGATACATTTATCGTCACGGGCATTCAATGATTTACCTTCAAGGATTTTTGGTCACTCAATTCATAAGGCCATCCAGTCACTCATTTCCATTGACATTCATATACTCATCTTCCCAGGCACTCATTCATTCATTCAACTATTCATTCATTTATTCATTCTGTCATCATCTTCTTGTGCATTCAGTCACCCGGTCTTCAAGGTCATTTCATATCGCACAGCATGTAGTTGTTAAAGTTTGCTTTATCAGTTTTTCAGCGTGCAACATCAGAGGAAAACGTGAGATAAATTATCATTAAAAGCAGGAAGTATCAAACAACAGTCTGAGGAAAACAATTATAACCTCTTTTACATTTTGTTTTTTAGGAAATTGATGACAACATAGTTTGCTTTTATAAGATGATTTATAATCATCATGCTTTTCCAGTAAGCAGCATCACATGCGAACATTCAGCCTGTGAGACAAGAAGTAGGATACTTTGTGAGGTTCGTCTAGCAACGCTGGCGCCGGAGAGTAGCTGGATAGGTCTCCTATTGTGTCTCCTTTTGGCTTTTGCCCCGGAGCAAATGGGCACCCTGTAGTAAAAAGGGACACAACATGTAGAACCCTCTGTACTAATTTCCAAGGATTATAATTATGTGTATAGTTAACTTTAAATTTCAAATTAAACGCACAACAAAACATATGAATTGGCGCCACTGGGAGTCTACCGGTCTGACCTCAGTGTGGGGAGCATGCAGTTGACGCCACACTGTTTGGACAAAAATATGTTTATTTGGACTCTTGGGCCTTGAACTTTTTCAGTTTGTGGTAAAAACGACCGTAATAGTGCGGTGTTATGTGATCTGAATAGTCAAGTGGATCCACACCAAATAGTGGTTGATGGCAAGAGCAATCAGTATGACTACTCCCAGTCAAGGAATTCAAACGTTGTTAGTACACTTTACTTTAATCGGTGATCCTACGGGGCCCGAGACTGTTCTCGAGAAATCTCGCCGAGGTCACGTGTTAACGCCATGCCACCAAAATATCAGTTGAAAATGACAGTTTTAGTTTTTTCTGTGTGGCGTCAAGCGGTACAGACTTAAAGTAGACGACATTTGACCCATGTTTGACAGTTTAGCCAAATCAGTAGCCCAGCAAGTCGCCATAAACATCACGTAAAAGACAGAAGGATTTAGACTATTTATTTAACACGTTTTCAATTGCAAAAATACCGAAGGTCATATTGTATGCATTAAATCACAATCTCCCACAGAGAGTATGAAGCAGCTAATAAATTCAGTAATGTCACTTCTAATAGAGATTAGAGGTATTCCTTGTGTTTTTAATGAATTTTGCAGGACACCTTTTCCATTTTACCACGCCCTTACTTACATATATTGAACTGGCAATCCATTGTCACGAATGAAACTTGCACCTGACACTTAGTCATGAACTCTTTTTAACTCTTTCGTACTTTCGCAACAATACTAACTTGACTCCACAGCGGGCATAAATCGAGGTTTAGCTTAAACGTTTACTCGTCAATTTGAGTGAATCATGGACCCGTGAGGCAGCTATGTATCACATATACTGATCGAATGAAACTACGGAACATATCAATTACCAATAGTAGGTACACTGTTTTATGTTTCATAAAAAAATATATCTGGGTAGTATCAGTTGCAAACGTGTTAGCAATTTAAACCATTAGGTTGTCTAGATCGTCGGGTTTGACGGTTGGACACACCATACACATCATTAACTGATGGTTATGTTGTACTAGTGGACACATCACACACATCATTAATACCTGCTTATGTTGTACTAGTGGACAGATCACACATATCATTAACAGATGGTTATGTTGCACTAGTGGGCACATCACACATATCATTAACACCTGCTTATATTGTACTAGTGGACACATCACACACATCATTAACAGATGGTTATGTTGTACTAGTGGACACATCACACATCATTAACACCTGCTTATGTTGTACTAGTGGACACATCACACACATCATTAACAGATGGTTATGTTGTACTAGTGGACACATCACACATCATTAACACCTGCTTATGTTGTACTAGTGGATATATCACACACATCATTAACACCTGCTTATGTTGTACTAGTGGACACATCACACACATTATTTACATCTGCTTATGTAGTACTAGTGGACACATCACACACATCATTAACACCTGCTTATGTAGTACTAGTGGGGACACCACACACATCATTAACACCTGCTTATGTAGTACTAGTGGACACATCACACACATCATTAACACCTGCTTATGTAGTACTAGTGGACACATCACACACATCATTAACACCTGCTTATGTAGTACTAGTGAATACATCACACACATCATTAACACCTGCTTATGTTGTACTAGTGGACACATCACACACATCATTAACACCTGCTTATGTTGTACTAGTGGACACATTACACACACCATTAACATCTGCTTATGTTGTACTAGTGGACACATCACACACATCATTAACATCTGCTTATGTTGTACTAGTGGACACATTACACACATCATTAACATCTGCTTATGTTGTACTAGTGGACACATTACACATCATTAACACCTGCTTATGTAGTACTAGTGGACACATCACACACATCATTAACATCTGCTTATGTTGTACTAGTGGGCACATCACACATCATTAACAGATGCTTACGTTGTACTAGTGGACACATCACACACATCATTAACACCTGCTTATGTTGTACTAGTGGACACATTACACACATCATTAACACCTGCTTATGTTGTACTAGTGGGCACATTACACACACCATTAACATCTGCTTATGTTGTACTAGTGGACACATCACACACATCATTAACACCTGCTTATGTTGTACTAGTGGGCACATTACACACACCATTAACATCTGCTTACGTTGTACTAGTGGACACATTACACACATCATTAACACCTGCTTATGTTGTACTAGTGGACACATCACACACATCATTAACACCTGCTTATGTTGTACTAGTGGACACACCACACGTGTGATTAACAGATGCTTATGTTGTACTAGTGGACACATCACACACATCATTAACATCTGCTTATGTTGTACTAGTGGGCACATCACACATCATTAACAGATGCTTACGTTGTACTAGTGGACACATCACACACATCATTAACACCTGCTTATGTTGTACTAGTGGACACATTACACACATCATTAACACCTGCTTATGTTGTACTAGTGGGCACATTACACACACCATTAACATCTGCTTATGTTGTACTAGTGGACACATCACACACATCATTAACACCTGCTTATGTTGTACTAGTGGGCACATTACACACACCATTAACATCTGCTTACGTTGTACTAGTGGACACATTACACACATCATTAACACCTGCTTATGTTGTACTAGTGGACACATCACACACATCATTAACACCTGCTTATGTTGTACTAGTGGACACACCACACGTGTGATTAACAGATGCTTATGTTGTACTAGTGGACACATCACACACATCATTAACACCTGCTTATGTAGTACTAGTGGACACACCACACGTGTGATTAACAGATGCTTATGTTGTACTAGTGGATATATCACACACATCATTAACACCTGCTTATGTTGTACTAGTGGACACATCACACACATCATTAACACCTGCTTATGTTGTACTAGTGGACACATTACACACATCATTAACACCTGCTTATGTTGTACTAGTGGGCACATTACACACACCATTAACATCTGCTTACGTTGTACTAGTGGACACATTACACACATCATTAACACCTGCTTATGTTGTACTAGTGGACACATCACACACATCATTAACACCTGCTTATGTTGTACTAGTGGACACACCACACGTGTGATTAACAGATGCTTATGTTGTACTAGTGGACACATCACACACATCATTAACACCTGCTTATGTAGTACTAGTGGACACACCACACGTGTGATTAACAGATGCTTATGTTGTACTAGTGGATATATCACACACATCATTAACACCTGCTTATGTTGTACTAGTGGACACATCACACACATCATTAACACCTGCTTATGTTGTACTAGTGGACACATTACACACATCATTAACACCTGCTTATGTTGTACTAGTGGACACATCACACACATCGTTACACACAGAGTGGATTACTCTTGCAGTGATGATTATGTAAACCTACCTTTTTAAGTTTTATATTTTTTACACATTTATTAACCTGGCTTCTAACTGTTAGTGCACGCATACCGACATGGGTTATGTTGCAAGTATTGCCATGCGATTTTACGCCAAGTCGCAATAATTAAATCACCGAAAACTGATTCTTATGAAAGTACGATCGGATTAAATAGCAATGAAGTATTTAATGCATTTTCATCACATCAAAAGTTTACATTTTGAATATGAATTATATCATCCAGACACACTGTCGAGACACACAGGGGTGGGTCAGCTGGGTAGCTGAGATGATGTACTTGTTCAATCAATCCAGTAAACAGTATACTGATGAGCCGTAGACAACGTTTCAGCAAGAGTCACGTGACGTTCTTAGAAATCTCTACAGAAAGGCCGTGCTCCAAACAAGCAAACGCCCTCTTGCTGCATTCCAATCTGTTTTGTATATATAAAGTTATACGTGAACTATGCTCAAACGTTCTCACATCTTTAACCTTAAGTACGTTTAGATTTGTTTTATAGTATTTTATGGAGTTAGTTCATTTTGCAGATTCAAACTAAGGATGGAACAAACAACACTACGAAAGTCCTCAAGTCGTACTCAGATAACATGAACAGTTGGATGGCCAGGTTCAATGGCCGCGTGTCGTCGTACCCCCGAGAAGTGCTCATGTTTTCGGCCCCTGGTTTGTCTGGTGAAGCCATTGTTTACAGGTCTCCTTGATATAGCTAGCATGTGCTGACCATGACACCTTTCACTCACTCATAGCAAATATATATTACAAACTCTCATCAGCTGAATAGAAATGCTGCGTTGCATTGTATCATTTTTATTTATAACATTTAGAGAATTAAATGAATAGTTATGTTACAATTCGGTTTAACGCCGCTCTGAACAATATTTCTGTTGTATCATTTGCGTGACGGCTTCATGTGGGAAGCTGGGATTCGAACCCCGATCGCAAATGTCTTGGCACGCCTTAGTGTCACCACACAACCCTACAGCGTACTCTGTTTCAACAGATTAAGAATTCCAAAAGCCTCTGATGTTCAGTTGGAGGACAGCGCTCAGAATTATGAGGGGTAGTAAATGTGTCTAAAACCGCTTTGAACAACATCGAATATCCCAACGTTTCAGGACAATATGGGAGGAAGCCGTATATGTGTGGCAGATTGGCGATACCTCCTACCATGCGCTTGGTGAGGACAGATCAAGGGTCACAATTAGGGCTAATCTGAGATTCGAACCCAGGAAAAACAAAGGGAAATCGCACAGCGCCTTAGACATCGGGACCACCTTGGCCACGAGCTCCATCAGCTGTACAATAGAAAGGAATGCTACCACTCTATTTGACCCACATGGCCGCCTCCGTGGTCTAGTGGTAGAGCGTCCGCCCTGAGCGCGGAAGGTACGGGATTCGATCCCCGACCGCGTCATACCAAAAAACGTTAAGAGATGGTACTTATTGTTACCCTGTCTGGCGCTCGGCATTAAGGGGATTAAAACAAGGACTGGTCGGCTCGAAGTCAGTACACTCTGTCTGAGTGGGGTATTCATGTTAAACTGCGGCATGGTAGCTTAGTGAGCTAGCACTATAAATCGAACAAGCAGCCACACAAACACACACACGTACATGCACGTCGCTATATAAGTATAATAATCTTGGACGCGACGTTTAAACTCCGTTTCACCTCACCTCACCTATTTGACCCACATCAAGCTTCAACAAAAGGTTTAATAGATTTGACGTTATTACATTATAATTGACGTTATTACATTATAATGTTTTATTACATTATAATTGACGTTTTACATGAGAAGTTGTTATGAATCCGTAGGATGAATCAGCTCACGTAGGGAGAAACCTATCATAGTTCTCCAATAACGGAAGTGTCACTCAACGTAGCCGTCTTGTTCATTCAACTGACCTCACATTCTAAACACCACATCGATTTGGCTTCACATCCTCCTCCTCCACACATCGACCGTGCATCTCTTCACACTCTCCACTTCTCCAAACGCCTAAATCAGGATCATGCAATTACACGTCCTTTGTAACTTTTCCGAATCTTCTGACTTGAAGCCTCTGTTGAAGTAGACCCGAAACCAATTCCTCGACTGCCTTCAAGTCTAAGAGTCTCAGGGTGGGTGCGGTCTCCCTTAGAGCGAGGCCTTGCGAAGGAGTTGCGCCCCTCATCCCACTGATGAAGATGCTCACGATGACCAATAGCTGATAGGCAGGCTGATGAAGTGTCGCTACTGGAGAAAATCGTTTAGCGGCCTTTTTTCTTTATAAATGAGCTTTTTCGTGAAAATAACGAGTCATGTTTGATATGAATTGGACGATAAAGCCTGGAGAGACAGTGCGCATGATAGTCAAAGTTTACAATTGGCTAAATGCGTTAGACTTGAATGACAGAGGACGACTAATTGCTATCGCTTCGCAAGACATTTCTTCTCAAAATCTAGAAAGTGCCAAAAAATTCAAATAATAATCAGAGCAACCCCTACCCTCTCAAATCAACGGTTCCTCATATTATAGATCGAGGGCAGTTTCTCGGCTTTGTAGATGGGCAAAAACCATCGAGCGGACCATGTAAACACAGAGCTGAAAGAAAGGGCCATTTGCTGAATAGTTTGAATACTCAGCAGTGTATTGTACAGTCACTGGCGCTCTTCAATGGGGGCGTTAAAGGTTTATGCATCACACAGTCACAGGTTGAATACCATAACCGCTGACATGCTTAGAAACACGCCCAGGAGTTAAGTGTGTTGATCATGGCGTTTAATGAAATACAAGTTTTGAATCATTATCACATTCTCACGCTCTTACCAACCTACTTCATTCATATGTCAAATTATGTGGCACATTACATTTCCAGCAAATATACAGGAGCTGTACTAAACAAACAGAGAGAGAGAGAGTTTGGCTACAGAGATTGTACTTGTGCAAGAAACGACGAGTGGAACTAACAAAAGGATGGGTTTTTACTACAAAGCTCTCTACTCTCTCAGCACTTCATTCATAGTGAGGCTCTCGCATGTCAGATATTTCACGTGTTCAGATATAAAAACAGAATTATAAATGTCTTTTCCCCATTGTGGCTGCAAATCTCTCGCGTTTCAAGAATTGCACGCTTGGATCATTAGGCAGAGGACCCGCATTCGTGGCTACCTTAACCACCAATGCAGTCCATTACAAGAGATTACTGGGAAAGTAGAGAGGTGAGTTTGTATTGGGTCACTTGTATTGTCCGAGAAAGACAGGAAAAGAAAGGGACAGAGAATATGTCTTTGCATGATCCCTCTTCGCCCAGTGAGACAAAGTTAACCATTGTGGTTCATTTCAGGGCGGTATATCGCGTGTTGAAACACAATGTAGTGTACAGTTCCTCTAGGTTCTGTCAGACGGGCATGAAGCACCGGGCACTGTATCGCTGTATGTGAAAACAGCAAATATTGGAACTCTTAATCCATAACAAGTCATTGAAAACTGTCACAATCACGCATTGGGTAAGGTACTTGTATTTCAAGGATAAATGACGTAGGGAAAACATTGTGTTTATTATTTCAATACATGTAATAATTGAGCTATCTTGTATTTTTATAAATGCGGGAAGACCTTAGTACAGATCGTGTGGACCAAGTGTCGTGTACTCTATGCTTCCAACTGTCTCTGTGTACACATCCCCTCGTCTTGAATACACAGCGTGTGGACACTGTCAGATGGTGTGTGACCTCTATACACCTCACAGGTACACTGCCATCCACCCAAGACCAATTAGACATATTGAAGTTCCACAAGTGTCAGGTATTTTATTTCTTGATTTATAGTTAGTCTATACAAAGAGATTAAGCAAACATGTGTTTTGTGGGTTTCATAGACGAGAAAGGAATGAAACTGTTATATTGATCAATAATGGATTGATTGAACACACCCACTGACCGCTCCGGTAAACGCGACTGTACTAAACATGATAAACACTGACACAAAAGTAAACAGTTTACACTAGTGGTTATGTACAGATGGAGACTTGGCAGTTGATATTAATTTTGAGGTTTTTGGCAAATTTCCTTCTTGTAAATACGTATACAAGTTTTTATAGTTATGCATTAAATGATAACATAAACAGTCAATCAACCAGTCAATCAATCAGTCAACCAACCAGTCAATCAATCAGCCAATCAACCAGTCAATCAATCAGTCAATCAATCAGTCAATCAACCAGTCAACCAATCAGTCAATCAACCAGTCAATCAATCAGTCAATCAACCAGTCAATCAATCAGTCAATCAACCAGTCAATCAATCAATCAATCAATCAATCAGCTGTCGGTCATTCCGTGATGTATGTGTACAAAGAGAAACCACTATTTTATTTAAATTCGTCTTGAAAAAGACATTTGTCAACAAAGCTAAAGAAAATATGTTGTTTATGTTAAAGTAAGCTTTTCTAGAATTAGGTGAAAACTTTTATTTGGGGAAATGTATGAGTGAGTATGTACTCTACAGAAAGCAGCATTACAGCAAAATCATCGCGGGGCTGCGCGAACCAGGATCCGACAAACAAGTGGTTGACATTGTGAGCCTCAACTAACGCCCTCATGGTATGCAGTTACAGTTTCCAGGAGAGAGGGGACATCCGATCTTCACTCTGATCCTCTCCTCTCCATGAGATACTGTAGTGTTGCATTGCACCGTCTTCTGCATTGTATGGAGAAACAAATAAAGATTTGACCGACTGGTGTCGAGAGGTGCCCAAAGAGAAATATTATACATTGTAACGTGACATTATTGATGAACCATACATAAATTCTAGACCAACCTATGATTATTTTTGTCTGAATAAAAACAATCCCTTCGTATGGATGATAAATGGCATGAGCTCCCTACAGCAATGAATGGCGCTGTGGGAAGCCTGCACCGCGAACACGACAAGAGTTTATGAGTGCAAAGTAAGCATTGCAAATAGGTTTTTTTCTCCAAATAACACAACATTTCTATTATTCCGATATCATAAAACAGGTGTAGAAGTTTACCTACAGTGAAGACGAAATCCTGAGCATGCTAATAAACCCGATAAACAAGGCAATTGAACTATCTCCCCGTGGTTTACGAGGCGCTGATTAGGGTTACGGGGTTCAGATGGGCGTTTACGTTTCACTTGTCATACTTCCATTTGCACACCATCATCAACTGTTCGGCATATTTCTGTGATTTTCCATTTCCCCACTTAACTGAACCGCATCTGTCATCGCTGTGAATGTACAGGGACAGAATATACAGCGATAAACTCCAAGTCTGCAAGATAAAATGGCATTCCAACGGGCATGTAGGTCAACAGTGAATGCAATTTCTGAAATCTGTGATTTTCTCGTGAGAAACAGGATGCTACTTTGTTCTGAAATACATCAGGATGTCGGTGGTGATTCGCGATATTGTTCATGATAACACCACATGAAATAGTTCATGATAACACCACATGAAATAGTTCATGATAACACCACATTATATAGTTCATGATAACACCACATTAAATAGTTCAGGATAACACCACATTATATGGTTCATGATAACACCACATTAGATAGTTCATGATAACCCCACATTAAATAGTTCAGGATAACACCACATCATATTGTTCATGATAATACCACATGAAATAGTTCAGGATAACGCCACATTATATAGTTCAGGAAAACACCACATTAAATAGTTCATGATAACACCACATTAAATAGTTCATGATAACACCACATTAAATAGTTCATGATAACACCACATTAAATAGTTCAGGATAACACCACATTATATGGTTCATGATAACACCACATTAGATAGTTCATGATAACCCCACATTAAATAGTTCAGGATAACACCACATCATATTGTTCATGATAATACCACATTAGATAGTTTATGATAACACCACATTATATAGTTCATGATAACACCATATTATATAGTTCAGAATAACACCACATGAAATTATTCAAACCGAGTTTTTACCGCTTCTCACAAAACATTTATGAACAGAAGATTCCAAATGATAGACATTATGATTAACGAAGTTATTGCAGGATATGTTGTAGCCGATCTGTCACTGAACTTGTATTTGTGTATGATTAATATCATGCCACGTGTGATGGCGTTATGGTGGCTCTAAAGCACTACCTCCCCCACGGGACATGTAAAATGTCCATAAACAGGTTACCAGGAAACAACAAGGAGTTTTATGTCAATGAATGTTTTGTTTACGTAAACAATACGATCCGTGTTCTAACAAAGCGTGGTGTCTCTCCTGTAATCAAGAAGAGGAACTTCATAAAGTCTCGTTTTCTTTTGTTTAAATGGCTTCCAGTATCCATATGTATGTTTGAGAGTTAAACGTCGTTAAACATATTTCACAATTTGTATCAGAAACGTATTTTCAATAACATCTTCAACCTTTTCCAAAGAACCCCCGTGTTGTGGGGCTTCCGGGTTCAATGGGTCTCCAGCAACCTATGATGGCCGTGAGAGGAGAATGGATTGGGTGGGCAGGTTCGGTGGCTTGGTTGACTTGGCGTGTCATCTTACCCCGTCGACCTGAATCTTTGCTCACAATATCAACCACTGAATTGTCAGGCGAAATTATTTACAGGCATGTTGGAATATTGCTAAACAACAAACGAACAAACAAACACAGCAATGGAACGCATAATTACAGAGGAAAATAGAACAGATCTAGATCCTGGACGTATAAACGTATTGACGTATTGACGTAGAGTAGGTTTGCGTTATCTCTCACCATACAAACGAGGGTGCAGTTTGTAACTATTGTGTGTATTATATCCCGAGTGGTCACAACAGAAGCCCCGACAGTAAAAGTCACAAGGATTACAGTCAACATTGATTACAATCCGTTCCATCACAGTGGGGATTAAACCTTCTCAGTTGACAGCAAGCCAGAGTAACCTTTTGTTTTTGTTTTATTTGTTGTTTAACGCCACACTCAGCATTATTCCAGCTATTTGACGGCGGTCTGTAAATAATAGAGTCTGACAAGAAAATCCAGTGATTGACACCAGGAGCATCGATCACATCGATGCACATGACTTCCCTTTACACATGCCTTCCCTTTGCAAATAACTTTCCTATACACATGATCGACTTCCCTTTGCACACGACTTCCCTTTACACAGTCATGCCTTCCCTTTGCAAATGACTTCCCTATACACATGATCGACTTCCCTTTGCACACGACTTCCCTTTACACAGTCATGCCTTCCCTTTGCAAATGACTTCCCTATACACATGATCGACTTCCCTTTGCACACGACTTCCCTTTACACAGTCATGCCTTCCCTTTGCAAATGACTTCCCTATACACATGATCGACTTCCCTTTGCACACGACTTCCCTTTACACAGTCATGCCTTCCCTTTGCAAATGACTTCCCTTTACACATGATCGACTTCCCTTTGCACACGACTTCCTTATAAACATGATGGACTTCCTTTTGCACATGACTTCCCTTTACATATGACTTTACTTAACTCATGCTTTCCATTTACATATGACTTCCCGTTTATATTTTGACTTCCTATTACATATTACCTCCCTTTACGTATTACTTCTCCTTACACCTGACTTCCCGTTACACATGACTTTACTTTACACATTGCTCTTTTTTACATATGACTTCCCTTTACATATGACTTCCCTTTACATATGACTTCCCTTTACACATTGCTTCCCTTTACATCTGACTTCAATTTACGCATGGCTTCCCTATACCTATTACTTCTCTTTACATGTTCTTCCTTTTACTTATGACGTCCTGTCCCACAAAGCTCCCCTTTACGTATCACTCCACTTTACATATGACTTCCCTTTACACATGACTTCTCTTTGCACATGGCTTCCGTTTTACATATGACATCCCTTTTTATATGAATTCCGTTTACATATTACTTCTCTGTAAACATTACTTCCATTTACGCATGCCTTCTCATTTTATATGGCTTCAATTTATATATGACTTCCCTTTTCATATGACTTCAATTTCTATATGACTTCCCTTTTATATGACTTCAATTTAAATGTGACTTCCCTTTTTCATATGACTTCAATTTACATGTGACTTCCCTATTAATATGACTTCAATTTACATAAGACTTCCCTTTTATATGACTTCCGTTTACATATTACTTCTCTGTAAACATGACTTCCCTTTACACAAAGCTGCCCTTTACACATAGCTTCCCTTTACATATGACTACCCTTTCCACATAGCTTTCCTTTACATATGACTTCCCTTTACACAAAGCTTCCCTTTACATATGACTTCCCTTTCCACATAGCTTTCCTTTACATATGACTTCCCTTTACACAAAGCTTCCCTTTACATATGACTTCCCTTTACACAAAGCTTTCATTTACATATGACTTCCCTTAACACATAGCTTCCCTTTACATATGACTTCCCTTTACACAAAGCTTTCCTTTACATATGACTTCACTTTACACAAAGCTTCCCTTTACATATGACTTCCCTTTACACAAAGCTTCCCTTTACATATGACTTCCCTTAACACAAAGCTTCCCTTTACATATGACTTCCCTTTAAAAAAGCTTTCCTTTACATATGACTTCCCTTAACACATAGCTTCCCTTTACATAAGACTTCCCTTTACACAAAGCTTCCCTTTACATATGACTTCCCTTTACACAAAGCTTTCCTTTACATATGACTTCCCTTAACACATAGCTTCCCTTTACATATGACTTCCCTTTACACAAAGCTTTCCTTTACATATGACTTCACTTTACACAAAGCTTCCCTTTACATATGACTTCCCTTTACACAAAGCTTCCCTTTACATATGACTTCCCTTAACACATAGCTTCTCTTTACACATGACTTCAATTAACACAAAGCTTTCCTTTACATATGACTACCCTTTCCACATAGCTTTCCTTTACATATGACTTCCCTTAAATAACACATATCTTTCCTTTACATATGACTTCCCTTTACACAAAGCTTCCCTTTACATATGACTTCCCTTTAAACTTTGCTTCCCTTTACATATGACTTCCCTTTACACATAGCTTTCATTTACATATGACTTCCCTTTACACCTTGCTTCCCTTTACATATGACTTCCCTTTACACATAGCTTTCATTTACATATGACTTCCCTTTTCACAAAGCTTCCCTTTACATATGACTTCCCTTAACACATAGCTTTCCTTTACATATGACTTCCCTTTACACATAGCTTTCATTTACATATGACTTCCCTTTACACCTTGCTTCCCTTTACATATGACTTCCCTTTTCACAAAGCTTCCTGGTACGTAACCACCATGACATGACATACGGGCGACACCAGATCAACAGTGCATTGTGTTCGTCCTAGGTGGCAGCGTCAGCTGTTCTGACTGCTTATTTCACGATAAGAAACCTACATAATCCTTGAAGGGAGCTATTTCAGTTAGTGATGATTTATGCATTCCACAGTTGCAGATATCATCTCGGTGGCCGATAGATATATTGATATTGTAATCTCACATACTGCTTCAAGATTAAGTGTCGCTGATACCGACGGAGCCATTTGTCACTGACAAGATGCGCGCCATGTATGATGTTTGATCAGGGGTGGGGAGTCTCTCACGGAGATGTACATGTTTATAATCCTGTTTTAAAAAAAAACACAATAAGAAACTTATTTAAGGACGAAGTTGGAACACGCTCTGAAGGTTGCCGCTGTCGTTATGATAGAAGTGTGGAAATCATTAACATCTTTTAATGCTTAGATATATGCATATTGAAGTTATTATAAATAGATAAGGTGTAATTCAGGTACGATTTTGAAACAGTATAAACATGACTATGCATTGTATCTATTTTCTTTGTAACAAATCAGCACACATTTACTGTTTGATTGTGCCAGATTGGGGTTTTAATGGCAACAAAATTTATACGAGGTGATGACAGGTAGAGCCAAGTATCAAGATGATTAAATATGGCCAAGTATCAAGATTGTCAAGTACGGCCAAATATCATGTTGGCCAAGTGTGTGTGTGTTTGTGTGTGCGTGTGCGTGCGTGCGTGCGTGCGTGCGTGCATGCGTGTGTGTGTGTGTGTGTGTGTGTGTCTAACCTGATGGGTCGGTATTCACATCGGTAAGGCCTCTGCTTACCTACCATTAAATTTCTCCAAATTAAGTGGAAGCAACAAAAGTGAAACTTCTTTCAAATAAACGGAGGTAATATATGAAAATGTTTGAAGAACGCTGTGTAGTTGATGTTTATACTGTGTCAGTCGCCTTTGACTCATGCACGTGCAAAATGTTTCTCTGTTGCTGATGCACGTGCTTCGAGCTCCGTCGCGAGGTAGTCTTTACAAAACGTTGTAATATTGTCTGTACAACTTTACGAGGATATACCACTTGTTTGCTTCATTTTCAGACAGAATCCAACATGAATGTATCCTTTCTTTCGCCCGCCAGTATAGGTGTGTGAGTGTGTGAACTTGCCACCAAGATAGCTGCCTGGCCTGCACTGTCCTGTAACCCCAGAAAGTTATCCTTGAAAACTACACACCGTAACGCAGGATCAGATCTTCACGAGATACGTAACCCGATTCCTTAACTCGACCTTGTGTTGTATTCAGCTTCAAGGTCTCCAGGTTCCCACTGCGCATGTCAGTAACCACGTCCGCTTGCTTATAACAACATCGTCATTACGTCATAGTGGTCTCCGTGGTAGTGACAGTTCGATTATCATGAACGTTAACAAAACCTCATTAAAACGAACTGCAACAATTATCCGAATCCTGATCTGCGCACGACGACGGTATATACTGTTAACTATTTATTGTCAACATCTTGATAAAAAAAGTTTCCGACTGGCAGAGTACACGTACTGGATATATGAGATTATGCTCGAAAATGTTATGTTATGTGAGGTGAGGTGAGGTGAGGTGAGGTGAGGTGAGGTGAGGTGAGGTGAAATTGGCTTTAAAGTCGCGTTCAACATTAATGCACGTATGTAGTGACGTGCATGCACGCTGCTTGTGCTAGACTACTAGCCCACTGAGATACTATGCCGCAGTTTAACAAAGTACAGTGACATTCTGCTTGACATACCAAATTTATGGACGAACGACGTCGATCGGGTGCTTATGTTGAATGCTTGGTGATACAGAACTCTTAGGAAGGTTGAGGTGAGGCGAGGTGAGGCGAGGTGAGATGGGGTTTAACGTCGCGTCCAAGACTTACATTGCGACCTTCATGCACGTGTGTATGTGTGGCTGCTTGTACTAGTCCGGACTAGCCCCAAGTACCAAATTGTCCGTCTCCCCATTGGTCTCGGGGCCGTGAAGATCCGGGGTAGAATTGATCTTCAGCAACCCATGCTTGCTGTAAAAGGCGACTGTGCTTGTCGTAAGAGGCGACTAACGGGATTGGGTGGTCAGGCTCGCTGACTTGGTTGATGCATGTCATCGTATCCGAATTGCGTGGATCGATGCACATGATGCCAATCACTGGTTTGTCTGGTCCAGACTCGATTATTTACAGACCGACGTCATATAGCTGGGATATTGCTGAGTGCAGCGTTAAACACCAAACCAACCAACCAACCAACCAGCCAACCAACCAACCGGACTAATGCCGATTTTATAGTGCTAGCTCACTGAGATACCATGTCGCAGTTCCACATGAATATCCCACTCAGACACAGTACACTGACTCCGAGTCGACCAATCCTTGTTTTATCCCCTTAATGTTGAGCTCCAGACAGGATAACAGGGTAACAAGTACCATCTTTTATCGTCTTTTGGTATGGCGCGGCGGGGGATGGAACCCCGGATCTTCCTCTCTCCGGACAGACGCTCTACCACTAGACCACGGAGGCGGTCTCGGAAGGTGCGTAGGGTACAAGCAAAATCAAACGCTCGAAACCCGTCTGAAACCCGTATTCGCTTGCCATAATTGGTACACATGTGTCTTCTTTTGTAAACTGGATGTAATATTGTTAAAAATAATACACAGTCCTTTCACTCATTTATTAGGCTCGATGGGGTAGGCTAGAGGTTAAATCGATCTCTTGTCACCCCGAAGACCCGGGTTCGATTCCCCACAAGCATACGGGTAATAGGTATAATAATAACTCGGATGGTCGTGGCAGGATCTTCATTGCTGAAGGTAACGTTCAAGATCCTGCCAGAACCATACTTTATCAAAAAACGCAGCCCAAATCCGTTGCTTTCAAACGAAACGTCACATGGGAAGCAAAATTGCAAAACATCGCATTGAAGTTAGTGTTGAAATAACAAGCACACTTGCATCAATATGCACCGGTTCACGTTTATACTATCTCCTGTCCAAACCACAATCACACCAGTGACAAAGGACTCGAACATATGCACCTGATACCATATCTCATGTCCTCCTTTCTACACCGTCGGGCAAAGTATCCATCGCTGACCTTGCAATGGACAAGCAATGTACAAGCCAGCTGATAGTCAAAGCCAGGGTTGTAGTATTATCAAACACACTTATGATAGCGATAAGTGTATACTGACAACTTGAAGGTGTTTGCCCTCAGATAAGGTCGTTCCTTAGCCTGGCGGATGCAGGGCTACTCCGGACGCGACGAGTACTCCTTGATCCCTTTAATCTACTGGGATTATTTGAGGGGAAATCAATCATGACTGATCATCAATCAATATTTTTAGAACGATGCTGAACACACAATAACATCTAACTGCCAATAATCAACTTACTTGATTTAAACACCTTGACTATTGAGTTTGAAAGCATTTGAAGTTAAAACAGTCATTTTAGCAGAGTTTGCAAGACTTTTAGGCAAGAAGTAGGCATCCCCATGGTCATCAACTGTCCTCACCTCCGCTGGTCTGTTTCTTTATACATATAAATCGTGATTCGTTTGATGTTTGTTTTATTTCGGACGAGTTGACATGGATAGTATCATACATACTCCACAAGTTTTCAAATCTTGCAGTACGTTCATATTTGCCAGGCACCCTTTTTGTGGTGAGGGGCGGTCGGGTAGTCTAGTGGTTAAAGCGTTCGCTCGTCACGCCGAAGACCCGGGTTCGATTCCCATTTCTGGTGTTCCCCAGCCGTGATATTGCTGGAATATTTCTAAAAGCGGAGTACAACCATACTCACTCACTCACTTTTCGTGGTGATCGTAAATAGAGTAATATGGAAAGACGTTCAATAAACACAGTATTAATTCAGTTTACTTTTATCTATGCAACTCTAATGATATTAATTCCCATTTGCTAGACACACATTGCTGTATCTGATCACCGATACAGTAGATATGTAAAGGTGTCTTGACGTCATTCTATTGTATTCAGCATCACTAAGTGAACATTGACCGTATTCAGTATCTCTCTTCACATCCCGCTATCTGTATCACCATCGTCTGGAATATCATCAGTTGTAGAAATTGTATCTGTCGATATAGTAACCTTCACCTTTGACCGTCTCCCGGCGGCATAAACAACGACATCTACGTACCAGCCCATGTTGACCAACATCGCCAATATGTAGGCTGAGGAGATATTGACAAGGTCCCTTAGTCCTCATGTTGTTTACGCCAGACGTGTTGGAAAAGTTTTAACCTGCATGAAAACACGCTGCTTTGATATAGACAGCGGTTGGCCTTGAAACTGTTGAAACTGATTGCATTTCACTGGATAAACCTTCGTTCGAACGGTTCGGACACAGTGATCGCGGCCGAGTATGTCCATGTATCGTACTGTAAGGATTTACGGTAGATTATTCACAAGTTCATAATTTGAAGATAGTTTTACACTTCCATGACCGATGTTAAGGCATGATTAATTTACTGCAATAATAATATGTATGTCGATTAAATTGAACTATCACAAATGCAACAATAGTTTAGCATCTACCCTCACTCAGAAAGGAACTACAGGTATTGAGAATCTTCGGTCTGGATGGTCTGGTTCGTCGATATTCCTCGCGTACGTTGTGAGGCCTTAGGAGTATATGAGTATAGTCCTATTCAGTCCAGTGTAGTGTCAGTTTTATATAACCTTTTCAAATAATTAAATTACATCTGCAATTGTATCAGCATTCCTTTTAAAAAAGGCAAGTTTCTCCTTTTTCTTCGTCGTTTCTTATTTCACGGTATTTTAGTGCCCCAAGTAAGGGAATATAATATACCCCGGTACTTTACAGAGATTAAAACTACCCATTGTCACCGGGAATGTGATACGTGATAAGAAATAGGACCGCTTTCTTAACACCTTCAGAACCCCACTGACCTACTTTCCTCGTGTACCGTAAAGTTACCGTAAAACATCACCGCCGTGTATCGTGAGTACAGTCGAACCCTGGGTGAGATTATGGGTGAACAATATGAATAGTGAGACGGATGCAGTTGAGGTGAGATTAATTGTTGGCATACAATATGATTGTGGGACGGTAGCTGTGGCGAGCTTGTGGGGATACACTATTAGCGGTGAAAGGAAAGCAGCTGTTGTGAGTGAGTGAGTGAGCTAGAGAGTGAGTGAGTGAGTGAGTGAGTGAGTGAGTTGTCGCCTTGGTCATCTGTATGGTGAGGAACACTGTTTAACAGATGTGATTTATGTTATCAAATAGGAACGTTCAATATATGTGATAAATGCCTTCTTCGCATCGATTCTGTATACATTACCCATTCACCAACAAACTCAATTTACCAGTGTAATACATCCCAATTATAGTGGGGTTTTTTTGTTATTTAACGCCGTACTCAGCAATATTTCAGCTAAATGACCACGGTCTGTAAATAATCACGTCTGGCCCAGAAAATCAAGTGATCGACATCATGAGCATCGATCCACGCAATTGGGATACGATGACATGCATCAAACACGTCAGCGAACCTGACCACCCGATCCCGTTAGTCGCCTCTTACGACAAACATAGTGGCCTTTTTCGACAGGCACGGCTGTTGTTTTCACTCCGATTCGACTGAAAATTCTCCACAAACAGACCTCCTATAAGCAATAAACAACAATGTGCGGGAGAAGGCACTGGTGACGTCAGTTGCCAAACGAATGGGTCCAGGGTATTTATCATAACATATGAGGATATAATACCCTTGCTAACAGAGGATGGGTTCACAGTGTCTATGGACTCAATCAAGTGACACTGTATCAGCTATATCAGAGTAATGTTAAATATGTAGTTTAAAATTATAGAAGTATTTATTTTCCATAAGAGCGCAAGAGAAAATTTCCTTACGTTTGACAACCACGGGCGTTGGTTGTATGGACATATATATATGTCAAGGAGAAGCAAAGTAGTTCACTGAGAAAGATCTGATTAAATAGGTTTCCATGACCTGGATTCAGTGCAAACCTTTTTCATAATACATGACGAAAAGTATGGACAGTGATCGTCACGCTCTAAGGGTGTACACTGTAGTGATTTGTGTACGGCTGTGATATATACATCAAGAAACCCGATATTGAGAGTTATATTTAAATTTTACACTATATGTCTTTAGAAGACAATGTCAGGACCTTTTCAAGTTTCAAAATCCCATGATTTGTTAAAAAAATGTGAATAAATTATACGGCGCTACCAACATGAGAGGGGGCTGCCTGTTGGTTAAAGCCTTCGCTCGTCAAGCCGATGACCCGAGTTCGATTCCCCATATGGGCACCATGTGTGAAGCCCATTGCTGGTGTAAGCGGCGTAATATTGCTGGAATATGGCTAAAAAACTGCGTTAAATCATACTCACTCACTCTATTAAATAAGTCATGGATATTTTATAGTGATGTATTTTGGATGGAATATATTTTTGCACTTTAACGCATAACTTTGGTGACATATCTATTTTAGAAACGCATCATGTTCCCGGCATAGAAGTCGCTAATTGTTTACTGTTAGAAAAAACGACCCACGATCGCGAAGCGGCACGAAATTATCGCGTCAGTCGTGATCTTTGAGTGAATATCAAGTTTTGCATATTATAACGTCACATGGCTAAGCAATGGAAGCAAACAAACGTTTATCCTTGTGAAACTACGTTGAACAATAGCTGGATTTCGGCTCTGGGTTTATCAGCCGTCTGATTTAAATGCGGGCCCCTGGTTTAAATACAAAGCGTTAGTCAAGTAAAGCGATGACAGTAACGGCTAGAAATGTTCTCCTTGTTTATGACCTCATGTCTGTCAGATTCCACCAAACTGCTACAACGTCAGCGACGCAGGTCGCCTTTCTCCCTCGAAAGTTGTTCAAAGCAGCATTAAATGCAACTCACTCACTCATCATTTAATACAAAAAAATGAGTGAGTGAGTGAGTGAGTTGTGTTTAATGCCGCTTTTAACAGTATTCTAGTTATATCACGGCGTGTCAGCTTAATGTGGGAGGAAAGCCCGAAGTGATGCAGGTCTCAGACGTTTACCACTTCGGTGAAACCCACGAGCACAGGCATGGTGCTGACAAACCTAGAAACATAATCGTGGCGAACCGGGATTCGAACCCACAATCATAGGTTTCTGGCGTGCCCAAGGGACGCAACTCACAAGCGAATCGAGGCGCCTTAGACGACTGAGCCACCCGTGCCCCCAACAAAAAATGAACATTCTGTAGCTTATCAACTTGAGACGGGGACTCAATGCAATGCAAAACTAATTTCCTGGTTCAAAACTCAACTCACTCATTCACTAGTAACACCGACACCGGGTGTTCGACTAAAAAGACTTTGAGGTGGTTGTCACGCAGTCACTATCACTCAGCAATCAGTCAATGAAGGACAAAGCCTACTGCATGACCCGGCGTGTATAGACTCTGGTATATTCGTGGCTTTCCAAGACCGACACGAACACAATAACAATCTACGTGATCTTCGGCAGCAGCAGCAGCAGCACAAACGATGTGGTCAGTGGTGGCGTGACTACATCCCGACATTCCATTCATACCATCCCCGCCCACACGCAAACAAATCACAACAGTTTTCAATCATTAATGTTTTTTCTCACCTCTGTGTTATTTGAACGCTTCAGGAAATCTCATTAATCCACCCCACAGTTCATTTCACACTTGCTACTTGTAAACTCATGATTGTGTTTATGAAACGAACTCATTTTATCAACTGATTGAACGGGTTTTTCTTTCCCAAAATGTTGTTCTAGATGAGATAGGAAACGTTTTATTCAGAGTAGTAAAACTGTTTGATTTGATTCGTGACACAACGGGAGATAACCAATCGTTGATTGTATTGTAATTCGATCCGATTACATCAAATGATTAAACAATTTTTATATTTTAAGAAATGGTGTTACGCAATTGTAACATGATACAAAATACGAGCGTATCTGAGATAAAACCAAGACAAAATATAAAAAAAATATTCTTCAAATCGTCCAGGTTGTTTGTTTGTTTGTTGCATTCAGCAATATTCCAGCTAAACGACGGCCAAATCGTCAAGGTAATTACATGCCTTGTACAAAGATGACAGGTTTTGTACAGTAAAATTCGGTTGCGATATGAATGCCATTTTTCCAGATTTTAACAGAAGATTTATCTTTTCTTGACTTCACTATACAGCAACTATTGTCAACAACGGAATGACAAGTTTTAAGCGGACTGAGAAAAGATAGTTCTTAGGTACTGTAGCTCACCTGGACGAGGAGTCAACAGTCTGAAATGTCCACAACGACAGCTGTCATCATTACTACTCAACTATTATCAACATAACTACAGAGAACAAACATTTTAACATATATGAAATAAGTTACCAATTATATTAGCCATATAACTAAATATTTCCCAATCTGCAAGAAAAAATGTACTATTGTAGAACACTATTACAATACACTGTGGTTAAATATACTTGGCACAAAGTTTCTACTCTTATCCTGATAACCCTTCTCAGGGGGACATTGATGCATTGGTTTCTGAGGAGAAGATGAACTGTTTTTTAAAAAGAATTAAGAGTAAGTCCAAACTGCAAAGATTTAATGAAGGTCGACATTCGACTGCCCAAAAAACGGAACATATATGTTGTGCATCACTAATAACTACACATGTGCTAAGTTTCATTACATTTTTAACACAAACTGCCACAAATCGCATTTAAATAAGGCTACCATTGTAGCTATATTGAATACGGGATTCAAACCTCATGAATTAATTCAGGTGTGAAATCAGTGGTGTGAACAAAGATGTAAAATTGACTTTGCCTGTGCAAGGAAATGCATTTTGAAAAACTTTAAGGACATTGACAAAAGTGCATAGATCTCACCACACAACAAACCAAAAAAACAACAACATGGAACATATGTGTTGAACCACTCCAGTAACTACGGAAGTGCTATATTTCACGACATTCTAAAAAGTGTTATATGGTCATATACATTATTGACCGGTAGATACTAAACTGCTATAAACACTATTTATACCTTCACCTGTGACTGAACTAATATAGCTACGTAGACAGGGCGGTGAGGTAGCATAGTGGCTAAAGTGTTAGCTCGTCACGCTGAAGTCCCTGGTTCGATTCTCCGCATGGGTACAATGTGTGAAGCCCATTTCTGGTGTCTCCCGTCGTGATATTGCTGGAATGGTGCTACATGCGGCGTAAAACCATACTCACTCACTCACTATTACACGGGTGTCATTTGGAAGAACCGGGGGTTTTGAAGCAAGATGAATCCCGCCTCTCCTCGGAATGTTTCGGACATTTACGGTAACCGACGGAGAGCACTAGCTCACCTCTTGGAGTGTAATCGGGTCACATTCGTAAAGCCGAAGAAATACCATCAACTTTACGAGCTAAATATAGCAACCTCATCGTCAGGCCACGTGGTTCTTCCCGGCCTTGAACAGACTGACCTGTCATTTATCCAATGAAGCGAATGTCAGTGTTATCTTTGTTTATCAATATTTATATATAAGTATAAACCTATTTTTATATTCCATATGTCAGACTCTATTTCCAATGTTGATAATGGTATCCCGGGGGCTGCAGAACGCCTGCATATATTCCTTTGCAAAGGTGCGGCACTTTGAAGTTCTCGTCAAGTGAAATAAACATGCACATGTCAATTGCACTCAATAGAAATGATGACATCAAATCAAATGATACTTTCACCTTTGATATTCAGCTAGAAAAGAAATGTACGAGTTTTATTCGGACGAAATTAGTTTTAATATCATAATGGGATGTAATTGTTAAGCGCATCACGAACTGGTCGTGTTAGACAAGCCAGACAGTGTTAACCGCCTATCTCTTCGAAGTGCCCTAGTTACCTTGTCCAGGTATCAGATCTACCTGATAAACAAATCAATTACGTATGTCAGTGTGCATTATGTTTTATAAAGGTTATCCCGAAAATGCCCCGTGGGCGTCAAAAGGTATCAAAAGTAGAACTATAACATCGATGGGGAAGATAAAACGAAATCGGAATTATCATTGCATGGCACAGGAGCCAAAAACAACGGTTCCTTCACCGATTAAGTGTAATCTAAAACAGATGACCTTTTTAATACAAACGAAACGTTGTGTCTCTAATCGCTGAGAAACATATAGGTTTCGTGTAGATATACAATGTTGTTCAACAGTATTAAAGGTCATCCTCACACGGCAATTACAATGATGAATTATAAATAAGGACCTTGTCTCTCATAGTCATTATCCAAAGCACTGTCGCCAGAAGTGCGAGAAGGGTGACCTTATTTTTCATACCTTGATCATATCTCACGCAGACCCAAGTAAAACTGTCAAAGTTTGGCACTAGGGAGATACCTGTCTTGATACGGGCGTAATGCGGACATGGAACTATGGAGCGTATTTCAATGTGTGTCTATTACAGATCGTATCTACCATGTTGTGACTACTGCCTAGACAGGGTCTGATTCACGTACAAATTTTATGTATATTTTATATATTTATTTGGTTGCATATTTTACACGACTGATTTATTTTATACAAATTTAAGAGCACAAAGCATCTTGTGTCAACACAACACGTCGTGGCCAATGAACAACTAGCTCGGATATTACAAGTTGGTAATTTGAGAGTTTCCCGATTGTGTTACAGCCACATTGCAGCATGCGCGGCAGTCTTCGCTACTTCATCCTCGGTTATCTAGGGTAGTATATCTTCTATTGTAATAAGTGCCGTGGTTCATTTTGTTTCGTCACCGTCTCCATCTCTCTTAAATTAACTTTCATAGAATTTATCTGGCTCAGGAGCAAGATTAGACAACGACTTTTAATCGTGTCATTCGAATTGGACTCCAAACGAAGCCATCTTTGCAAATAGATTCTGGGTAAATATGATACTAGAATGGAGATATATAATACACTGGGTTGTCGAGCATCACCATTTCAGCAGTACGCATCTTCAGCAAAATATGCAACTCAGCAATCTACACAACTTTAACAGTTTATACATGCTAAGCAATCAACACATATATTTGGCACACAGCTAGTATCAAGTGAATGACATACAACACGTTACAACCTAATGATTCGAAAATATTTCCGAGCCCCGACATCGAAGCATAGACTTAGGAATGTCATAGTTCTCTGACACGTGAAGATCCGGGGTAGAATAGGTCTTCAGCAACCCATTCTTGTCTCCACTGTGAAGATCCGGGGAAGAATAGGTCTTCAGCAACCCATTCTTGTCTCCACCATGAAGATCCGGGGAAGAATAGGTCTTCAGCAACCCATTCTTGTCTCCACCGTGAAGATCCGGGGAAGAATAGGTCTTAAGCAACCCATGCTTGTCTCCACCGTGAAGATCCGGGGAAGAATAGATCTTCAGCAACCCATTCTTTTCTCCACCGTGAAGATCCGGGGAAGAATAGGTCTTCAGCAACCCATGCTTGTCGTAAGAGGTGACTCTTCTTGTCGCAAGAGGCGACTAACGGGATCAGAGGGTCCAGCTCGCTAAATTGGTTGATGCATGCATGTCATCGTATCCCGATTTCGGATTGTCTGGTCCAGACTCCATTATTTACAGACCACCGTCATATAGCTGGAATATTGCTGAGTGGGCGTTAAACAACAAACAAACAAACAAACAAACAAAACATATGATAGTTCCCAATTACCGAGTTCCCACATCGTTGCATGTAGGAAAGCCCTACTTCTAAGATCGACTTGAAGATCAAGTGTATTTAAAGTACAACACGTAAACACAGCACCTCTCGTTGACAAAATCGCCTTTTATTGCCAACAGTCATGCCAGGGAACACAATTCGGGTATGTTCAGCACATTTGTACAATAGATACAACCATTACTTGTACGGTATGTATTAAGCCGGACATACCTACATACCTCCGTATACGTGTTCAACCCCTGTACTGACAGCGAAGCGGCGGTTTAAACTATAAACTGTGTGTTTACCTTAGCTAACATTTTCAGCTACGGAGACAAAAACGAGACACCTACAGCCCCAAGCGCTCAAAGATCTGTTCCACACATAGACGCTAATACCCGTCTACACAAAAAACAGCCAAATCTGCACGAACTATTTTCTTTGGCGGATATTAGTCAACACTGAAAGACTCCTAATCCGCCTGGCACTCACTTGCCAGAGTGACGTAAGAATACACTGGCGAGCCATGTGGCCTTTGTCAGCGTCGGAGGGAATATGAAAGAAAATAAACACGCGGCGATAACGGTGACAATAGAAGTCGGCAGTCTAAAAACTACAGCACGTATGGGGACGTTTTCGTATGTCCTATACATAAACATCAAATTACACGGTCAAATATTTGCGGTTTAATTTCCCTTTTGTCTTGTATGTCAACCTTCTATTTAGGTATGAGGATACTTATTTGGGATGCACAAACCATTCCAGTATGGGTGAAAGACACACATCGTTGGCTGAACGCATGCTGTGTTCAGTATTTCCTGAGGTAGGTGTAAATGCACTAGTTGTAGGATAGAAACGTATGCTAAGGGCTTCTTTTAAAAAAACACAACTTTAAACGACGTTTACGTGAGTTTGTGGAAACCGTATGCTATATATGAACCATATAGTAGAGGCTTAGCGGTCGTTGACTTGTGTAAGTGAAAGTTCTCTGCGATAAAAGAATGTTAGGAAAATGCATTATAGCCTCGTTTTATACAACGATTACATATGTTTTCAAATCAAAATTGACATTTAATGTTGTGGCAATTCCACAAGACTAAATTTTCAAAGATGAAATTATTGTGTTCTCTTACAATATTTCAACAATATTTCAGCAATATCACAGCGGGCAACACCAAAAAATGACTATGTGAAGCCCAGTGACGGTGTCCAAGCATGAAATAAGAAACATATTCATAAAAGCAGCTAAAAACCCATTTACTCGTTCGCTTTAATAGGGGGGAGTGAACGCGCGATAAATTGAAAGTTATAAATGGCTGATAGTTGACGTTTTTGATAAATTAATCTTTACGTTTATTGAGTTTGTTGACATTTGTGTTATTCCAGGACACAATAGATGGAGAGAAAGGGTGCCGTAACCTGAGATATCCTTGACGATGAAGGGCGTGGTGTCATCGCGCATGGAATATCCGTGCGGCAGCCTCTGACACGAGCGTATGCATTTCATAAAACAACTATACCCACGTCATCACTCCATTTGTCACCACGCGCCCCTTTCCGTCACCTGCAAGTGGACTCGTCCACCTGTAGATGAATGTTATCTGCGAAAATACGACAAACCAATCAGAATGCGCGTATGATTTCAAGTTCTTCGTCAAAGAATCCCTCAGAAATATTTTTTTGATTTTACATATATCTTGCATCTAAAAATATACCAAAGACACAGTTAAATGTGTTCAATCTTACTGTACGAGGGGCGTTCAATAAGTTTTGCAACTTCAATAAAAGACCGAGTCGCAGAAAATCTTTTGCACTTTTATTTATCAATATAATCTCCATTCTGTAGGGTGGGTGATTTAACTGTACAGCCCAGACTTAGCCCCCAGTGACTATTTCCTGTTCCGGCAAATGAAATCTGCCCTCCGTGGAAGACGCTTCCAGGATGACGAGGACAAAAAGGCTGCCACATAGGCGTGGCTAGAGGGCCAATCTGCGGATTTCTATAAAAGTGGTATTAAAAGCTTGAAGGACAAATGGAATATGTATATTGAGGTGAATGGAGATTATACTGAAAAATATAAGTGCAAAAGATATTCTGCGACATGGTCTTATATTGAAGTTGCAAAACTTATTGAACGCCCCTCGTATAATTCCGCATGTCCAGATGTGCTTTAAATTGCATCTGAAATATATATCTATAATATATGGGGAAATATATGTGAACCATTACGCAACGAGTTGACAATTGTTTTAGGTATGCCCGTTTGCGCTAAGACGGAACCCGGTCGCAAAAATGGCCGCGAGAGGAGCACGAGTCGCTATTCAGTCTGTCCCGGAATGACACGGGTTGGTCACGAATGATTAGCACCCCAGAACCAGTATTTCAGTAATATCCCAGCGTATCAGCTTGACGGGCGAGGAATCCATTTACAGGCTGTAAGGTCTGTTTGTTATATACTTAGATGATAACCAACGTGAGTGAGTGAGTTAGTTTGGTTTTACGCCGCTTTTAGCAATATTCCAGCAATATCACGGCGGGGGACACCAGAAATGGGCTTCACATATTGTACCCATGTCGGGAATCGAACCCGGGTCTTCGGCGTGACGAGCGAACGTTTTAACTACTAGGCTACCCGACCGCCCCTGATAACCAACGAGCTACAAGTACAAGGACTTACGGATCATCTCGGCGAGGGGCCAGTATTCATTCACTGGGACTCCCAAATTCGAGAAGGTTATTCCATACATTACTCATTGACTTTATAAGAAAGAAAATGAAGTTAAACGTATGAAATGTCAACCCTACAGATTTCGCTATTTCACTAAAGGCGGCGTATTGTTCACATGACGTCACGCAATCAATTTGTAATGTCATGAATAACGGATGACATCATATCGAATTTTCACAATGGGGCACTGTGACACTTGACTTTAATTAACCAATCAGCATTGATAATCGCTACAATGCACATGTACAAACATCGGAACGTTATTACAGACGTTCATATACCCTTATGGGTAATAAATATATATTTTATCCAACCTTTTACATAATTTTGTCTCGGGGACTTTCGCAACATTCTCTTCTTATAAAAAGAGAGAAAAATCGTTATTTGTCCACAGCTCAGTGATATCGGAATCATGCATGACTATCAGCTAAATCACAAAAAATAAGTTTGATTAAAAAAGTTTACATTGTGTGTACACGAACTCCTTAAGCCTCGATTAAGCGTTTTCGTACATTTGAGAAAGGTTTGAATTTTTTTTAAAAATGTTTTCAAATAATCCCATACACCCAAGACATGCCCGTTTATGAAGTACATCAACAACCCTCTCGAACGCCCAAACCATTAACAAAGACACTTTCAGTGAAATCCAGCTTTCCTCTTTAAAGCGGATTGAGATGTGTTCTCGTCCAACATGGCTTAGAGTACACAACTCTTTTGAAAATAGCGTGCCCGAGCCGTTTATTAATGTCTTATAGGAAAACCACAAAGTCATCCCTTCTACAAAGATCACCCCGCTATCAGGACATTCATCTTTAAACATGCAGGTTCCAGAGCGATGTGGCATCTAGAATTTCCACCTCCGCGATCCCACCTCGACAAGTACTCTTTTTACCGACACGTACAAGGGGCGTACTGATACAAACAAGTAGTCCCCTCCTTACTCTGAGCATCGGGAGTAAAACCGATCCTTATCGACGTTTGTAAGTAAAACCGGTGTTTGACAGAACATGCAATTGCGTTTAGTGACGATTGAGTCAATAATTGTTTAGGGAGGATTCTGACATGTGCACACACAACCTCAGACCCTCATATTGGCAAGGTGTGACCCCTGTTGCCAATACGTCATGAAACCGATGGCAAATACATCTTTCACAATATAAAGTCAAATATTGGCCACTGGGAAGAGGGCTTGCAGACAGTGTTGTTATAGTCGTGAGATTCAAGCCTTTATTCACATGATATTGGATAACATATAGCTTACACTCATATCAACTACAGAATCGCGATCCACCGGCGTGATTTTAGGTAGGTCAGCATCTGGATTGGTTGGTTGGTTGGTTCGTTGTTTAACGCCGCACTCAGCAATATTCCAGCTTTATGACAGCGGTCTGTAAATAATCGAGTCTGGACCAGACAATCCAGCGATTGATATCATGAGCGTCGATCCACGCAATTGGGATCGATGACATGCATCAACCAAGTCATCGAGCCTGACCACCCGATCCCGTTAGTCGCCTTTTACGACAAGCATAGTCGCCTTTTACGGCAAGCATGGGTTGCTGAAGACCTATTCTACCCCGGAATCTTCACGGGTCGGTCAGCATCTGGGCATTCCTAAAACCCGATTTAGAGTATAGTAAGTGATTTTCGGCCTGGCGTCGTGGATGTCGTTATATGCAAAGTTTATTAATATTGACGGAGAACAGTTGTCTCTACATATAAGTTACACATAACCTGGTTCGAATCCCGGTTTGCCCCGATTATGTTTCTAGGTTTGTCTGCACCATACCCGTTCTCGTGGGTTTCACCGAAGTGGTAAACGTCTGAGACCTGCATCACTTCGGACTTTCCTCCCACATTAAGCTGACACGCCGCGATATAACTGGAATACTGTTAAAAGCGGCCTTAAACCCAACTCACTCACCCACTACACATAAGCTGATATTGTAATCATCACACCCACATACAACGAATGCAAAACTAAATCGGTATTCGGGTATCGAAACATATGGCATCAACCCACGTATAAAACACGTGGGGCTAAAATAAGGCCAGTATATTGATAAAAACATTGCTCTGTTCGGAGAGGCATCACAATATGCTGAAACGATTACATTTATATTCTCGTATTACTATTTAAATAATCCATTGAGAATCGTCATATGATTTATCCTCAACGTCAACTTCATGAATGACATCCTGCTATCAAACACAGCTCCCCTGAAGTAGTAAACAGCGAACTCTTGCCCCTCGGGCCCGCTTCCCCGATCATGGCGACATACATAAATAAGGACACGCCCACAAGCGGAATATTAATTCTGATTCTGTTATAACAGAGTGGGCGGTGTTTGTGCTGCATTATTGCGCTGAATGGCACTGCTCTCTACAGGATCTGTATATGTGAGGTAGCCTGGTGGTTAAAGCGTTCGCTCGTCACGCCGAAGACCCGGTTTCGAATCCCGACATGGGTACAATGTGTGAAGCCCATTTCTGGTGTCCCCCGCTGGGATATTGCTGGAATATTGCTAAAAGCGGCGTAAAACCATACTCACTCACTCACTCTGTTTATGTGAGTGGTAAACTTAGCTGTGGTGAAGTTGTCATTGTTGACTTCTTTATTTACAAAATTGATGCGCATTTACACAATGTGAACGCCGTTTTTAACGCTCACACCCCCATAAACGTCAAAAATATTGAAGTAAATTCTTAATGATACCTGGTGTACAACGATACAGAACAAAGCCCCGCACGTCCCTTATGGTATATGTATTGGATGATAAGCGTGTTGTCTATGCTGGTTTTCTATACACTGTCCAGTAGGAACAACGAACAAACATGCGTGATAGTATTTAAAAAGAGAAAAGCGTCATTAACCTGATATCTTCTCGATTTTCGAAAATATACTGACGGGAATAAGAAAGTTAACACTTGAAAATTGGATCTGACCGAATAAATCCAAACGTTATCAAAACTTTACTGGGCTGAAAACAGTCGCTGAAGCGCAACAAACGTAAGGTCCAAAACACAACCATGATCACCGTATCAGATACTTCACCATTTCTTGTTTGGTTCATTTTTAGCAACCATCAAACATGGGTGTATACTTTCTTATGCCCGGCAGTTTCCATACGTCCCCCGTTGGTCAAGCTGGGTATCAATTGACCGGATTCTTTCGGCGCCAAGAGCGCATAACATCATCCTTATAACAATTAAACTCAGCAACAGTCCAGCTATATGACGGTGACGTGTAAATAAAAGTCTCAACCAGACAATCCAGTGATTGACGTTATGAAAAGTGACACACACCATCTGCAAAGTTACTGAGCCCGACAACCCGACCCATCAGGTCACCTCTGACGACAGCACAGTTTCCTCCGAACCAGTTTTAACTCGGGACACAAGTCTCTGAATAAAACTAATCCCCCCCCCCCCCCCCCTCCCCCCCCAAAAAAAATAAAATAAAATAAAATAAAATAAAAAGAATAAAAAAATGATCTTATCATAATAATTAAAAGGAGCCCACGGACGCACTTCATTTTAAGTCTGAAACTGCAATAATCTAGACTTGCCCATTATCTTAGACTTGCCTGGGCTGTTTTGGATATACAGGATCGGTTTGACAGCCAACCGGAATGCACACAGGGCTATTTTAAGTCATTTGTAGTTGGTCGATGTCTGTAGGCGCGGTTTGAAAACAGCAGTGACCCTTGAAGGACACATTGTCTCAATCAGAAGCCACCAGGGTTGTAAATAACCGCAGCTGATGTCACGCCAGCCGTAATGTTATATAATTGTCGATTTCAGTCTGGTATGACATTGATTACAGTGATTGATGGGACCGGCTACACACTTGCAGGACAGGGGGACGGGCTATCAGTGGAATCCAATACAGTTAATTAGCTGGAGGAAAATGTTATCTTTGTGCCTGCTTGACAAGTGACGTGAACGGCGAAGAAAGAACACAAACGGCGGTTAGAAAAACAAATATTGTCTATTTTGACAGGTTTCCTTAACACACAACTGTTTAACTATTCCTTTTCTCTATTACATTCACAAATAGATCGGTTTCGTATGGGTATTGAGGCTGATTGACGTTTGACATGAAGAATTTGACTGTGAAAGGCCTGGTTGTTCAAAGCGGCCTCAGCGCAACGGCTATTGTGAGTGAGTGAGTGAGGGAGGGAGGGAGGGTGTGAGGGAGGGAAGGAGGGATAGAGAAGAAGAAGTTTATTCTCGAGAATCACAGATAGTGACATAGAGGACATACATTTTGTACTGACCCGTGAAGATTCTGGGGTAGAATAGGTCTTCGGCAACCCATGCTTGCCGTAAAAGGTGACTATATGCTTGTGGTAAAAGGCGACTAACGGGATCGGGTGGTCAGGCTCGCTGACTTGGTTGATGCATGTCATGGATCCAAATTGCGTGGATCGATGCTCATGATATTAATCACTGGATTGTCTGGTCCAGACTCGGTTATTTACAGACCGTCTCATGTAGCTGGAATATTGCTGAGTGCGGCGTTAAACAACAAACAAAACAAAACAAACAAACAAAACATTTTTTATTATTGGAAATGGCGGCCATTTTACTTATCCCTGTCGCCAAATTAACCATCATGGTTAAAGTTTGTATTGTACCAAGTTTCATGCTTTTGACTCAAAGAGCACAATTCAGGCTTTTCTTGACACTTAGCCGCTCCACTATATATGGAGCTGATGCTTGATGATTCATTTTCAAAATACATGATCAAACAACACCGTAATGTATTAACACATGTATGTACCTTCTCTGATGTATTTAACTAGTTTTATCAAAGTGGCGTGTAGGTACATTGCATGAGGAAAATATATATTTCTTGAGTTGCGTATTTACAGACATAAGGAGGTGACGTGAGATTTTTTAAGTAAGGAAGATGAGGCATTCCAACTAAAAGTGATGCTCATTGCCCATAGCTAAATTACATAATATACAAGTTCTTCTAGCATGGTCAATTTTATGCCACCTCCAGTTATCTACCGGCGATCTATTGTTAGACAGTCGAAACGTGTGAATTAGTAGACAGGATTCTAACAGTGACATTTGTTTGTACAATTTATAGTACTGACATTCGGATGACTTATTTACAGATGCATTCCAGTGCTGGAGAAAATGGTCAAAAAGGCACGTTTAATGGGTGACTTTAACCAATATTGGGCAGGTACATGCTGGGAAGTCGAGACGTAATGGAAACCAGTATCACGTAAATGTCAACAGTGCTTAGCACCTTAAATTAATACATTGATGAGGCTTGAAGGTGATACATGAGAGAATATAACTTATATGACAAGCGACCAGATTTTGGCAGCATTTTACTCCAGAATGAGATCATTCTAACTTTATCAATAATGTGTTGGGGATACGTGCCCCATTCACCGTATACAAAGTAGTCAGAGGTGGAGAGTTACATTCAGTATATATTTACAAAATTCAGTTTGTAAGTGTACTATCCGTTCTATCTTATGAAACCACCACACCTCCGAGCCAAACAGTAACACCTGTTAAACAAGCTGACCAAATATCTTTAACTGGCAATCAATAGGTACGTCTAACCTTTCGTAATAATGCATTCATTGCTGTAGATTCTTGGTCAAAAAGCCTCTTTATGCCTTTACAAAAACATCTATTATCGCTGAATGGCATAGCTAAGTATAAATACTTCATGACCACACCAATACAAGTGTATTCAAATTTAAAAGCTCGAGATTACAATTTCCACTTGAGAAAACTACAATTTTAGATTTGGCGACATTTATACCTTAAGTTTCCACATTCAACAATATTAGAAGAAAATGGTGCATCTTGAAGATCGTCCCCTGATTCAGTAAATATAACAGTGTCATCAACATATAATAGGATAAGAAGTTTCATATATATTCCAAATAGGCCATAAAAAAATATGTTCTACAGAATTAATGCTATCAAAATTATGTTCCTTAAAAATGACTCAAAGTCGTACAGTGCAAATTAAAAAGGCCACAAGTCTTCACCTTGTCGTACTCCAATATTGCAAGAGAAAAACGGTGATAATTATACCATTATGTACACCACAAAAGTCCTTCATATGTTGATACATTCTATGAATAATTCGATAACATTTACCACAAATATTATGTTTCGCCATTTTAAGCCAAAGACCTTTTCTCCAAACTGTATCGAAAGCTTTAGTTAAACCAATAAAGGCACAGAGCAGTTTGTTTTTTAAATGTTAAGTACTCTAATGGCGTGGGCCGTTGTTCATATATAGTGTCAACCATTAACCTTGTTCAGTTTTGATTAGGGGCGGTGGGGTAGCCTTGTTGTTAAAGTGTTCTCTCGTCTCACCGAAGACCCGGGTTCGTTTCTCCGCATGGGTACAATGTGTGAAACATGTCTGGTGTTCCCAACTGTGACATTGCTGGAATATTGAATACATATATAAAACCTAACTCACTTACTCATTCAGTCTCCATACCACACATCGTGTTGGTGCTGAGGTAATATGACGTATTACAACACTCGTACTCTCACATAGATGGTTCTTCATTCACTGAGACCACCTCCGTCATCTGCTGGAGAGAGAGCATCTGCCCGGAGTGCGGAAAGTCGGATTCTCTCCCCTGGCCACGTCATACCAAAAGACGTTAAAAGATGGTACTTGTTGTTACCATGCCTGGAGCTCGGCATTGAGGGGCTAAAGCAAGGACTGGTCGGCTCGGAGTCAGTATACTGTGTCTGAGTGGGGTATTCATGTTAAACTGCGTCGTGGTATCTCAGTGGGCTAGAGCTATAAAACCGGCGAAAGTCTGGACTTCTATATGAAACCACGCACGCTAATTAGGTGCAATAATCTTTAACGCAACGTTAAACAACATTTCATCTTACCTCGTCATACTTTGACCTTACAGACGCACAAAGATTGCAATTTCAAATGGCATACACCAACACGTGGCATTAACTTTAAAAATATAAAAAGGAGCAAAAGCTTTCGTTTATGTGTTTTAAAAACACGTGACAAATTTATCAGTTTTTTCTGCTGCCTACAGTCAGTTTACCTTATCCCCTTCTGTCGCAGACACAGCTAATCTAATTCATTAAAGTCGAGATGTTACCAATATCAGATCATTATCACGCCGAGCTTAGGCAAATCAGCTGATCACGTCTCAACTCTCACGACAAATGTGCATCACCGGAAAACCTATCTCTTTATCGTCCAACTAGGTCAGGCTGAGATCGCCCACTACAAAGAAATATTTGCATGGAGTATTGAAACTCATAACCTACATCATCACATCTTCATTGATTCTCTCGCAATGGCTGGAGAACGACCCTTTCCGCTAATCCCTTAAAAGGTTACTGCACAGACTAAACTGGTTATCGGGAAGATGATAGCTTCTGAACTTGAATCTGATTGGTCGTGTGGCGTGAAAGGATTAACTTGTCATGGAGTTGAGGGATTGCACACAAGCTGAAGAGAGAATTAAAGATTGAGGCTGCACCATTGGGAGGAATTATCCCATTGCTCGGTCGCTAAAACAAATTTATGCGCAGAATGCAGAACGCCAATCTAACACTCTACGACATTCGTAATCCCCTTACTTGAAAAAGCTATTTATTTTTCATCTTTCTGTCGCACCCTAGGGAATTAAACGAGAGCTGTTCAATATCCTTGGTTGTCTGGAAATATTATTGTTCGTGCTTGACATAGTTTAGTGTCGATGAACTACCATTATATTAACAATGCTACAAATTGCGAGGTATACGGGCGTTTTTCCGCTCTTTTATGTGAACAAATTTGAATGTTTTTCAAATCTGAAAGGAAACACATGTAATTGCTGAGAAGTGTTCATACCCCGGACCAGTAGCGGAGGTACTTTCAATGACAGTCAATCGACCGCCAGGCATTAGGATATGACTAAGTTGGAAACTATCATATTATACTACTCAGCTGTTCATAGTTTTTTAGTCTGCCTCCCAGAACCTATAAAATAAATTCAGAACGGAATCCAGCTCAAATCTGGAATGTTTTGCCAAAGTCTGAAACAAGACACTGTTCTGCGCTCCATTTGGATTTTATTATAAATTTATATTTCATTGTATTTGATTGATGTCATTCATTGTTGTCATTCATTGTTGTCATTCATTGTTGTTTATTCAGCAAGGTTGTGTAGGCCATCGGCCCATGTTGCAGGAGCGGTATAGTCCAAGGTGTATTCTGTGTGTCAAGATTGGGTCGGAATGAGACTTACAGCTTCAAGTTGAATAAGCTGTCATGAAAATATTCCTCGATGTCCCAATTCACCCGGAAAATGTCTGCTACATTCAGGTTTAAATGAACAAATGTATAAATGTGGTTCTCCTGGTTTGGTAAAAGCATGCAATGTCTCAATACCCCTTTCTAAAGTTGAGCAGTATAGTACAAAGAACAGTTTATTATACATTGAGGTGTGCAATCTTACCCAGAATAGACGTATACATTGATTCAAGATGTATATAGGACCGAGGCAGGTTTGGGAGTCCTATATCAGGTACCGTAGTGGGTACATGCAGTGTTAACATAAGTGACAAGTCGGTTTCCCTTATAAACATACAGACTCTATTTAAATGACTGACCAGCTGATTGCCCTGACAAAGGAATGTTTGACTGACTCACAATTAGCCACTATTCTCTTACAAACTTGCAGGTTGTGTGTGCATGACTGACATCTAGCCGGTTTTCACTTTCAAACAGTGTCTAATTTAGTTATAACATTCAGACATTACACAAACAACAAGATGTTCAAGGTTATAGATGAAACATATGGTTGAGATATTCCTCAGTGCGATCAGTGTTGCGACTCAAATACAATCAAAGGACACTGAACTGTCCCCATCTGTGACGAGTCATTGCACAGCTGTCCACCGAGACAGTCTGTATTGAGGTGAGCTTTATACGTTTGAGACTCAACCTTCTGTGTACCAAAACAGGTGTTATATATTTCTTCCATCAGAATATGAAGTCTACCCATAGCTAATCACTGTCTAACACAACGAAGGAAGTCCCGTGGGGATTCCGGGTAAGAATATAGTTCCCCAGCAACCCATGCTTGTCTCCTCGTGGGGATTCCGGGTAAGAATATAGTTCCCCAGCAACCCATGCTTGTCTCCCCGTGGGGATTCCGGGTAAGAATATAGGTCCCCAGCAACCCATGCTTGTCTCCCCGTGGGGATTCCGGGTAAGAATATAGTTCCCCAGCAACCCATGCTTGTCTCCCCGTGGGGATTCCGGGTAAGAATATAGTACCCCAGCAACCTATGCTTATCTCCCCGTGGGGTTTCCGGGTAAGAATATAGTTCCCCAGCAACCCATGCTTGTCCCCCCGTGGGGATTCCGGGTAAGAATATAGTACCCCAGCAACCTATGCTTATCTCCCCATGGGGATTTCGGGTAAGAATATAATTCCCCAGCAACCTGTGCTTGTCTCTCCGTGGGGATTCCGGGTAAGAATATAAGAATATAGGTACCCAGCAACCTATCCTTGTCTCCCCGTGGGGATTCCGGGTAGGAATATAGTACCCCAGCAACCTATGCTTGTCTCCCCTTAGGGATTCTGGGTAAGAATATAGGTCCCCAGCAACCTATGCTTGTCTCCCCGTGGGGATTCCGGGTAAGAATATAGTTCCCCAGCAACCTTTGCTTGTCTCCCCGTGGGATTCCGGGTAAGAATATAGTTCCCCAGCAACCGAGGCTGGTCGGAATAGGCGACCAAATGAATTGGGTGGTCAGACTCTATGACTCGGTGGATGCATGTCATTGTATCTCAATTGCGTGGAGCAATGTTCATGATACCAACCATTGGATTACCTGGTCCAGACTCGAATATTTACAGACTGCCGTGATATTGCTGGGATATTGCTGATTGTGGCGTTAAACGTCTAAAGACAAACACTGAAGAAAGTTTGTTCATTCTCACGTAATTCATACGTTCATTCAAGCAAGGTACCCGTTCACGTGTTAGTGCAGGGGGAAAACTTGTCTTTGCCCTACCTCAGAGTGAATGTCAGGAATGTCAGGAACTTATATCTCCAATATTGACTCGTCTACACTGGCTACCTGTCCAGAAGATTTGCACAAGTCTCTAAGGCAGTAATTATAAGTTTAAGTACGATTATTTTCTACATTATGTAAATAATTTAACAAGCTGTCCCTATAAGAGACTGGAATCATTAGCCTCGATCTAAGGCTGCCCTGGATATGTAGTAATTCTATTCTACTGGCAAGTCTGGATGTGTGGACAGTACACTAAGGATTCAGGTCTCTTATAGGGACAACTTGTTCTTATTATGTACGTAATCTAGAAATTATGATTTAAGATAATAATTATTGCCTTAGAGACTTGTACAAGTCCACATATCTAGACTTGCCTATTAGGAGGATAGAAATACTACACATCAACTGATCTTTCAGTACGACCTCGGTGCAAGGCTACCTGTCCAACAAATTGCAATTCCAAATCCTAACTCTGGGATCGGCAAGTGAGTGAGTGAGTTGGGTTTAACGCCACTTTTAACAGTATTCCAGTTATATCACGGCGTGTCAGCTTAATGTGGGAGGAAAACCCGAAGTGATGCAGGTCTCAGACGTTTACCACTCCGGTGAAACCCACGAGCACGGATATGGTGCTGACAAACCTAGAAACATGATCGGGGCGAACCGGGATTCGAACCCACAATCATAGGTTTCTGTCGTGCCCAAAGGACGCAACTCTGCACAGCGAATCGCGGCGCCTTAGACGACTGGGCCACCCGTGCCCCCGGGATCAGCAAGAGGTTTCGTGAATAACAACCATGCACAGGCTGCAACTCGTTTCAACAATATGTAACGATTATAACATTACCGAGACCCGTGCTTGGGTTCGAACCCGGATTTTATGATGTCGTAACACCGCCAATAATCTGACACGTCAGAGATGATGCCGCCTTCACCCCACGCACGGGTAGAAATATTTTACTTCTTGGGGAATATATGGGTAGGATAATATATCCCACCTTAAAGAAGGCATTCGAGCCATACACAAAGGCTGGGAGACCAGGTGTATGTATGTCACAATTGATGTCACGGTTTGCAGACAATGTCTTGTTATAGTCACCACTTCGACACCCTGATTGAACACAGCTCACAAAATGATAATTTGTGGATAGAAAATCCGGCGGCACTAAAATAGACTACAACTTAAAATTCGTTTTAGCATTAAACAGCGCTTGGATTCAGCGATCAATGAGTACCTTTAACGTGAACAGAATCAGCCGTGACATGTACTCTGAAAGCCTTCTCCATTACCGGTGTATGTAATAGCACCTACATTCAGTGTGAGGCATACTACGGGTAGGTATTCTACCCAGATAGATACCCTAATCTTTCCACCCGAATATGTCTCATGCTTGAATAATCGCGAAAAAAAGTCTTTAAAATTTCAATCAAATCTGCCTCGTCATAATACGTATCGAAAAAACTCCCACCATCCTGTGATATTTAACAACTAAAAGTGAAACGGTGGAACACAATGACTTTTGTCATCCCCTTATCCCTGCTCCATATTGCTTCATCTTTTCCTCTTTGAAAACCAGCGAAGTAAGGTTGTTCGTCCATCATATCGTTTGTGGCTTCTAGAAAGCATGGAATTTAGGCTTCGGGGTACATTTACCGAGTGAACTTACCATGGTCATTGCGTACACAGAATTGTCCCGAGGTAATCTTCGACATGCCATAAGAGATTATTCATATTTGGGGCCAAAAGGCATTAACGTGTAAACCAACACATGAATACGTAGCTGAGTAAAGAATCCATTTCACCTGCCCCGTAATTTTTTAGGAAGCTCACGTGACAGGTGTACAATAGTTTCTGTCTCGCTTGTCTTGTCTCAAGTTTCAAAGAATGCGTTCAAAGATCACTGGATCTTTATTTCAATAGAGCTGACGAAAAGAGAACAATTGCCATAGAGGCTAAAGATGGTTGGAAATAAAAGGGCTGATTGGGCTAAGATTTAGGCATGGGATTGTTTTTGCCGTTGGTGTATGCCATCTGTCGGTTGTAACAAGGCATGGCATATGGACGTACGTGTGACCTTGACACGGGACAAGATGGGAGAGGTCGATTTCATTGATGGGTCGACAGATGTTCTCACTGAAGCAAACACAAAATCGAAGATTTGAATTCGATGGATACATGTACTGCATACAACTGCCATTTAGATTCGCGGTTATTAAAAATGACATACAAAGTCTCTGAAATAGCTGCGTGATATAGCACAGCTGGATAGTTACTTCCTGGTTGCTGTGTACAGTGAGGCGCAGAGGTATTGTTTATACTGATCACTAACCTGCTGGGCAAAAGAAAGTACCCATCCTCGCATGTTTGAGGGTGGCTAAAAATGAAAGAAACAAGAAATGGTTATTCAGTGGTGATGTATTTGATAAAGTTGTCATTCCCGTGTTAAAGTTTACAGTTTTTTTCAGGCTAGTAACGTTTTGATAACTTTTGTGACTTTGGGTCGAAACCGATTTTCACGTGTATACTTTCTTTTGCCTGGCAGTGTATTCAGTATCAGCTGGACCTCGATATAGCGCGCAAGTTATAACTAACATCGTTTGGGTTTAATGGGGTCCGATAAGGTCCTAATTGTGTCATAACGTTTCTTTTTGTCCGACAGGGTTAGAGTACAAGAAGACTGACAATGAGTGTGTATCCTTTTGAATAATTCTTTAACGGTAACCAAAAATGTTTCATAATTCATATTTTTTCACTATCACAATTTAAAAGTCTGGGTTATCTACTAAATATGGAGAATACAATATCTCCTATTCGCGTATCGGTAAAAGGTCTCCATGGAGTGATCGCTATTCTGCATGAGAACAAATATAAAAATAGTTTTGATTGCCAAAGGTATTTCCTTGGTTGAGAATCAAACTCTCTGGGGCCTCCATATAGTGACTATCCCACACTTAGACTAATCAGATAATTTGCTGTTTGTCAATGAAGTTAAATCTGTTCTTCCCACGAAACCTACGCTCTACGGTCAAGGTTCATAGGTGCTCCTTTCTTTGCGCGACCCAAACGAGATGTTTGGGTTCCGTTTATAGATCATCCCAGTCAAAGGTAGTAATTATGACCGTGAAATAATTATTTCTAGAGTTATGAATGAAATCTACGGTCAATAAACATGAAAAGATGGTGCGTCCACGGATTAAACTGTTTCGATTCACTGAGTTTTATCTCACAGGGAATTGATCGTAATGGTTTGCGGAAGACATTGATTCGCTGACTAAAAATGAACCTGTCGCTTTATTATTTCATAAATGCTTCTATTTTTGCACGACATCCGAATGCATTTTAAAACAGGTTATCAAATTAACGCTCTCATGCTGCGTGAGTTAAAGTGTGACTTTGTGAAGGCACGGGTCGCTTTGATAAATTGAACGCTTCTCTGAGGCCCAGGTTCGAATTGTTATAAAAATGTCTAAAAGTCGAGAGATAAAGATTGTGTGGAGTGACTATTTATAATATAAGAATGTGAATCAACGATAATGCCAAGGGAATTATTTATTAGTTGTGCCATAGAGGTAGCGATAACGGCGTATATTTACTGCAAACTGCGAGTATGGCGGCATCGGGATTTAATTAAAGGAGATGAACGATTACCAATGTGTCTTGTTGCATTGCGAATTAATAACAGGTATATCGTGTTCAAGTGGTTGTGGTTGAATATTCATAATTTCTGTCATAGAAAAGAAGGACGGGGCCGAGTGAGTGAGTGAGTGGGTGGGTGGGTGGGTGAGTGAGTGAGTGAGGGAGGGAGGGAGGGAGGGAGGGAGGGTGGGTGAGTGAGTGAGTGAGTGAGTTAGTGAGTGAGTGAGTGAGTGAGAGTGGGTGGGTGAGTGAGTTGGTGAGTGAGTTGGTGAGTGAGTGAGTGAGTGAGTGAGTGAGTTCACTATACACCTCAGTACCTGGTTACCCAACACCTCGAGTTGTGTTGTATAGTATATTCATATACCTCTCACGGCATGTTTGATGGTATATGCATCTGCTGATTGCCACAAGAAGCTAGTTAGATGATCACTGTAACACATCCATGATCCTGGACCCCATTTTTCTCTTCCTAACGTCTCCCTCAAATTTATGAAAACAAATCCGCTTCCAGGGCAGACCTTTTCAACGCGGCACTAACTGAGTTGAACTATTAAACTCGCAAGTAGATTACCAGTTACTGTCTCATCATGGCGCGGATTTATCGGCGAGATTAACAAAGCGCACTTCTGGACCTCTGATTGTCAGGCCCGAGGTTTCCGAGTGCGCGCCGTGCACCCATCTACACCGCTGCCATTCATTCAGATGTTCATTGCGTCTGAATGCCCACAACTAAAATAATCTTGAAGATACATTAGTGCCAATCTGAGCTGCATGGTCGGTTAGCTGTGTTTTATACAACGCTTGTCACCAGCAATCAAAGATGGCTTGAAACGATGCCCATTCTTTGATCTCGGGTTAAACAGGCAATGAGCTCGCATGCAATCTGCTTCTTCTCGTTTTAATTCGCTAATTATTTGATGAGGTCTTTAGCCGAGGTTTTTTCTCCCGTCACATCATTCGGAGCACACCATGTAAACAGCACCGATCTTGCTGTATGTTATCTTATTAGACCCGCTAATGTTCTATCTCATCTCGTACGACTAGGTTTACACCAGGTAGGAATATATTTGGCAAAACAATTTAGTGTTTATCAACAGTTTTATCATATACGCGAAAACCATCATACACCTTACGTCATGTTGTTCGTGTTTTGGTTAACAAGATATTTTAGTTCTCTGCAGTGATCCCGTCAAATTGTTTGTTTATCGTATGTCATAAATAGCAAACCCGGTGCCGAGATGTTTTGGAAAGTAACATTCGTGTATGAATGAAGCTTATGAGTCAGACTGAGAAACGATTATAGTTCAAGCTTGGGTAACTTCAAGTCCATTTTCTTTCTCTTCCCCCTTCTATATGCAGTACATGGTGGTCACAGTCAAGTCAGGCCAACCTTGGGTGGTGCACGTGGGATCCTGGTGTATCATGGTGATCCAGATTATAGAGAAACATGGAACAGGATCCGCTGGTCCTGGGTGTGAATCCTAGATTTCAGAAATTGTGATCCTTGTCCGTGTTCGTGTCTATATCATTGACCGTGTCATTGTCCGTGTCCGTGTCCGTGTCATTGTCCGTGTCCGTGTCTTTGTCATTGTCGGTATTCGTGTCATTGTCCGTGTCCGTGTCATTGTCCGTGTCCGTGTCATTGTCCGTGTCTGTGTCCGTGTCATTGTCCGTGTTCGTGTCATTGTCCGTGTCCGTGTCATTGTCCGTGTTCGTGTCATTGTCCGTGTCTGTGTCCATGTCATTGTCCGTGTCTGCGTCCATGTCATTCTCCGTGTCCATGTCCGTGTCCATGTCATTGTCCGTGTCTGCGTCCATGTCATTGTCCGTGTCCGTGTCCTTGTCATTGTCCGTGTCTGTGTCCATGTCATTGTCCGTGTCTGCGTCCATGTCATTGTCCGTGTCCGTGTCCTTGTCATTGTCCGTGTCTGTGTCCGTGTCATTGTCCATGTCCGTGTCCGTGTCATTGTCCGTGTCCTTGTCATTGTCCATGTCCGTGTCCATGTCATTGTCTGTGGCCATGTCATTGTCAGTGTCCGTGTCTGTTTCATTGTCCGTGTTCATGTCATTGTCCATGTCATTGTCCGTGTCCGTGATCGTGTCTTTGTCCATGTCCTTCTCCGTGTCAATGTCCGTGTCCGTGTTCATGTCATTGTCCGTGTTCATGTCATTGTCCGTGTCCATGATCTTGTCCGTGTCCTTTTCTGTGTCCATGTCATTGTCCGTGTCCGTGTCCGTGTCCGTTTCCATGTCATTGTCCGTGTCCGTGTCCATGTCATTGTCCGTGTCTGCGTCCATGTCATTGTCCGTGTCCGTGTCCTTGTCATTGTCCGTGTCCGTGTCCGTGTCCTTGTCATTGTCCGTGTCCATGTCATTGTCCATGTCATTGTCCGTGTCCGTGTCCTTGTCATTGTCAGTGTCCGTGTCCGTTTCATTTTCAGTGTCCATGTCATTGTCCATGTCATTGTCCGTGTCCGTGATCGTGTCATTGTCCATGTCCTTCTCCGTGTCCATGTCCGTGTCCGTGTCCGTGTTCATGTCATTGTCCGTGTTCATGTCATTGTCCGTGTCCATGTCATTGTCCGTGTCCATGATCTTGTCCGTGTCCTCCTCTGTGTCCATGTCATTGTCCGTGTCCCTGCATTGTCCATGTCATTGTCCGTGTCTGTGTCCATGTCATTGTCCGTGTCCGTGGCATTGTCCGTGTCCGTGTCCATGTCATTGTCCGTGTTCGTGTTCATGTCATTGTCCGTGTCCTTCTCCGTGTCCATGTCCGTGTCCTAATCCGTGTCCGTGTCATTGTCCGTGTTCATGTCATTGTCCGTGTCCGTGTCCTTGTCCTTGTCCTTTTCCGTGTCCATGTCATTGTCCGTGTCCAAGTCATTGTCCGTATTCGTGTTCATGTCATTGTCCGTGTCCGTGTCCATGTCGTTGTCCGTGTCCGTCTCCATGTAATTGTCTGTGTCTGCGTCCATGTCATTGTCCGTGTCCGTGTCCGTGTCATTGTCCGTGTCCGTGTTCGTGTCATTGTCCGTGTCCGTGTTCATGTTATTGTCCGTGTCCGTGTCCATGTCCGTGTCCGTGTCCATGTCATTGTCCGTGTCCATGTCCGTGTCATTGTCTGTGTCCGTGTCCGTGTCCGTGTCCGTGTCCGTGTCCGTGTCATTGTCCATGTCATTGTCCGTGTCCGTGTCCGTGTCATTGTCCATGTCATTGTCTGTGTCCGTGTCCGTGTCCGTGTCATTGTCCATGTCCGTGTCCATGTCATTGTCCGTGTCATTGTCCGTGTCCGTGTCCGTGTCATTGTCCGTGTCCGTGTCCGTGTCCGTTACATTGTCCATGTCCGTGTCCGTGTCCATGTCCGTGTCCATGTCCGTGTCATTGTCCATGTCCGTGTCCATGTCATTGTCCGTGTCATTGTCATTGTCCGTGTCCGTGTCCGTGTCATTGTCCGTGTCCGTGTCCGTGTCCGTGTCCTTCTCCGTGTCCGTGTCATTGTCCGTGTCCGTGTCCGTGTCCGTGTCCGTGTCCGTGTCCGTATCCGTGTCCGTGTCATTGTCCGTGTCCGTGTCCATGTCATTGTTCGTGTCCGTGTCATTTTCCGTGCCCATGTCATTGTCCGTGTCCGTGTCATTGTCCGTGTCCGTGTCCGTGTCATTGTCCGTGTCCGTGTCCGTGCCCATGTCATTGTCCGTGTCCTTGTCATTGTCCGTGTCCGTGTCCGTGTCATTGTCCGTGTCCGTGTCCATGTCATTGTCATTGTCCGTGTCCGTGTCCATGTCATTGTCCGTGTCCGTGTCATTGTCCGTGTCCGTATCATTGTCCGTGTCTGTGTCCATGTCATTGTCCGTGTCCGTGGCATTGTCCGTGTCCGTTTCGATGGCATTGTCCGTGTCCGTGTCATTGTCCGTGTCCGTGGCATTGTCCGTGTCCATGTCATTGTCCGTGTCCATGTCATTGTCCGTGTCCGTGGCATTGTCCGTGTCCATGTCATTGTCCGTGTCCATGTCATTGTCCGTGTCCGTGGCATTGTCCGTGTCCATGTCATTGTCCGTGTCCGTGTCCGTGTCCGTGTCCGTGTCCATGTCATTGTCCGTGTCCGTGGCATTGTCCGTGTCCATGTCATTGTCCGTGTCCATGTCATTGTCCGTGTCCGTGAATCGACGTATGGATTGTTGGAATACCAAACTTAAGGCCCCTGTACAAAAAATGGACTTTTCCGACATTGTCCAGATGGATTCGGGTAGTCATCATTATGTTAATTCGGATAAATGTTTTTTAAGCTTGTATAATTTATTGACATCCTTAAACAGGCTGTACAAAATGTTGATATCTTCGTAAAGGAAATAAACAGCTCGTGGTAGCTGCGCCCTTCATGGTTTATTCTCCCTGCAGTGTTTTACTGTACGATAAACAACGACCACGAGTCATTTATTTGTAAATATTAAGTTACACATATAAAGTCATATAACATGTATAAAGTTAAATATAACATTTATAGAGTCATATAACACATACAAAGTAATATAACAAATATAAAGCCATGTAGCACCTATATATTCCCACTATCTTCACCATTGACAAAAGAAGCGAGTGATTGAGTTGGGTTTAACGTCGCTTTTAACATTATTCTAGTTATATCACGGCGTGTAAGCTTAATGTGGGAGGAAAGCCCAAGGTGATGCAGGTCTCAGACGTTTACCACTTCTGTAAAACCCACGAGCACGGGTATGGTGCTGATAAACCTAGAAACTTAATTGGGGCGAACCGGGATTCGAACCCACAATCATACGTTTCTCGCGTGTCCAAGGGACGCAACTCTGCACAGCGAATCGCGGCGCCTCAGATGACTGGGCCACCCGTGCCCCCATTGACAAGGGGAGTAATGATCTCGGTGGAAACACCTGTTTCTAAGTCAACGCCAGTAGTTAAAAGAGGACATGTCCACATGTAACAGGTTAGATTATTGATTTGAAATCCTGTTTTCGCGAAATCACATACGTTTGCATTTGTACTGGTATTCCTGAGAATTGGAAAGCAATGCGACAACAGCGGAAGTAATACAACAATCGTCCAATATGGGGTTAGTCATTTCCTCAACGTCGACCTTGTATACAGAGAGTCAGCTTAACATAGAATTAGATTTGAGCCGGAATCACAACTGTCGCCTTGTTTCACCCCCATATCCGGGTACACATGTCCGTAGTTATTTCCACACGTAATCCGTGTTGCCCACGTGCGAGAAATGTATGTATGTATGTATGTATGTATGTATGTATGTATGTATGTGGCTTACATGCGGAAGTTAATTGACGCTAAGGTTATACGAATGAGTGTTATTTTGACACTATACATTGGACTATATTGGACTATATATTACACAGCACGTGATAATCTTGTTATCTAAATATTCTACAGTGACGTTCATATTTGCATTAACACAGCTTACCAAAAACATACACACATGACACACTCACACACACACATACATGTAGATATATCTATCTGCCTGCGTGCGTGCGTGAGTTTGTGTGTCTGTGTGTCTGTGTCTGTGTGTCTGTGTGTGCCTCATTGTATTTTCTACAAAAGAGATTTTAGCTGATACCGATACGGTTTTTTAAATACGGACAGATGCAAATGCCCCAATATCCTGCTTATCATTCGATCTTGCGAGGATGCTCATGAATTCACAGGAGACGATTCACCGATATTATGTGGATGTAGCACTTAAATTCAGCAGTAGGCGTTGGGTTGATTCCGGTACACCGTGGACTGACCCAGCAACGCGCTGCGTGACTGACTTCCGGATATGGTGAGCAATCCTGATGAGCAATCCTGCTGTTGCTGTTGTCAACTTAGCTGATAGAATATGTTGTCTCCGACTCAGATCCGGGTGTGAGGGCGGTGACAATGACAACGTGATGGAGTTGTATGACCTTCTGGTTTGTCGTTGTTGATGATGCTAAAGGCGACTGATCCCGCCATTAAGAGGCATTTATTAATCACGTACATAAAGTTATGACGTTAAATGTTAGAAATTAAAAAATACAGAATGCACGATCTTTCTTTTAAACATATTGGTCATGCACTTCGCAACCTTTCATCGATTCGTGATGATTATAGTCTGAATGACAACAGTGGTTATGTTTATACACAGACCAAACATGGCAATACGTGCTGTAACCGCCATGTAATGGTAGTCTGTTTTGTAAAAATGGTGTTGAGGATAAATGTCATATCCTATTAAACTGTCCGTTGTTTGCCAGAGAAATATCTCTGTTACTCAATAAAAGTGATGAAGAATGTGATAAATTCTCTCTCTCTCTCTCTCTCTCTCTCTCTCTCTCTCTCTCTCTCTCTCTCTCTCTCTCTCTCTCTCTCTCTCTCTCTCTCTCTCTCTCTCTCTCTCTCTCTCTCTCTCTCTCTGTCCGTCTTTCTGTCTGGTATAGCTCTAGCAACTGTGGCCTGTGAATTGAGGGGATAAACGCCCGGGCACAATATCCAGCGCCTCTACGGTCACGTGATTCCAGACAGGAGTACCAACTGTGGATCGAATGGACAGACCCCTCAATTCCTCTTGGAACTCAACTCCAAAAGGAATTTATACTTTACTGAGAAAGTGTTATCCCAAACATAATATGTGTTACATTTGTCCACTTTCTAAAAGGCATCGTGTATGATCCATTGGGCAGTTCATTCAAACAGTGTATTCACACTCTGAAGTCACTTCCTTTGGAATTACGTCTTAAACATCGGTTTTCATATATAATAAAGAACTCATTGCTCTCCTGTGTTTCTGTATCTTCAGTATCATTTAGGGAAACAAGGCTCGTATAATACACTTCGTAGTCCTAATGTGGGATATTTATTATACGGAAACACATTCGGGTAATAATCTCTATTCATTAATCCTGTCCGAGTTTATTGTACAGTATTAAAGCTTATTGACATTTCGTGTGGTACAACCGCGGTCATTTTATTAGAATAAGGTCAGTTATATTTAGATATGGTAAACAATATGTTTATGTTGTTTAGAAATGCAAAAACATATCAATCAAAAACAAAATTATTGCAGTTTGTTTCATGTGTCTGTTTATTGCAGCAGGTGTGGACATCCGTCACGCTGCAGGCGCTCAAAACATGCGTTTGATCAGACGGAGACCACGCGTAGGATATGAAGACGTGTATCCTGTCATGTCCCGTTTTACCCTTAATGCCACGTCACAACACGTCACACTACGGCACATCCCGTCATATCCCGTCTTGCCTCGTCACAATACGGTACACCCCGTAACACCCGTCATATAACGTCACACCCGACACACCCCGTCACACCCGCCATACCACGTCACACCCGTCACACCACGTCGCACCCCGTCACACCACGTCATACCAGGTCACACCCCGTCACACCACGTCACTACCGTCACACCCGCCATACCACGTCACACCCCGCCACACCCCGTCACACTACGGCACACCCCGTCACACCACGTCATACCCCGTCATACCACGTCACACCACGTCATACCACGTCACACCACGTCATACCACATCATACCACGTCACACCCGTCACACCACGTCACACAACGTCACAACCCGTCACAACCCGCCATACCACGTCACATCCGTCATACCACGTCACACCACGTCACACCCCGTCGCACCGGTCTCACCACGTCACACCCCGCCATACCCGTCTCATCACGTTACACCACGGCACACCCCATCACACCACGTCATACCCCGTCATACCACGTCACAACACGTCATACCACGTCACACCACGTCATACCACGTCACACCACGTCACACCCCGTCACACCACGTCACACCACGTCACACCACGTCATACCACGTCACACCACGTCATACCACATCATACCACGTCATACCCGTCACACCCCGTCACACCACGTCACACCCGTCACACCACGTCACACCACGTCACACCCGTCATACCCCGTCACACCACGTCACACCACGTCACACCCGCCATGTCCGTGGCTGTTCTCTAGGCAGTCATACACAGCACAGGTGGATGGTGAAGCATATTCAGTGTTGTCTTAGTGAAGTATAAAATAGACGTGACATGGTAACCAACTTAGCATTTTCATTAACTTTACACTCGGCTCATTATACATAACACGTACCATGTGGAGAATCGAAACCAGCACATCAGTATGATGAGGGACGCTTGGGCCAACCAATAACCTGTTTAATTTCTCATCTCCTTGTTCAGCTTCAGAGGGAGCGTACAGCTGAAAAAATAAGGAAAAAGGTAACTTAAGACAATTGAAATACTTGCAATACGTACTTAGTTGTTTGTTGTTTAACGCTGCAATTTGACGGCGGCGAGTACATAATCGAGTCTGGACCAGACAATTGAGTGATTGACATCATGAGCATCGATCCACGTAGTTTGGATATGACAACATGCATCAACCAAGTCGGCGAGCCAAACCATCCGATCCCGTTTGTCGCCTCCTACGACAATCGTAGTCGCCTTTTTGGGTTGCTGAAGACCTATTCTACCCCGATCAACATGTTATTGCTAGAAAAATAGTCTGTCAACCCGATCTTGTTCTCTCCTCGGAACTTACAACCTCAGGTTACGCGTTCTCCACGAGTGTAATTGTTTACCATGTCACGGCAACGTTACTGTGCTGTATGCGTAGTGCAACAGTCGCTGGCGTTGAGAGACGAGAAAAGCTTTAGTTTGTTGCTTCAATTCTTCGAATATCCCGGAGATACAATACAACCGTTGTATAAAGAAACTGAAAACTGGTTATTTTTTGTTCCAGAGCGTATTGATATAAACAAAAAAAAGCATACATTCATGTTTGTTGATGGCTAAATCTGAAACAAATAAGAAATGGTTAATCGATGGTGATGTACTTTTGCCCGGCAGTTTATACTCGGTCGGGCGACTTCACATGTGTACGTGCGTGCGTGCATGCGTGCATGCGTGTGCGTGAGAGAGTGTGTGCGTGCGTGCGTGTGCGTGAGAGAGAGAGCGTGTGTGCGTGCGTGCGTGCGTGTGTGTGCGTGAGAGAGAGAGAGTGTATGTGTGTGCGTGCGTGTGCGTGAGAGAGAGAGCGTGTGCGTGCGTGCGTGTGTGTGTGCGTGAGAGAGAGAGTGTGCGTTGCGTGCGTGTGTGCGTGAGAGAGAGTGTGTTTATGCGTGCGTGCGTGTGCGTGAGAGAGAGAGTGTGTGTGCGTGTGTGTGCGTGTGAGAGAGAGTGTGTGTGTGCGTGCGTGCGTGTGCGTGAGAGAGAGAGAGAGAGAGAGAGAGAGAGAGAGAGTGTGTGTGTGTGTGTGTGTGTGTGTGACAGTGAGTGAGACAATGACGCCCTTATCCTCTTGCGAGACATAGAGTGAATCTACGGTAATTCAGAAATGACAACAGACGAGCGTGTCATGATCGTGGACACTTTGTGTCACTGATTCACTGGCAGCGCTGTTCTACAATACATGTTCCAACAACCAGCTCACATCGTGTTGTCGACGCCACATGCGGCAATGATAGGAAGGAGGATCTCATTTTGGCACAGGCGTTAAGATTTAAGAAATAGTGGAATTTGATTACCCTGCTTCTTAAAACTAGACTGCGTGTATTTTTGCGTTGAGTGTGGGAGGTGGTGTTTATTTCGATATCCATATTTACGTACATCGCTATCGGGACTGGCATCCGAAATCAGGTGAGATTCTGGGATTGGTGTTTGTCTCTAAGTCGGTCAGAAGGTATATGCCTGTATATTTAGATAGTCGCTAATGGAATGGGCATATCTACATGTTTAATATCCTGGAATGTTAATGTAATTATGGATATATATATCTGTACACTAATGTTTATTTTTTAAACTGTCTCTGAGTGATCCTTATGTTGGTTGCGAACAGTCACATTAATTGCAACTGGTTCATCCTGGGCTAGCGAAGGAATCCTTCTTAGAACGTGGGAGGAGCACGTGTGATTATGTGTGGGTCAGTTGGAAATTGCAATCTTCACACAATGAATTTTGACAGAAATCTCTGTAAAATGTAAAATGTACGGTGAGGTTTGTGCATTGGTAATTTGGTATCAGTATTGGATTGTCCTTAGGATCTAGTCGTCAGGTTTATTGTCATTTCTTTTTTCCACTTTGCTGTGCTGTGTTACTTTGCGCCGTGCTGTGCAGTGTTGTGTTACTGTACGCCGTGCTGTGTTGTGCTGTGTTACTTTACGCCGTGCTGTGCAGCGCTGCGCTACTTTTGCGCAGTGCTGTGCAGTGCTGCGTTGTGTTGCGTTGCGTTGAGCTTTACTGCGTTGAGGTGTGCTGTGCGGTTTTCTTGTGCTGTGCTATGCCTTGCTGTGCAGTTCTTGTTGTGCAGACGCGTTGTGCTTTGCTGTATTGAACATTGTTGCTTTGAGTTGCGATGTGCTGTGCTATGTTGTGCTGTGCTGCGTTGTGTTGTGCATTAAAGTGTCCTGATGTTTTCCCTTTAGTATCTGTTTTTCTTTGCGGCAATTTGCTATGAACACTTTGGCCGTTATACGTATACTTTTCCATACAATTTTATCATTACATCCAAAGCAAATTCGTAATGTTAGTGAAGCAGGGCGTGGAGTCATCCACAGATGACATCCTTACCTTGTCAGCTTGCTGACGGGGCTAACCTCTTTGGTCATGTGGACAAGGCGTCCGGCCTCGGATCAGAAGGTCCGTGGTTCGAATCCCATCACGGGACTACATTAGGATAAAATCTCCCAATGCTAGGAACAATTGACCTTGGCGTATACCAACCCTACAGAAAAGGGTGTGTGCTCACATCGACGGTGTGGTGGGGTGTAGCATCTTCGTGAACGATGGAGGTCGGTGAACGGCGCGAAGTAGTGGAGTGTTACATCTTCGTCAACGACGCGGTATGGTGGAGTGTAGCATATACGCTTTGACACAACTCTGACCGACTTCGCTCCAGTTACCAATCGGCGCAATAAAAGGAAGAACTCACATTTGAATTCATACGTCGGGCAGATATAATGCATACAAAACAAGATTGCAAATAAATCATTCAATTGAATGTCAATGCACGCGTTGACTTTCCGGGTACACAATTTGATAAACATTAAAAGCCGTTTGCCGTTTACTGTTTGTGAATTTACGACGCTATGTGTAGCATGCTTGTCATAACTTTAAAAGCATGCTCGTAAATTACCAAAACATTTTAAAGTCGTAAAATGATCGATCACGCATTTTACCTTTCAGGTGAAAAAGAATGTCACAGTGACCTTGACAACATCTGACATGAACTTTGAGGTAGATTCTTTTTCGTTGCGTTTCGCTAAGTGGTTTAAACTAGTTTGAACTTTCAATGATAAGAAAAACTCTATTTCCATTCGCGGGGTGCTAAGGTGAGGCTAACTCTATTATAAAGAAGTACCTCAATGGCATTATTACAGTTAATCTGTTATTCCTTAAAGGAAGGGACAACAGTTAACGTGGCAATTATAGAGCGGTGCTCACAGTCAATAGAGCTGCTTCGGAATTCGGTCAACTTGAATAATAGGCTGTGATAATCAGCTTCTCGCTGATAAGACCAGCATCTGAGGAGACACGGGCCCATGGGCAAAAGTCTTTATGCAAAGTTCCACCGAGGACGAGTTCCCTGAATATGACCACCCGGGGTTGTTCCGTGTCCCGACTTGCGCTCTTACCTATCAACTTTTATGAAGTTGAATTTCAAGAAATAAATACAAGTTTTCTTTGAAAATAATTGTCAAACATCTGATATCGGATATCGATAGAACAGGTTCAAATGACAACCTCATCTGTTAAGCCATTTGCGTGAGCTTGGAAGTTCGTCTGTGGATTTTGCAGTGTAATGTTCGAGAGTGACTTGTCGGCCATCACTAATATCTGCACTTACATACCTCTCTCCTTCCCTTGTTATCTCCCTCCTTCACTTGTATTCCTTCCCCATACCTTGTTATCCCGCACATTCACTTGTTATCCCCTTCCTTCACTTGTATTCCTTCTCCATACCTTGTTATCCCGCACATTCACTTGTTATCCCTTTTTTTCGCTTGTATCCCTTCTCCATATCTTGTTATCCCGCACATTCACTTGTTATCTCCCTCCTTCACTTGTATTCCTTCTCCATATCTTGTTATCCCCCACATTCACTTGTTATCCCCTTCCCTCACTTGTATTCCTTCTCCATACCTTGTTATCCCGCACATTCACTTGTTATCCCCTTTTTTCGCTTGTATCCCTTCTCCATATCTTGTTATCCCGCACATTCACTTGTTATCTCCCTCCTTCACTTGTATTCCTTCTCCATATCTTGTTATCCCCCACATTCACTTGTTATCCCCTCCTTCACTTGTATTCCTTCTCCATACCTTGTTTTCCCGCACATTCACTTTTTATCTCCCTCCTTCACTTGTATTCCTTCTCCATACCTTGTTATCCCCCACATTCACTTGTTATCCCCCTCCTTCACTTGTATTCCTTCTCCATACCATGTTATCCCGCACATTCACTTGTTATCACCCGCCTTCATTTGGTATCACTTCTTCTCTTGTTATCACCTCCTTCAAGTGTTAGCACTCTCCTGCACTTGTTATCACTCTCCTTCCCTTGTTATCACCCTCCTTCCGATGTTATCACATTCCTTCCCTGGTTATCACCTTCTTCGCGTATTCTCACTCTCCGTCCCTTGTTATCCCATTCCTTCCCATGTTATCACCCCCTTCACTTGCTATCACACTCCGTCCACTTGTTATCACCCTCCTTCCTTGCTATCTTCGCCTTCCCCTGGTATCATTTTGATTTCCTTGTTATCACTTTTCATCCTTTGTCAACTTGCTGTCACTTACTATTGTTATCTTGTTATCCCTACCTACCTTGTTATCACTTCCCTTGTTATCACCCTCCTTTCCTTGTTATCACCCTCATTCCCTTGTTATCACCCTCCTTCCCTTGTTATCACCCTCCTTCCCTTGTTATCTCCCTCCTTCCCTTGTTATCACCCTCCTTCCCTTGTTATCACTCTCCTTCCCTTGTTATCACCCTCCTTCCCTTGTTATCACCCTCCTTCCCTTGTTATCCCTACCTACCTTGTTATCACTTCCCTTGTTATCATCCTCCTTCCCTTGTTATCACCCTCCTTCCCTTGTTATCATCCTCCTTCCCTTCTTATTACTCTCTTTTCTCTTGTTATCACTCTGTCTCCCTCGTTATTACTTTCCCCCATTGTTTTCACTCTAATAAGTTGTCACTGCCCATTCCTCGTCAAACACATTTTGACAAATATGATATATATCAAAGGATTCAGTCTTAATACAAGACTGATACCTTTCTTTACATTTATTTCACAAAGTGAAGAACGGCTCTCGCACAATTTGACAACAGCAATACTTTATTACCCGCAAGGGGATTCACTGTACACAGAACAGTGCTGACAGTTTGTAGACATGACCAAACTAAACCAGTGCAGGACTTAACAATCATTTAAGAGAAAGGTACTTAATGGGACAAACGATCTGAGAGCTCTATTTGTTTTAAACGTTGTAATAAATATCGCCGGCCAGGAGGTAGAAATGCCTACTCTTTCTATATCGCTGGCATATATCCTTGATATACTCACGAGGCATGCAGACACACCAAGAGGAATGGGAATTTGTGAACAATGTAACTTAATGCAGTTGGGAATTATTACCTTTTGCTCATAGTTTTTGATGAATATGACTATTAGCAGTAACTATATTAGTCGGGTAATTCCAACTTTAGATAAACTTACATGCCTTTTGCCATCTGTTCACATTAGGTATTAGTGTCCAAGTGCTAAAAGCCTACCTCTTAACGTAACCACTTCAATATCATTGTACTACGGGCATGTGGCCCCGTGGGGCTGACGGAAATAAATCATTCACTTATAAAATGATTGTTTTTTACACCATTTAGCTCAAACTCGCTTCTGATATTCATTTGTGCTAAAATCCATCTACAAAATATAAGTGTACATTCACTCCTACGGGCCGTTTGATAGAAAAACGTAATCACTGAGGCCATGAATGCAAAACACCACGCTACAGAGGTACAGCAAGGTGGTCGTATATGAACACGGCTATTACTTGAAGAGCACTTGTTCGTGAAAAAACGCCATATATCTTTCCAACATAACCATTTTCAAACTTCATTCATATGAATTTATCTATTTATGTTGATTAATAGGCCTATTGTTGAGACATTTCCGTGTCGATTTCACACCATTGTAAAGAGGATGGTACAGCTGTTTATATTTACAGAACTAGTCTTGACATTTTAACATCTTGAGGGAAGATAAACATGACACGAAGCACTTGATATTGTCTCACATAGCCTGTGTGTCCTATGTTGGTCATCGCAATTGTTTCAGCCCCATAAATAATGTTTTGAACGTTTTGTCAGCTGCACATATTATATCGGCATAGAGTTGTACTAGAAGGAACCCAACAGCTATCATTCTGGAGATAAATATAAGTGTGATAAATTGCTGTTTTTTAATAATGAGTATGTTGTTTCACTTCATTAAAAACGAACAGTTTGGGTACTGGTAGTTTAACCCCTGCCATAACTACTTCACAGCACTAGAGAGTCTTAGCTCCACCATCACATATTCTTGTAATTTAAATACAGTTACTAATCTAACTGAATGTTAATACAAGACCAAATTAAGGTGCTTATATTAAAACTCTTGCAGCTAGATAGCGTAAATAGAATTGGTTGCCTTGCAGCAAAAAGGAACCTGACTGTCAGTCACAAGCTTGGGGTAACTCCCTATCCCCGCGATCAACCAGCTTGCACCTGTAGCCATCTCAGGCAGGTAAGTCTCAGTAGCTTGCGAAATTCGGTCAATCGGGAGGACTACAGCGCCCCCTTTAATTGAATACTGCGTGTTTTGTCATAAACCCGGTGTTAAGAGATCCTATTCATGGGAGGTGTAACTTGTTGCTAATGAAAAGATGAGCGCTGAAAGAAAAAAGTCCCCAGCACTGTAATCTTCGGCTTAAGCTATAAACATTTGGAGATGAGCACTGTCTTTCTAACGTTTCACAAATATGCTTTTGGTGGGTCACGGTTCACGTAGTACTCGATCATAAAGCAGTGGACTCCTGCAGGGTTCTCTGTTTCCCCCTATTGTCTTCACGTTATCTGCGGAGAGTGACACCACTTCATTGAATTGGGCCATCTTGAAATAACAAAGACTCCTAATGACTTTAGTCGATTACTTTCACAACAACAATCGTCGTGGTGGAGTAGATGTAAACGTTGTCGTAGCCGTGGTGGTCTAAACGTACACATTCACCTGCTCTTACATATTTATTTACCCATTGTTCATCGGCCCATGGGGCATACCGAGTCAATAACTAACGTAGAGATGAGCACCACAGATGGATCCCACAGAATGGATAAATTCCTATGCCTTAGTCATAACTATGTAACAGTACACAATGACAGTTCACGAAGTTCAAATGTTGAAATTATATAAACTTAAAGGGGTATTTAGTAGTCCCATTTTGATTCAACTCTACTTCCCTTGTCTTCAAACTCAGTCTGTTTCATATATACCAATCTAACAGTTAATTATACTCTACTCAGAGTCACTTTTCTTATTTCACACGTGTCACTAAGTACAACATCTTCAAGAGACACGGGATGGTGGGGATACCCCCTTTAAATACGATACTGGGATGACGGTGGAGATAATTTGTTGTCCTACCCCTGTCAAACCCCAGTACTTCATTGACGCCACCCTGTAATGTAAATAACAACCGAAACACACAAGGTTGGTGTTATGACTATATCTGTATCACAGTCCCCTTAGCACACATATTTTATGGTAAATGGTCAACGGTCGCGAATCAGATCGGTTAATCGGTCACATTTGAAAATATTCTGTACTCGGTGACCCGATCGGCAAAAATCTCCATAATATCCTAAACGTACATTTACAAACATTTCCATATATATAGGCTCTCCAGCACTGACTACAAGCATGAGAACCCAACGCAAGCATATGCTAACAATATAAGCTTGTATACATATCTATGTTCCCCGATTACCCAGTGCTCAAAAGTATCGTTAATCTATATTCTCTTCATGGGCGTACTATGTAATTTGCAGATCGTCACGTGCGTTGGAAAGAGGTGTCTTACAAACACGACAAACCACAACAAAAGGTTGGAACAGATCCGCGGGGCATATAAAGGTAAACATAGCACGTAGGGCTTAATGCGATACCCAGAAGCCATCAAGCGCGGAGACTCGGTCGACCAGCAGAACAATTCCGCGAAGCCCCTGTCGTCCTTTGGTAGTGCTTGATTGTCACATATTAGTATCAGTATGGATCGTGAGGCGACTGCGTTATGGTATTAGTTTAAGTTGTGAATTTGTTGACAGCGGGGCTGAATTTTGTTAAGTCATAACGAATGAGCACAGGTGTTGCGAATACATGTACATTTCACATACACAAGAGACACACGACTGAGATTCAGTACCACTATGGCTATATAAGACCCGTATCATCCTTACACTGCTTTTGATTTAAAGCAGTGCCAAATGTTCCCGTGTTACCTTTTTTCGGAATTTTAATTATTTTGGTTCAATTAGCAGAATAATAAACATATAGCTACGAACACACAATGCCATTTAGAAAGTGGTCAAATGTAACAAATGTTATATTTGGGATAACAGTGGCAGCCTCGTTGGCTGAGTGGGTTAGATCGCTGACTTTGTGTGCTGGCGATTAGGTGCCTCACCATGTCAGGTGTGGGTTCGAATCCCGGACGGGACTCAACCCAAAAAAGTACAAGAATCTGTACTTTACTAAGAAAGTGTTATCCCAAATATAACATCTGTTACAACATATAGCTACGTTAATAACTATCTGTTATTAATTATTTTTTTCAAAGTAGTCTCTCCAAATAATTCGATGTTAAGAAATACCAACAATGCATTACACAACTCTCAAGGACTGGGTTTTTTATGTGAAATTAATGACGATTAATGTTATCCCACAATGCACTGGCAGATTCGTGTTGTAAAAGTCATCAATCAATGATAAGCTGTAAACACATGTGGCACCGTTCCAACCATTAGTTCGAAACATTTTTTTTAAAGTTGACACAAGCCAGCTCAATTCACTTTACGTCAATATATCCTAAGGAACTGCAGAAGAAAGGTGTATACATTTGTTATGGCGATCAGAGGTGCAAACAAGCTTATTCATCCATTGCTGCCTTCGCGTCGATCGGCGTTGATTCATCTTTCTCTTGAACTCGTTGACAGGGAAACTTACACGTGAAAGTGTGTTAGATGTATTGATGCAATCGACAACCATGTGGGGGGTGACATATGGTTCAAATACGGCTAATTCCATTGGATGGCTGAAGGGTTATCCCTCCAAGATCAATTTGTCATCTCGCGGCGTGTTAACAGTTGGTTTTTTCAGTCAATTGTTAAATTTGTGAGCTATGTTTGTAGAAGCAGATGATCTATATTGTAAATAATCTATTTGTGAATTAAACCACACGTGTCGATTACTTCATGAGTGCTGTTGGCGGAAATGTTTGCCGAGTGTGCCGAGGTATCGATTGTCAAGTCGAGTGAAGCTTAAAGTTTCTGGATGGGACTTTTATGAGCGCTTCGATAACTCTCTATGACGCTTAATCGCTTGTAACGTCTTTCGCTCCTACGCAGGCCAAATAAACTAATGGATTAGTGGGATGACCAATTTAACAGGTAAGCACACATATTGAACCGAAGCGAATTATAACATGCCTGCGCCGAAAGTTTCATCTCAATTGTTGAATGGAAATCAAAATACATGTCTGGAAATCCGAGTTGTTTAACGCCTCACTCAGCAATATTCCAAATCTATGACGGCGGAGTGCAACTAATCGAGTCTGGACCAGACAATCCAGTGAATGATATCATGAGCATCGATCCACGCAATTGGAATACGATGACATGCATCAGCCAAGTCAGAGAGCCTGACCACCCAACATGGGTTGCTGAAGACCTATTCTAGCCCGGATCTTAACGGGTTCTAAGAAGTAATTCAATGACCAGTGAAACCTCACCAACCCGGAACATCGCCTAGAGTGGCTGTGTCTCCTGCAGTAAATAGTAATCATGTTTTGAGTGTTTTCCCCCAAATTAATCAGTTTTGATTTTGCAGGGGTTTCATCTGGTATGGCAATTTTATGAATATCAGCCATGGTTAGGAACTCTCGTATAAGAAGAAGAGGAAGAAGAAAAGATGAAGATGATGAAGAAGAAGAAAAGATGAGGAAGAAGAAGAAAAGAGGAAGATGATGAAGAAGACGAAAAGATGAAGATGATGAAGAAGGAAAGATGAAGATGATGAAGAAGAAGAAAAGATGAAGATGATGAAGAGGACGAAAAGATGAAGATGATGAAATAGGAAAGATGAAGATGATGAAGAAGGAAAGATGAAGATGATGAAGAAGAAGAAAAGATGAAGAAGAAGAAGAAAACGAAAAGATGAAGATAATGAAGAAGACGAAAAGATGAAGATAATGAAGAAGAAGAAAAGATGAAGATAATGAAGAAGAAGAAGAAAAGATGAAGATGATGAAAAAGGAAAGATGAAGATGACGAAGAAGAAGAAAAGATGAAGATGATGAAGAAGAAGAAAAGGAAGAAGGAGAAGAACGATATCAACAATAATGCTGATGGATAATATCAATATTAATATTAATGAGAATGATTATGATGATGAAAGCGAGTGAAAACTAAACACGTGGATCAGTCCGCACAAACAGTCTCTTGAGATATTCGAAACTGTTTTCGATACAATCTCGGTCTACTGTGAAACTAGCGATAGGTATCATGTTTTCTCACCTGCCGAGACGATCTGTGAAACATCCAATGGAGGGTTTGATGAAACTTTGATAATATTTGGCACGTTAGCCTGACGAACAAAGATATCTGTTATTTGATAATAGGACTACTTTATTTGCATTGTATCATAATGAAACGCACTGATCACACCACCGAGACTTCATACACAGTTCTATCAACCATCGGTGCACCTATCCTTGTTCGGGGCAGTTTGTTCAAACATATGAATCAGGAATATGCATACATAGTTTTACATGGCCAGTGCTGATTGGGCTCATATCGATGCCTGTCTTCTCTCTCACATATTTGAGACCATTGCGTGCTCAACAGTCACATCTGTCTTCTTGTTGGCACGTTTAATTGTAGTGATTGCCGTTTATATACTGCTCAAAATAAGATAAGGAACACTCGAGTTTCCACATGATAGTTAATATGCATGGCTAGTGGTTAGTGCAACATACAGCCTTCAATTGTTGGTGTTCCTTAACATGTTTTGTGTAGTATTTACTGGAATTTAGCTTGATGTATTTAGCGAGTAATGAGTTTGATTTTCGAACTTATTTGAAGAATAAAGGACATCCGTGGCACATATGTGTAACTAAATGAACCCCTGCATTCATCACGCCGTAGCATGGGAGCAATACATGGATCACATACAGTTAATGATTTTAACAGACCTAGATCCCCCTGAAAGCAGAAATGTGTTAATTGCATATATTCGCGCGTTTGTAGCAGATGTCGCGATAAGCATCTGCAAGCTGCGTGCTGTCGTAGAGATGTTATGTCATTATAAAATGATAATTCAAAGATACTCAATAATTATGGGAAATATGATATGTTCAAAATTATAACCACACTCTTAACCGTTATAACTGAGGACTTTCATCATTTAACGGTACAGGATGGTGGTCTAACACTCGATCACGTGTGCAGGTTTTGTTTGCTGTTTAACGCCTCAGCAATATTCCAGCTACTCTGTAAAAATGTGTTTAGAATGCCAACACATACAAGACATGTTTAGATCTAAACATGTTTAGGAATGAGTTTAAACCCTAAGCGGAGTACGCATTTGGTGTGGTCTATCTAAACATGTTGATGGGTCTAAACACATGAAATGAGATTTCGTCTAACAGCCTAAACAATACCTAAACCAAACATCCCTATATTGTCAACACCTCTAATTGTACCATGTTTTAGTGCTCGTGAATCTGATTTGATTTACAGCTTTGAATTTAAACATGTTTACGACAAAATGCAAAACAATAAGAATTATCCTAATCATCAAAACATGTTCATGTCATTAAGCTGTTAAACACAACCCTAAACATGTTTAGACCTATATCATGGGAAAAGGAAAATGTTTAGGTTTAGGTTTCGGATCTAAACACATTTTTCGTGTATACGGCGACCGCCTGTAAATAATCGAGTCTGGAGTCGACAACCCAGTGATTGATATTATGAGCAATGACCCGAGCCGTCGGGGTACGATGACACGACATCAAACAAGTCGCCGAGCCTGACCACCTGATCCAGTTGTTCGCTTCCTATGACTAGCATTGGTTACAGGGACCACTTTTGACCCTGAATCCCCCCGGGTGTGTCCAGGTTTTGAAATCAGGATAGAGCGAATAAAAAAGAGCTATTTTACGGCACCCTGTAAGAAATCGAGAAAAAACAGTGGTTGATTGCATGAAAACCTCTCAAAATGACCGCTGTTCTTCTTCTCCGGGGACCTATGCAGAGGTTGACACAGACCGAGATAGAACAGCGAAGTCTGACTAAAATGGGAAGAGGTGTGTGTTTGATATCGATACATTAAGCATTGTCCTAGACTTGCACAAGTCTCTAAGGCAATAAGTATTAGTCTGAATCATACTTTCTAGATTATGTACATAATAAGAACAAGATGTCCTATAAGAGACTAGAGTCCTTGTACCGTCAAAATATTTAGACTTGACTCATAGGAGGATAGAATTACTACACATACATGGACTTTTCTTTCAGTAGAGCCTTGGAGCAAGGCTGGCATTGCCCAACCTGTATCACGCCGGTCTGTAAGTAATCGAATCTGGGCCAGACAAACCAGTGATTAAAAGCATAAACAATGTTCCACGCCATCAGAGAAAGATGACACACAATCATCCAAGACAAAGACAACACGTCTCCTCTTTAATTCTCTTGAACTAAACACCCAAATAAAACAACCATGCAAGAGAATACACAGTCGTGATCAGCTGCCGTAACAGATTCCATTTGGCGCCAAGGGCAAAATAGCTGTGAAATCATGTCATATAAGACCTGAGCCCCCCTCATCAATGGTCCAGCACAGTGTGTGTGTGTGTGTGCGTGTGTGTGTGTGTGTGTGTGTGTGTGTGTGTGTGTGTGTGTGTGTGTGTGTGTCCAGAAAGGGGCTTCACGCACTTTACCCTAGTGGGAATCGAACCTGGGTGTTCTACGTGACAAGATGACGCTTTAAGCACTAGGCCATCCTGTTTACAATATTAGTATATTAAAATGCCGGGAGATATCAATGAAAATTTATTATGTTAATTATGAAACTGCATTTGATTGCAAATACAATTGATTAGGGCAATTGGCTGCTTGGCTGACAATGTTTGGTGAATGGGACACAGATGCCGATTATCATCATCTGCACTGAACGCTTCATGAAGCAGCGAAAGAAAGAACTCGTTAATGGAATTACGCATTACAAGGAAGAACCTTACTCCAATCCCGGGCCTAAATGCCAGGGCCGAAACCAAAACCATTGCCTCTCTCAGGCATCTCGGAGAACTCTTCTCGTGGGTACCTAGTGTAGAAACCAGTGCCATTGTTTGGTTTTTCATCTCTCTCTCTCCATCACACCCCCCCCCCCTCCCCCCAAACCCCACCCCCCCCCCCCAAAAAAAAAAAACCAGACAAGTACTTCCACTGTACACCAAAGGTGTGGGGACCGATCGGACTTAAAAGGGGATTCGTAAGAAACGACCCCAAGAACTTGCACCCAGTCTCCAGGTGGCCTAGCTGGATAGCTCTGAGCTATGTGGTACATGATTGTTTCAAGAACAGATGGCCGGTGCTTGTATTGACGTGTGCCTCCTCGGGTGTGAAACTGATTGACACGATTCACATTCAACCTCTGAATCAATGATAACGCGTGCCCCGAGTAGGGTTAGCGAGGACATACGTGATTCTATTGGCATCACTTGATTACTAATTCGGCCGAACTTGTGAATCTCTTGGTCTTTACGCTTAGAACATCGTGATGCCTGCAATCAGAATCCCTTTTTTAGTGATTAATCTTTTCTTCCGTTAATTGCGATAAATTCTTTTATAGTGTGAGCTGTCTGTGACCTTGCGAGGTCTAAAGTGCAATTGCACTCGAGTACTAACCGAGTGAGACCAAACGCTCGGATTGGAACAATTGCTTGGAGCCTTTTTAAATTGAATTTCAAATTAAAGTCGTGTGTTATTTCATGTTCGCAGTGCACGGAACTGCACCGGATTCACCCAAGACAGGGATACTTTCCAAAGTTCCTTCTGTATAATCTCTTTGATCAAGTCGGTGCGCTTGCAATGGTAAAACACAAGTCATGCACACTGGCACAAGTTGTGTTGAGCAAATATTTTTGTAAGCGCATATATTACTCAACCCGATAACTATGCGTTAAGTCTAATTATAAACTATTACCAATTAATTCAGTTCGATCAGAAAGCATAGACCGTTAGGTATATGGTCATACGATTTGTGATTAGAGAAATTTAAGAAATATTTTCACTTATTGTGCAATGTACCACATCACCTTTAAAGGAACCCAAGAAAAGTCTGGGTTAAAGGGAGCCATGAATGGATTCGACCCCAGGACTGGTTGTTTGGACAGAATCAGGGTCAGAGCTAGTCCTCGTTCCACAAAGACGATCGTAACTCCAATACTTTATCATAGACTTACGACAATCGTAGTGTTAAGATCGCTTTGTGAAACGGGAAACCAGGGCCAGTTCCACAAAGCGGTCGTAGCCTGCGATCTATCGGAAGTCTACTATGTAACATGATGGTACTCATCTTAGTGCCCAGGCCTCGTTTCACAAAGAGATCTTAGCGCTTAGACCATCGTAATACTCATACGCTAACATGTACTTACGACAGTCGTAGTGAAAGGACAATCGTTATTCCATACCTTAATATGGGCGTACGGCGGTCACAGCACTAAGAACATCGTATCTCCCATACATTAACATAAACTTACGACACTCGCAGCGCTAAGAGCATCGTTACTCTCATACGTTAACATAGACTTATGACAGCCGTACCGCTAAGAGAATCGTTACTCCCTTACGTTAACATAAACTTATGACAGTCGTACCGCTTAGAGCATCGTAACTCCCATACGTTAACATAGACTTATGACAGTCGTACCGCTTAGAACATCGTAACTCTCATACGTTAACATGGACTTATGACAGTCGTACCGCTTAGAGCATCGTAACTCCCTTACGTTAACATAGACTTATGACAGTCGTACCGCTAAGAGAGTCGTGACTCTCATACGTTAACATGGACTTATGACAGTCGTACCACTAAGAGCATCGTAACTCCCTTACGTTAACATAGACTTATGACAGTCGTACCGCTAAGAGAGTCGTAACTCCCATACGTTTACACAGACTTATGACAGTCGTACCGCTTAGAACATCGTTACTCCCTTACGTTAACATGGACTTATGACAGTCGTACCGCTAAGAGAATCGTTACTCCCATACGTTAACATAGACTTATGACAGTCGTACCGCTAAGAGAATCGTTACTCCCATACGTTAACACAAACTTATGACAGTCGTACCGCTAAGAGAATCGTTACTCCCATACGTTAACACAAACTTATGACAGTCGTACCGCTAAGAGAATCGTTACTCCCACACGTGAACACAAACTTATGACAGTCGTACCGCTAAGAGAATCGTTACTCCCATACGTTAACACAGACTTATGACAGTCGTACCACTAAGAGAGTCGTAACTCCCTTACGTTAACATGGACTTATGACAGTCGTACCGCTAAGAGAGTCGTAACTCTCATACGTTAACATAGACTTATGACAGTCGTACCACTAAGAGAGTCGTAACTCCCATACGTTAACATGGACTTATGACAGTTACAGCGCTCAGAACATCGTAACTTCAATACGTTAACATAGATTTACCACAGTCGTAGTGAAAAGACCGCTTTGTGGAATGGGACACAGTGCCATTTGCCTCGCGTGGATCGGGTGGTAGGACTGTCTTCCCTTGTGTGGGTCGTCGCTGATGATATCATGAACTCGTGTGTCTGATCAAAAGTCGGTTATAAATAATGCTGTAAAATGGTTGACAGGATAGATCCCAGCAAGAGTCGACTAAATGGGACTGGGTGGTCCGGCTCTGTGATTGTGTATCATCATACCCTGATGGTGCGAATCGTTGCTCTTACTTCAGTCACTGGCTTGTCTGGTCCATACTTGAATATTTACAGACCGCCGTGATAGAAAGCTGAATTACTGCGGCGTTAAATAACATTCACTCTCTGTCTCAGCCCCGCGTTGTGTGAATGTCCTCAAGACAAGCACGGATAGTAATTATTCAGAAATATTAACCAACTAATTTCAACACTGGAAAAACAGAAGTACAAATTTATTGCTTTGTCCTCCTAAAAGTAATCTCTGGAAAAACATCAGTTGTTTTGTTACCAGTCAAGGAAGTGGTTCTGGTGCAATAATCCTACCCTTCGCTCCCTCCCTCCCCGGGGTCTACTATTATCTTCTCACAGTGTCAATGAAAGCGATGTGAAATGTGCACCCAGTGCGACAGCTAGGGAGGTCATATTGCACAAATCCAATAAAAAAATATGAATTAAAAATCTTAGCCATCAAATGTGATTGGCAATAAAGTTGAAAGGGTGCCATGAGCAGCGGACATCAGCAGCAATGAAATGCAAGTAATTTCACAATTATTTCAGCAAGCTTTCAGGCAAAATTCAAATAAATCCCCTCAATTGATAACATTGACGTGAATTTACGGCTGATACGGTGATAGCATCACAGACAGAACTTACAATAAGCTAAACATTTTCACCGTAGATTCATAGAAAACGACGCGATAACCTCAGCAGTCAGTGCCACAGGGAGTTCAACTGGTACGAGGTTTTCAGGTGAAACGATAAACTCTATCACGTTTGGCGGTATATACTAGCGGCATCTATAAAACGTTTCTTCCACTAAAACTAAAACTGTGAGATGTGCCTGATACCGAGGGCGTCAAGTATATCGGTTTAACTATTCCCGACTAAAGCTGAAATTTTACGCGCAGTTTCATTTTGAAATGAGTTTGATGGCGTTTTGAGATCATTGGTTCTTGATTTCAATTGTGAAAAACTGAAACGCGACCAACTGTTTTGCAACACGAAACGTACATACCGTCATTTTTACCTACAAAAAGTTCACCGTAAAAATCTAAAATGATAATGTCTTTGTGTTTATTTTTTAGATTTGTTATTTCCTTCTTGCTTGTGAAATTTATCAGCCTCCAGGATTCGAACCCACACAACCAGAGTGAGGCACCAAATCTCCAGCACACAAAGTTTGGTGCCTCACTCTGGCAATGTGGTTTCAAATCAAAATGTTATCCCAATTATAACATTTGTTACATTTGACCAGGGGCCGTCGGGTAGCCTAGTGGTTAAAGCGTTCGCTCGTCACGCCGAAGACCCGGGTTCGATTCCCGACATGGGAACAATGTGTGAAGCTCATTTCTGGTGTCTCCCGCCGTGATATCGCTGGAATATTGCTAAATACGGCGTTTAACCATACTCACTCGCTCACTCACTCACTCACTCACTCATTTGACCTCTTTCTAAATGGCATTGTGTGTTGATAACTATAGGAATGCTGGAAAATCAGATAAGTTTATATTACTTAATGTGTGGCGAGTTTTGTTTCAGTTTTATCACGATGAAAATGAAGGTCTTCGACATCTACCACGGGTAGACGGGTGTAGTGCTGATAAACCTAGATACACCTGGGTTTCGAACCCACTATCGTAGGTTTCTGGCACACCTAAGGGACGCAACTCTGTACAGCAAATTTTATGGATTCTTAGATGTCTGGCACTCGGCATTAAGGGGCTAAAACAAGGTTTGGTCGGCTCAGAGTCAGTATACTGTGTCTGAGTGGGGTATTCATGTTAAACTGCGGCATGGTATCTCAGTGGGCTAGCACTATAAAATCGGCATCCACACATATACACACACACGTGCGCGTGCATGTACGTCGCTGTATAAGTGCAATAAGCTGGAACGCGACGTTAAATCCCATTACACCTCACCTCACCTCACCTCACACAATCAAAGATTAGTATGAGCATTCTATACATAGACTGTGGAGTCTGGAGAATATTCAAAGAGATGTGATTGCTCGTTGTCCCTGTTGGCACGGGTGGCCCGTAGTCTAAGGGGTCGTAGTTAGCTGTGCGGAGTGTGACCACGCCGTCGAGCCATAAGCCGATGAACGTGGTTCGAACCCAGATTGACCTTGTTTATGACTCTTGGTTGGTTATCACCGACGGGCTGCATCACTTGGTTATCTTCCATCACTCATCTCCCACTCATGATGCCTCGAACGCTCTTGAGCCTACTTCATATTAATAGTATCAATCAATCTTCACGTTCTCATTAGCCACCCACAGCGACACACAGCAATACGCATAAACACAACAGGATGGAATGGCAAACGCGATTTATACATTATCCTGAGCAATTGTTGGCTCCTTAAATATACTTAGACAATTTAATTTTCCAAAAAGGTCAAGTTTTGGTGTTTTAAGACTATTAAAGAGACATACAAACATCCACACTTCAAGATTAGTAGCACAAATTGCATTCCAGGGGATAACGTCATTCTTGCAACGTTGACTTCCACTCATGTGCCCCAAAAACAAGTGATATAGTAAGGCAGTTGCCATTGTTAAATGAGCTTTCAAGTTAAGAGGTTTTATGAGAAAATAATGTTTATAACGGAATTTAAGAAACGCACATACTTTCGATAATGCTCAGTGTTATATAGTGCGTGAACGCTGTTCCAGATAGTGCAATCTCGCTATTCAGAGTTGCTTCCCTTAGGCGTGTCTGGATCGCATTATAACATGACTGCTTTAACTCTACAATAACTCATTCTCTTGGGGACGATACATCGGCATTATTTGCTACCATTTTATACATATCTTATATATATTACATGTCCGCCGTGCAAAGTTACATCCATAAGGCGTGTCAGGACCGTAATGATCTGGGTTCGAACCCCGATTCGCTCTGATTATTTTTCTAGGTTTGTCAATAAAACGTGTTTGTTCACCAAAGGGGAAAACGCGAGGTTTCCCTTCTCATCACTGAGTGAGTGAGTGAGTGAGTGAGTGAGTGAGTGAGCGAGCGAGCATTAAGCAATATTCTAGCAATATCAGGGCGGGGAACACCTGAAATGAGCTTCACACATTGTACCAATTTGGCGAACACTTTAACCACTAGGCTACCCCACCGCCCCAGATCTTCAAGTAACCAAACCCTACCCATGTTGGGAATAACGCAGACGTATCGGTGTAACAGGCCATCTTTTAAACCGATAGGTTGCACCCCCACCAACTCATTAGTGTCATGATATACAGTCAGTGTCAAGAAGCGAACCGACGGCGTGAGGCCTAGTGGCTAAAGCTTTCGCTCGTCACGTTGAAGGACCGGGTTTGATTCCCTACATGTGTACAATGTGTGAAGCTCATTTCTTGGTATGGCTGGACTAAGAACTAATCGGCGTAAACCCAAATTACCGCTGACGCAATACGTTATTCAGACTGGTTCCCTTGGCATACTGCGCCGATTCAATTTAGCGCCAGCGCAGCATACTCAGGACACCAGACTGGACACAATTCTGTTCGCACCATGGTACTACATGTGGAGTGTAAACAGGTGCACTGAAACCCACAACAGAGTTGACGAACACTCTACACACTGATGATGTTTGTGCAGAAGGCAACACAGCAGACAATTAGTGATTTAGAGTCAGAGTGTTTACAACCTTATCGTGCCATCTTGTTGTAACCTTTCAATACCAAGTACACGCTATCCTTGCTGTCCCGTCTGTACTCGTTAATATGTCTACCTGGCATTCATATTCCACTAATTCTTTGAAAAGAAACGGGAACTGTCTACTACCCGTGAACCTGGGCATATTCATCAATTACAGCATATCTGTCGAGATGGCAGAAGGCATAACTCGTTCACAAAGGTAGGTAAGTGCTTGTCAGCCGATCTGGGAAACGATGAAGGAAATTCTGGCTCGCATTCTGGCGCGCAGGCAAACCAGGGCTTGTTAGACAGAGATATCCAGGCGACTTGTAATATTGGAGCAGGCAAACCAGGGCTTGATATAGACAGAGATATACAGGCGACTTGTAATATTGGAGCAGGCAAACCAGGGCTTGACAGACAGAGATATACAGGCGACTTGTAATATTGGAGCAGGTAAACCAGGGCTTGATAGACAGAGATATACAGGCGACTTGTAATATTGGAGCAGGTAAACCAGGGCTTGACAGACAGAGATATCCAGACGACTTGTAATATTGGAGCAGGCAAACCAGGGCTTGACAGACAGAGATATACAGGCGACTTGTAATATTGGAGCAGGCAAACCAGGGCTTGACAGACAGAGATATCCAGACGACTTGTAATGTTGGAGCAGGCAAACCAGGGCTTGATAGACAGAGATATCCAGACGACTTGTAATGTTGGAGCAGGCAAACCAGGGCTTGATAGACAGAGATATCCAGGCGACTTGTAATGTTGGAGCAGGCAAACCAGGGCTTGACAGACAGAGATATACAGGCGACTTGTAATGTTGGAGCAGGCAAACCAGGGCTTGACAGACAGAGATATCCAGACGACTTGTAATGTTGGAGCAGGCAAACCAGGGCTTGACAGACAGAGATATCCAGACGACTTGTAATGTTGGAGCAGACAAACCAGGGCTTGATAGACAGAGATATCCAGGTGACTTGTAATGTTGGAGCAGGCAAACCAGGGCTTGATAGACAGAGATATCCAGACGACTTGTAATGTTGGAGCAGGCAAACCAGGGCTTGACAGACAGAGATATCCAGACGACTTGTAATGTTGGAGCAGGCAAACCAGGGCTTGACAGACAGAGATATCCAGACGACTTGTAATGTTGGAGCAGGCAAACCAGGGCTTGACAGACAGAGATATCCAGACGACTTGTAATGTTGGAGCAGACAAACCAGGGCTTGACAGGCAGAGATATCCAGGCGACTTGTAATGTTGGAGCAGGCAAACCAGGGCTTGACAGACAGAGATATCCAGACGACTTGTAATGTTGGAGCAGGCAAACCAGGGCTTGACAGACAGAGATATCCAGACGACTTGTAATGTTGGAGCAGACAAACCAGGGCTTGACAGACAGAGATATCCAGACGACTTGTAATGTTGGAGCAGACAAACCAGGGCTTGATAGACAGAGATATCCAGGTGACTTGTAATGGTGGAGCAGGCAACCAAGGGCTTGATATAGACAGAGATATCCAGGTGACTTGTAATGGTGGAGCAGGCAACCAAGGGCTTGATATAGACAGAGATATCCAGGCGACTTGTAATGTTGGAGCAGGCAAACCAGGAGTTGATAGAAGCCGCATTCGACAATCAGGCATGTTGTAACCAGCCGGGTGGGAGGAAGTGAGTGAGTGAGTGAGGGGATGGGTGAGTGAGTGAATGATTGAGTGAGTGAGAGAGAAAGAGAGTGGGTGGGTGGGTTTGTGTGAGTGAGTGAGTGAGAGAGAGGATGGATCTGTGGGTTTGAGTGAGTGAATGAGAGAAGATGGGTGAATGAGTGAGTGAGTGAATGAGTGAGTGAGTGATAATGAGGTTTCAATAACTATTCTAAATAACCCATGTTTTTCAAAGTTTGTACTGTCATATTACTACATGGACGCTTACATAGATATAACCCACCCACAACCTCTCGTACCCGATCCACCTTCGCGCACTCGCACACCCACACACACATAAGCCCAAGGCAAAATAAAAATATCAATTTGTATCTGTCTTAAAGCGGGTTCGTCTCCACAACATTATCGTTTGAAAACTACGCATCCCACCCACGTATTGGCCCTGACATTGTTAGAACACTATCAAAGGACTGACAATATAGATAGAAGCATTTTCCATTGCGTGATATGGTCTTAACTTCTACTTCAGGCGACGACCAGACCGCGTGTTCCTGTCGGTAAGGTACAACCTGTGCTTGGCTAGAGACAGTCGTTCTGTTATCACGTCCAATGCCGACAGCACCCTCGCTACTTGTGATCAAATCTTTCTGATTGGTAACTTAGCCTTCTCGGGCGGAGTCGAGCGTTTGTTCCCAAAGGAGGGACCGTGAAAAAGTTTACTAACTTTTGGCAACGGGGCACAGTTGAAAGAATACATTAAACTCGTCCAACCCGCCTCGTACCGACTAACCCTATCATACCGCCATGGCCAGAGAGGAGAACTGTCAGTGGATGGTTCTTTGTCTCCACAAACCATTATTTTATCATCGTTCACAGCCAATTAAACGGCGTCACGAGGGAGGGTGTCCTGTCTTATAGGTTGGTCAGAGTTGGCTAGAGATCCACACTTCACTCCATTTGTTCCGAACCTAAATGAACCTCAACTGTCCGTATCTTGCACCGGCTCGGCATCCCAGATGCATTAAAGACGTCTCACTCCTTCATCAATCACAGGGGAATGTGTGAAAGGCACTGGCCGAACCCCGCAACCCTCATCCCGAGGTTGTTACTTCATTGACCACGGTGATGCGGTAACTAAGCTCGGAAAGGACCAATCAGACACTCGCGAACTCCGATCGGCCACGAGGTTTCGAGGACGAAGCCATCCGTCTTCTCCCTGTTGTATTTTTCCACTGTTCATTTTGACACCACCGTTCGAACAGATGAGGGTTAAGGGTTTCGCATGATGTGTTGGTATTGGCAGCTACTACGCGTGTTCTCGCACATTATGGTTTGAAAACGCGGTTAGCCGGGCAAGACGGAATACAAGACAATTGATATGATTGTACTTCGGATTATACGACCATGGCGCGATTGAACCAGCCACGCCAGAATTCAGACGACATTCATCAAAAAGTAACGTTTTTCACCCCGAACCCCTTTCCAATCTCTGCGTCATATAACATTAACCAACCATTGGAAATAACGCTGCACGCGCTAACACTCTCCTCACGAAAAAGTTTTGACAGATTCTTTAAGAAATGAGAATTCATAGAGTGCTTCCAAGTGTCAGTTGGTTTGACCACGGTACGTTTGACTTTTAACTCTAACTATGCAAGGATACCCATTCTTGAAAACAACTTCAACATTGTTTGAGCTTGAATGTTCACAATATCATGAAACAAAGATGCATGAGCAACCATTCGTTTAAAAGAGAAATAATCACAGATTTCGATCCATATAAGAACATGTAGCACCTCGAGAAAAAGAACTTTTTGAAAAGTGGAATTAATTGTCATATATATTTTGTAGAATGCTTTTAGGGTTAATAAAACTATTAAACGGACAAGAAGGTTAAAGAGGTACAGACATAAACAGAAGTATGGAGCATTACATGGACGTGTTTATTACCTAGGGTGTTAAACGGTGCGCTGTGCAGCTCACTTTTTGTCAATTAAGTCACGGATTTGTAGCATCTTAAAATAAGCATGAAATATCTTTCCTGAAAGTGAAGATTTGGTCCATTAGATACAGAAACACGGCGATAGCCTCTTCTGTGTTGACATCAATTTAACACTTGAACATGCATCAAGTCAGTGACGAGGACACTCGGTGCTCATCGCTTAGTTTTTCTTCAAACTTTCAAAGTTTGGAGAAGTTTATTGCAAACGGTGTTTCAGTTTGCCTGGTTTAGAGGTGATGAAGAGCAATATACTTGTATTTTAAGAGAGGATGCACTCGAAAATGAACTTCCAAACTTTTTCTTTGCTGGGGATTTGTAGTTACGAGCCAAATGTATTTCCCATGCATCAATAGAGTTTTCTTTGTGTGGGTTTAAGTGTGTATTTCATTATTTTACATTATATGCTTCACAAATATTTTAGGAACTATGATTGATTTGGATATTAGATAAGGGATCTTTTCCAATATTGTTTTCAAATTGTTATCAGAAATAAGCATAAAGATATACTTGCCATCTGATTAGACGTAATAGAGTCATGGTCAGGGCTCTATAGAATGCAATTATTACATTAACATTGCAGCCACCACAGTAAAGCGGCACTGAAAACCATTTCAATTCTATCCAAACCCAATATTATGCTAGTGATACAAAACTCTTGCTGTGTAAAGTGTAGCGTTTCGATCGCAGGTACACCTACACCAATTCTATGAGCTGGAGCGGACGAACCTGTGATTGATATTGTGAGCAGCGACCCAATTTGTCGGGGTAGGCACATCTAAACTAATACAGTAACATATTAAGAAAATACACATGGGAGTTATTCAAATCAGTAAAAGTCTGTTTGTTTGTTTGTTGTTTAAAGCCGCGCTCGGCTATATGCAAGCTATATGACGGTAGTCTGTAAATAATAGAATCTGGACCAGACTTTCCTGTGATTCAAAGTATTCAAGGGTGATAACTTGAGCAAGACCTCAGTTCACTTCATTAACATACACGGCACGTCGGTTTCGCGGAACCAACAACTCCACCCCCTCCAACAGATAAACCATTGTGATGACGTCACGCTATTGTTGTAGTTCATTCTGAGCCAGGAATTCACGGGCCATTCTGAACGTGCAGATAAATCAAGTAGAACTGACGTATTTTAACTATATTTGATTGTGTGAAATTATAGAGAAATTCTATTTTAATCATAGCATAGTGTAATTCCGAGGAATCGCCCGCATCTGTTGACTCCGATATTAATAAGTATATGCATTAACTAGTTTTACTAGTTCGCGTGACTATCACATTTCTCCACACGCTCTTGCAGTAGACACGGACACTATTTATATACTATTCGATACATGATGTATACTTAATCCAGAAACTTTACAGAACGGGTTGTGATGTATGAGCTGTATTTAGCCGTGGCTGGCGTTATATAGATTACGGGGATTTCTTGCAGTGTCACTACTTCGTTGCTGGTAACGGAAACAACCGAGTAGAGTCGGATACCCTCGAGTTCCGTTACCGCTGTTGTCATCCGTCGGCCACGATGTGAGAACCACGGGTAGGAACAACTAGCGTCAAGCACACGTGAGACGTCTTTGATAAGTGGACAATACAATGTATTTCGTGTGTCATAGCTTTGTTCAGAAACTAACATATACAGGTATCTTTTGCTTTTTTTTTTTTGGGGGGGGGGGGGGGGGGGGGGGGGGCTTTTGTTATGTACCCACTCTTAGATAAAAATTGAGTCAGTATGTTTCTTTTGCCGCTTTTAGCAATATTCCAGCAATATCACGGCGGGGGACACCAGAAATGGGGTTCACACTTTGTACCCATGTCGGGAATCGAACCTGGGTCTTCGGCATGACGAGCGAACGCTTTGATCACTAGGCTACCCCACCGTCCCTTAGGAATAGAAGGGGTTCGTGAGAATAAAGATTTGATATAGTGGTTACATTCAATGACGCCTGGAAGGAATTACTGCTTACTCCTGAGAATGTGTTGCTACGACAGTCAGCACAGCGAGACATTACATGACAGCAGCGCGCTAGTGGCAAGTTCTAGATAGGACAGGTCGCTGAAGATCTGAACAAATCTATCAATCCAAGGAATTGTCATATGCAAGCCGTGATGTAGAAATACGTCGTTGTGATAAACGAAGAAGGAAATAGAGTCAAATTCGATCACATCGAAGGGCAATCACAATCGGTATTAAAGAATGATTACAAACAGCAATATGTCAGTTAAGTGTCAGCTTAATGTATGATGAAAGTACAAACTTGCCAACCAGCACAAGTGGGTGCTGATAAACTACCGATACTTGGGCTGTGAACCTAAGTCCATTACCTTGACTAGTATGCTCTGATAGTCATGACTGATGTGCTCCTATAGCCTTGACTGGTGTGCTCCGATATCCTTGACTGGTGTGCTCCGATAGCCTTGACTGGTGTGCTCCGATAGCCTTGACTGATGTGCTCCTATAGCCTTGACTGGTGTGCTCCGATAACCTTGACTGGTGTGCTCCGATAGCCTTGACTGATGTGCTCCGATAACCTTGACTAGTTTGCTTCGATAGCCTTGACTTATGTGCTCCGATAACCTTGACTAGTGTGCTCCTATAGCCTTGACTGGTGTGCTCCTATAGCCTTGACTGGTGTGCTCCGATAGCCTTGACTGATGTGCTCCGATAGCCTTGACTGGTGTGCTCCGATAGCCTTGACTAGTGTGCTCCAATAGCCTTGACTAGTGTGCTCCGATAGCCTTGACTTGTTTGCTACGTTAGCCTTGTCTAGTTTGCTCCGATAGCCTTGACTAGTTTGCTCCGATAGCCTTGACTAGTTTATTCCGATAGCCTTGACTTGTTTGCTACGTTAGCATTGACTAGTTTGCTCCGTTAGCCTTGACTAGTTTGCTCCGATAACCTTGACTAGTTTGCTCCGTTAGCCTTTAGCAGTTACATGTGAGGTGGCTGGTAAAAGACCTCCAAAATGTTTAGTGTGATGTTTATTGAGTTCCTTTAAATATTCCGCTTCAAACGAGGACGACAAAATGATCAAGCGCGGACACAGCCTTTTCGATAAGGAGGGATGCAATTTATGACCATAAATGAAGATATTAGCGACGGAAGCAAATATACTCCATCATATACAAAGTTAACAGTCGAAATACATAAACGATCAGTATGTTTCAAGCGTCCGCCCGGAGAGCGGAAGGTCTGGGGTTCGATCTCCGGCCGCGTCATACCAAAAGATGTTAAAAGATGGTACTTGTTGTTACCCTGTCTGGCTCTCGGCATTAAGGGGCTAAAACAAGGACTGGTCGGCTCTGAGTCAGTATACTGTGTCTGAGTGGGGTATTCATGTTCAACTGCGGCATGGGATCTCAGGGAGCTGGCACTATAAATCGGCATCAATCCGGACTAGTACAAGCAGCCACACAAACACACACACGTACATGCACGTCGCTATATAAGTGCAATAATCTTGGACGCGACGTTAAACTCCATTTCACCTCACCTCAGAAACTTGTCAAACTAGAAATGCTGACACTAACATTCCCACGCGAACCTATTCCATGCAATATTTCATTATGTCGCTGTATTTACATTACATACATACATGTAATACCGTTTGACATGGAATGGACAAATTAGGTCCATGTAGATTTCATGTCATACAATGATCAAGGGAAGGTCACAGGGAACTCTCCCGTCTTCAGCCAGCCTTGTACACTGCCCATATGACACCCCGGCATGCACCAACGTCCAGGGCATTAGTCAGCGTCATGTATGAGGGTATTAGTTAGCGTTATATCAGGGTATTAGTCAGCGTTATATCAGGGTATTAGTCAGCGTTATGTCAGGGCTTAACTGGTGGTTAATTGGATTGTCAATACCTTCTGCTGGGGAGATTTGCATGTCTTAAGACATCATCGTTTTGTTGGTTCATTGAGCTGATAAAGCAGGTATTGACAGCGTTGATAGTTTAACGTACACAGACACACCACTGAACGTGTCGATACCACTTACCGGACAACACTAAGCCTTGTATGTGAATATGAGATCTGTCAAGACTTGATCGTATGTCGACTGACACACGTCGTGCGAGAAGACGATCAAGCATATGTGCTCTTTCATTAAGTAGTAGTGACATATAAACAATCCAAATGGCTAATAGCTATATGCTGACTTACAATGAAAAAGCTTTTTTTGTTTCTTTGTTGTCTTTCGCCGTATATTCCAGCTATATGACGGCGGTCTGTAATCAATCGAGTCTGGACCAGACAATCCAGCGATGGACATCAACCAAGATGTTCTTACATTCATGTGTTCATCAACCAAGATGTTCTTACATTCATGTGTTCATCAACCAAGATGTTCTTAAATTCATGTCTTCATCAACCATAGTGTTCTTACGTTCGTGTGTTCATCAACCAAGATGTTCTGTCATTCATGTGTTCATCAACCAAGATGTTCTTACAATCATGTGTTCATCAACCAAGATGTTCTTACATTCATGTGTTCATCAATCAAGATGTTCTGTCATTCATGTGTTCATCAACCAAGATGTTCTTACATTCATGTGTTCATCAACCATAGTGTTCTTACATTCATGTGTGCATCAACCAAGATGTTCTTACATTCATGTGTTCATCAACCAAGATGTTCTTACATTCATGTGTTCATCAACCATAGTGTTCTTACGTTCGTGTGTTCATCAACCAAGATGTTCTGTCATTCATGTGTTCATCAACCAAAGTGTTCTTACATTCATGTGTTCATCAACCAAGATGTTCTTAAATTCATGTCTTCATCAACCATAGTGTTCTTACGTTCGTGTGTTCATCAACCAAGATGTTCTGTCATTCATGTGTTCATCAACCAAGATGTTCTTACAATCATGTGTTCATCAACCAAGATGTTCTTATATTCATGTGTTCATCAATCAAGATGTTCTGTCATTCATGTGTTCATCAACCAAGATGTTCTTACATTCATGTGTTCATCAACCATAGTGTTCTTACATTCATGTGTGCATCAACCAAGATGTTCTTACATTCATGTGTTCATCAACCAAGATGTTCTGTCATTCATGTGTTCATCAACCATAGTGTTCTTACGTTCGTGTGTTCATCAACCAAGATGTTCTGTCATTCATGTGTTCATCAACCAAAGTGTTCTTACATTCATGTGTTCATCAACCAAGATGTTCTTACATTCATGTGTTCATCAACCAAAGTGTTCTTACATTCATGTGTTCATCAACCATAGTGTTCTTACATTCATGTGTCCATCAACCAAGATGTTCTTACAGTCATGTGTTCATCAACCAAGATGTTCTTACATTCATCAACCAAGATGTTCTTACATTCATGTGTTCATCAACCATAGTGTTCTTACATTCATGTGTTCATCAACCAAGATGTTCTGTCATTCATGTGTTCATCAACCAAGATGCTCTTACATTCATTTGTTCATCAACCAAGATGTTCTTACATTCATGTGTTCATTAACCATAGTGTTCTTACATTCATGTGTTCATCAACCAAGATGTTCTGTCATTCATGTGTTCATCAACCATAGTGTTCTTACATTCATGTGTGCATCAACCAAGATGTTCTTACATTCATGTGTTCATCAACCAAGATGTTTTTACATTCATGTGTTCATCAACTAAGGTGTTCTGTCATTTATGTTTTTAGCAACCTCATTGTGCAAGCATTTTTTGCGTTTCTCAACCATTAAGTCGAAACATATTTCGACCAAAATAGTTATAGGTTGATATTTGTATCAACATTGTCCCTGAAAATTGACAGTGTCAAACTTATGAACACAGATGGACAGTTGTTTGGTTTAATGAGTGTGTGTCGCTGTATTTATTGTCATTGTCCGGTATCGCTGGGAGGCCCTATGTGATCTGTAGGCGTGAGGCTTTTATATTCAGCAACACTGATCATGCGTTTATAAAAAGACCCGCTGTCCCATTTCTCAGACATTTAAAAAAGAAGATGTTAAAGAGATCTGAAGTCACTTGTGTTGTAAGAAAATCGACTGGCTACATTTTACCGTTGTGATCCCCGAGCCACGAATTCCCACGTGCAGCTTCATCGGGGTCATAACGGGAACTTTATGCTTCCCAAGGAAGGAAAATCATTCAAGGAGAATTATATAAGCTCCAGGAACAATTTCAAGCATTCTGTAAAACGTTTAAGAATCTTTTTTGCTGCTAACTCAGATAAATTCAACATAAAATCCCCAAAAGTTGGTCATTCATTACCTACAAATAAACCTCACGTACATCCAAGTCAGTAAATCGTTTTGTAAATATTTCAATCTGTATAGCTTTCTCAACCAATGACTACCAAACCAGTTGGAATTCATCTCAAATGAAGCGAACAAGGCCATGTTTTTCTCTCATAATACCCATGTTAACGTGCACATACCGAAACAAAGTATACCCAGGTAAAATAAATCATTCACGTCGCTGGAAAACTTAACATTTGCCGCCAAAGTCATTGAAACTTATTGTTTGTTTTGTAGCCCTGTTCTTGAGCCAAGGATGTAATTAGTCTGATATGGGTTAATAAGTTTCCCGTGGATGGCGCTTTCTACCTCCACAGGTGTTCTCCCGCTTGGAATTGGTCGGTATTCACAGAATGTCGTCGTTGGAATGTCTTGGAAGGGCCAAAAACCTGTAGCATGTCTTGTAGCAGGTTCCAACGGCTTTGATGTCCTGGCGTCTAAGTGTTATTTTAATTCGAAATTGACTAATGGTGCCAAAATGGATCGTTCAAGTGTGTCATTAAGGGCTCAGTACAAAGATGTGGACGTTGTTAATTAATTATAGACACGTGAAAATATTTTGGTTAAAGTGTATTAGCAGGTATATCAAATATATTTATAGGTTACTCAGTACATAGTCGTAAGGTGCCTCACGCTGCGATCATATGCTCATTGGAATTAATTACTTTACCATAAACAAACTGAATTAAATGATGATAAAAGCACATGCATGAAAATCGTTTAGTGTGTACACGGAATAGTTTTTGCCGGATTTCGGGTAACTATGTTACAGAATTATTTGTTGGGAAAAATTAGAGATTCGAGGTTACCTTTATTCCACTGTGGCACTGGGTTTGGTTTAACGGTATCTTGGACAGTATTTCTGATAATTACGACGCGTCGGTTCAGTGTGGGGAGCGTGTTGGTTAACGGCACCTTGAACAGAATTTCCGTCAGCGCCAGTTTAATGCTGAGGATGTTCAATGTTCATTATTTGTTTGTTTGTTTGTTTGTTTATTTGTTGTTTATCGCCGAACTCAGCAATATTCAAGCCATATGACGGCGGTCTGTAAATAATCGAGTTTCTACCAGACAATCCAGTGATTGGCATCATGAGCATCGATCCACACAATTGGAATACGACGACATGCATCAAGTCAGCGAGCTTGACCACCCGATCCCGTTACTCGCCTCTTTCGGAACGTTCGTTAACAACATCTTGAACAGAAATTCTGGCACAGGGAAAACGGCACCTTGAACAGTATTTCGGGAAGCTACGGCGCGCCAGTTCAATGTTCAGGAGCAGAATTTCAGATCGAACTTCGACGATGGCCTCATAGAGTCCTGACGGACAAAACCTGAGTTGATAGCACAAGACACAATCCACGTCATCAGGGTGTGATTATGCACAATCCGCCATAATAACCACCCAATCCTCATTTGACAGACCTCTACAGACACGTAGATCCCCTCAATTCCAACGGATGGTTTGGACGTTGACCCATCCTATCGACATTAACCCGCCCTTTCAACATTAACCCACCCTTTCGACGTTAACCCACTCTATCGACGTTAACCCACCCTTTCGACGTAAACTCACTCTTTCGACGTTAACCCACTCTTTCGACGTTAAACCACCCTTTCGACGAAAACTCACTCTATCGACGTTAACCCACTCTTTCGACGTTAACCCACTCTTTCGACGTAAACCCACTCTTTCGACGTAAACTCACTCTATCGACGTTAACCCACCCTTTTGACGTAAACCCACTCTTTCGACGTTAACCCACTCTTTCGACGTTAACCCGCTCTTTCAACGTAAACCCACTCTTTCGACGTAAACTCACTCTATCGACGTTAACCAACCCTTTCGACGTAAACTCACTCTTTCGACGTTTACCCACTCTTTCGACGTTAAACCATCCTTTCGACGAAAACTCACTCTATCGACGTTAACCCACTCTTTCGACGTAAACCCACTCTTTCGACGTAAACTCACTCTATCGACGTTAACCCACCCTTTTGACGTAAACCCACTCTTTCGACGTTAACCCACTCTTTCGACGTAAACCCACTCTTCCGACGTAAACTCACTCTATCGACGTTAACCCACCCTTTCGATGTAAACTCACTCTTTCGACGTTAACCCACTCTTTCGACGTTAAACCACCCTTTCGACGAAAACTCACTCTATCGACGTTAACCCACTCTTTCGACATTAACCCACTCTTTCGACGTTAACCCACTCTTTCGACGTAAACCCACTCTTCCGACGTAAACTCACTCTATCGACGTTAACCCACCCTTTCGATGTAAACTCACTCTTTCGACGTTAACCCACTCTTTCGACGTTAAACCACCCTTTCGACGAAAACTCACTCTATCGACGTTAACCCACTCTTTCGACATTAACCCACTCTTTCGACGTTAACCCACTCTTTCGACATTAACCCACTCTTTCGACGTTAACCCACTCTTTCGACGTTTACCCACTCTTTCGACGTAAACTCACTCTATCGACGTTAACCCACCCTTTTGACGTTAACCCACTCTTTCGACGTTAACCCACTCTTTCGACGTAAACCCACTCTTCCGACGTAAACTCACTCTATCGACGTTAACCCACCCTTTTGACGTAAACCCACTCTTTCGAAGTTAACCCACTCTATCGACGTTAACCCACCCTTTCGACGTAAACTCACTCTATCGACGTTAACCCACTCTTTCGACGTTAACCCACTCTTTCGTCGTCAACCCACCCTTTCGACATTAATCCACTCTTTCGACGTTAACCCACTCTTTCGATGTTAACCCACTCTTTCGACGAAAACTCACTCTATCGAATAGAATACTGATATGGACCAGTGATGGATACATACATCTGAATAATCGTTTAAACATCGTTCTGAAGTCAGTAAACTGTTACATCATGCCACAAAAACTAAATCAGCTGAGCTGGTTGTAATTAAACACACAGACCTTTTCATTTTCCAAGAAATGCTTTAATTTGGCACTACGAGAACAGCCTGGTATTGGCCACGTTGCCAACGCCGCCATCATGGAATCCTGTACCATCTCCCAAACAAGACAGACCTGAGTCGGGCCTCGGGCTTATGAAAAGGTCATGAAATTCATTTCCAACAAATATGAGGTCCAACAAAAAACCCGAGGAGCATTTACTGAAATACTTGCAGTTGACGCATGTGCATTCCTGGCTGAAGTGTATGTACCATCATTCTGTTGCCCCTGGGGTAACGTGCAGCTATCTAGTGCAAATGCAGCCACATTCTTCTTCAACCCCATGGTGCCATATTAGTGGTTCCATCGAAATTTCGGAAAGACAATTACCGATTTCTGCGGGTAACTCAGTTTGAACCATTACGGGGGGAAATTCCAATTACACGTCAACCTAAGTGCGCAATTGGAATGTCGGTTAACAGGCAGGATGAGCAAATGTAGTTTTAGGCCGCAGTGAGAGATAAGCCAGCTTTATCACGGAAGTCTAGAACTGGGACCAATCAAAGCCGTGTTGACATTACGCGCAATGGTCGAGACTCTCCATTTGCACATCGTGACCACGCAATCCACCGGTTCTAACGGTAACAACAGGTTAAGGTGAGGTGAGGTGAAATGGGGTTTAACGTCGCGTCCAGAATTATTGCGACGTGCATGTACATGTGTGTGTTTGTGTGGCTGCTTGTACTAGTCCGGACTGATGCCGATTTATAGTGCTAGCTCACTGAGATACCATGCCGCAGTTTAACATGAAAACCCCACTGAGACACAGTATACTGACTCCGAGCCGACCAGTCCTTATTGCCGAGCGCCAGACAGGGTAACAACTATTGGTTAACGTCTTTTCGCATGACGCGGCAGGGGATCGAATCCCGGACCTTCTGCTCTCCGGGCGGACGCTCTACCGCTAGACCACGGAGGCGGTCCATTAGTTTAATGAAACAGTAGGAGGTGATGTAATTGGTTTGAACAAAGGGACAAAACCCTTCCATATCAAATAGAAATCTCTGCATAAAGCACAGTCGATTGTACGATTCCGACGATATCATAAGCAGGTGTTTATGAATCTCTATCAAATAGTAATGGTACCAGGTGTTCGCGAAATGATGAGCGTATCCTGAACCACCGGTGGAACCGTCACAAACACATACAAAGGCAAGTCAATTGTTTAGCTGAAAAAACACGTCGAAATATGGAATTGCACCTGAGTGCATTTTTGTCACTGACGCGTCAAATTTGGAAATGATCCCCAAATGTTTACCATAAAACCTTTTGAAAGCTTTACTGAGGCCTTGAAACGGATGAGAATGTCAGACGTTCCAGGGACACATGCTATAAGAACAGCCCAAGGTCAAACTAACTGACTACAGATCACCTTAATCTCATTTTGATATTTGATTTTCAGTTATCAATGTGCCCTTAGAAGTTTTGATTTAACAGTTCAGTATGCAAATATATAATTGATATTTACATTCCAAGAATGCTTTAGAAAGACATTTCTTTGTGGATTCATCAACATCCAAGTGAAGAGTGAAGTCAGGCGAAATGGGATCGTACGTCGTGTTCAATGTCGTTAGTTCACTCATAGAGCCACGTTTGTTTGTTGTTTAACGCCGCACTCAACAATATTCCAGCTATATGACGGCGGTCTGTAAATAATGAAGTGACTGACATCATGAGCATCGATCCACGCAATTGGGATATGATGACATGCATCAACCAAGTCAGCGAGCCTGACCACCCGATCCCGTTAGTCGCCTCTTACAAGCACAGCCGCCTCTTACGGCAAAGTCGTGTGTGTGCGCGCGCGCGTGCGTGCGTGCGTGCGTGTGTGTGTGTGTTACCATAGCGGGTAAACATGAATACCCAACTCAGACACAAAATATACTGACTGGGAGCTTACTAGTCCTTGTTTTATCCCCTTAATGCCAAGTGCCAAACAAGGAAATAACAAGTACAATCCTTCAACGTCTTTTGGTATGACGAACCTGGGATCTAACCACCGACCTTCTTCTCTCCGGACAGACGCCCGATCCACTAGACCAAGGGGGCCATCTCGAAGTGAGGGGCTTGTTGCCGTTTTTAACAGTGTGCCCCGCTATACCACGGCATGGTAACTTAATGTGAGAAGAACGATCATTGCGAAACTTGAGTGGTGGTTTGTTAATATTACATGTTAACGTTACATATTATATTAGTGGGACTAGAACGACAAATATTTCAGTTTAACCACTGCAACACGTGCATCCTTGCTCTAAATGAAGCCACGTGAATAGTGCTATTTTTGTCGTCAGCTAAGAATTTTTTGGGGATGTTCTCCCGTTAACACATCCTCAATAATTGGCAAAAAATAAAGCTTAAGATTTGCTTTTACTCGGGGTTGTAGGTAGTATGATGTGATTCTTACGCACTTCGTTTGAGTGTTACCATAGTGTTTGCACGTGCATAGAATTTGTTTGATTACCCCGTTGCTCGTTCTATGAACTTAGATATCCCGTTATTCATTTCTTATACACACTTAAGTAGATCTTACCTAGTGAGCATGATTTACACGCCTCTTAATGCCGTTGATTTGCGCGTTGAGTCGGCGCTTTACCCAGCACGTGCTAAATGCCTGGCCCGCGCAGCTCGTGCGAGGCATGTTTTCTCGCTTGCGTGTTTTACTTGACTATCTACCAACCGAGCCCAGTGGTTAGAATTCCATGTGAAGATGTGACCGCTGTTTTACCTCCTACCTATTTAACCCCCGCAATCTTTTCACGATAGCTTTAAAATGCATACACTTGTTTCTTTGAGAGCTCTAACAGTTGTTAAATCTGTCCTGCGTTTCTCTGTTGTGCTGGAGAAACACACTTCAACATACTTAGCGCTGGAAAGTGCACGGCGCCAAAGGTTTTGCCAGTAAGTAATTCTATGACACGTGTTCGAGGGGATTTTCGCGCAATCTTAAACATTCTTGAAATAACTTGTGTGTCAAAAAGGTTTTGTTTAGAAGCAGTGATGGAATGTCTTTAACAAGTTCGACTGTTTATGCATGGGAGCTGGCGTATTCCACAATACTTAGCATTCTGCCTTTTTCACATACCTGTTAACACTTAAAGTGCGAATGCTCAGCTAAGCATGCTAAACAACGCGCGCAACACATTCTGATGGTGTAGAAATATTGTTATACCCATAAATAAAAGTTAACAAAATAAATCAATTAGGTAAGAAGGAAAGGTGGAATAAAAAGTATATTAAGTAAAATATATATCACGGGACGTTTTAAATATGAATAAGAATAGAAATGGATTAAACGAACGAACAATTAAATAAATAAAATTATAAACAAACAGACCATGTGTATTAAAAGTACATACACAATGAATCTACACATTGCAATCTAATATGAAATATATTATTTGAAGGCGAATATCAGTTCATCTTAAGTCTGATCTCACAAATACTCGATACAAGCTATTGTCATTGTATTTGTCTTTCTACCCGGGTTCGATTCTCGACATGGGTACAATGTGTGAAGCCCATTTTCTGGTGTCACCCGCCGTGCTATTGCTGTAATATTGCTAAAAGCGGCGCAAAACAATACTTACTCACTTTGTCTTTGTGTGTTAACGCCCCACTCAGCAATATTCCAGCTATATGACGGCGGTCTGTAAATAATCGAGTCTGGACCAGACAATCCAGTGACTGAGTATCGATCCAACTGGGATACGAATACGTGCATCAACCAAGTCAGCGAGCCTGACCACCCGATCCTGTTCGTCGCCTCTTACGACAAGCACAGTCGCCTTTTACGATTCTATCTATTGAACAAAGGCGTGGTTGGTCTTTGATGTTGTTAGGCGGACAGCCGGGGGGGACAAGCTGACCGGCGCTTGACCGTCTACAAGACAAGTGGCAGAGCGTGCCCAGGGGTGATATCGGCTCCTCGGACCCTCGTCCACAAGTACTGACCACTTGAGAATCAGTTCGACTTGGCATTTGAGACACCATGTAAAGATAACGAGAAGTCGGGGGATCGGTGCATATGTACTTGCACCTCATTATAAACACAGCATTAGAATACTTGTAGGCGACTTAAAATGTCGTACGTGGAATAGTACTGGGGCGGATCCAGGATTTAAAAAAAAAGAGTTCACTTGGGGGTTAGGGAGGCGTCGAAGAATTCATCCCCAAAATCACAAACATGATATGCGAACCATTATTAACTTTACTTTAAGAAACAAATGAACATGTTACCGTGGTAGGTAACATTTATTATTTTATTTTTGCATTAACGAGGTGTGTGTGGCCAATCCAAAAACTGCAGACACGTGAAGATCCGGGGTAGAATAGGTCTTCAGCAACCCATTCTTGCCGTACAAGGTGACTATGCTTGTCGTAAAAGACGACTAACGGGATCGGGTGGTCAGGCTCGCTGACTTGGTTGATGCATGTCATCGATTCCAATTGCGTGGATCGATGCTCATAATATTAATCACTGGATTGTCTGGTCCAGACTCGATTATTTACAGACCGACGTCATATAGCTGGTATATTGCAACAAACAACAAACCAACCAACCATAACCGCATCCCACCTCTGCATCCTCCACTGTAGTGTGCTCCTGTATAGAACTTTAGTTTGAACTTTGACCCGTGAAGATCCGGAGTAGAATAGGTCTTCAGCAACCCATGCTTGCCCTAAAAGGCGACTAACGGGATCGGATGGTCAGGCTCGCTGACTTGGTTGATGCATGTCATGGTACATGTATACCATTTGCGTTGATCGATGCTCATGATGTCAATCACTGGATTGTCTGGTCCAGACTTCATTATTTACAGACCGTCGTCATATAGCTGGAATATTTTTGAGTGCGGCGTTAAACAACAAACAAACGGCTTGAAACTTAACTAAATATAAGCCAGTTGAAGAATACGGTTAACGATCCGCAATATGTTAAAATACTATAAGCAGTTATTCGGTGCTCACTCTATTGACCGCCAGTTTAACGTCGAATTACCCGCGCGCATTTGCCGTAAGAATAAATACGTTAAACACCAATGCATTCTTTCCTACATATATATATGTATGTTTATGTGTGCGTGCGTGCGTGTGCGCGTCATTACAAAAACAAACACATCACATTCAACAATGCAAAATGATTTGTATATTATTGCGTCAAATATGATCACTGAATTACCAAAACCTGTTCAATGCCTTGCCGCCCGATTTCGTACCGAACAGGTCCCTCAAATGAGCTCGAGACACGTGCAGCACGTGCTATAAAGAATGGCATGGGCTATTCCAAGTGTAAACAAACACCTTGCTCCTCTCTCAACCAGACAATTAGACTGATAGAGGTTCCACACCGCTAAGGGATACCTTTTGTTCTTCAACTTGTTTCGCTTTAGAACTCCAACGCGATAGGTTCACCACAGAGGACATTTCCCCTGCCTTTGATGTGGGCCGTTTTGTCATTTCATCATAGTCACTTTAAAGAAAAAGTATAAAGAAATTATCCCCAACAGGGACTCTCACCTGTGTGTTTGTGTTGAATACGTCTTTCACAGTATAGGTGGAAAGCCATGCTATCTCTTTGTATATATAACAAGTTGAACCGAGTGCTTTGGGGTCACAATAAAGTTTGTCAAAACACGTAAACGACTGCTGAACTGTAGGCATTGGTTTCATCTTGTCCTGAGCCGGCAAGTTTTATGATATAAATGAGTGCATTCGTGGTTCCCGTATTGACGCTCTATGAAAAATGTTGAATATAAAAATAGATATACTGAAACGTTCAACCTTACACGTTTAAGACAACAGTGGGCTAGTGCAAATCTAGCTTTAATTGGAAGTGTTCGACTTGCTTCGCACTATACTCGGCCATCAACGATGAACCTGTCGAGATTCCTGCTCAAGTGAAAAAAACGTTTTATCGTTTTATTTGAGAAAACGTTTGATAACTAGTTAGCCCGAAGAGCAATTTACAAAGAAAACATTACTTAGCGTTCGTCAAATAGCACCTTCTGCGAGCTATTGGTACAGACGTTTGCATAGCGCGAGGGCCTACTAAATGCCACTTGTTAGTACAGCTCCTGTGGTTGATAATCAAAGCGAGGAAGAAGTGATATGGTAGTCCACGTGTACAGCAGGTCCATAAACACAAGGAGAAAAAAAGGGTTCGTTATAATATGATGCAATGTGTTGTGTTATGTTATAGTTCCCGAGTAGTGCCATGTTGGCCAAAGAATGCACACCCACAAGGAGACGATGACCCCCAAGCGTGGAAGTGCTGTATATGGGCTCGTGCGTGACGGTGCTGCGCGTGAACCGATGTACCCGGCCAATGTACCGTTACGCCCTCTATGGTCAATATGATGAATTTATTTAAAAGTATAAATACTGTTTTATTAAAGAAACTTTCTAGATGTTGCTGTCAAATAATCAATATGTTTAAGTGATGTGTAACAAGTCGCCGTATACCTGTGCATTGTGTATTGATCTCTGAGCCCTATGTCACTATGATGCTATGTAATCTTGAGTGTGTGAAGTTTTGTTCAGTCACACTGCACCATCTCGTAGTTAGCGCTGACCATTTATAGTGGGGCTTTTGTCACTTTGGCCGCTCTTGGTCACTTTGGTCCTTCTCGGGAATTGTGTAAATAAAATCGACAAGACGCTTACCTAGTTAAATAGAAATCTCTGCAAAAACAAGAGTCGATTGTGCGATTCCGACTATATCACGAGCATGTGTTTATGAATTACTATCAAATAGTGATGATACCAGGTGATCGCGGCGGCACCCGTCACAAAGACAAACGATGCCATGCCGGTTAGGATTAATGATGCCATTGTCTGACATACTGATCAGGAATAGCGAGACAGTGTAAACCGTCCTTATCAAGAATAGTGGGGTTAGGTATAGTGGGATAGTACCAGACATACCCATCTGGAATGGTGGGATGGTATTCGTGAAGATCCGGGGTAGGATAGGTCTTCAGCAACCCATTCCTGCCGTATGAGGCGACTATGCTTGTCGTAAGAGGCGATCGGATGGTCAGGCTCGCTGACTTGGTTGATGCATGTCATCGTGTTCCAATTGCGTAGGTCGATGCTCATGATTTCAACCACTGGATTGTCTGGTCCAGACTCGATTATTTACAGACCGCCGACATACAGCTGGAATATGTCTGAGTGCACGAGTAAACAACAAACAAACAAACAAACAAATGGTGGGAGGGTGTCAGGAATAGTGGGATATCGCCCCTGGTATGCTAATCAAGCATATCGAGATTACTGTCACACTTCTCTTGTGTTGTAGGGGCGGTCGGGTAGCCTGGTGGTTAAAGCGTTCGATCGTCACGCCGAAGATCCGGGTTCGATTCCCGACATGGGTACAATGTGTGAAGCCCATTTCTGGTGTCCCCCGCCGTGATATTGCTGGAATATTGCTAAAAGCGGCGTAAAACCATACTCACTCACTCACTCTTGTGTTGTAGGCGTGCATTGCTGACACCTCTTAGCAGTAGGAAAATGGGAAGGAAGTCTTGCCAGTGTCACATGTTTATGTCCGATCAGGGAGATGTCACGTGACTAATTCAGCTGTCATATTATTTTCGTTACACATACTAACGTACAAAAGTGACCGTGCTTCATATAATTGGTTTGTTTGTTTGTTTGTTTAACGCCGCACTCAGCAATATTCCAGCTATATGACGGCGGTCTGTAAATAATCGAGTCTGGACCAGACAATCCAGTGATTGATATAATGAGCATCGATCTACGCAATTGGGATCGATGACATGCATCAACCAAATCAGCGAGCCTGACCACCCGTTAGTCGCCTCTTACGACAAGCATAGTCGCCTGCTTCCTATAAAGTTCAAGAAAAATAAATATATTCTGCAGTTACACAATGCATCTTTTAAAACATATTCACGAAGACATCTCCTTGACTTTTAGGCCGTGATTGACAGTTTGCACGTGCATGTTGATACATGGCGCCCAATTCGGATATGTTTGCGTGTTTGTTGGGAGCATGATACTCACACACGTGGAATTTACGAAAATGAACAAGACACACCGATTGTTCAGCTATCAGGTGCAAATAATAACACTTTTGTTTCACAGTAAAAAAAACGCTTAAGCAAAGCCACGACTTGCTGCAAAATCAATGAAACACACACAATACTTTCCCCCTAAAGACGTTATCTACGACAGGGCAACTCATGATTTGCCACGGACGGATCGTCCATGTGTGACGTCACATCAAGACAACCATATTCGGTTGGTGCATCTACCTAATCAAACTGCCACATTAATAGCTCCGGGATGGAGACCAGTGAGTGGCAGACAGGCGAAATACCCAGTTTTGCTTTCACGTCACCGCCAGGTACACCTAGCTTGGTATAGACAGCATCTGAGGCCCGGACGACAAGACGGGGACATTATACTGTTCCTTGATGAGTCCACGTTTCATCTGACCTCGTTTTAGCGACGCTTGAGTTTCCCAACGTTATCAGTTTGGCGTAGGAAGTGTGATGATATGGGATTGCATCACAACTCAGGGGAGAGCACAACTCATCCTAGTTAATGGCAGTTTGAATGACGTACGCAACCGGTACGACATCGTTCGAGTGCAAACTTTGTGAAAATGCAGGGACGTAACGTCACGTTGCAGCATGACAATGTCCGCCCACATTTTGAGCGTGTTGGAACAGGCTGTTTGAGTCAGCATAGCATTGCTGTACTGCCATGACCGGCTGTTTCTCCAACCCCTCCCCCATAGAACATGTCGGAACGACGTCTACGACAGAACCAGAACTAGCCGCTAATGCAAGCTCAACAACCCAAAGCCTGTTTTCAATTGCCTGCTGGCTTCAATGCACCGCCGCTACCTCGCCCGTATCAACGCAATTGGTAGTCACATCTGATATTGACATTGTTTATTGATTTGTTACACCGTCCCTATTTAAGGGCGTGTAGTGTGAATTTGTTATGATAGAACATTGATCAGACGAATGACCAAATATTGCTGTTATTTCCAATAACATAACATTTACAACACTTCGTAAGAACCACAGTTAATTTTTTCCCCCAATATACATCATCTGGATAAACATCGGGGGACTGCATGCTGCTCCCTTCATCCGACCAATCAGAGCGTCGCTTACCAGATCGGGAAAAGTGACAGTCGGGGTGTGTTTTCTTATTATGCAAGCTCAAAAAGGTGAACACGGGGTATTCCGAATGACAGTCACGGGCTGTACGTCTGCCTCTCGCTTCAATGCGATAAACATGCTGAAACGGAAGAGTCTTTCCATAGCCCGTGGGAAGTACTGCCATACAATATCGACCATCTATCAGACATTCCAGAATTTTCTTTTGTTTAGTTTTCAAAATTTAATATTTTTCAAAGCGAAGTCTGGAATGGAAGCCGCCAGCTTGAAACATGCACCGTAATGCCCGAGAAAGCTGCTTTCTGATTGGCTAATGCCGACTTCTTGTTAGTCATTTCATTGGTCGGTCAAAGGTCGCTGAAGGTCGTTCTAACGTGAACCCTAATGACCTCAGATCATTGGTTAGCGATGGTAAAAACTGATATCTTATTTTAATGAAATTTGTCACAGGATTAGAAAGGATATAAGAGATCTCCGTATCATTTCGGTTAGAAAACAGGTTTAGAGACGGACGTACCCTGCCGTCCATCCGTAGTATATAACGGGTGAAACTAACTAAATACAAGTTACATATATATGATTGAAACTGTACTTGTGTACGTGAATTACGTCTTGGAGCACAAATTGCCAAGGTCCATGTAAAACACCAACACATTAAAATCTACATGTCTACTTAGGTGGGATGCGTGTGAGGACAGATTGACAGTTTTCACCAAGCTAACGATTATGTTGAGGAGTGAGTGAGTGAGTATGGTTTTACGCCGCTTGTAGCAATATTCCAGCAATATCACGGCGGGGGACACCAGAAATGTGCTTCACACATTGTACCCATGTCGGGAATTGAACCCGGGTCTTCAGCGTGACGACGAACGCTTTAACCACCAGGCTATCCGACCGCCCCATTATGTTGTAGATACAGACAGACATACAGACTGAACCGTCCCTTAACTGCTAAAGTCCTTGGTAACTGGCGATCCCCGCCCGACCCCGGGTTGTAGGGAACGAAGTGTATCTCCTGCTGCTAATATTGTTGTTTCTACAAATTACTACATAATTATCATGTACAGTATACACAACTTGAGGGCAAATTCCACAGTACTTATCTAACCACAATATTGTTTTCAAGCATTACTCTCACCATGAACGTTTCATACCACAAAGTATTTTGGGAACGTTTTCATTGAAAGTGGTGCGTAGCTTTAGTGGGGATTATGATATTTACCAACGTTCTATCCGTAAGTGTGCGAAGGTAAGCTGTTCTTTGTAATCTGATAGGAGTGTTTTATAAATCAAGCAACGAAGGGTTTGCCCGGATAACCCCATCACATGACCACCGTAGCGCATCGTAATTCTATGAAGCTTGCACAAACCCAGTTCAGCAAAAGCTTCCTTGGTGCATCGGTATAGATTACGGAGATCCGTACTCCTGTCTGACTGCAGTAGGGAGCACGGGTGGGCCAGTTGTCTGAGGCGCCGCATTTCGCTGTGCAGAGTTGCGTCCCTTGGGCACGCCCAAAACCTACGGTTGTGGATTCGAATCCCGGTTTTGTTTGTTTCCCAATGCGATTTTAGTGTAGCGACGATCGTTGTCTCTGTTCATGGTGGGGGGTGGGGGGACGGGGGTGGGGGGTGGGGTGAAGACTGTTGTGGCGATGCTGTATGGCGTGGGGCACAGATGAAACATTGCTGGTGCGACGTTAGTTTTTAACTCAACCACTCTTGCACATAAGATGTCCTTGTAAATAACACACGTTGTCGGGTCAAGGAATAGTGGTTGAAACATGATTATTCTATCATGACAAGCGCCAACACCGAGTGCTTATTTTGCCCAAAGCAAACGTGAGACACTATTCTTAAAGTGCAATTTGATCTAAAACGGTCTCCAGTGATAAAGCGGTTGATACATGGAAGAAGAAATGTAACACATTCTGGCAAAACATATATAATTCGTGAAACTTATCTTTCCACACGAAAAGCTTTTACCTAAAAGATTACATAATTGCGCCGTTGGGTGAAGATGACGAAGATACACATGCTGATGCTGTGGATGAAGACGGAATCGTACAATGGACTTTCACTTCTAATTTTCGTAGTTATTGAAATGTCAGTCTGTCTTACAGACCCTGATACAAATAGATCAAATACAGCCCATGCAGGTCTATAATGTTTGGCAAGTCTAGATTACTGCAGAGAGTCTCTGGGATCCTTTGTATTAAGATAATTTTACAACTGTTTTTTTCTGTACGATATGTTCATTTCAGAGAAAAGATGTTAGTCTGTGGAAATGGTTTATCGCTGTTCTACATGTGATATAGTACTTGGGGTCTGTAGCCTATCTTATAAAAAACTGATTTTCTTATGTGTCCGAACAAGTCAAGCACGTATTCTCTGGCCACACAGAGGACATGCTTTTGACGCTCATACCAATTGGATACCAAGCGTATGAAATCTGCAATAACGTTTAAACAGCTCACCACCCAGACTCAAACACCTCCTAAAGAAGGGGCACGGATGGCCCAGTTGTCCAAGGCATCACAATTCTCATTAAAATCAGACTTTAGTTCTCGCTACCGCTAAACAAAGATCTTAAGACATCCCCTTAGGGGTCACGTCAGAACGATCGCCCATCCGACCAATCAGAGCGTCGCTTACAAGATCATGAAATAGGCAGTCGGAATGTGATTTCTAATCATGCAACCTCGAAAACTTTAACACGAGGTATTCCGAACGATAGTTACGGGTTTAGCGACTGAATCCATACAATCTAGACCATCTATAAGCCATTCCAGAATGTGCTTTTGTTCAGGTTTCAAATTTGTAATCGAGAATTTTGTCAAAATATGTTTCGAAGCGTAGTAGCCAATTTGAAATTAGTGCGGTTAAGCTCGAGAAAGCTGCCTTCTGATTGGTCATTCCATTGGTCGGTCAAAGTTCGCGCAAGGTCGGTCTGCCGTGACCCATAATGGGATGTCTTCAGATCTTTGTTTAGCGGTAGTGAGAACTAAGATCTGATTTTAATGAGATTGTTCCATTCCCATAGTCGCCTTGGTGATGTTTCCAGGTTAGAACGAGTGGACAACGTCTCAGACCTGCACCACTTCGGGCTTTCCTACTACGTCCATTTCCACCCAACTCACCCACTATACAGGGTTTGGTTCCGCAAAACGATCTCAGCACAACGGGTGTCCTTAACACAGTCATAATTTTCGGAGCGCTACTGTCTTCTGTCCGACGTCATTAATGTTTTGACTGCTGAAAATATAAAAGTAAAATAGCGGTGGATGTCGTATAGAAAGATGGCGTGAGTTCGCCTCGTGGACTGTCAGTCAGGTCATAAATAAAATATACTTGACAGGAAGGTTCTTATGGCAGGAGATAGAAGCACGTTAGCCTCAATGCTCTCCTAAACATCCCTCTACAGATGCATGCCATAACGGTAACGCTCTTGAGTCGCTGCAACTGGAGCATCGTCGGTGCCTCGCAGAGGACTATAAACGGACACTCCTATGGTGTCGTAACGGCATTCCTGATAACATTTATTTACCAATTGAAACAGTTTATTGCTGCATTTTTTATAACCCGGTATGTTAGAGTTGTTTTATAACTTCTCCGGCGATGCACCACTAACCCATATAAAGTTTACTGACCGCGTAATTTATACATACGTAGGAGCCATTTACAGGCAAATCTATCACCATGGTAACAAAAAACTACGACACGAAAGTATGCCCGGATTTTAAATGGTGTCCTCTTGAACTCGGAAGAGGTTACCCAACATCTCCCCACCAACAAGAACGTCTTTTTTTCTGTTCCACGCAGCCCTCCGTGGTTGTAATTTGTGTATCAGACGATTTGAAGAATACTCATAGAAAACATACTAAGTTCTCCACATGTTGGCCGAGCGATTATCAAAACATCAACTGAAAAACTTACTCCCCCTCACTTTGACCACTCGCATCATATTTCATCGATCTTCACCTTCACCCCCCCCCCACCCCCGTCCTCACTTTCACAACCCACCCCCTCCCTCGTTCTCACATTCACCCCCCCCCCCGTCCTCACTTTCACAACCCACCCCCTCCCTCGTCCTCACTTTCACCACCCACCCCCCATCGTTGTCATCACTTTCACCACCCACCCCCTTCCCCGTCCTCACTTTCACCACCACCCCCTCCCTGTCCTCACTTTCACCACCCACCCCTCCCTCGTCCTCGCTTTCACCACCCACCCCTCCCTCGTCCTCACTTTCACCACCACCCCCTCCCTGTCCTCACTTTCACCACCCCCCCCTCGTCCTCACTTTCACCACCCACCCCTCCCTCGTCCTCACTTTCACCACCCATTCCCTCCCTCGTCCTCACTTTCACCACCCACCCCCTCCCTCGTCCTCACTTTCACCACCCAACCCCTCCCTCGTCCTCACTTTCAACACCCACCCCCCTCCCTCGTCCTCACTTTCACCACCCACCCCCTCCCTCGTCCTCACTTTCACCCCCCACCCCCTCCCTCGTCCTCACTTTCACCACCCACCCCCTCCCTCGTCCTCACTTTCACCCCCCACCCCCTCCCTCGTCCTCACTTTCACCACCCACCCCCTCCCTCGTCCTCACTTTCACCCCCCACCCCCTCCCTCGTCCTCACTTTCACCACCCACCCCTCCCTCGTCCTCACTTTCACCACCCATTCCCTCCCTCGTCCTCACTTTCACCACCCACCCCTCCCTCGTCCTCACTTTCACCACCCACCCCCTCCCTCGTCCTCACTTTCACCCCCCAACCCCTCCCTCGTCCTCACTTTCACCACCCACCCCTCCCTCGTCCTCACTTTCACCACCCATTCCCTCCCTCGTCCTCACTTTCACAACCCACCCCTCCATCGTCCTCACTTTCACAACCCATTCCCTCCCTCGTCCTCACTTTCACAACCCACCCCTCCCTCGTCCTCACTTTCACAACCCACCCCTCCCCCGTCCTCACTTTCAACACCAACCCTTTCACTCGACCTTACTTTCATCACCCTAAATTGATTTCCCCCCTCCCCTCATTTCACTCCAACACTAAATTAAGCCACTTCGTCCCCGCCCCTAGCTCCCACGTGAACACCGAATACTTATCAAAACATGGTTTATTATGTAAAAGTTGTTGTGGAGAAGGCGAGTCTCTCGGACACAAGCTATGAAGCGGTCCTGTCTGTTTACTTGTCCCCATCTGTTACATATTTACATGTAGCACGTGCAACGCTGCCTCCCACGCCAGGCCAACACAACACGGCGTCAATCCCTTCACAAACCCACCGACTATCTGTTGCAGTTGTCCTATTCCTTACATGCAACGGAGAGAAACAGTCTACATCCAGTCCTCTCTTCTTCACTCGGTTACCCGAGACCTGCATCACACTTCCCAACATCAACCTGAAACGCCGAGCCGTAGCTGAAATACTCTGCAAAACGGCGTTAAACCTCACTCACTCACTCACTCAACCCTTCACGATTCAGCAGGTATAACTTTTCAAAATAATCGCAAGTCTCCGGTTGTGGGCGCTTCTGTGGTGGCGACAGTACAACCCCCGTCGCTCGTCCCTTCCCTGTTGGTGAGGCACGTGGTGAGTTTGGTGAGTCACGTGATGAGTTCGGGGATCACTGATTGAGGTCACGTGATCCCCGCAGCATATGCTGCTGTCTATTTCGTTGTATTTTTTTTGTCCCCTCAGCTAATTGCAGATATATAATTGCTTATTTTATGTTAAAGAATTTTTGGTGGCATTTCAAACTGATGGATGCTCTGTTCAATATTTCAGTTTGTTTTTAATGATCATGTTTAGGTAATATGATGCGCGAGCTAATTAGTGAGAAGGATTCCAGGTTCAAGAGTTTAATGAAACATACACAAGAACTCGACGCTGGAATCAGAAGTTGTTGGTTGGTTTGTTGTTTAACGCCGCACTCAGCAATATTCCAGCTATATATGACGTCGGTCTGTAAATATTCGGGTCTGGACCAGACAATCCAGTGATTGATACCACGAGCATCGATCCACATCATCGGAGTCAGAGGTAAATTTGCTCCGTTAATGTACTTGTTCAAACAGTTTAATGACCGTTTCGTAAATAATTCGACCACTCTTAAAAAAACATATGCTTAGGTTCGAATATTCTCCAAATCAGTAATATATCAATAATATTAAAGATTGATTCTGATATAACAATATTATACATATAGTTGTGAAAAAACAGTTTACATGAATATAAATCTTTAAAAAACTAACTCTTGGTGTAAAGTGTGTACATGCTCCGAAACACATAACATTGCCAGGAAGTGATTTCATTTGAAAGCCAAACACATTATTTTCGTTACCAACATTAATCATTTGCTTGAAATAACCCAGCATCGCGCACAACATTCCCACAAACACCATCTTCACTCGACACCTGTTGAATAAGGCTGCGCCCGTCTTATCTGCGCCCCACAGAGAGAAGCGTATGTTTAGATTCATTGCATTTTTTCCTGGTTGCGCCCACACAATTTATAGATTTCTGTTCCTGATTTAATTTAAACCTCTGTCATGTTAAAACCACCTGTATAAAGTAAGCGTCGGCGATATCCTTGGAAAAAGCGCGTGCTTCATGCGAGAAATCACTCCGCAGGCCAGTATGGATCTATTTGCACTCGGCGGATGGGGTTAGGTTAAGCGGTGCAGATACAGAATGCCATGTTGGAAGAATTCGATCACTTCAGACGCAGTGGCCTGTCTACAGCGCAACCAACTTAGGAGAAGCCTGAAATGCGAGAACTATATCGCAGACGGCGGAGATGTACTCCGACCGCAAAGTCGTAATCAGGTTTCGTAATTAAAAGAAAAGAACACGATGGCGGAGTCCGTTGCTTGGGGGTTTGTTTACGAAAACTCGCGTCTTTAAGGTTTTTTTCTTCACCACACTGAGGCCGACATGAAAAGATGGGCACACAATGATACCACAAGACTGTATTAATACGAACTTTGGGCGGAGGTTGGGCGAACCCAAGATTGATTGTGGTTTGGAGACAGAAACTGTATAAATAGAGATTGGCTTTCAGATAAAACGGTTGTGGGAAACCTTTGAGGTATTTCTTTACTTAGAGCGATGAGAGGGATATACACCATGGTCGACTTGGCGAATTACCTTCAACAAGTCCCTAAGTGTTCAGCCTGTGGTTTCTCGGGGCATTCTAGGCTGCAGATATGCTGGGTTGTTTTACCGAAGTTATTCAGGGGGCACAACGTGACGAGGACTGGGTTTTTTATGTTTACTGCTAAAATTTGAGATTTTGTACTTTTCGACATTTATCGCCTGTTGAGTATTCTTCTCATAATCTACACTATGTACAGAGCTTAAATCATTTCTGAATAATTCCACGTCATTATATTTTTAGAGAGCAAATGTTTAACAGTCTTTGAAATAAACATATGAAAATCGTTTAATGTTTGTATCATAATTTGACATTAAAATATAGTGAAACATTATTTTTGATCTTGATTAGAGTATTGGTTTTAAATGATACTAACGATGAAAAGAACTGATCGGGACACTCGGAAAATTACAACATTATAATATCAACAGCTATATCGTTAAATAAGGAGTCTTATGCTATACTTTGTTAACTGGCAGTAATACACCAATACAGATAGCACAATGATAGGAATATGTTGTAGCCTTTGTAGTCTCATGGTTTGTTAGGATAGAATTTTAAAGTATGATACTGTTAAAACTTGTGCATAAAACTATCTTGTACTGAACTGCTTGACACCATTTACCCTAAGCCCCACCACGCGGCAATGTACTGTAATTCTAACTGTAAAATCGTGTCTTTTTTATTTTAAAAAAAAAGTGAGGAAGGAAAACTAGCTTTAATGTTGACCAAGACAAGTGAATTGGATTTCACAATCTATACTCTTTCATTGTGAGGCTTCGGCAGAGATGTGTGTACGATAAACAAGTGTACTTGATAAAGGTTCTATCATATACAGAATCATCGTATCCAAAGAAGAAAGAAGTTGAAACTGTCTTCACTGAAACTGTGGGGCGGTCGGGTAGCCTAGTGGTTAAAGCGTTCGCTCGTCACGCCGAAGACCCAGGTTCGTTTCCCGACATGGGTACAATGTTTGAAGCCCATATCTGGTGTCCCCCGCCGTGATATTGCTGGAATATTGCTAAAAGCGGCGTAAAATCAAACTCACGCACTCACTGAAACTGCAGTTTCTGAAAATGCCGAATAAGGATAAGATATAACGTTACGTTTCAGTAAGTAAACTCAACATGTCTTTATGATTGCGTCATCAGACAGTGATTCGGTGATCTTACAATATCACACAGATTTGTGTTGACACATTCTACAAGTCCACAACATTTTAAAAATATCAATAAAGGATGTAAAAATGTATTCATGTTGTCAACCAACACTCAAAGCAGTAATTTCATTTGTAAGCCAAATACATAACATTCTTTACCAACGTTAATTATATCTCTGAAATACCCCGAGCACTCTACACCGCACTGCCCCCAACACCATCTTCAAGCCCCCCGCCCCCCACACACCACACACCACACACACGCACCCCCGCGCCAGTAAGCCATGTGTTATTAAAGGCCTCGATGCCCAAACAGGTATCCGCCTACCTTTTACGTTTGACACAGAATGTTGATTGGTATATACGTGTAGATGGATCATTGTCTAAGGGTTACCCCTCACGCTCCTGCATTCCATCTTCAGCTCACCCCCTCCTACGCCCCCACCACCCTGCTACCCCCATCACCCTAAACCCCACCACCCTACACCCCCACCCCCACCCCCTACACCCCCACCCCCTACACCCCCACCACCCTACACCCCCACCCCCACCCCCTACACCCCGAACAACCCTACACCCCACCACCCTACACCCCCATCCCCCTACACCCCCACCACCCTACACCCCCACCATCCTACACCCCACCACCCTACACCACACCACCCAACATCCCCATCCCCCTACACCCCACCACCCTACACCCCACCACCCTACACCCCCACCCCCTACACCCCCATCCCCCTACACCCCACCACCCTACACCCCACCACCCTACACCCCCACCACACTACACCCCCACCACCCTGCACCCCGCCTCATCCCCATCTTAAACACTACCGTTATCCACCTACCCGGATTGCCCTACCTTTCTTTCGCTGTGAAAGTCTGGAAAAATGGCATCTCGAAATCCCTTTAATTGTCCGTAATATCCCCTCTCCATAATCTATAAGCCGTTCCCTTTAAACTAACACTGGTCATTGTGTTGGTCGGGACAGAGACAAAGGTCATTCGACCACCCACTTTGTCTAACCGAACCGACTTCATTTTTATTACAACAATAAAACGCATCTCTAAAATGTTTGGCCTTGTTAACATGCGATTTCGTCGTGGAGGTATGCGCTAACGGCGGGAGGGTTTAGAGGGTTTATCCACGCAAAGCTCCTCGCCAAGGATCGTTGGACAATGGATGTGCGCAGTGCAATTCCATGGGTGCTATCTATCCCTTGTTATGACACTAGCAGCGTTGAAGTTGTTTGTTGTTTCCAACTGTGATGGTATTGTGTTAACTGCGGCCTCTGTTCATTACAAAACACATCCCAGTGTGGCATCTCACTCTGAGGTTGTCGATAGACTTGCGGTACACCTGCTTAATGTAAACCAGGCCTACACCAGAGACACACGAGGTCGATGTTGCACGCGTTCAACGCTCTCTAGTTGAGTGAGTGAGTGAGTGAGTGAGTGCGGTTTTCTCCCCAATACTACTGCGAGGACCAGCATGGATGACAAAACTCAGTTGACGAGAAGGAATAGACAGGAGGGTCAGTTTGGTAATGTTTAAGCGGTGAACTTGAAATTATTCCAGTCAAAATTATGTCGGCTGTAGTTAATCGAATCTGGAGCGGACGGACCTGTGATTGATATTATGAGCAGCGACCCAAGTCGTCGGGGTAGACACATCTAAACAAATACTGTAATACATGGAGAAAATACACAGGGGAGGTATTGAAATCAGTGAAAGTTTGTTTGTTTGTTGTTTAACTCCTCACCCAGCAGTATTCCAGCTATATGACGGCGGACTGCAACTAATCGAGTCTGATCAGACAATTGAGTGATTCAAAGTATCCAAGGGAGATAACTTGGGTAAGCCCTCAGTTCACTACATTAACGTACCCGTACCATAAGCATCAATCCACGAAATTGGGATACGATGACATGCATCAACCAAGTCAGCGAGCCTGACCACCTAATCCCGATAGTCGCCTCTTACGACAAGCATAGTCGCCTTTTACGGCAAGTATGGGTTGCTGAAGACCTATTCTACCCCGGATCTTCACGAGTGAGGGAAACACATGAATCGAGAGAAACACACGAATCGAGGGAAATACATCTATGGATATACATAGATATGGATATACATGAACGGGAGAAGAACACATGAACTGGAGAAGAACACATGAACGAGGGAAGAACACATGAACTGGAGAAGAACACGTGAACGGGAGAAGAACACATGAACTGGAGAAGAACACGTGAACGAGGGAAGAACACGTGAACGAGGGAAGAACACATAACGAGGGAAGAACACATAACGAGGGAAGAACACATAACGGGGGAAGAACACATAACGGGGGAAGAACATATTACGAGGGAAGAACACATAACGGGGGAAGAACATATTACGAGGGAAGAACACACGAACGAGAGAAGAACACATAACGAGGGAAGAACATATTACGAGAGAAGAACACATAACGAGGGAAGAACACATAACGAGGGAAGAACATATTACGAGGGAAGAACACATAACGAGGGAAGAACATATTACGAGGGAAGAACACATAACGAGGGAAGAACATATTATGAGGGAAGAACACATAACGAGGGAAGAACACATAACGAGGGAAGAACACATAACGAGGGAAGAACATATTACGAGGGAAGAACACACAACGAGGGAAGAACACAACGAGGGAAGAACACATTACGAGGGAAGAACATATTACGAGAGAAGAACACATAACGAGGGAAGAACACATAACGAGGGAAGAACACATGAACGAGGGAAGAACACATTACGAGGGAAGAACATATTACGAGGGAAGAACACAACGAGGGAAGAACACATAACGAGGGAAGAACACATAACGAGGGAAGAACACATTACGAGGGAAGAACACATAACGAGGGAAGAACACAACGAGGGAAGAACACATGAACGAGAGAAGAACACAACGAGGGAAGAACACATAACGAGGGAAGAACACATAACGAGGGAAGAACACATTACGAGGGAAGAACACATAACGAGGGAAGAACACAACGAGGGAAGAACACATGAACGAGAGAAGAACACAACGAGGGAAGAACACATAACGAGGGAAGAACACACAACGAGGGAAGAACACACAACGAGGGAAGAACACAACGAGGGAAGAACACATTACGAGGGAAGAACACATAACGAGGGAAGAACACATAACGAGGGAAGAACACATTACGAGGGAAGAACACATAACGAGGGAAGAACACAACGAGGGAAGAACACATGAACGAGAGAAGAACACAACGAGGGAAGAACACATTACGAGGGAAGAACACATAACGAGGGAAGAACACACAACGAGGGAAGAACACATAACGAGGGAAGAACACATAACGAGGGAAATCACAAACAGACAAAAGAATCAACTGCAACAATATACCTATCGGATATATTTCACCGTTATTCTGTATACTAAACAGCTGATCATGAAATGACGGAGACCCGTGATGGAAAACATATTAGAATATATACCCAGCCAACTGTCCTTGTCGTTAACAGGCGAAGGAATGGATCGAGTGGTGCCTTGATTAATAGCGCGTCACCTAAACCCAACGGTGTGGGAAGTTGCTTATAATACCAATCACTGGTTGGACTGATCAAGACTCGATAATCTACATGGCGCCGTGATGTGGCCGGACTGTGGTTGACATTGGTGTAAAACAACAAACAAACAAAACACATACACGATAAGATGTATAACCACCATCACGTACGCACTAACACGAACCACAATGGCGAGGTGTCACCATCACTCTGTCCGCTGAACTGATAACAAGACAAACTCCGTGGTCTAGTGGTAGAGCGTCCGCCCGGAGAGCGGAAGCTCCGGGGTTCGATCACCGGTCGCGTCATACCAAAAGACGTTAAAAGATGGTACTTGTTGTTACCCTCTCTGGCGATCGACATTAAGGGGCTAAAACAAGGACTGGTCGGCTCGGAGTCAGTATACTGTGTCTGAGTGGGTTATTCATGTTAAACTGCGGCATGGTATCTCTGGGCTAGCACTATAAAATCGGAATTACTCCGGACTAGCACACACACACACACACACACACACACAAACACACACACACACACACAGTGACACACCTCTGATAACAGATCACCTAGAGAAGTTCACACTCATGTACGTATTGATAAAGTTTAAGCAGGTTTTACAATCAACATATATTTCCTCATTTAAACTTTGTAACCATTACTCGCGCTACCTAACTAAAACCCTACACGCTTTATCGTATCGATACGCTTTATTTCAAGATCTATAAATAAATCTAACCACTACCTGTTTAAACATGGTTTTCTCCGTAACCTATTTCAGAGCTCCAGTTATCGACTTGACTCTATTTCATCACTTTCGTTTCTAACCAAAACTATCAGCCGATTGATTCAATACTTCATACGACAACATAAGGTCGAAGCTTAATAGATCAACACCATTGTATTTCTTCACCTACACAACACTATTTTCCAGAGAGTGATTTTATTCATAGCCCTGTTCAATTAAACGACATACACGTCAGCCCTCTGAGTGTGCGGATGCTAAACCACACTTCAACATCCAACAACTGTGACACGACGGCCTATTGTCCGATACATGGTCACTGGCTTTGACCAGCGCAGGTGAAACGCGCCAGGAATGTCCTCCGCAACATCTGCGATACGTGCGTCAATAGCGCTATCAGTCAAACAGCTGTACACCTTATACCACGCATGTCAATAGCGTTGTGTCAACAAACCTATTCTAAATAATGTCAGTTTTTTCTATTGATGGCGGTAAATAGCTTCAAATTATTTCAATCGCATTTGGTTCAATATTTGTTCTGTCAAGTCCCACACATAACCGATGGATTTTGTCTATTTGAACAGATCACTGCACCGTTTGACTGGATATATACATACACGGACACTTGTACATTTCAAAAGATGTCAGTTTCACGTGTGCTACTGATTCCGGGTCCATGAATACATGTCATGTACATGTCAATGATGAAACATTAAACTACTGTTCTTGTCTGTACGGTAGAAACACGAACACAGCAGGTATTTGGACTTGCCTCTGTCTTGCAAATTCCTGAGCGAGCCTGTATACGTTCTGAATAGACAAAGGTTCGCTGAAATATATAACCTTTCTTAACATGCGTTTAACATAAGGAACACTTGGCTAAACAAGTGAGACCTTAATACTCGATTTGGTTTCACAGATACTGCTGACACCGACTAAGTGTCATTAAACTTGATGTTGTGGTAAATATTCAAACCGAGACGAGGGATCAATTGGCAGCCCCAGCAAGTTTGATTCACGACTTGCTAGTTTACTCGTATTCTATGCTGGAATCAATTCGGTGGTTGATGAATGCCCTAATTGCATACAGACAGCGTCTCAGGTGGACATAAGTCACTAATTACACACACACACAGACACACACAGACACATACACAGACACACACACACAGACACACACACACACAGTGTCTCAGGTGTACACAAGTCACTAATTACAGACAGACAGTGTCTCAGGTAGACACAAGTCACAAATTTACACACAGACAGTGTCTCAGGTGTACACAAGTCACTAATTACAGACAGACAGTGTCTCAGGTGGACACAAATCACCAATTACAGACAGACAGTGTCTCAGGTGGACACAAGTCACAAATGTACACACAGACAGTGTCTCAGGTGGACATGTCACTAATTACACACAGACAGTGTCTCAGGTGGACACAAGTCACTAATTACAGACAGATAGTGCCTCAGGTAGACATAAGTCACTAATTACAGGCAGACAGTGTCTCAGGTGTACACAAGTCACTAATCACAGACAGACAGTGTCTCAGGTGGACACAAGTTGCTAATTACACACAGACAGTGTCTCAGGTGGACATGTCACTAATTACACACAGACAGTGTCTCAGGTGGACATGTCACTAATTACAGACAGACAGTGTCTAAGGTAGACATAAGTCACTAATTACAGGCAGACAGTGTCTCAGGTGGACACAAGTCAATAATTACAGACAGACAGTGTCTCAGGTGTACACAAGTCACTGATTACAGACAGACAGTGTCTAAAGTGTACACAAGTCACTAATTACACACAGACAGTGTCTCAGGTGGACATAAGGCACTAATTACACACAGACAGTGTCTCAGGTGGACACAAGTCACTAATTACACACAGACAGTGTCTCAAGTGTACACAGGCCACTAATTACACACAGACAGTGTCTCAGGTGGACACAAGTCACTAATTACAGACAGACAGTGTCTGAAGTGTACACAAGTCACTAATTACACACATACAGTGTCTCAGGTGGACACAAGTCACTAATTACAAACAGACAGTGTCTCAGGTGGACAAGTCACTAATTACCAACAGACAGTGTCTCAGGTGGACACAAGTCACTAATTACACACAGACAGTGTCTCAGGTGTACACAAGTCACTAATCACAGACAGACAGTGTCTCAGGTGGACACAAGTTGCTAATTACACACATACAGTGTCTCAGGTGGACACAATTCACTAATTACAAACAGACAGTGTCTCAGGTGGACATGTCACTAATTACAGACAGACAGTGTCTCAGGTGGACATGTCACTAATTACAGACAGACAGTGTCTAAGGTAGACATAAGTCACTTATTACAGGCAGACAGTGTCTCAGGTGGACAAGTCACTAAATACACACAGACAGTGTCTCAGGTTGACACAAGTCACTAATTACAGGCAGACAGTGTCTCAGGTGGACACAAGTCAATAATTACAGACAGACAGTGTCTCAGGTGTACACAAGTCACTGATTACAGACAGACAGTGTCTAAAGTGTACACAAGTCACTAATTACACACAGACAGTGTCTCAGGTGGACATAAGGCACTAATTACACACAGACAGTGTCTCAGGTGGACACAAGTCACTAATTACACACAGACAGTGTCTCAAGTGTACACAGGCCACTAATTACACACAGACAGTGTCTCAGGTGGACACAAGTCACTAATTACAGACAGACAGTGTCTGAAGTGTACACAAGTCACTAATTACACACATACAGTGTCTCAGGTGGACACAAGTCACTAATTATACACAGACAGTGTCTCAGGTGGACACAAGTCACTAATTACACACAGACAGTGTCTCAGGTGGACATAAGTCACTAATTACACATAGACAGTGTCTCGGGTGGACATAAGCCACTAATTACACACAGACAGTGTCTCAGGTGTACACAAGTCACAAATTACACACACACAGTGTCTCAAGTGTACACATGTCACAAATTACACACAGACAGTGTCTCAGGTGGACATAAGTCACTAATTACACACAAACAGTGTCTCAGGTGGACACAAGCCAATAAATACACACAGACAGCGTCTCAGGTGGACACAAGCCAATAAATACACACACAGAGTGTCTCAGGTTTACACAAGCTACTAATTACACACAGACAGCGTCTCAGGTGTACACAAGTCACTGATTACACACGGACAGTGTCTCAGATGGACACAGGTCACTAATTACTCTGATATCCGGTAGGCCACCCAATGCAGTGTTTCGTTCAATGATCTCTTGGAATTAATGAAAAACCAAGCCGTATTTCAACCGACGATCGCCGGAAGTTCATCCGATGTCAGCTTGTGTGTATTCATACTTGACCACTTCCGGAAGTTCGTTCAACATCAGAAGACTACCCGGATGTTAGGTACAGCTTCATACCTTCACCTCTGGAAGTTCAGCCAACTTTTACCGTGTATCACATCATATTACCCGGACGTTCATTCAGCATCCCCTCGTGAATCAAGCACTGTTCTTGGTCAGAGTAGGTTCCCAGTACTTCCTGCCTGTCGTAAGATCCTACAAGGGATGAGATGGTAAGGCTGTGCGACTGGTTGTATGTCAATCCCGACGGCGTTGAACGATGTTCGTGCTATCAACCACCGCTCACACCATTATTACAGACACAATAACAGACAGCTATATACAGGCAGCCGTGATGTGACCATTGGCTACGGCGTAAAACAACATCCACTCACCCATGTTCGCTTACGTCCCTAACATGTTTTACCGGAAGGTCCTCTGTGTCCACCTGTTGTTTCTCCGAGGGTGTATTGTGTGCTTGCCGGTGTCCACCTGTCGTTTCTTCGAGGGTGTATTGTGTGCTTGCCGGTGTCCACCTGTCGTTTCTCCGAGGGTGTATTGTGTGGTTGCCGGTGTCCACCTGTTGTTTCTCCGAGGCTGTATTGTGTGGTTTCTGGTGTCCACCTGTTGTTTCTCCGGGGGTGTATTGTGTGGTTTCCGGTGTCCACTTGTCGTTTCTCCGAGGGTGTATTGTGTGGTTGCCGGTGTCCACCTGTTGTTTCTCCGAGGGTGTATTGTGTGGTTGCAGGTGTCCACCTATCGTTTCTCCGAGGGTGTATTGTGTGGTTTCTGGTGTCCACCTGTTGTTTCTCCGAGGGTGTATTGTGTGGTTTCTGGTGTCCACCTGTTGTTTCTCCGAGGGTGTATTGTGTGGTTTCCGGTGTCCACCTGTTGTTTCTCCGAGGGTGTATTGTGTGGTTTCTGGTGTCCACCTGTTGTTTCTCCGAGGGTGTATTGTGTGGTTGCAGGTGTCCACCTATCGTTTCTCCGAGGGTGTATTGTGTGGTTTCTGGTGTCCACCTGTTGTTTCTCCGAGGGTGTATTGTGTGGTTTCTGGTGTCCACCTGTTGTTTCTCCGAGGGTGTATTGTGTGGTTTCCGGTGTCCACCTGTTGTTTCTCCGAGGGTGTATTGTGTGGTTTCTGGTGTCCACCTGTTGTTTCTCCGAGGGTGTATTGTGTGGTTGCAGGTGTCCACCTATCGTTTCTCCGAGGGTGTATTGTGTGGTTTCTGGTGTCCACCTGTTGTTTCTCCGAGGGTGTATTGTGTGGTTTCTGGTGTCCACCTGTCGTTACTCCGAGGGAGTATTGTGTGGTTGCTGGTGTCCACCTGTCGTTTCTCCGAGGGTGTATTGTGTGGTTTCTGGTGTCCACCTGTTGTTTCTCCGAGGGTGTATTGTGTGGTTGCAGGTGTCCACCTATCGTTTCTCCGAGGGTGTATTGTGTGGTTTCTGGTGTCCACCTGTTGTTTCTCCGAGGGTGTATTGTGTGGTTTCTGGTGTCCACCTGTCGTTACTCCGAGGGAGTATTGTGTGGTTGCTGGTGTCCACCTGTCGTTTCTCCGAGGGTGTATTGTGTGGTTTCTGGTGTCCACCTGTTGTTTCTCCGAGGGTGTATTGTGTGGTTTCTGGTGTCCACCTGTCGTTACTCCGAGGGTGTATTGTGTGGTTGCAGGTGTCCACCTATCGTTTCTCCGAGGGTGTATTGTGTGGTTTCTGGTGTCCACCTGTTGTTTCTCCGAGGGTGTATTGTGTGGTTTCCGGTGTCCACCTGTTGTTTCTCCGAGGCTGTATTGTGTGGTTTCCGGTGTCCACCTGTCGTTTCTCCGAGGGTCATTTGTGTGGTTTCCGGTGTCCATCTGTTGTTTCTCCGAGGGTGTATTGTGTGGTTTCCGGTGTCCACCTGTCGTTACTCCGAGGGTGTATTGTGTGGTTTCCGGTGCCCACCTGTGGTTTCTCCGAGGCTGTATTGTGTGGTTTCTGGTGTCCACCTGTTGTTTCTCCGAGGGTGTATTGTGTGGTTTCCGGTGTCCATCTGTTGTTTCTCCGAGGGTGTATTGTGTGGTTGCCGGTGTCCACCTGTTGTTTTTCCGAGGGAGTATTGTGTGGTTTCCGGTGTCCAACTGTCGTTTCTCCGAGGGTTTATTGTGTGGTTTCCGGTGTCCACCTGTCGTTACTCCGAGGGTGTATTGTGTGGTTTCCGGTGTCCACCTGTTGTTTCTCCGAGGGTGTATTGTGTGGTTTCCGGTGTCCACCTGTCGTTACTCCGAGGGTGTATTGTGTGGTTTCCGGTGCCCACCTGTGGTTTCTCCGAGGCTGTATTGTGTGGTTTCTGGTGTCCACCTGTTGTTTCTCCGAGGGTGTATTGTGTGGTTTCCGGTGTCCATCTGTTGTTTCTCCGAGGGTGTATTGTGTGGTTGCCGGTGTCCACCTGTTGTTTTTCCGAGGGAGTATTGTGTGGTTTCCGGTGTCCAACTGTCGTTTCTCCGAGGGTGTATTGTGTGGTTTCCGGTGTCCACCTGTCGTTACTCCGAGGGTATATTGTGTGGTTTCTGGTGTCCACCTGTTGTTTCTCCGAGGCTGTATTGTGTGGTTTCTGGTGTCCACCTGTTGTTTCTCCGAGGGTGTATTGTGTGGTTTCCGGTGTCCATCTGTTGTTTCTCCGAGGGTGTATTGTGTGGTTGCCGGTGTCCACCTGTTGTTTTTCCGAGGGAGTATTGTGTGGTTTCCGGTGTCCAACTGTCGTTTCTCCGAGGGTGTATTGTGTGGTTTCCGGTGTCCACCTGTCGTTACTCCGAGGGTGTATTGTGTGGTTTCTGGTGTCCACCTGTTGTTTCTCCGAGGGTGTATTGTGTGGTTTCTGGTGTCCACCTGTCGTTTCTCCGAGGGTGTATTGTGTGGTTTCTGGTGTCCACCTGTCGTTTCTCCGAGGGTGTATTGTGTGGTTGCCGGTGTCCACCTGTTGTTTCTCCGAGGGTGTATTGTGTGGTTTCCGGTGTCCACTTGTCGTTTCTCCGAGGGTGTATTGTGTGGTTTCAGGTGTCCACCTGTCGTTTCTCCGAGGGTGTATTGTGTGGTTTCTGGTGTCCACCTGTCGTTTCTCCGAGGGTGTATTGTGTGGTTTCTGGTGTCCACCTGTCGTTTCTCCGAGGGTGTATTGTGTGGTTGCCGGTGTCCACCTGTTGTTTCTCCGAGGGTGTATTGTGTGGTTTCTGGTGTCCACCTGTTGTTTCTCAAAGGTTGTATTGTGTGTTTTCTGGTGTCCACCTGTTGTTTCTCCGAGGGTGTATTGTCTTTTCCGGTGTCCACCTGTCGTTTCACCGAGGTTTATTTTGGTCACGTTGTCATAACCGAACGCTCTTTTTAACACCACCCAGTAATGTCATTATTGATATTTGAATAAACTACAGCTGACACTATTTCAACACCCAATCAACATGATCACACCCAAATTAGTTTGGCGCAAGATCATGCTCATGCACTTAAACATATTGCATACGTTTGTACCAGCCAACAGACGTTACTCATTCCAAATACAAAGCCCAGACAATGTTTGTGATGGGAAATTCAAGGGCAGACAACTCAGGAAGATATGGTATACACAGACCATTTCAACCCGGCATAACAAATACTGTCGCGAGTGTTCTTGAACTTGAAATCGCGTCTGTTTGTATTTGATCATTTAATCGATGAAGCTATATTCACCCACTTCAAGGTTGCGCGTAAAAAGTTAAAAAGCTGACATAAACATTGGTTTTTCCGCAGTCTGAACCCACATCTTGGTTCAAATCCCGAGCGGTATTTGTATTTGACCAAACCCAGCAGCGTCGTGGAAACAGAAACTCAAACAATAGAATGTACTCGTTTGATTCTCTTCATCTGCATCCTCTCCCACTTCTGCTAGCACAAAAAATGGCCAGTTCTTCCTCATTCGACGTCTAGCCAAGTTCAAGTTTGTGTTTATTCCACAAACATCGGTAGCAAATTGTCTTTGTCTAAACTAGGAATAGGGATGTTTATGGTTTAAATCAACTCAACAACAGGCGAACACGGATTGTGGGTAAACCTTTAACCTGACATGTCGCTTGTCTTGTTGAACACCTGTAAGCGAGCAAATTAGGACCAAGGTTTGTTGTCAGAATGACGTAATTGTAACGAACTCAGGGCACGTCAACATTATGTGTGCGAGTTTCGTATGACCATTCTCATCAAATCTCGATGTGGCTTGGCCGAATCAGCTGTATTTATTAATCATACAAACACTAATGTGATTATTTTGGGAGATGAACTTGCTACTGTGTTAACTTTGTTAACCCAGGAAGTCTTGATGCGGGTTTTTGATTTTCTTGTGACGAACTCACGTATCATCCAAAACTTGCACGGTCAAAAAATATGGATGGGTTGATGAAAACGGAAAGGTTTTTATTGCGTTTCCGATTCGTCACAGGCAAACGCGTGCAACCAAATCTCGTGTTTCCACGCGTTCGACGGGAAGCGGATGGTATCATTGAAAAGCCTACATGCGCACGTGAAAGTTTTAATTTGCATTCAGACCACGTGACTACAACGTATGTGGAAGAGAAAAGAGATGGTGTGTGTGTGGTGTGTATCTCTGTCTGTGTGTGTGTGTGTGTGTGTATCTCTCTGTGTGTGGTGTGTGTGTATATGTATGTCTGTGTGTGGTGTGTGTATCTCTTTGTCCGTGTGTGTATCTCTGTGTCTGTGTGGTGTGTGTGAGTGTGTATCTGTGTCTGTAGGTGGTGTGGTGTGGTGTGTGCATCTCTGTGCCTGTGTGAGTGGTGTGTGTGTGTATCTCTGTGCCTGTGTGTGTGTGTATCTCTGTGTCTGTATGTGTGGTGTGTGTGTGTGTATCTCTGTGTCTGTGTGTGGTGTGTGTGTGTATCTATGTGCCTGTGTGTGTGTGTATCTCTGTCTGTATGTGTGTGTGTGTGTGTGTGTGTGTGTGTGTGTGTGTGTGTGTGTGTGTGTGTGTGTGTGTGTGTGTGTGTGTGTGTGTTAATATTGAGAAAACCTTCACTGACACCTGGCAGTGCCTCACGTTGCCTTTAATAGAAACCACGTTTTGGATATGAAATATGACTTTCATGTCCCACAATATGGTGTATATATAAGTGACACATTGTTCCCAGTCGGGAATCAAACCCGGGTCTTGGGCGTGACGAGCGAACGCTTTAACCACAAGGCTACCCGACAGCCCCTTCACCCGATGAAGGAGTGAGCATATACTCCAAAACGTTGTGTTCCTCATAATAAAGAAGCTCAAATCCATTAACTTTTCTTCCTTAAACATGGATTCGTGCAAAAAACTTTGATCGCAATCATGTGGACTCAAATATTGTTAAAGAGGTACAGATAATGTATGTTTGATTGTTGGTGAATAAATCTATCTTGAAACGAGTAACAAATGCCACAATAAACTGATACATATGTTATATAGATCAAAGTGAAACAAATGCACAGTTACAACGTAAACACACACATTCACACACTATTTCTTTCCTATTTTGATGTTTGCAGCAATATAATTATTTAAATGATGTCCCTGAAGACGTGCACCAGTCTATTCTTGTCTTGCGGTAGTAAAACACCCCGACCTACTGGCCTACCGTACTTAAAAAGGATCAATAAAAAAAGGTGTTTTCCAAACAGTCGAGCTCAACATTCAAAAAATAAATTTTTAGCCCTTGCCCGAACTCACGTAGCACTTCCTGTGAACACAAGTGCAATACTGACACTTTGCTCATCTCGGATCCCAGAATTCTAATGTCAAGGTTAAATAAATTTAAACTAGCAATTAAATTTACAACGTCAAATTTGACATTAACAGTCGAAACATACTTTGCGACAAAACTGTTGATTTAAACTCGGCGAGTACGCAACACCATGTAAATCTCAGCTGAAGAAACTAGCCATTAATGGGTGATGGCCGCCCAGTGCGGCTACAAAATACGTCCCTGGCTTAAGGCATGTGCATACTTAGCATCTGGGTATATGACCTCGGGCCCACTTTGCTAGTAATGACTTGATGTTTGGCTTTCCAATACAGCAATTGGGTCCAAATTGTCATGTACTCGCGTGAGGACATGACAAGGGAGGTCACTCTAACAGGTTAAATTGTTCGTCGGTAGAGCGATATAATCGCTAACGGTTCTACGTGTGATTTCTGAAAGGGATGAAATCTGTTCGGTTGTGTAGACCTTTATTAATTATTACACGAATTACATAATGGTAGGTAAGGTGTACTCTGTGTATTTATATGATTCCAAATGGTTTATTAATTAATAATGGAGAAAATTGGAGCAATATTTGTGATTTGGGTTTGGCAACAAATCAGCGTAAAACATTTACACACTGTGAAACATTTAATATTTAGCAGTTGTATTGATTCAAATTTTGACAATTATCATTTATATTCATATAAAACGCCGATTTTGAGCGAACTTGCCTTCAAGGGTTAACGATACTAGACCAGTGTGTACAAATGTATGCATCGTGTTTTAAACTTGATTAAGGCATATTTATAGTGAGATATTATCAGGTGAAAATGACATCCATGTTATTCTTGAACCACCAGACACCAGCGATGTTCTCACTCTGTGGGGGTTAATGTATCGTGTCATCATCTTGGGTCCATTTAGCGATTTCTAAATTGTCCTAAATATGAAAATCATCAGGTAACGAGAGTGTTAAATAACCATACACTCAGTGTGCGAGTGCAGATTTGTTCTGGTAACAAGACATTGTCCTGGTTTTGTTGTGTTCCCTTCCATATCCTGATAACGAAGTACATTTTCATCCGTATGTCAGGGTCGAGTCCGTTGGCCGTGAGTTCGAATCCAAGAGTAACCATGTTTATGATTCTTGGTTTGTCAGCACCATACCCATGCTCGTGGGTTTCACCACAGTGGTAAACGTCTGAGACCTGCATCACTTCGGGCTTTCCTCCCACATTAAGCTGACACGCCGTTATATAACTGGAATACTGTTCAGGGAGGCGCTAAACCTAACTCACTGACTCTCTGACTAAAGGGAGTGGGCGGATCCACCAGTGTTATATGTGTACATCCTTGGTTTAAATCTACAAGATGTTCAGAAGACATTCAGAAAGTTCTGTGAGTTGCTGGATTGCGTCAAGATAACGTTTTATCGTCTTAGCTAGAAGCTTAATGCTTTCCTCCCACATCAAGCTGACAAGTCCGGATATACCTGACACACTGTTCAAAGCGGCGTTGAATTCTTCTTCTTCTTCTTTATCATTATTAAAAAAACATAAATGCAACAAACAGGTTAAGGTGGTCCCGGCACAGTCTCAGGCTGGTTAGGCTCATCATCAGCTCAGGGCCCTTGCCCCCTCTACACGCAGCCCAGACAGCGAATGGGACTTCTCCCAGTAAGCTCTGCCTTGCCAAAACCCACCTAGAGAATGTGAAGACTCCCCAACACTGTAGCCTTCTGCATTACCCAGATTGTCAGAAGGGTTGTATTCCTGGTAGCAAACCTGGGTACTCTCCCAGTGTCAGTCAACAGATTGGGAGGTACCAAACCTAAGGCACCGAGAACAATGGGGAGTCGGACAACTTGGTACTTGGGATGCAAGCGTGACATTTCGAAAGTGAGTTCCACATATATGCCATGTTTTTCCTGAATCTTGTCAGTCACATGTGTGTCAAAAGGGACAGAAAATTCTATGATGAAAATGATTTCATTGGATTTATCAAAAAGAACAAGATAATGGTTTGTTGGCCTGGAGACTTTGTTGTCTGAGGCTGTGTACGGACCTATTCCAAATAATTTTGTATTTATCATTTTCCATGACGCCCTCTGCATATTCCGGGTCGTACCATGGGTGGGAATCTGTGTCAAAACCACAAGCATGGCGAGGACGGTAATAAAATGATCGAGCTACACCATCATGTCGTCTAACATACTCTGTGCCAAAGCTTGGCATCCACTGACAATGTGTAGGACAGTCTCATTAAATTCATTACATAATCTCATATTCAAATGTTGATGCAAAATCACACATTGACGGTTTCGAGTGGGTAGTGACTGGTCCTGAGCAGCAAACAGAAAGTCTTCTGTTTCACTTTTCAGGCCTGACGACTTCATCCAAGCAAAGAACTCTGCAGGATTGCTGATCGTCTCAACACACTGCACATAAACTCGATGCAGTGGTCGTTCAGATAGCTTCTCCTTTAAAACCTGAGTCTGGACCAACTTGATATGGCACTTCGCTTGGTTGACATTCATTTCTGTACCGTCGGGCAGTACAAAACCATCAACAAAATCAACACCGACATTGAGATTATGTCCCACATCCTTGGCTCGTTTTAGAAAACTGTGGAATGCCTTGTTTTCATCATGAGTCTTGACATGCTTCACAAGATGATCATCAGACAATTAAATGTGTGCAAAAGTACAAAAAACAATCATATCATGAAAAGCCCAAACGTTAATCAAACCACGTCCTCCCATAATGATTGGTAATTATTATTATTATTATTGTTGTTGTTGTTGTTGTTGTTGTTATTATTATTATTATTATTATTATTATTATTATTATTATTATTATTATCATTATTATTATAACAAAGGAGTCCGTAGATGCAGCTTTAAGTTGTTGCTTGTATCCATTATTAACTACAATCTGACAGGGCCGTTGAAACAAAGCGATCGTTCGCATCCCCCACACATGTAATAAAAAGTTGACAATCAGATGGCAAGAGATGGCTCCATGATGGCTCAGATGTGTCTTGGTCATAGATACATGACCGCTAGACTCCGTTAGTCCGAACGCAGGGCCTCCAGGCATCACGTTAAAGATTCCTGTCGGAGTGACTGTCACGAGGCAAGTCTTTATCACGAGCCGACAGCTAGGAGTGTGTTCTCGAACTTATAACACATCATCCCTACGCTCTCAAACTTAATATACAGCCCTACATTTAGACTCTTGTTAACATTCTTTCGTGAAAAGTTTTTGAGAAATAAACCAGAACTTTGTAGTTGGTATTTATGCTGTGTGAGTCGTCCTTGAGTTACGCACATGGAATGTGTTTTCTGCTGCTAGAGGACGTGAGCCAAGCTCCGTCGCGAGTTGATATTTCCAAAGCATGGTTCAAGACTGTTTCGTGTTCTTAACGAGTATTTTATCAATCGCATGTACGTTTTGAGAACAACTGATAGAGATTATAAAAAATGTAGAAACCTGCCAAAGGATATATATCAATTTTATCTCCTTTATTTTTACGGGTTATGTAAGAACTTGACCATGCATCATAATACATATTATTTTCTTAGCTTTACATGACAATACAAATGTTTGAATATATTTGACAGTAATGTGCTTTCCGACTAAATTTGAAGTAATTCACTTGACTGTCAAACTAAAAAAAATCTGTCATTTGAAATGTGGGTTCACGATAATTTGGAAATCAGGAACTGTCAATCATCTGTCAATTCGTGAAATATGATATATCGTATCAACAACTGCCTGACATCACAGATGTTTTAATATATTTCTTAATATCTATAGTACAAAGTGAGTTTTTTCCCATAATACTTGTTCGTTAATCCGGACTATTACCGACCGTATTAACGGGGTTTCGTTACCATGAATTCAAACGTCAACACCAGAGTATAATGTTTCTATTTTGTGCCAAAACATTCCATAGGGCGTAAAGGTAAAATAGTGATAAAAATTATATGAATGAATCACTGAAAATCAGTGATGACACCAGTTGTTGTCGAAAAGGCTAAGCGTGTCTTGCTCTACCAGTAATACCCGTCCCTCACTGGGTTTTTATTTTGTTTGTTTGTTTGTTGTTTATCGTCGCACACAGCAATATTCCAGCTATATGACGGCGGTCTGTAAATAATCGAGTCTGGACCAGATAATCCAATGTTTGACCACCTTATCCTATCAGTCGCCTCGTACCACAAGCATTGTCGCCAGTCACGGCAAGCGTGGGTTGCTGAAGACCTCTTGTAACCCGGATGTTCACGGGTCCTACTCACTGCTGAGTAAATCGCAAACAAACAATACACTTTAAACACGTTTGCCCCGCCGTCCTAATGTTGATGTTATGACATGTAAACAAACAGTTATTGACAATAAACAAAGCACCAGATGACTTTCAGTTGTGTTCTGTTGTGACATATACTTCTCATAACACCCGTCTGATTGACAGGTAACAGGAAGTCAAATGAGCATCTCATTATAGTTCACGACGGTGGACGTCAATAGTATGATGCAATACTTGCATGGCCAAAAATGTTTCGGACCCAGTAGTGTACATTTCATATATGTTTAAAAACGCCCTTTGAACAGTACTGCGTGGGAGGCGGGGGGAAAGTGATATGCTTTTTTGGTTTGTTTGTTTTAACGCTGCAATATTCTGACTCTGTGACGGCGGTCTATAGATAATCGAGCCTGTATCAGACAATTCTGTGATTGACATCTTTGGAATCGATAAGCGGGTCCAGAGATGGGGTGTGGGGTGTGCGGGTGTTTGGGAGCCCGGACTGTATCCTTTTGAAAACAAAATGTAATATGTTGTAATACAACACTGACTGAACATTGCCACACAGAGAACAATAACACACGGAGAACAGCGACATACAGGGAACAATGCCAGACAGTGACCAATGACACATGGGGAACAGTGACACACAGGGAACAATGATACACAGGGAACAATGACACACAGGTAACAGTGACACACAGGGAACAATGACACACAGGTAACAGTGACACACAGGTAACAGTGACACACAGGTAATAGTGACACACACAGGTAACAGTGATACACAGGGAACAATGACACACAGGTAACAGCGACACACAGGGGACAATGATACACAGGGAACAATGACACACACAGGTAACAATGACACACAGGTAACAGTGACACACAGGGACCGATGACACACAGGTAACAGTGACACACAGGTGACAGTGACACACAGGGACCAATGACACACAGGTAACAATGACACACAGGGAACAATGACACACACGTAACAGTGACACACAGGGAACAATGATACACGGGCAACAGTGACACACAGGAAACAATGCCTGACAGGGACCAATGACAAACAGGTAACAGCGACACACAGGGAACAATGCCAGACAGGGACCAATGACACACGGGGAACAGTGACACACAGGGAGCAATGATACACAGAAACCAATGACAAATAGGTAACAGTGACACAAAGGGAACAATGCCTGACAGGGACCAATGACACATGCTGAACAGTGACACACAGGTAACAGTGAAACACAGGGAACAATGATACACGGGCAACAATGCAAGACAGGGACCAATGACACACAGGTAACAGCAACACACAGGGAACAATGCAAGACAGGGACCAATGACACACAGGTAACAGCGACATACAGGGAACAATACCTGACAGGGACCAATGACACATTCAATTCCAAACGAGTTAGTCCAACAGTGTCACACCAGTTCACTGTCCTTGTAAGTATATATCATAATTGCCTGACGAAGGCAATAAAGTAACGTCGCTCGTTCTAATAAATAGCGAGTGAGTGTGAGTGTTGTTTTATGCCGCATTCCAGCCACACCATGTGGATGGGCTTCACACATTGTACCATATGGGAACTGAACCTCTTTTCTTTAACCTTTAACCACTGGGCCTCTACACCAACCCTAGTGGTGAAATGATATTTTAATTTCAAAGGAACCATTTATTTATCAAATAAACCTGGTTTAATTCTGCCTTTGGGGGATGTACCGGTGCTCTATGTGGACAGGTTAGTGGAGTAGCCTCGTGGTTCAAGTGTTCGCTCGCCGCTTGGGTGAGGTGAGGTGAGGTGAGGTGAAAATGGGTTTAACGTCGCGTCAAGATTATTGCACTTGTATAGCGACTTGCATGCACGTGTGTGTGTGTGTGTGTGGCTTCTTGTACTAGACCGGACTGTTGCCGATTTATAGTGCTAGCCCACAGAGATACCATACCGCAGTTTTTAACATGAATACCCCACTCAGACACAGTATACTGACTCCGAGCGGACTAGTCCTTGCTTTAACCCCTGAATGCCGAGCGCCAGACAGGGTAACAACCTTCCGCTCTCCGGGCGGACGCTCTACCACTAGACCACGGAGGCGGTCTCGCCGCTTGGGTTCGATTTTGAGAACAAAACATGGGAGCCATTGTTTACATCCCCTCCGCAATACTGTTATATCAAAGACGTATATAAATCTATATCTATATACGTCTTTGGTTAAATATAGTTCAAAGCGGAGCAAAAAGACGGTCACCCCCCAAACTAAACCAAGACACAAGCAGTACATGAATACTGACACATACTTACAATCCTGCGTCTTTTCCACATTTCCGAGTACATGGCCAACGTAGCATTAGTTTTTATCTGTAAGACCAACTATTAGCACTCGAGCTGTTGTGAACCAAGTCTATATACTTCGAGCACCAAGAGAGTTCACCAGAGTTACATGACGCAAGTCAACGAGTTCACGTCAACACCGGCTGACACTACCTCAGCGTTGTGCTTCTCCGCAAGGAGTCTTCTCCAGCGAGGCGTTAAACAGTTTAATGGCATTCTCCTCGTGGAGAATTTGGTTTGAAATTATTTTCTGCTCGACCACAGTACAGTCAGTGAGTTCAAACCTTATCGCCACCAACAAGTAAAAGCGGCACTGAGCTTCATGGCACCGATGCCCCAAGCTATGTCCCAGCGCGTGACACCTTCGTTACACTCTCGGTAACATCTCTGCCACCAGTGTGGGCGGCCATTACAAGAATCTTGATATTTGCCCTCTAACCCCAAATGTAGGAACGTTTACACTTCAGATTACAGACGAGCGGAAAATCAGCCAACTTCCCCCTTACATTCTTACTATGCTAATTACATGATATAGTTGTAATGAAACATAAATTCAAACTGGCAAACAAAGAAAATAATTCGGCGTCACGACAGTCATCATTTGTTTGTGAACATAACGGTCAGTCGGTTGCGAGTTCAACTCCAAGCATGGTTATGGCCATTTATCATTGTGGGGAGCTTTGGTGGCAGCGACCGCATTCGTAAACCACTCAACCCTTTCCGTAACCTGCAAGACTCGTCCCCCTAACGATGAATGTTATGTGCGAAAATACGACAAAATAATCAGAATGCGCGTATGATTTCAAGATCTTCGTCAAAGAATCCCTCAGAAATATATTTTGATTTTACATATATCTTGCATCTAAAAATATACCCAAAACACAGTTAAATGTTTTCAATCATACTGTATAATTCCGCATGTCCAGATGTACTTTCAGTTGCATCTGAAATTTATATAATATATGGGGAAATATATGTGAACCATTACGCAAAGAATGGACAGGTGTTTTAGGTATGCCCGTTTGCGCTAAGACGGAACCCGGTCGCAAAAATGGCCACGAGACGGGCACGAATCGCTTTTCGTCTTGTCCCGGAATAACACGAGTTGGTCACGAATGCAGCGAAAGTATACTGAGCTCCGCGAACGGGCTATCGCTGTGAGGAGCTTGACGTCTCACGTGATACACTGGTTGACACGGTGTCTGAAGAAAGGGTGAGGGCACAGGCGGTCGTCAATGGCAACAAAATTCGCTGTGTAGAGTTGCGTCCCTTAGGCGTGACAGAAACCTATGATCTTAAGTTCGAATCCCAGTTCAGCACCACACCAATGAGTTTCACCGAAGCAGTACACGTCCAAGAGCTGCGCCATTTTAGCCCGCCTCCCACATCAAGCTGACACGCCGTGAAAGTGAGTGGAAGAATCCTTGGTTTAAATCAACAAGAAAACGTCCAGAAGACATTCAGAAAACTCTATGATGTGCTGGAATGCTTCAAGATAAAGTTTGTATCGTCTTAGCTAAACGCTCTACAGTCAATATGGTAGCCGAGCGATTAACACGTGTGTGAGTTGCCAGATTTAGAAACGCATCATATGCCGCGCACGTGCACTGTTTTAGTCGCCACAAGTCCATGGTTCAAGTTGATTGCCTAGACCACTGAGGCCGTATTGGGTCTTTGTCTCATTACTGGTGTCGTGGAATGGAGATAAGACAGACAAATAGCGTTATGTACTTCTCCCTCCTTCTTATACATCACTTCTAACGAGAGGAAGCCAAGTAGAAAATTAGACAAGTGTGTGCCGGGAGCGTGTTTTTGTTTAATTTTGATATACAGGAAACATGTGGTAGTTTATATCTCCGGCTCTTAACCCAAGACGTGTTTTTTATGTTTCAATAGCGTTTGGTGGTTTTCTTGCAATTTAACTCTTGGCAGGGTTAAGACAATTTTGTCTGTCATCGGGTCCTTTTGCGGCTTCTGTTAATGTTGAAACAGGGGGTAGGAATGTGATGGTATATATGCAGCAGGACCCGGTGAACTTGGTAGAGTGCTCGTCGTGCTGATGCCAATGCTAAAGTAACAATCTAGGTGCACAAGACTTTCACTTTGAGGGGTGAGATCAAATCTTTCCTCGTATTCCACGTGCCAAATGTCATTCTACCTAGTTCTTGTTCCTCCAGTGTGAGTGAGTATTGTTTTACGCCGTTTTTTGCAATATTCCAGCAATATCACGGCGAGGGGAACCAGAAGTGGGTTTCACACATTGTACCCATGTCGGGATTCGAACCCGGGTCTTCGGCGTGACGAGCGAACGCTTTAACCACTCGGCTACCCGACCGCCCCTTCTCCAGTGGGATGCTGATGAGTGTAGAGTTACCTTCTATTATCCTTGGACTCCTTGTCTGCGTTGTGTCACGAGGTAGCTTATATTAATCTATGTCACCCCTTTTGTCTTCGTTGTGCCTCGTATGTTTGTTTGTTGTTTAACGCCGCACTCAGCAATATTCCAGCTATATGACGGCGCTCTGTAAATAACCGAGTCCGGGCCAGACAATCCAGTGATTGACATCATGAGCATCGACCCAAGCAATTGGGATACGATGACATGCATCAACCAAGTCAGCGAGCCTGACCACCAGATCCCGTTAGTCGCCTCTTACGGCAAGCATAGGTTGCTGAAGACCTATTCTACCCCGGATCTTCACGGGTCCCTCACTCAAAATGGTCTCAACTGGTCGATTATATCAGTTCTGAGGGATATTCTGCGGCATCATATTGCAAGGCAGTAAAATGCCGAGTCAGTTTCCATCACACACTTGGACAGGAAACAGTCTGGCGAAAGAAAGTATACACTTAAAAACTGATTTGACCAAACAATTCCAAACATTATCAAAACGTTACTTGGCTGAAAATAGTCGCCGAAACACTACAAACGTTAGGTCCAAAACGCAACTATGATACCCGTATCAGATACATCATTATCGAATAACCCTTTCTTGTTTGTTTCATTGTTGGTGTATACTGTCTATTGCAGTTTAACCACAGTGTGACGTCCATTATAAATGGCATGCATGTGCGGATGTAAATACATTAACGAATGACACAGTCACAGTGCATTCATAGTACGTTCACAATACAGCCACAGTACAGTCACGGTAAAGTCACAGCACGTTCAGAGTACATGCACAGTACAGTACATTCACATTACAGTCAGTATATTCACAGTACATTCACAATACAGTACATTCACGGTACATACACAGTACAGTCAGTGCATTCACAGTACATTCACGGTACAGTCACATCACAGTCACAGTACATTCACAGTGCATTCACAGTACATTCACAGTACAGTCATAGTGCAGTCAGAGTACAGTCAATGCATTCACAGAACATTCACAGTACAGTCAGTGCACTCGCAGTACATTCACGGTACATTCACAGTACACTCAGTACATTCACAGTACAGTCAGTGCATTCGCAGTATATTCAAAGTACAGTACATTCACATTGCAGTCAGTATGTTCACAGTACAGCCAGTGCATTCGCAGTATATTCAAAGTACAGTACATTCACATTGCAGTCAGTATGTTCACAGTACAGTCAGTGCATTCACATTACATTCACCTGTATTCACAGTGCATTTATAGTCCATTCACAGTACAGTCAGTGCATTCACAGGCCTTTCACAGTACATTCACAGTACAGCAAGTACAGTCACAGTACATTCACGGTACATTCACATTACAGTCAGTGCATTCACAGTGCATTCACGGTACATTCAAGATACATAAACATTACTGTCAGAGCATTCACGGTACATTCAAGATACATACACATTACTGTCAGTGCCTTCACAGTGCATTCACAGTACATTCACAGTACAGTTAGTGCATTCACAGTGCATTCACCTGCATTTATGGTATTGTCACAGTACAGTCAGTGCATTCACCTGCATTTACGGTATTGTCACAGTACAGCCAGTGCATTCGCAGTGCATTCACATTCACAGTACATTCACATTGTCGCTTAATAAGGGGACGATGGTGAAGACTAGTAGTTAAAGAGTTTTTGGTCGTCACGCCGAAGATCCGCTTTTGATTCCCCACATGAGTACAATGTGTGAAGCCCATTTCTGGTGGCCCAATTTGCTGGAATATCGCTAAAAGCGGTGTAAAATAATACTCAGTCACTCACTCTTAATAGCTGGTTTACCGTGTCGAAAAAGCTCGACCACCAGCTGCACGGATATTGGTCCGAAGGATTTCAAGACCTGAGTGCAAGAGGTTCCAGTACTTGGAATGTTCCAAGAGAAACCTTTATTTGTGCAGGGGGTGAGAACCTTCATCTGGTCTCAAATACTTCATTCTTGACGTGGGAATAGTTTTGTAATCTGTATATTGTTCATCGCTGCGAGCCACCCTGCACAGTGATATACAACTAATATCGTCATCCCTTCATGTTTATTTATACACCAGCCGCTCAAGAACACACGGACACACGCGAGAACCGCACGGGTGAAGCGGATCAATTCCGAAATAGATACATCCTCACTGAAGACGAAGCACCGAGCGGTCATTGAGGTACACCACTCGAGTACCCTTCTTGATAATGTATATGCTTTCTGTCTAAACATCTAAATTATAGGATGCATACCTGAAATACGACTACGAGTTGAGGGAGTTATTTTCGACTTATGCTGTTGACACGTCCGGTTTGAGTGCTCCGGTTTGGTTAGAAATACTTCCGGTTTCTTTACTAATGCGTGTTACGCTTCTTGTTTGTGAAAGGAATCTATAGATGCGGAATATTTATAGAGTCGTAGAGCTGTTTCTTGGAATAACTATATATATATCGTGGAGCAATGCCATGCAATCAAAAGTAATGATGAATATTTTATGTGTTAGGGTGTCTCAGGTACGTGAACCAAACTGCAGCGGCTTTACATTGGCTTACCGAAACAAAATGTAAAGCATTGTAAACATACACATTTCCACTATATTTTTTAATGCCAGAAAATAAAGTACAAGAAACATAGTTCTATAAACATGTATATAATATAGAGCTTCTGTGGGGGCAGGTTGCCGCCGTGGTCTGATGGATAGGGGTGGTCTGATGGATAGATGTGGTCTGGTGGATAGAGGTGGTCTGGTGGATAGAGGTGGTCTGGTGGATAGAGGTGGTCTGGTGGATAGAGGTGGTCTGATGAATAGGGGTGGTCTGGTGGATAGAGGTGGTCTGGTGGATAGGGGTGGTCTGGTGGATAGAGGTGCTCTGATGGATAGATGTGGTCTGATGGATAAGGGTGGTCTGATGGATAGTGGTTGTCTGATGGTGGTCTGATGGATAGAGGTGGTCTGATGGATAGAGGTGGTCTGATGGATAGTGGTGGTCTGATGGATAGATGTGGTCTGGTGGATAGAGGTGGCCTGGTGGATAGTGGTGGTCTGATGGATAGTGGTGGTCTGATGGATAGAGGTGGTCTGATGAATAGGGGTGGTCTGGTGGATAGAGGTGGTCTGATGGATAGAGGTGGTCTGATGGATAGGGGTGGTCTGATGGATAGTGGTGGTCTGATGGATAGTGGTGGTCTGATGGTGGTCTGATGGATAGAGGTGGTCTGATGAATAGGGGTGGTCTGATGGATAGTGGTGGTCTGATGGATAGAGGTGGTCTGATGAATAGGGGTGGTCTGATGGATAGAGGTGGTCTGATGGATAGAGGTGGTCTGATGAATAGGGGTGGTCTGATGGATAGAGGTGGTCTGATGGATAGAGGTGGTCTGATGGATAGAGGTGGTCTGATGAATAGGGGTGGTCTGATGGATAGAGGTGGTCTGATGGATAGAGGTGGTCTGATGGATAGTGGTGGTCTGATGGATAGTGGTGGTCTGATGGATAGAGGTGGTCTGATGGATAGATGTGGTCTGATGGATAGGGGTGGTCTGATGGATAGAGGTGGTCTGATGGATAGAGCGTCTGTCCTGAGAGCGAATGGTCGTTTTTCGATCCCCGCCCATGTAACCATTCCTGCTGCTTGGCATTATGTGGATTAAAAAGGACGTCCTGGTCGGCTCGGAATCAAAATATTGTATCTCAGTGGGTATTCATGTTAAACTGTGGCATGGTATCGCAGTGGGATTGCACTATAAAATCGGCATTTGTCTAGACTAGTACAAGCAGCTACACACACACACACACACACACACACACACGTATATGCTCGTCGCTATATAAGTGTAATGATCTTTAAAGCAACGTTAAAATCCATTTCACCTCACCTCACCTCACAGTAGTAAAATGAAATGGATATATATTTGATATACCCTACACTGAAGTACAAAACGTCTGTATATGTGTAAGAACACAGACACGTGGCTTGCTGGATACCATCATGTTGGGCAGATCAAAGACGCTCGATGTTGCTCCATGTATACTATTCAGGGGATATAAGGGGATCTCTAGCAGCGTCTGATGGTCCCTCAGGGGGTATAAAGGTCACAAAATTCGTCAGATGGCTCAAACACCAACTTAGCAACCTTTCGCGTAACATACAAACTCTGTCTCGCACGGTGCTGTCTGTCATGGGAAGAAACAGGGCGAGCTTTGCGGATCGTATACACTCCGTATCATACCCTTGAGACTTCAAGAACGTCTCTGGCAGAAGCAGTGTAAACTCAAACCTTATAATCAGTGTGTTGGAAACTGTTTCAAGGGGGTCCTTTGCAACAGCGAATCTCGTAAAAGGGCCGAGTTAAACATCCCTTTTCCATCAACCCCGGAGCACCTCAATAACAATCGAACAAGTGGCTTAAAAAAGCCATATGTATGAAGCTATTTATTGCTTTAACCTTCCTTCAGTACAACAGGTGCAGGGAGTGCTGCTTACAAACGCATAACTTAACCCTTGGTGCTGCTACCTGCGAATAGGACACCCCTGCACTATCATCAGAGAATTTAATTTAAAAACATGGGGTTAATAAACCAGACACGGACCTCAGAAAGCACGACCACGTGTTATCTTAGTGTTTTTCCTGTTGCACGACTTTCTGAAATAAGTGAGATAAAGGAACGAATTTGCTGAATTAAAAGAGTAAAAGGGGGAAAGAAAATATCGAATGACTTCGTAAATCAGAGGTTTTTTAGCAAGGCTTCTCGGACGTGCAGCTGTCGCGGGACATGCGCCATCAAATATAATACTTCCACGTGCGGGTAAACTCACAACAGATGTACAACAGCTAGTCCAGGGGGTCCTCTCGTTCCAGAGCTTTATGATCGTCTCAGAATGATTTACTCTCCCTGCAATGATACATAACGCTTGACGAATTGCACGTGTCACTGTCTGTCTGCCAGTATGTTTTTGTTCATTAATCCCTGTCATTTCCTTACAGAAGTTGATTTATTCTTTAAAGTTTTCGATCCTCTAAATACCTTGTCCTACATAGTGCATGGTTGAGGCATGTTACATGTGCGTATCTGGGTAGCTCTGGGTGGCCAAGTCGTCTAATGCGCAGCGGGGGCGGACGGCAAGCCTAGTGGTTAACGCGTTCGCTCGTCACGCCCCGGGTTCGATTCCCCACATGGGTACAATGTGTGAAGCCCATTTCTGTTGTCCCCGCTGTGATGTTGCTAGAATATAGCTAAAAGCGGCGTAAAACCATACTCACTCACTAATGCGCTGAGATTGACTGGCAGAGTTGCTTCCCTGATGGTCCTGGGTTCGAATCCCTTATTCAACCATCATGTTTCTATCTGGGTCGGGGTCATTCCCTGCTCGTTGTTTCGCCCGCGTGGTAACAGCTTGCATCACGTCTCCCTCACGAAACTGATACGCCATGAGTGAGTGAGTGAGTGAGTGAGTGAGTGAGTGAGTGAGTGAGTTTGGTTTTACGCCGGTTTTAACAGTATTCTAGTTATATCACGGCGTGTCAGCTTAATGTGGGATGAAAGCCCGAAGTGATGCAGGTCTCAGACGTTTACCACTTCGGTGAAACCCACGAGCACGGGTATGGTGCTTACAAACCTAGAAACATAATCGGGGCGAACCGGGATTCAAACCCACAATCATAGGTTTCTGGCGTGCCCAAGGGACGCAACTCTGCACAGCGAATCGCGGCGCCTTAGACGACTGGGCCACCCGTGCCCCCCGCCACGCCATGATATAACGGAAATTATGTTTAAAGCGGCGTTAAACTTAACATTTGTCCGTCTAATGCCAGTAAAATAATATAAAGGAATAGCAGTTTACAGGAAGACAAACACTGCTGTATTATATCGGGGGATTAAGACAGGTGTATCTCATAAAGGACTTTTGTGACTTTAATCTAACGCTGTAGCGCGAAATCTCTATGAAGTGACAAGTATTTTCATGTTATTTATGCTCGTTTTACCTCCTCAATAATTGTACATAGCTTGTTGTAAATCTTTTTGATATCGTTTTTTTTTTCACTGCTTATGTTTTCTCCAGGTTAAGAAATTCACTTTGGCTAAGCGCCCCAGGACCGCCTCCATGGTTTAGTGGTAGAGCATCCGCCCGGAGAGGGGAAGGTCCGGGGTTCGATCCCCGACCGAGTCATACCAAAAGACGTTAAAAGATGGTACTTGTTGTTACCCTGTCTGGCGCTCGGCATTAAGGGGCTAAAACAAGGACTGGTCGGCTCGGAGTCAGTATACTGTGTCTGAGTGGGCTATTCATATTTAACTGCGGCATGGCATCTCAGTGAGCTGGCACTATAAATCGGCATCAGTCCGGACTAGTACAAGCAGCCACACAAACACACACACGTACATGCGACGTTAAACCCCATTTCACCTCACCTCACCTAAGAGCCCCGGACTATGCAATTCCCCGGTTATCCAGGAGAGATTGTGCTCTCCGAGGGCCGCGCGCGCAGTATATTCAAAATGTGTCAGGATCTTGTGTCTGGACCCCGGGATTCGGGAGGCCGTTTAAGGGTTGGCTCGCTATTGGGTGGTCGTTCGAAACTCCGGTTTCGTTAGTAAGTGATTACGGGGAACGTTTGATCTAGTACTGACTTACTCTGGTTGTATTGAGTTAAACTTAGTAGCTAGGGTTTGCAATACTCCGTTATTCTAGTAATTCGTTGATAACCAACCTTCCCGTGATTGTCTATTTTTGTAATTTTGGTATTTCCTTGCTCAGTCAAAGTGACTAAATCTTTGGTCTATTAGACTAGTTTGATGTTCAGACCTTCTCGTCTATTTTATTGTCCAAAGTAGTTAAGTACCTCGGTATAGAACCACCTCAGGATTATGGAACCACTCAGGATTATGGAACCAAGATGGCGGCACATCCTCTGTGACGTCACTTCCGGTCACGTGACCTACGCAGTGCATGATGGGACTCTGCGCGTGCGCCTCCAAGATGGCGTCGCTTCCGTTTCCGGTGGCGTGCGCCTCCAAGAGGGCGTCGCTTCCGTGTCCGGTGGCGTGCGCCTCCAAGAGGGCGTCGCTTCCGTGTCCGGAGGCGCGCGCCTCCAAGAGGGTGGCGCGCGCCTCCAGGGGGTGGCGGTGGTGGAGGGAGGGAGGGAGGGAGGGAGGGTGGTGGTGGTGAAGGGAGGGAGGGAGGAAGGAAAGGAGGAGGAGACGGGTTCATGGTATGGGTGGGTGGGTGGGAGGGTCGTCAAAGCAAAGGAGGAAAGTTGTCTTTCGGGAGAGATGGGTGGCCCTGAAAAGGGCCGTTGGAAAACAAACTGGAAACTGGAAACTGGAAACGACAGGAAACGTCAGGAACACTGGAACACTGGAACACTGGAAAAACTGCAAACGATGGGACACTGGTAAAAAACAGTGGGGTAGCATGGCCCCATGCGTTAGTCACTTTGTTCAGATGATCTCTCTTCTTCATCCTCTACTTCCATCTCATCCTCGGACTGAAGGTGTCGTCGGCGCTTTGAAGCGTGCTTTCTTGAGAGGCTTCTGGTCCGTTTTCTTTTCTCTACAAGAGGTGTGATGTCCGCCCGGAGTTGTGCGAGGCATTCTTTTAGGTCGAGGACATCGACGTGCACGTCTTCGATGAGATGAACCACTTGTGTCACGGGTGTCACGGGTGCCACGGGTGTCACGGGTGTCGACGTGGACGGTGTTGCTGACGTTTTCTTTCGACTGGGTTCTGGGCAATCTGCAGCGAAATGACCCAGGGCTTGACAGTTGTAACAGTGGTCCAGGCGATGGGAAGTCTTCTTTCGACTGGGTTCTGGGCAATCTGCAGCGAAATGACCCATGGCTTCACAGTTGTAACAGGGACCCAGGTTCCGATTCTCCTGCTTCTCTTGACTGTTCATCTTCGGACAGACATAGTGACGGTGACCTTGAGTGCCACACTCGAGGCATGTCACTTCAGGGCAGTACAGGTAACTGTGACTGTCGGTCTGGCACTTCATACAACTGTATCGAGCTGGCATGATGGGTTTCATAGAATGCAGTGTGTGTGTGTGTGAGTGGCTTCGCTCTTGTTTTGTTTTTTATAGGAGAGTCACTGACACCCACCCTCCTGATTGGTTCCCCAGGCCGCACCCCCGATTGGTTCGTTTCGGGGCCTGGTCTGCACCTCGGTTTTCCAAAACGGACCGACCCCTGTGTTTCTTTTCCATAGGAAATGGATTTTACCATGGGAGAGAAAGCACAACCCCGGTTCGACCATTCAGAGTCCCGCATGACCCGAGCGCGGTCTCTGATTGGTCGACAACCCAGGCTTCGGATTGGTCCGATTTCGATCCGGTTTTTTTTTTTTTTATCGGGGTGTGCATTTCGATCCTGTTTTGTTTTTCTTCATCCTACAGACCACAGAACACGACTATGAGTTTTTTAAAAAAAAATTAATCCCCTCGCTCACATGAACCAACACCACAAAACAAAAAGTCACAGGATGAGGGGGACCGTCCCTGTGACTTTTGTGAACACTGGGGGTATGAACGTCTGTACACTTTGAAAAAAGAAACGTTGTCACTTGGGGTGAACAAGACACTCGACTCTTCTCTTCCGTGCTTCTTGGGACACCAAACGTCTGTATTTTTCGTTCACTTCTCCATCAGGACAAAACACACACAAGTATTCGCAGGGCACTTTGGCGTGCTTCAGATGTTCTTTCCAGGGTTGGTCTGTGGCTTCCCATTGGCGGAGTGCCACACCGCAGCAATAACAGGTCACACAGTCACCTTGTCCTGGATAGAAATAGCCAGCCATGGCCATGTCATACGGGGTCTGGGTCATCTGTTGAGGCCACGTTTTAAAAGATCTCAGACGTTCTTGAAATGAATCATAGTGAGGATGAGAAGGATGACACAGGGTGTAAGAAGGAAAAGGTCCCTCCAGAATGTCACTGAGTCGCCACGTGTCGTCCCTAAAGAGGGAACGTTTTCTCGCTTCTTGTTCTCTCGCCTTTTCAGACACCCACTCGGAATCGGTGACGACATCTCGGGAGGATGACATGGCATTCATAGAACGTCTTTGCTCCATGATGACGGTGACTTCACTGAAAGAAGGTCTGAGGGTTCGCCTGCTTTTATGAAACTCTCCACCCTACTCCCTTCCACGGAAGGTCATGACCTTAGCTTCCACCTCCTCCACCTCATCACGTGACGTCATCCTGTGTTTGGGTTGACGGACACACGGCATGATTCGTGACACGATCCATGACATGACATGGTACACGGGGAGGGGGTGTGGGGATCGATGCGTACTGGAATGACCGACACCAGGCAGCTGATCTTTCAAGCATGGCCTTTCTCTTTTATCTATTTTTTATTTTAATTTTACACTTGGGTGTGCACTGACATGACAGATGCACAGACAGACGGACAGACAACGTCAACGACATCTCAACTCAACCTCTACCCTCGGTTCGGCACTCTATTGGAGTTGAGATCAATCAAGACACAAAGAGTCAGTTCAATCAATCACTGTTTAATCATGAAAAAAACCAATCACAACCAGATACAACGGAAATACGAAAAGTCAATGGAGGAGGGAGTGCTTTGCATGTCCCTACAACAACCACAACAACAACAACAATAACGCGACAACGTTTTCCTCTTCCATCTTCAAGCCCATAAGAGGTGGTCCTCCCTCAACCCTGTGAGAGGTCCATCCGTTCAACACGTACAGTCTATGGTCTCCCTGAAACAGACATGACACATCACTTGATCACGGTTGCAGCTTACGTGTTGACAAGTTCTTCGAGTGAAGAGGAGGATCACCATAAGATGTGATCCTCAGCAGATGTGATAGGCATGTGTCATTATGCGGTCATAGGTCAACATACTACAAGTACAGTCTATGAGCTCCAGACCACAGGTATGACACATCACTTGCCCGCTGTTGCAACTGATGTATCTTAACATGTTGTTGTGTCGGCAAATATGACATCCGCGTTGTAGGGGAGTGAGTTGAGCTTCTCCATAAGGATTCAGGTCAACGTCGTTGTCATCAACATCATCATCATCTTCATTATCGTCGCAAACCAGGGGCGTACCTGAGGAGTAGACATGAACATCTTCCGGGGATGTTGGTGACCAAGAAGCCTCAAGCAGGGGGAGCGTGTCCAGATCCATGGAAGGGAGAGTGGCCAGCTTGAGCGCTTCATGATCCTCACGGTCACCCGTCGCCATCGTCACAGCAGGGGCATTGGGTGAATAAGTGGGCTCCCGAGGGGTTTGTTCCCACCACTGTTCTAGCACGCCCTGGGCTGAACTGACATCAGGGGTCCTGTCAATCATAGGACAGAGTCCATTTATCATAGGAATAGGTCATGAATATGAATCACATCAAGAATGACTGAGACAAAGAAGAGCAAGGGTACTTACAGCTGTTCTTGAGGAGAGATCTTCAGAGATAATTTCTTCCGTGATCGTCTTTTTGCAGGCGTTGCAGGTTTCAAAAAGGATGTCCCCATCGTTTCGATGTCTGTGGTCGCTGCAGCCGTTGTTGCTGTTGCTGCTGTGGTGGTGGTGGTGGTGGGTGTTGCTGCTGCTGTGGGGATCACAACGACTGTGGGCTTGCTTGTCTTTTTCTTCTGGATCTTCTTTATCGTCTTCTTCGATGTGCCTTTCTCGGGTTCAGTCAGCTTCCTCATCTTTGAACGTATCTGTTCGCACATCAGGTTGTCGCCCTTCGCACGTAACTTGGCGTACGCGTCGTCGGTCTTCATCTTTAAACACAGCAAGTCGTACACTTCACCCCACAGTTCAGCAGTCATGTCACCGTTCCCATCTCCACTGCTTCCTTGGCCACTCATGTCGCTTCGTGTCTTGTCATTCAATCGTTTCGACATGATGTTGTCCGGATGTTCTGTTCGTTGTTGTTTCTTTCCAAGTCTTCACGGAGGTGTGTCAACACTTGATGGTACTCTCTCCAAACACGTGTTTCTTCCAGATAAAACGCCAACAACCAACACAACGTGAGGAACATCAATCAGAGGGGGGCGATGTGGTTGCTTGGTCCGTTCAGTGAAAAGTGATGACCGGAGAGCATCGGGCGTATTAAAAGCCACGGAGGTCCTGCTTTCTGATTGGTCCGTTCCGGTGTCTGGTCTGAGTCTCCATTTTTCCAAACTGGACCGACCCTTGTGTTTCTTTTCCATAGGGTTAGGCTTGTAGCGTGAGAGAGAAAGCACAACCTCGGTTCGACCAATCAGAGCCCACCATGGCTCGAGCACGGTCTCTGATTGGTCGACAACCCAGGCTTCGGATTGGTCCGATTTCGATCCGTTTTTTTTTTCTGTAAGGGGTTCATGTCGATTCAGTTTCGATCCCCTTGTCATGAAAAAAATTATAGAAAGTCGTCTCTGTACCCAAAGGGGAGCGTGTCTACAGGTAGGCCTGTGGTTTCGTCGTAGACGACACGTCGCTTGTCGTACACGGTACGATAGTCTTTTCGGGTGGGGCGGGTCACGAGTGCGTTTTCGTGCCGAGGTCCTTTTCGAATGATCTGATGAGGGTAATCCAAACTGATTTTCTCTTCCTCCTCTTTCCCAGACCGTTGTCCCAGTATCAGTCCTTTCATGGTGTCAAAGTTGAGATGCCGTTGGTTTCGGTAATTCAAAGTGAACCCTCGCACTTTGCAGGTCGTGCGCGTTCCATCGGGTCTGGGGTTCATTAACTCATAGCCATAGTTTTTGGGACCTCCTGACACAAACGTCTTGATGGTGTTTCCGTCCAGTTCATCCGTAAACTCACCCAACGAATGACCCAGCTCTGGATTCGCGTCGTGGGGTCGATGAATGTAAATGACGCTGTCCGTGTCAAAGTACAAGACCCTGCGGCCCACCAGGGCAAGGGTCTCGTACAGCTTGAGACGTGCTTGGGCGGTGACCCAAGCAGCGATGGCGACATTGAAATGAGAATGAGGGGTTTGGAATTCTTTCCGCTGGGTATAGGTCACATCCACCATGTGTTCGTTGACAACGGTCACATCCTCGATGGTATTGCGGTCATCCCTCCACAAGGCAAAGTACTGTGCAGGATCGTTCATATAGACGTTCTGACTGTAGTCTACCCGTTGCCCAAACTTGCCCCAGAGCGAATTCAGTTGCATCTTGGCAATCGTGCGGCGTCCTGGATTTTTTTCGATGCGGTCCTTGTCCAACCGAATGCCTTCTTTGTCGTAGATCTCCTGGATGTAAGCGTCGTGATCCGTACATCCTTCGGGGTATCCGCTGGCTTCGAGCTTCTCCTTGAAATGTCGATCGATGTAAGTGTCAAAGAGTCCCACTTGCTGGGTGTCGGGGTCATGCTGTGCAAAGGTGTCAAAATGCCAAACGTCGTAGATCTGAAGCACCCGGTAGTCATACTTCTTCACGGCTTCCTGGAGTTCTACGGTGGCGTACGTCCCCACCCATGACCTCTCTTCGTCCGTGTGCTCGCAGGGGGAGTCTGACCGGGTATCGGCACACGTACGGCACAAAGGACAGAGCAGTTTGCCGCCCGATCTGTAAGGCAGTAGCGGATGGTAGAGTCGTTTCGGGGGTAGGACACGGCATTGGATCAGGCCTTTCAGTTCAAACAACGTGTCCACAGGGGGTTGATGGAGAAGGGTCGGGTGTCCCGTGGGAAACGCTCCGGTCTTACAAATGTAGGGATAAAGGGAACAAATATCAATGTACTTGATGGTTTCACCTTCTTGGGCTTCGTAGCATAATCGCATGGCATTGGTGCGTCCTCCATAGAAGGCGTCGCGAGGGTTGAGCGGCCCGGGGACGTGACGACAGTGGGGTCCCTGCAAGAAAGCACGTAGAGCGGAGTCCTCCCGTTGCATTTTCGTAAATTCGTGCTCCCACAGGGCGACGACCCGTTTCACCTCAGGGTGTTGACTCAAGAGACTCAAGCGGTAGTGGGTGTTGGTGTAACGGGCTCCCAACGACGTGCCCAGGACGGGATGCGGTTCTCCACGTCGGGTCTTGTGACAGGTGTTGCACCCATGCCAGAAACAGCCCAGGAATTCGTAGACGGTGCCTGTCGCTGGATCGTACCCATCCACGCTGTACCGATGTTGGCCCTCTCCACAGGTGAACTCTTTTTCACCGCCATTCCTGGCGTGCTGGAGGTGCAGATGGGGGTCCCTTTCCATCAGAGAGTGGAGCCAGTGCATACAGGCCTGGGAATAGTTTCTCTTGGGTTGGTAGCCTTGAGGTGGAAGAATGGCGATGGTATTGGGTTTCAGGTCGTGTTTTCGGAAGGATTTCATGGTGAACGCAGCAGCTGTCATCACTTCCACAAAGGGATCCATGCCCACCGAGTGGATGGCGTTCTGTCGGAAGTCAGCGCATCCCCATCTCAAAATGTCCACATCGCTCTGGCAGTAAGCTAAAAGTTCTTCTTGTAAGTCGAACAAGGCTCCTTCTTGCACTTTTTGGGTATGCCACTGGAGGAAGGCTGAGCGTTCCGCGGGAGACATGCCATCGGGATCGTACGTGACGGCTGGTGGATAGGGACCTCTGTAGGTCTGGTTGACTCTCGTATTGAAAAAGTGTGGAAAGTACCCTTTCTTCATTTCTTTCAACCCAAAGCTCTTGGGAAAGGCTTTCAGGGGGTAAGGGATGAAATTTAAGCTGTCTTCGAAACACAGCCGTCCCAGGGTCATCTGTAAAATTTGTTGGCCATGTCGAATCTTGGTGGGGAGCGTCACCAGGAGGGGGGACAGGCCCTTCAGGATTAAGTGTAAATCATAGGATCGTGCATTGTGGGCCATCACATAAATGCGATCCTCCTTCGGGACTGTATGGCAGGAGGTGTTCTTGTTCTTTGGCTTCTTTGTTTTCTCCACTTCCATGACCTCTTCCACCTCCTCCACCTCTTCCGTCTCCTCCGCCTCCTGCTGGGGTGATGCATGCCGTTGACGTTTGGCAGCGTCCTTTCTTGAGGGGGTGCCATCCCGTTTTCTTTTTTTCCCCAGGGGGGCTGTTGTCCCCTTGCGTGTGCTGCCCTCCTCTTCCTCCGGGTTGGGCTTCTTCTTGGGTATTTCACACAACGTGGTCAACCACACACACACATCATGTCGCGTGGTGGGCCCTCGAAACACGATCTCACGGCTGGGACCATACCCTTCTTCTCTCCATGGGCAGTGTTCGCACAAGTTCTTACTCACTTCACTGATGCATCGTCCACATCCTAGTTGCACCACGCACAAATTTGGAATGTGTTCCCCCGTGTCTTGCATGCATTCAAAATCGTAGAAGACGTATTGGACGTCGTCTCGTACGTGATGTTGTTCCTCTTCCCCCTCCTTCTCCGTTTCCTCTCCCCCCTCCCCCTCCTCCTCCCCCTCCTCGTTTTCTTCACGGAGAGGCGTCATGTAACAGCGATGGTCTGGGGTCATGGGTTCTCGGCACACCAAGCAGGGATGTTCTTCGTCGAAGCACTCGTGGTGAACCATGGGGGTCTCCAAGACGCGGACCAGCTGAAAACAGTTCGGGCACCTGTGAATCGATTGACAGGCGCTGGGTTTTCCCTCTGACGGTGACTGGAGATGTCGGGTGTAACACGTTGGATTGGGGAACCAACCTTGACATGTCAAGCAAGGGATCCCGAGTTCTTCCTGGGGTCCGCAATAGCTAGAGTAGAAGCAGCGGTGACAGCGGTATTCCTTGGTGCAGGGATGTTTTTCGGGATGGTCGTAACGTTTGTCGCAGCGTTCGCAGTAATGGTCAGACCCGTAAAAAGCGGACATGGAAGTGATGACATCGTAGTGCTGATCATGATGGTATAAATGCAGCACCCTGGCGTGAGGTGGAGCCTCATCACACTTGTACAACAGTCTCTGACCCACCTCTTGACTGTAGACTTTCAGTTGATAATGCAGGAGGGTCAAGGCCCGTCCCACGCGTGCGAGGTCGTCCAGCCCCCGACAGGGACCTTCAGGCAGGCCAAGGCGTCGAAACAAGGCCCGTGCCCGTAGGCCTTGAACGTCGACGCGATTCGTTCTCGTCAGTCTCACTAACTGGGCTTTCCATGCTGGGGTCAGAGGGTGAGGCTTGTGGGCATAATGCTGTGCCACCACCAGGGCCCGTGCCAAACAGGATTGATCTTCGTTCTTGATCCGTACGATGCACCTTTTGCGTGTTAAAAAAGCTTCGAGTCCAATCACGTTTTTCACCCGGGGAGCACCACTGCCCGATCCTAACCTGTCGGGATCTGCGACGTGTACTAAAGTCACATCCATGGTGGCATCGATGTTCAGGTCTTTGTTGGACTGTTGGACTTTTTCCACGGCCTGCAAAATATCCGGCCCATGGAGATCTTCAAAACGTCGAAAGGGAATCCGTATGGGGGTGTTCAAAGCGGGATGATCGATACCTAGACCAATACGATCTCCCTTCTGACCTGACATCTGTTCATAAAAGTCATCGATCACCCTGTCAAATAAAGCTGGCAGTTCCAGGGGGACGCGTTCCGGTGGTACGGTGTCCAAGTAGTCTGGGTTGAAAGTCAAACGATAGGTATGATTAGCAGTTCTTAACCGTCTGGAGCGGGTGGTATCTTTCCTCTCCAAACGATAGGGCGTACTTTGGTTGCTCGTCATGATAGCGATGTGTGTCTGATGAACGTCTGTACTCTAAGAGGGTCTGAACGTCTGATGGATGGACAACCCTTCCCCAAAACAGGATCGAAATCGGACCAATCCGAAGCCTGGATTGTCGACCAATCAGAAGACAGCCTCGACCAATCAGAACACAGCACCCGACCCGAGTTGTGCTTTCTCTCCCATGGTAAAATCCATTTCCTATGGAAAAGAAACACAGGGGTCGGGTCGTTTTGGAAAACCGAGGTGCAGGCCAGGCCCCGAAACGAACCAATCGGTGCGTTGCGTTTTGGACCAACCAGGAAGCAACCCATTTCGATCCGGTTCTTCCCCCATAAAACAAGAGTGGATTCGAATGGGTCAGTGTCACTTGTAAAATTGATGTGATAAAATCAAGAATGGCTGAAACAAAGAAGAGTGGTACGACGACGACGACGCGTGGCGAAGATGTGGGAATGGAGGGTACAGATACTCGTGGATGTTGGAGTAAGAGTCATGCCGAGGAGGCGGTGTCACTGCTCAGTCAAACACCATCGCACTATTATCTGCGCTTTGAAAGAAGGCTCGCTTCGTTTGAGACGTGGCCCACGCAAATGTATCAGACTGCTGAAGAGATGGCTCATGCGGGCTTTGTCTACACTCAGGGTGCCGATGGTGTGTGCTGTTTCCAATGTGGTGTGCGGCTGAGACAATGGGCACCCCACGACAATCCTTGGGCGGCACATCACAAATGGTCCCCAGACTGCGATTACCTCAAGCTAACCGGGCTGGTGAAACACCAGAAGCAACTACAACTACACTATCTCTGCGAAGAGAAACAGAGGTACACGAATGACGTAGCAGAGCCGGTTGCCTAGGAGGACGACGTTTCCCGTGTCCTGCGTTCCCGTTCAAGTTCCCGTTCAAGTTCCTGTTCATACGGCCCTTTTCAGGGCCACCCATCTCACCCAAAAGACAACTTTCTACCTTTGCTTTGCCAACCCCAACCCCAATTTGAAAACACACACACACACACACACAGGGCACGACGTTTGCATGGCAACACACAAAGTACATGACGTTCACATCGTGACACGAAGTCCATGACGTGTGCAAACTTAACGTCACGTAGGTGTATCGATCTTTCTCTATTCATCTCAATACGACACTACTCAATACACACACACACACACAGGACACCACGTTTTGCCTGACATTCCGATTGGCATGGGAGTGACACACACGTACATCATGTAGGCATTCCCACGTTCATGTCTACCTATGAAGGTCCACCTTCCTTTAGCATTCAGACGACCGTCTACCTCAAAAAAATACCAAGGCTACCCAAGAAGAAAAAAAACCGGATCGAAATCGGACCAATCCGAAGCCTGGGTTATCGACCAATCAGAAGCGGCGCTCGGGCCATGGCGGGCTCTGATTGGCCGAACCGGGGTTGTGCTTTCTCTCCCATGGTAAAATCCATTTCCTATGGAAAAGAAACACAGGGGTCGGTCCGTTTTGGAAAACCGAGGTGCTGACCAGGCCCCGGAACGAACCAATCGGAGCTGCGGCCTGGCGAACCAACCAGGAGGGAGGATGTCAGTACCTCTCCTATAAAACAACAGTGGATTCGAGTGGGTCAGTGTCACTTGTAAAATTGATTTAAAAAGAAAGCATCATCATGAGCAACAGCAACAACAACAACAGCAACAACATCAAGTCTGAAAACTGGGATTTAGAAATCGCCACAGTGAAACAACCTGTGCCCCTGTGGAAAGAAGCATCACCACCACCACCATGGTCTCCAGCATGGCAATGCGACAGATGCCAAGGGGGCCTGCCTGTGTACGCCCTTGGTACAAGGGCACGGGATGGGACTTTCGAATGTGTGTACTGCGGCACTGTGCTGAAGGACACCTACGTGCGTCGGTTAACGCACACCGGTAGGTGTCCTGTCAGACGTCAAATGAAAGTCCACCCGTGCCTTTGCACGTTGGCGTGCACATGCATGTAAACATCAAAACGGCCCTTTTCAGGGCCACCCATCTCTCCCGAAAGACAACTTTCCTCCTTTGCTTTGACGACCCTCCCACCCACCCACCCACACCATGAACCCGTCTCCTCCTCCTTTCCTTCCTCCCTCCCTCCCTTCACCACCACCACCCTCCCTCCCTCCCTCCCTCCCTCCACCACCGCCACCCCCTGGAGGCGCGCGCCACCGGACACGGAAGCGCCACCCTCTTGGAGGCGCGCGCCTCCGGACACGGAAGCGACGCCCTCTTGGAGGCGCGCGCCTCCGGACACGGAAGCGACGCCCTCTTGGAGGCGCACGCCACCGGACACGGAAGCGACGCCCTCTTGGAGGCGCACGCCACCGGAAACGGAAGCGACGCCATCTTGGAGGCGCACGCGCAGAGTCCCATCATGCACTGCGCAGGTCACGTGACCGGAAGTGACGTCACAGAGGATGTGCCGCCATCTTGGTTCCATAATCCTGAGTGGTTCCATAATCCTGAGGTGGTTCTATACCGAGGTACTTAACTACTGTCCAAGTGATTTATTTTAGGGATAGGCCCTCTGTGCTTATTTCCCGTTATTTAACACAGCCGAGGTTATTGACTCATCAGATTGTTGACATAATTAACTCAGGTGTTCATTCACCGCAGCCGACTTTACTGGCTGCGTATCCATCTTTTGTTGTTTTAGCTATTTTCATTTTATTACTGTAATAGAGTAGCTTAGCTAAGTGAGTAAGTTTTTACGCCGCATTTAGCAATATTCCAGCAATATCACGGCGGGAGACACCAGAAATGGGCTTCACACATTGTACCCATGTCGGGAATCGAACCCGGGTCTTCGGCGTGACGAGCGAACGCTTTAACCACTAGGCTACCCGACCGCCCAGCTAAGCTAAGCCGCTTATGTAAAAAAAAAAAAATTATTTGCTCTGATGTAATTAATCAGTGGCCTTTGTCAGCACAGACTGATCATTTTAATGTTATATATTGGTACAATTAGTTGTTAGTAATAAAAAAATGTGAACCTATCACCAGGTTCATTATTACTTTATTCTTGTATAATGACACCCCCCCCCCCCCCCCCCCCCTCCCTCCCGCCAGACACACCCGCGTGCACATCATCATCATTATCGTCTTCGCACACAGAATCCTGAAAAAGACCCTACCTTTGAAATACCACACACACGTTAGCGAGGAACGTCTATATGGATTTATGGGATATATTTATAATACTAGCTTATACAATAGTCATTTATATTTATGATATGTATATATTATAACTGCCAGTTCTACCAATTGCAGCATTGGCGTTGCTTAAGAAATAAAGGGTATATATCATAATCCACATTGTCTACATACGCCTGACGATACAGGCAGGGATGAATCAGTCAGAGGATAATGAGAAATATGTATTTAATGTCTTACTTATATCTCCCCTTAAAGAAACCCAAAAAGGGAGTTTATCATATAGACTCATTATCTATGTAGATACTAAGTTCGTGACCCGGTGTCAAATTAATTATACAGTAAGAATAAATTTGCGTCATGAAATTTCAATATTTATTACGATAATACCAGTGAAGATTATTCAGCGCTGCTTAATGTCAGTCCGAAGGATTACGCGGGGTCCTGTATTGTATTGTTCACTTCACTTCATGGTAGGGAATCTTGTGGAAGATTGGTCATCTAAATGAAACAGCGAGCGTTTCAAGCTATAATCTATGACAATGGTGTAGGTGTTAATGCGTTCGTTCGTCACGCTGTAGACCCGGGTATGTTATCTTTGAAATTCATTACTGGTGTCACCTGTTACCTTGAAAACACCTTGAAAACGCTTGAATATAGCAGAAAAGCGGAGTAGAACATACTTCCCCATCCTTACCAACCACATCACAGAGTGAAACCACTCATTAAGCTCTCCACCGCCTCCGTGGTCTAGTGGTAGAGAGTCCGTCCGGAGAGCGGAAGGTCCGGGGTTCGATCCCCGGGCGCGTCATACCAAAAGACGTTAAAAGATGGTACTTGTTGTTACCCTGCCTGGTGCTCGGCATTAAGGGGCTAAATCAAGGACTGGTCGGCTCGGAGTCAGAATACTGTGTCTGAGTGGGGTATGTTAAACTGCAGCATGGTATCTCAGTGGGCTAGCACTATAAATCGGCATCAGTCCGGACTAGTACAAGCAGCCAACACACACACACACACGTGCACAAAAGGTAAAATAGCAGTGAAAATTATATGGATCACTGAGAATCAGTGATGACACCAGGTGTTCTTCAAGTTGAAGAGGGGTATTATACGGACATTAGCAACATTACAGACACAGGTGATACTGTGCTGCAAAGTCATTCATTGGTTACGAATCAGGAAAACCAGTGCTTTATGGTGTGAGCATCATTCTCTGACATCGGGTTTCGAAACAGAGATCCTCGCCACAGATGAGGGAAGATCTTCACATTGATGAATCACACATATACTTTCGTCACTCCTCGCTCATTTCCGTAGACCTCTACCGACTGGTTCCGAATGGCACGTGTCGCCATTGATGCTATCCAACCTCTGTATCTGAGGGCTACCTTCCGGGCGCTAAATATTTCTTTTTAGGAGTCGTTTTACACCGTTTTTAGCAATATAGCTTTTTAACAATCTTGAAATACTTGTCGAAATAGAGAAGACTGGCTATTTAATGTCTCACATGTTTATGAAGGGGGATTGAAAGAAAAGCATTAAATGAACGAGTGATGAACATATAGATGGCGTGGGAGAACATGCCAAAGAAGCACCTCGATATGTATTTATGCTATAAGGCGATTGTCCGTGTGGAATCCTTACGGGCATATTGGTGATATATCTCTTATCTCGAACGAGAACTCGACGTAATTGCCGTGTTACACTGCAATTAAGCAAATATACAAATTATTCACGAAATTACCAGTACACTCGTGAAAGAAGGAAACGCACAGGTAGTATGTAGTACATTGAACCTGACTAGACAAAACATCCAGTATATAAATTGGATATATGTTATTGGAAAATGTTGGTGGCCTGATGTTCGACAAACTGTGCGTCAAAACGCAGCCATTGTCGATTTGCAATATCTTAAACGGCATTGTTTTCACACTTGTTAAAAAAATGTCATGGAGGAAAACAGTAAAGCAAAATGCACGTGCAAGTTATGGCATTCGTAACTCGTGGTTGTGGCCTTAAAAAGGCAAATTCGACAAATTCGGTGGCGGTAGTGTCATGGTGTGGGCCATGTCCTACACCACGAGATCTGACTTGGTTGTGGTTCAGGGAAATTTGACAGCAAATAGCTACATGAATCAAATTCTTCTACCTCCCCTTCCTTCAATCATTGACCGCCAGAGGGAGCTGTTTCAACAGGACAACGCTCCACCGCACGCAGCTCGTGTCACGGTGGACTACCTTCATAATGCTAACATCAACGGCTTGCCCTGGCCGTCGAGATCTACAGATCTCAACCCAATCGAATACCTCTGGGATGAACTCGATCGACGTGTACGTCAACGTCAGAACACACCGCAGACACTCCCACAACTGGCCAACGCGTTACAAGCAGAATGGCGCAGAATTCCGCAGGACAGAATTCATACACTTATCCAGTAAGTGCCGAGGAGATGCAGAGCCGTGATTGCTGCCCTGGGCGATCACACGAGATACTGAGATCAGCGCATCCCTGTGCCCGTATGTGACATGACAATGAGGTGAGATGACATGGGGTTTAAAGTCGCGTCCAAGATTATTGCACTTATATAGCGACGGGCATATACGTGAGTGTGTTTGTGTGGCTGCTTGAACTAGTCCGGACTGATGCCGATTTATAGCGCAAGGTAACTGAGATACCATGCCGCAGTTTAATATGAATAGCCCACTCAGACACAGCAAACTGACTCCGAGCCGACCAGTCCTTGTTTTAGCCCCTTAATGCCGAGCGCCAGACAGGGTTACAACAAGTACCATCTGTTGACGTTTTTTGGTGTGACGCGGCCGGGGATCGAATCCCGGACCTTCCCCTCTCCGGGCGGATGCTCTACCACTAGGCCACGGAGGCGATCGACTTAACAATGAACAGTTTTCATTACTTTGCACAACGACAACATGTGACCAGTGAGTTCCAAAATTCCATAGTTGTATCATTCTATGATATTTAAATATATCGACTTTATTAGGTATAATAAATTTACTAAAAATCTACCTGTGCGTTTCTTACTGGACGAAAAATCGATGGAAGGAAAGAAGAATAAATTGATAAATATACGAAAGTCGGTTAATAATTGTTAGAAAATCAATAAATAGGTCTGAAAATAAATATCAGCTAGGTGACTATTACTTACATAAACTATATACTTAGATAAACAAATAAACACGAAACACGTCATGAAATGAATGTCAATTGTTTATTACTAGACAGATACACGAACAACAGACAGATCGGTAAATAACTATATATAGGTTGATTATTACTAAAAGATAAGATAAACAACTAAACAAACAACGAATAGATAGGTAAATAAATATGTCGGTAGACAACTAGATAAATGATTTTTAAAAAAATATATAATTTGTCGAGTTTTGATGACTTCAATGTCAATTTCTAAAATCGAATGTATTTTCTCGGCTCCTATTTATTATATATTCAAAGAGAGTGATGAAAACAGCACCGTAATGCTATTGTTGGCTGGTGTATGTTTGGAAGGGGTTGCAGTTGTGGGTTAGCCTATGCTACAGGACCACAGTGGGTCCATACCGAATATAAAACGCCATCCGTACCCTCAGTTGAACTTTTGACAGTTGTACTAAGTGAGGGGTGTCTCGGAAAATAGGTGATGCGTTAAGAATAAATACAACATGCATAATTCTCCACGCTAAAGTGTTATGCCGAGAGGGTGGTTGGAGCGGAAGCGTGTAGATGCAGACGGAGCCCAGTACAGTGCTACCGCTGGAATGGGTGCGAACACGCACTGCCCTCACACCGTCTACACATTATAAAGCCCCCTTTTTCATATCGATTTGTTGAGTGCCAATCAATTTATTTATAGAAGATCAAACGTATGAATAATACCAACGTTGTCCTGTGTGGAATGCCTGAAGGAAAAGAGGTTAGGAAATGATGTTTGTTTTTTGTTTTTTACAGATTCGTTAAAATGATTGATATCTTTACAGGAAACAGTCCACGACGTGTTTGACGAGTAACATGGCTTCGAGAGACGACCAAGACAGCTGGGGTGGATGTACGTAGTACGTACAGCGTTAGAACTGCGTTTCTTGCTTCAGTCCCCTCAACACGTACACTTGTCCCTGTCAGGGGGTCGTCACTTAGACAAATCCCTTGTCTGTCTTTGTCATGCGAATCAGTGTGTTCCTGTCAGTGGCCTAGGAATGTGTCTGTCAGAGAGGTGTAGCTGTACGGGGAATGTGTCTGTCAGAGAGGTGTAGCTGTACGGGGAATGAGTGGTGTCACCACCGCCCCCACCACTCGACCATCTTTCAGCCTATACTCATCCCCTTCTACCAGCTTATAATCATCCCTTTCGAACAAGCCTATACTCATCCCTTTCTCAGCTCTATCAGACTATACTCATCCCTTTCTCAGCTCTAGACCGCCTCCGTGGTCCTGTGGTAGAGCGTCCGCCCGGAGAGCGGAAGGTCCAGGGTTCGATCCCGGGCCGCGTCATACAAAAAGACGTTAAAAGATTGTACTTGTTGTTACCCTGTCTGGCGCTCGGCATTAAGGGGCTAAAACAAGGACTGGTCGGCTCGGAGTCAGTATACTGTGTCTGAGTGGGGTATTCATGTTAAACTGCGGCATGGTATCTCAGTGAGCTAGCACTATAAATCGGCATCAGTCCGGACTAGTACAAGCAGCCACACACACACATACACGTGCATGCACGTCGCTATATAAGTGCAATAATCTTGGACGCGACGTTAAACCCAATTTCACCTCACCTCACCTTTCTCAGCTCTATCAGCCTATACTCACCCCCTTCTCAGCTCTATCAGCCTATACTCATCCCTTTCTACCAGCCTATACTCATCCCCTTCTCGGCTCTATCAGCCTAGTATAATCATCCCTTTCTCAGCTCTATCAGCCTATACTCATCCCTTTCTACCAGCCTATACTCATACCCTTCTCAGCTCTATCAGCTTATACTCATCCCTTTCTATCAGCCTAAACTCACCCCCTTCTCAGCTCTATCAGCCCATACTCATCCCTTTCTACCAGCCTATACTCATCCCCTTCTCGGCTCTATAAGCCTAGTATAATCATCCCTTTCTCAGCTCTATCAGCCTATACTCATCCCTTTCTACCAGCCTATACTCATCCCTTTCTCAGCTCTATCAGCCTATACTCATCCCCTTCTCAGCTCTATCAGCCTATACTCATTCACTTCTCAGCTCTATCAGCCTATACTCATCCATTCTATCAGCCTATACTCACCCCCTTCTCGGCTCTTTCAGCCTATACTCATTCCCTTCTCAGCTCTATCAGCCTATACTCATCCCTTTCTATCAGCCTATACTCATCCCTTTCTCAGCTCTATCAGCCTATACTCATCCCCTTCTCAGCTATATCAGCCTATACACATCCACTTCTCGGCTCTATCAGCCTATACTCATCCCCTTCTCAGCTCTATCAGCCTATACTCATCCCTTTCTACCAGCCTATACTCATCCCCTTCTCAGCTCTATCAGCCTATACTCATCCCCTTCTCAGCTCTATCAGCCTATACTCATCCCCTTCTCAGCTCTATCAGCCTATACTCATCCCCTTCTCAGCTCTATCAGCCTATACTCATCCCCTTCTCAGCTCTATCAGCCTATACTCGCCCCCTTCTCGGCTCTTTCAGCCTATACTCATTCCCCCCTTCTCAGCTCTATCAGCCTATACTCATCCCTTTCTATCAGCCTATACTCATCCCTTTCTCAGCTCTATCAGCCTATACTCATCCCCTTCTCAGCTATATCAGCCTATACACATCCACTTCTCGGCTCTATCAGCCTATACTCATCCCCTTCTCAGCTCTATCAGCCTATACTTATCCCCTTCTCAGCTCTATCAGCCTATACTCATCCCCTTCTCAGCTCTATCAGCCTATACTCATCCCCTTCTCAGCTATATCAGCCTATACACATCCACTTCTCGGCTCTATCAGCCTATACTCATCCCCTTCTCAGCTCTATCAGCCTATACTTATCCCCTTCTCAGCTCTATCAGCCTATACTCATCCCCTTCTCAGCTCTATCAGCCTATACTCATCCCCTTCTCAGCTCTATCAGCCTATACTAATTCCCTTCTCAGCTTTGTCATGAATCAGCCTGTACTCATCCCTTTCTACCAGCCTATACTCATCCCCTTCTCAGCTCTATCAGCTTATACTCATCCCTTTCTATCAGCCTAAACTCACCCCCTTCTCAGCTCTATCAGCCCATACTCATCCCTTTCTACCAGCCTATACTCATCCCCTTCTCGGCTCTATAAGCCTAGTATAATCATCCCTTTCTCAGCTCTATCAGCCTATACTCATCCCTTTCTACCAGCCTATACTCATCCCTTTCTCAGCTCTATCAGCCTATACTCATCCCCTTCTCAGCTCTATCAGCCTATACTCATTCACTTCTCAGCTCTATCAGCCTATACTCATCCCTTTCTATCAGCCTATACTCATCCCCTTCTCGGCTCTTTCAGCCTATACTCATTCCCTTCTCAGCTCTATCAGCCTATACTCATCCCTTTCTATCAGCCTATACTCATCCCTTTCTCAGCTCTATCAGCCTATACTCATCCCCTTCTCAGCTATATCAGCCTATACACATCCACTTCTCGGCTCTATCAGCCTATACTCATCCCCTTCTCAGCTCTATCAGCCTATACTCATCCCCTTCTCAGCTCTATCAGCCTATACTCATCCCCTTCTCAGCTCTATCAGCCTATACTCATCCCCTTCTCAGCTCTATCAGCCTATACTCATCCCCTTCTCAGCTCTATCAGCCTATACCCATCCCCTTCTCAGCTCTATCAGCCTATACTCGCCCCCTCTCGGCTCTTTCAGCCTATACTCATTCCCTTCTCAGCTCTATCAGCCTATACTCATCCCTTTCTATCAGCCTATACTCATCCCTTTCTCAGCTCTATCAGCCTATACTCATCCCCTTCTCAGCTATATCAGCCTATACACATCCACTTCTCGGCTCTATCAGCCTATACTCATCCCCTTCTCAGCTCTATCAGCCTATACTTATCCCCTTCTCAGCTCTATCAGCCTATACTCATCCCCTTCTCAGCTCTATCAGCCTATACTCATCCCCTTCTCGGCTCTGTCAGCCTATACTAATTCCCTTCTCAGCTTTGTCATGAATCAGCCTATACTTATCACTTTCTCAGCTCTATCATCCTATACTAGTTCCAAGTCAGTATGCTGTATCTGTGTTGAGTATTAATGTTAAACTGCGACTTGGTATCTCAGTGGGCTAAGCATGTCAATTCCGCATTAGTCCTGACTAGTACAATGTCACACACCAACACACACACACCAACACACACACACAAACACACACACACGCACGCACACGCGTGTATGCACGTCGCTATATAAGCGCAAACATCTTGAACTCGACGTGAAGCCCCACTGCACTTCACACCTCCATCAGCCTACACTCACGCCATTCAGAGACGAGGGTTCGTTAGTACTTGAGGGCACCCATATATATTTTTCAATTTTTAGCCTTACAACATACTTGATTTATGTGACTGTGTGTTGGTCTATAGGCAGGTGAACGATGCCTTGTGTGGCATTTGTTGATTTGACTAACAGAGACGCGTTTACACGAGATTGTTTTCACGGTCTAGAAATGATCTCCTTTTGAGCATCTTTCGTGTTTACGAATATAGGACGGTTTAACTAACGAATGCCTTGGTTGGTATGGATAATGACTTCGTATACGCTAGTGTGGCTAATGATCATGTTATGGTATGACTTTATGTCATTAAAGTGAAGGAGCGTCACGTTATGATCACAGGGGCTTGTGACGCTAAAGCTAGCAGCTACACGATGTATGCTTAAAATCACTGTAAGGATCCTGCAAATAGTACTGATATTGGTTGTGACCATATATCCTTTACATAGTCCTGACACTGTTTGTAACTTTATATCCTTTACGTAGTACTGACACTGTTTGTGACTATATATCCTTTACATAGTACTGAAACTGGTTGTGGCCATATATCCTTTACATAGTACTGAAACTGGTTGTGACCATATATCCTTTACATAGTGCTGATACTGGTTGTGACTATATATCCTTTACGTAGTACTGACACTGGTTGTGACTATATATCCTTTACATAGTAATGATACTGGTTGTGGCCATATATCCTTTACATAGTACTGACACTGGATGTCAACATATATCCTTTACATAGTGCTGATACTGGTTGTTACTATATATCCTTTACATAGTCCTGGCACTGGTTGTGGCCATATATCCTTTACATAGTCCTGGCACTGGTTGTGGCCATATATCCTTTACATAGTCCTGGCACTGGTTGTGGCCATATATCCTTTACATAGTCCTGGCACTGGTTGTGGCCATATATCCTTTACATAGTCCTGGCACTGGTTGTGGCCATATATCCTTTACATAGTCCTGGCACTGGTTGTGGCCATATATCCTTTACATAGTCCTGACACTGGTTGTGGCTATATTTCCTTTACATAGTACTGATACTGGTTGTGGCCATATATCCTTTACATAGTCCTGACACTGGTTGTTGCTATATTTCCTTTACATAGTCCTGACACTGGTTGTGACCATATATCCTTTACAAAGTACTGACACTGGTTGTGACCATATATCCTTAAAAAAGTAGTGATACTGGTTGTTACTATATTTCCTTTACATAGTACTGACACTGGTTGTGGCCATATATCCTTTACGTAGTACTGACACTGGTTGTGACTATATATCCTTTACATAGTCATGATACTGGTTGTGACCATATATCCTTTACCTAGTACTGACACTGGTTGTGACCATATATCCTTTACATAGTCCTGACACTGGTTGTGACCATATATCCTTTACATAGTACTGACACTGGTTGTGGCCATATATCCTTTACGTAGTACTGACACTGGTTGTGACTATATATCCTTTACATAGTCATGATACTGGTTGTGACCATATATCCTTTACCTAGTACTGACACTGGTTGTGACTATATATCCTTTACATAGTACTGACACTGGTTGTGACTATCTATCCTTTACATAGTCCTGACACTGGTTGTGGCCATATATCCTTAATATAGTACTGACACTGGTTGTTACGATATTTCCTTTACGTAGTTCTGACACTGATTCTGGCCATATATCCTTTACATAGTACTGATACTGGTTGTGGCTATATATCCTTTACATAGTACTGAAACTGGTTGTGACCATATATCCTTTAAATAGTACTGACACTGGTTGTGGCCATATATCCTTTACATTGTACTGACACTGGTTGTTACTATATATCCTTTACATAGTACTGGCACTGGTTGTGACCATATATCCTTTACATAGAACTGATACTGGTTGTGACTATATTTCCTTTACATAGTACTGACACTGGTTGTGGCCATATATCCTTTACATAGTACTGACACTGGCTGTGGCCATATATCCTTTACATAGTACTGACACTGGTTGTTACTATATTTCCTTTACATAGTACTGACACTGGCTGTGGCCATATATCCTTTACATAGTCTTGGCACTGGTTGTGACCATATATCCTTTACATAGTCCTGACACTGGTTGTGGCCATATATCCTTTAAATAGTAATGACAAAAGTTCTGACCACATATCATGTAGCTGATATTTTTGTATTCCAAGCCCCTCTGTTGTAGTTATTAAGGGAATAAAGGAATCATAGTTTAATGTTAAGTAGAAAACGTCATTTCTGCAATCATGAATTACATATATTGAAATCAGTCACACTTTTATAGAGGCATGGCGTCGTAGAGTGCTTCCTCACACGCAAGGCCATGTTCGTAGAGGTCATACGGGTATATGGTCTCTGGGTAGATATATTTGTGAATCCCACGTTTGTCACCCGCCGTCATAGTGATGCAACACGTCAACAGCGGTGAAAAGACATATTCACCCACTAAAAAATCGAAACAGATTTGTCGGGTGGGAAATATCGCTTCCGATAAGTCGGTCGTTCCACTTAGACCTAAAAAGGTCAAACAGCACAACGTGTTCATCGCACTGTTTGACCCTCGGTGATTTCAGGGGTGATTCTCAACCCAGAGAATCAATTACAAAATCGTGAATTTTGATCCATGCCATTGACAAGCACTTAACAATGAAAGCCAGGCCGAGGTGCAGGCGACACGGAACGATCTCCACTGATAGGTATATGTACACCTTGACTAAAGAGCCCAGGGGATCAATCCGGTTGCTGTTTATTTACTTGATCGGCTGACCAAAGAGATCATGCCTTAAATCTGATTAGAACACGAGTAGAACGTGGTATTCGATCAAAGAGGTCAGCTGATGATAAATTATTTTGCCTGCACTCGGCCACCTTTGTAAAAGATACTTCTAAATACATTGACCACGAAATCTCGGGTACATTGTTATTTTGCGAGATTTGGGATCTATGCCTCTGCGGGACTGCTCTCTTATCGAAACAAGAGGTTATAAACAATGGGGTTATTCTTGTTCCTGTTGATAAATAATTGATTTCCACCGTAAACATAATCTGTAAGTCATAACAGTACCCTATTGACAAGGTCTTGTAGTGAACTTGTATCAAGAGTACACATTGATGAAAACATAAACGAAAGTTCTGAAAACAATCTTTTTCGGTTCGAGACAAAAAGATGCCAGTGCATTTGCATCAATAAGTAAACAATATTTTATCAGTTGATGGAAATATGCGTAGGTGTTCTGGGTGTAGAAATGATAGTTTCATCTCTTATAATGTGTCTGTTCTCAAACATTAAGTTAGAAAGTTACAAAAAACACTATTTGATAAAGATCGGGGCAGTGGTAGCCTCGTGGGTAAAGCGTCGGCTTGTCAAGTCGAATATCCTTCTTCGATTCCCCACGTAGTTGAAATGTAGCAAGGCTCTCATAGCATTGGTTTCACTCACTCACTCTGATGCAGGCCATATGGTATAGGTTGACACAGATCGTTACACGGATTAATAATACAACCAGACCCCCCCCCCCCCCCCCCCCACACACACACACACACCTCCCTCTCTATCTCTCGCTCTCTCTCTCGCTCGCTCTCTCTCTCTCAGTCCTGTCTCTCGTCTCCCTCTCTCTGTGTGTCTGTCTGTCTCTCTCCGTCTCGTCTCCCTGTCTGTCTGTCTCGTCTTCCTCTCTCTGTCTGTCTGTCTGTCTGTCTCTCTGTCAAGTCTTCCTGTCTGTCTCTCTCTGTGTCTCGTGTCCCTCTCTGTCTCTCTCTCCTTCTCTGTCTCTTTCTCCCTCTCTCTCTCTCTCCGACACAGATAGTTACGGAATGAAACCAGCCCCCCAATCTGCTCTGTCTCCCTCTCTCTATCTCTCTCTCTCTCCCTCCGTGTCTCTGTCTCTGTCTCTCTCTCTCTCTCTCCCTCCGTGTCTCTGTCTCTGTCTCTGTCTCTCTCTCTCTCTCTCTCTCTCTCTATCTGTCTCGTCTCCCTCGCTGTCTCCCTCTCCCCCTGTCTCTGTCTCTGTCTCTGTCTCTCTCTCTCTCTGTCTCGTCTCCCTCTCTGTCTCTCTCTCCCCCTGTCTCTGTCTCTCTCTCTCTGTCTCGTCTCCCTCGCTGTCTCCCTCTCCCCCGTCTGTCTCTGTCTCTGTCTCTCTCTCTCTCTCTCTGTCTCGTCTCCCTCTCTGTCTCTCTCTCCCCCTGTCTCTGTCTCTCTCTCTCACTGTCTCGTCTCCCTCTCTGTCTCTCTCTCCCCCTGTCTCTGTCTCTCTCTCTCTCTCTGTCTCGTCTCCCTCTGTCTCTCTCTCCCCGTCTCTGTCTCTCTCTCTCTCTCTCTCTGTCTCGTCTCCCTCGCTGTCTCTCTCTCCCCCTGTCTCTGTCTCTGTCTCTGTCTCTCTCTGTCTCTCTCTCTCTCTGTCTCGTCTCCCTCTCTGTCTCTCTCTCCCCCTGTCTCTGTCTCTGTCTCTCGCTCTCTCTGTCTCGTCTCCCTCTCTGTCTCTCTCTCCCCCTGTCTCTCTCTCTCTCTCTCTCTCTCTCTCTCTGTCTCGTCTCCCTCGCTGTCTCCCTCTCCCCCTGTCTCTGTCTCTGTCTCTCTCTCTCTGTGTCTCGTCTCCCTCTCTGTCTCTCTCTCCCCCTGTCTCTGTCTCTGTCTCTGTCTCTCTCTGTGTCTCGTCTCCCTCTCTGTCTCACTCTCCCCTGTCTCTCTCTCTCTCTCTCCCTCTCTCTCTGTCTCGTCTCCCTCGCTGTCTCCCTCTCTCTCTCTCTCTCTCTGTCTCGTCTCCCTCTCTGTCTCTCTCTCTCTGTCTCTCTCTCCGACACAGATCGTTACGGAATGAAACCAGCTTATCTCTCTGTGTCTCTCTGTATCTCTCTGTGTCTCTGTGTGTGTGTCTCTCTCTCTCTCTCTCGCTCACTCTCTGACACTGATCATTACGCAAAGTGAAATCACTCTCCCTGACACAGATCGTAAAGAGGTTTAGTGCAATATTAATGGGAAAGCGTAAGCTTCTTGAACTGTTTTACAGACGTCTGTGGGCGCAATGAGTTTGTACTTATCGCGCCATAAATCGTCTTGATAGAAATGGTCTGAGAAATAAATTTAAAATCAACGATGATGGTGACACCCTGGACATTTGGCGCTGCCAGCAGGGAGGTCACGGGTCATTCATTCTGTTCTATACCCACCATATGTGCTCCAGCCATGGCAACAACATAATTATTGACATCTTATCCGGGATGAGTGCCACCTTAATTACCTACTTCAGCTTACTACAGTGATCGCCAGGAATCTGATACCCAGACCACCCCGATGAACCGTGAATCGCTTTATATCCGATACAGTCACGATATCACATGGCTAGATATTTCGAGGACGAGATCTCAAAGATAAGTGTCATGCAGGTTGACCTCTAACGTTGACCTTGAACTTGATTAATACGAAATACAACATGTACTTCATAAGTGAATTCATAAAATACTATTTGGTGAATGTTTAGTAATTTGTGTTATAACTTTTCGTAACTAAATACATAAAATGTATATCTACATGTATCTTTTAATCCTGTCACTAAAACTGTTATCATTTTAGTTGTACGATAATTGGATTGTACTTGTTGCACTAAATCGCTCCTCGAAATAAGTTTAATGGTGAAATTCAACCAGTAGATGATTTTAATGATCTGATAATATTTACGTGTGGGAGATAATGATGTAAGGCTGCCTAAGAGCAGTGTTTTTTTGTCTATATCAGTTACGAATTATCAACAGATTATATTTTAATGAAGATGTTGTATGCATGATTCCCTTTCATGTACGCACAATGTCATGGCGTGTTTAATTTTGTAATGTGCTAAAAACTCAAAATTTAATTCCAATCAGTCGCAAACATGTTAGATTTAATTTGTTCTTGAAATTAAAGCAGGGCTGTTTCTCAATTTTATCTGTTTGCACGATCATCTGTGAGTTTAATCATCAATTTAAAAGAGAAATATCCACTTAAAACGGAAAAAATGTTTCGAAATATTTGCAGAAAGTACAAAAACTGAGTCCGTGTTCCTGATAACGACAGTGTAACCTAGCGTAGCGTTGTGTGGCCCCCACTATACACGTGACATTTTGATATTTCATAGCAAATAATCACTTGCAGAAATTATTCAGACACTTCACTGATAATTAGCCCCAGATCTCGCCGTCCATTTCCCTGTGTACTTAGAGCTCACGACCCTAAGAGTCAAAATCTTTATGAGCGGTAAGTGTTTGGGGCGAGTTTTGCCATATGTTTTGAGAGGTACTGAACCTAACCTCGTGCTTCTCTCGGCTGGAATGGGGGACCCCCAAAGGTCGGGCTTCTCGCTGGCTTGGTATTGATCTTAAGTGGCGATAAAGCCCACCAAGAATGATAAGGTGGGTGCGAGATGTTTGGACCCCCCTCAGAGATGAAATCTTCAGCGCGGGGGGTGAGAGAATATCGAGTTAATTAGGACTTACACTTGATCCTGTTGGTGTAATACTGTAGATTTATTAACAATGTTTGCTGACAACTTCCATTATACCTGGCGCTTTAACAATCCTTTAATTGTGATTCCTATACTCCGTTTTATGTGTGTGATTCGTCACATTAAGTGGACAGTAAATAAATATGCACATAATACCTGGACCGGCTCTGTGCGTGCGTGCGTGCGTGCGTGCGTGCGTGCGGGCGTGGGTAACTTAGTGGTCAAACCGTTTGCTCGTCACGCCGAAAACCCGGGTTTGATCGCTCCTTGTCTGTTGTACCCCGCCGTGATATCACTGGAGTGTTGCTAAGAGCGGCATAAAACTACACTCACTCGTTTTATCGTCATGTCATGGGTCGTCATATTCTTTATGTAAATGTTACCCTCAGTATTAGATGGTCCAGAAGACGGGGCTGGATTAACGGGGATTTACTGTATCGCTTCTGAAACGTTTCATTCAATATTCGTTCGAGTATACGTCTGTGTAACGAGGTCTCGCATTGACGAGGCTTCACTGTAGTACAGCCAACATCAACCTTAAACGTCTACAGTGAAACCTCGTTAATACAGACATTACCGTTCTCAGTGATTTGGTTCGGATTAACGGTTCATAGTTACAGAGTACTGTCCGTTGTGTACAGGGAGCGTCCTCAACTGTATTCGCCCGGAAGGTGAGCTGTCCGGATTCACTGGGTCCGGACTAAGGAGGTTTTGCTGTATTTCTCTTTATGGAAACAAATCAAAAGTGCGCGAGTGATTTGGGTTAAAATATACAGTGATTAGTATTTCTGTGATGTAACACCTGTTAGCTTGGTCCAGCGTGTGCTGTGCTGAAAAACAAAATAAGATCACATTCATTTCCAGTATTGGATCAGTGGATCCTGGCATGGTTAAGGGAAGTAACTCTGTACAGCAAAATACGTGCGTTGCGCCACTTGGCGAACCGCACTCCCGATAGCATTAGTCACGGGAACTTACCCAGAAAGACAATACCTTGTTGAATGCTGATACCTTGTATAATTTAATACCCTACGTACGTGACCATGTCGTACACTCTTGTCCGACCCTCGCCTAACATGCCGACAATAGTTTCACTAGCGTTCTAAAGGGTATATTAAAAGAAAATATACATCAATACTTGATGGTGGCTAAAAGTGAAACAAACAATAAATGTTTATTCGCTGGTAATGTATTTGATGAGGGTGCGTGGTTGTGTTTTGCAGTGTTTCAGCGACTGTTTTCAGCCAAGAAACGTTTTGATAAGTTTTGTATTTTTTGTCAAATCCAATGTTCAAGTGTATACTTTCTTTTGTCCATCAGTATATATTTTTATTACAGCTAAGACTCACGTTATTATAGTTAGCCTGTACCACATTGATTCCTCGAACCAGCATGAACCCCGTGATATACAAACACGCAACGGAATCTTTAGGGAATATATCACAAATGCCAAGCAATTTGTCGGCGATTTCACAACAAATATACGATAAAACCCTTCAATAACCTTGTGGTTTCAACCCGGAGATGAATGGTCAAGTGGCTCTGTTATATAATTAAGTCAAGTGTTGGGGATGACGCCAAGTGTTTCACACACGTTGTGGTATCGAGGTGACTTCTAATTATGTTTAAGTACGTACAGTATAGTACATGCTTGAGATAACCCTCACGACAGAGGGAAAGGATAGTTTGGAGTGGGATAATATTTGCAGATTTGTTGTGCCTTAAGAGCACGTCAGAGTCGGATGAAACGGTCTTTGGGGAGATTTACAGCATTGAGATTTACAGCATTGAGATTTACATCTGATTTACGGATGCACAGGTAAATAAGTGAAGTGGTCTCTTATGTCTTGGAGACCATTGTGGGTTGGTTGGTTGGTTAGTTTGTTGTTTAACGCCGCAATATTCCAGCCATATGACGGCGTTCTGTAAACAATCGAGTCTGGAACAGACAATCCAGTGATTAACATCATGAGCATCGATCCACGCAATTGGGATCGATGACATGCATCAACCAAGTCAGCGAGCCTGACCACCCGATGCCGTTAGTCGCCTTTTACGACAAGCATAGTCACCTTTTACGGCAAGCATAGGTTGCTGAAGACCTATTGTACCCCGGAATCTTCACGGGTCTAGACCATTGTGGGGATGGATTCTCCATAGCAGATGGAGAATGGGCGTTGATCTGGAATTTGCAAGGTGGTTTCACTGTACACGGCCTCGTAGATCAACCCTTCACGGGGCACCGCTCATATATATTGTCGCCAATTCCATTGATCTGTGTTATCCAGACACTTAGTTTATTTACTCATTAAGATCATTCATCATTTGGAGTTTAATCCATACGTAAATTAGAAGTTGCATATGTGTGGCAAGAGCATGTGCTAACATTAAACACCCACCCCCTCCCTCCACCTTCGGTATGTATGGGGTGGAGGGGTGACGGGGGAAAGGGGGTGGGGGTGGTATGAAGGTTGATCCGGTTGAAAGGCTGTGTGTTTTGTAGGGTGTGTCTAGAACAACGATCGCACACGTGTATTTCACAGGGAGGGGTCGTGATAGATAGTTTATATTAGGTAGATGTGACCTTCTGTAGAAGAATTAAATAGAAATAAGCATGTGATAAAATCTAACATATATTTGGCCGATATGCAGGACCAAGATTGTGCGTTTAAATGTCCAGCTGGGATGTGAAATAAACTTGCTAATGTAGGTAGTTGCTTGCATCATCGCAGTCGTTGCTGAAGTTATCACGGCGACACCTTCTGATGATACTCAATCATCTTCGACAGTGCTAATTACCACGATGACGACAAGGAGCACACTATCTACGAGAGTGATGCATGCAACTCTCTGGGGATGTCTTCGACACGTGTACTCGATCTGACAACTGAGGATGTCATGGACACATGCACTCGATCTGACATCTGAGGATGTCATGGACACGTGCACCCGATCTGACAGCTCAGGATGTCATCGACACGTGCAAACGATCTGACAACTGAGGATGTCATGGACACATACACTCGATCTGACAGCTGAGGATGTCATGGACACGTGCACCCGATCTGACAGCTCAGGATGTCATCGACACGTGCACCCGATCTGACAGCTGAGGATTTCATGGGCACATGCACCCGATCTGACAACTGAGGATGTCATGGACACGTGTACTCGATCTGACAACTGAGGATGTCATGGACACGTGCACCCGATCTGACAACTGAGGATGTCATCGACACGTGTACTCGATCTGACAACTGAGGATGTCATGGACATGTGCCATCGATCTGACAACTGAGGATGTCATCGACACGTGCACCCGATCTGACAGCTCAGGATGTCATCGACACGTGCACCCGATCTGACAACTTGGGATGTCATGGACACATACACTCGATCTGACAACTGAGGATGTCATGGACACGTGTACTCGATCTTACAACTGAGGATGTCATCGACACGTATACTCGATCTGACAACTGAGGATGTCATGGACACGTGTACTCGATCTGACAACTGAGGATGTCATGGACACGTGTACCCGATCTGACAACTTGGGATGTCATGGACACGTGTACCCGATCTGACAACTGAGGATGTCATGGACACGTGAACTCGATCTGACAACTGAGGATGTCATGGACACGTGTACCCGATCTGACAACTGAGGAATTCATGGACACGCGTACCCGATCTGACAACTGGGGATGTCATCGACAAACACAGGCACTCCCCACTCCTACTCCATCACAAACATAGGCACACCTACTCTATCACAAATACAGGCACTCCGCACACCTACTCCATCACAAACACAGGCACACCTACTCTATCACAAATACAGGCACTCCCCATTCCATCACAAACACAGGCACTCCTACTCCATAACAAACACAGGCACTCCTACTCCATCACAAACACAGGCACTCCTACTCCATCACAAACACAGGCACACTCACTCCATCACAAACACAGGCACACCTACTCCATCACAAACACAGGCACTCCGCACACCCACTCCATCACAAACACAGGCACTCCTACTCCATCACAAACACAGGCACTCCACACTCCTACTCCATCACAAACACAGGCACACTCACTCCATCACAAACACAGGCACACCTACTCCATCACAAACACAGGCACTCCGCACACCCACTCCATCACAAACACAGGCACTCCTACTCCATCACAAACACAGGCACACCTACTCCATCACAAACACAGGCACTCCCCACTCCTACTCCATCACAAACACAGGCACTCCCCACACCTACTCCATCACAAACACAGGCACTCCTACTCCATCACAAACACAGGCACACCTACTCCTTTACAAACACAGGCACTCCCCGCTCCTAATCCATAACAAACACAGGCACTCCTACTCCATCACAAACACAGGCACTCCTACTCCATCACAAACACAGGCACATCGCGCTCCTACTCCATCACAAACACAGGCACTCCTACTCCATCACAAACACAGGCACTCCTACTCCATCACAAACACAGGCACTCCCCACTCCTACTCCATCACAAACACAGGCACTCCTACTCCATCACAAACACAGGCACTCCCCGCTCCTACTCCATAAGAAACACAGGCACTCCTACTCCATCACAAACACAGGCACTCCCCGCTCCTACTCCATCACAAACACAGGCACACCTACTCCATCACAAACACAGGCACTCATACTCCATCACAAACACAGGCACTCCCCACACCTACTCCAGCACAAACACAGGCACCCCTACTCATTCACAAACACAGGCACACCGCACTCCTACTCCATCACAAACACAGGCACTCCCCGCTCCTACTCCATCACAAACACAGGCACGCCTACTCCATCACAAACACAGGCACTCCCCACACCCTCTCCATCACAAACACAGGCACTCCCCACTCCTACTCCTCCACAAACACAGGCACTCCATGCTACTACGTCATAAACACAGACACTCCCCACCCCGCTCCAACACAAACACACTAGAACCCGCTTATTCAAAACGACATTAGCTATTAGCGTGTATTTTGTTAATGAACTATTAAAGACACATGTACAAGTTCAAACTGTACGAATTTCTTTATTTCTGGTTCTTGCTGAAATGTATTTCCGAGGCTTGCAAGTACTCTCACCATATGACAAAAATCCTACGAAGCTCATATCACAAAAGTGCATTTGAAATTTGTGAATTCCAAAACCCTGCCCCCAATCCCCATATCCTAAAATGAAGCAAAGTATTTCAATATGCATTTAATTGGTCCCATCACGTCTAAATCCTATCAGCTTCATTTCTGCACCCCCAACACCTCTACTCTGAACCCAGTGACCACGTCGGCAGACACGGCAAAATAGATCTGGCAGGAATTAAACGGATTCCGAGATTTGCGCCATTATGCCTGTGGTCGCGTACCCCGTATTCCGGCGTGTCATGGCCGTGCGGCGGCGATAGTGTCAGCGGTCGTGGCTAATGTGCCTATGGACCTGGTTCCCGGTGCACGTCACCTCAGACGTCATGTGCTTAAATACAAGACTGTTGAATGTCTATACACCCTGTGAAATGATGTCTGGAGAGGAGGGGAACCCTCAAGACAATGGGGGAGCGGGCACCGAGTGCACTGTCGGGCAATCATATTACCGGAGTTGCTGTAATAACGATAGTCATGGCAGTGTTTAGATAAACTGCGATAATTACAGGGCTGTGGTCTTGATGTTTAGAGAATGGCGCCATCACGGCCAAATACGATATTGATTATAATCGTCAGTACTACAATTCGTTTGCTAAAGCTGTCTGTTGTTTTTTTTTATTACAGATAGGCACGGTACTCTTCCTTTTTTACTCTTAATGCATTAACGTTAATCACCGACGTCAAGAGACGTGATGGCTGAATATCAACGCCTACGCCGACGACACATTCGTCCACCCAACGGCTATATGTGCTACGGCATCAACACAATGGTCAAGTCATTTACGTGATCGATTCTACAAGCATGTCTGCCGCCGTCAAATGGCTGATTGTGGCGTTTAACATCAAACAAACTTTAAACACACCTTTGTATTTTCGTCAGGTGTGCTGTTATCATCATATTGCCACCTTCATGACAACAAAGCATCATCATTGGAATGATAAGAATCCTCATTAATAAAAGAAGAAAAAGATGGTGACGATGATAGCGACTGATATAGCATCAACATTATATCATGATTCTATCTCGCTGATAACGAGAACCGATGGTGATGGTGGCGGTGATGGTGATGGTGGTGATGATGGTGGTGATGGTAATGGTGGTGATGATGGTGATGGTGGTGATGATGATGATGATGATGATGATGATGATGATGATGATGGTAGTGGTGGTGGTGGTGGTGATGGTAATAGTGGTGATGATGATGATGATGATGATGTTGTTGGTGGTGGTGATGATGATGATGGTGATGGTGATGGTGTTGATGATGGTGGTGATGATGATGATGATGATGATGGTAATAGTGGTGATGATGATGTTGTTGGTGGTGGTGATGATGATGATGGTAAGAGTGTTGTTGTTGATGATGATGATTATGATGATGATGATGATGATGGTGGTGGTGATGGTGATGGTGATGGTGTTGATGATGGTAATAGTGGTGATGATGATGATGATGGTAATAGTGGTGATGGTGTTGATGATGGTAATAGTGGTGATGATGATGATGATGGTAATAGTGGTGATGATGATGATGATGGTGATGGTGATGATGATGATGATGATGGTAATAGTGGTGATGATGATGATGATGATGATGATGATGATGATTGTGGTGGTGGTGATGATGGTAATAGTGGTGATGATGATGCTGATGATGATGATGATGTTGGTGATGGTGGTGGTGGTGATGATGGTGATGATGATGATGTTGGTGATGGTGATGATGATGATGATGGTAATAGTGATGGTGATGGTGGTGGTGGTTGAGGTGGTGGTGGTGGTGGTGATGGTGATGATGATGGTGATGATGGTGATGGTGATGGTTGTGTTGATGATGGTGGTGGTGATGATGATGATGATGATGGTAATAGTGGTGATGATGATGATGATGATGTTGGTGGTTGAGATGGTGATGGTGTTGATGATGATGATGCTGATGGGGGGGGGGGGGGGGGGGGGGGGGTAGGGACCAGGAATGGGCTTCACACATAGTGCCCATATGGGGAGTCGAACCAGGGCCTTCGGCATGACGGCCATTACCCCACTGCTCCATACACTGTCGAAACAGTTACAATAGTCATTTGTGAGTTCGACTGGTTACTCTGTTGTGATTCCCATCCGCTAGTTGGACTGTGTGTGCAGTGGTCACCTGAATCTGGACTGTTCATGCAGTGGTCACCTGAATCTAGACTGTGTGTGCAGTGGTCATCTGAATCTGGACTGTGTGTGCAGTGGTCACCTGATTCTAGACTGTGTGTGCAGTGGTCGCCTGAATCTAGACTCTGTGTGCAGTGGTCACCTGAATCTGGACTGTGTGTGCAGTGGTCATCTGAATCTGGACTGTGTGTGCAGTGGTCACCTGAATCTAGACTCTGTGTGCAGTGGTCACCTGAATCTAGACTGTGTGTGCAGTGGTCACCTGAATCTAGACTGTGTGTGCAGTGGTCACCTGAATCTGGACTGTGTGTGCAGTGGTCACCTGAATCTAGACTCTGTGTGCAGTGGTCACCTGAATCTAGACTGTGTGTGCAGTGGTCACCTGAATCTAGACTCTGTGTGCAGTGGTCACCTGAATCTGGACATGTTCTTTCACCCACTTCATTATATATGCTACACATCAGCTTATTTTAAGAAGCCGGGTCCGCATGCAAGGACGCTTTGATTGTTTGGACACAATATCATTGATTGTGATTCAGGGCTGCCCCGTATTGCGTTTTAGTAGGGCGGATTATATCATAGTATTACTATGAGTTAGTGAGTTGGGTTTAACGCCGCTTTTAACAGTATTCCAGTTATTACGCGGCGTGTCGGCTTAATGTGGGAGGAAAGCCCGAAGTGATGCCGGTCTCAGACGTTTACCACTTCGTCGAAACTCACGAGCAAGGGTATGGTGCTGACAAACCTAGAAACATAATTGGGGCGAACCGGGATTCCAAACCACAATCATAGGTTTCTGGCGTGCCCAAAGGGACGCAACTCTGCACAGCTAATCGCGGCGCCTTAGACGACTGGGCCACCCGTGCCCCTATCATAGTGTGAAATAACCGTGCGCTTTGTGGTAAAAACATGAAATGTGTCAACAAAGTTAAATTTAGATAAAGTCCCATCGTTGAATTGACATTAGGGCACCTTGGCGGCCATCTTGAAAAAAGGCTGACATTCTGAAGATCTGATGTCTTGGTAACAAGGATTAGCCAGAGCCACTATTTTGGTGTGAAAATATATAAATGTTCTCAAAGTAAGTTTTAAACCTTGTTGAGTGTATTGACCCTTGACGGCTGGAATTATTGGTAATATGCATCAATATGGTGAACGACTCGCCTAACGGTAATTGTAGTATATTATAACTCATCAATGGTGAGCACATTGGAAGTCTTCGTTAAATTGCCACGCTGTTGTCTGTGTCTTCATGACGAGGGTTTATATCACCTGATATTCATATCTTAAGAAAAATAACTTTACCATGCTGGCGACACGTACATGTACTAGTAACATCCATCACACTTGCACTCTCCAGTGCAGCTTAATGTGACTATAACGCAGTGTGCCCGACAGCCTTTTGTGCAGCCACATCGCAGTAGCTGTCTGCACACTTTGCTGGCCTGTGGGAGGCAAAGGTCACCAGAGGTCAAATATGAGATGGCACTTTATCTAAATTTTATTATACTGATGTGATTAACATGTGTGCTTAATTTCATGCTTTTACCATAATGTGCACGAGTGAGTGAGTATGGTTTTACGCCGCTTTTAGCAATATTCCAGCAATATCACGGCGGGGAACACCAGAAATGGGCTTCACACATTGTACCCATACCCAATTCTCGTGTCCCCCGCCATGATATTACTAGAATATTGCCAAAAGCGGCGTTAAACCATTCTCTCTTACTCACTTGTTACCCGGGTGAGTGAGTGAGTGAGTGAGTGAGTGAGTGGGTGGGTGGGTGGGTGAGTGAGTGAGTGAGTGAGCGAGCGAGCAGGGGGACACCAGAAATTGGCTTCACATATGGTACCCATTAGGTTGCCCACCGCCCTTCAGTCCTGAGGTATGATTGCTTGCTTGATTGCTTGATTGATTGTAACGCCGCACTCAGCAATACTCCAGCTAAATAAACCTACAACAAAACGTCGCTCCTAATTGTAATAAAGAAGTTGTTCATCCATAAATCTTATCCTTACTCTGTTTCAATATTTTCGAATGGACGAAGAAGGGTCTAGAAGTAGTTCTGAAACATCGTTTTGTTTGTTTGTTGTTTAACGCCAGCTATATGACGGCGGTCTGCAGTGTTGCATCCCTTTGGGCACGCCAGAAACCTATGATTGTTGGTTCGAATCCCGGTTCGCCCCAATTGTGTTTCCAGGTTTGTCAGCACCATACCCGTGCTCGTGGGTTTCACCGAAGTGGTAAACGTCTGAGACCTGCATCACTTCGGGCTTTCCTCCCACATTAAACTGACACGCCGCGATATAACTGGAATATTGTTAAAAGCGGCGTTAAACCTAACTCACTCACTCACTCATACATAGAAATACACATGAAAGTCGGTTGGCAGTTGGCAACCACCCTGCGCTACCTGGATGAACTTTGATCAACGATGATCTCCCATTAGCCGTTTGATCACAAAACCTTTCATCTCTGATAGTTTATTGAACGTGATACATATTTGTTCAACAAGACTATGATTAAATCTTCGCAATCAAGAACCTGTATCCATTCCCAATATCGATTAATATTTCCACATATGGGCCCCACCATAAATGATAAGGTACTTGTTGGAGTCGTGCTGTGCATTGTCTAACCTCGATCAAGTGTAACAGACTCTCAAAGCTTGGAGTGGCAGTAACACGAGAGGTACGAGTCACTGGGTGTACATTTCTCAGTAGTCGTGTAGATTTCATCCGCAGTATAACAATGGGTGTCCATAGCTGTCACTCAGCTATAAACAGCATGCGACATCAACCTCTGCTGGGGGCAAGGCACTCACCGTACCCTTGAAGCTGTCGTTCATGCGATCGCTCAGTGACAATAGCTTATGACTGGAGATTTTGGATATTGTACATTGTTTTATTTATTTAGTCCCGTTACCTGCAGTTATGGAGTTGATATATTTCCTTTGATCTCTATTGAAATGTAAATTCTATAGATAATAGCCATGTGGTATGTTTCACGGAGTACTTGTGGGTAGCACAGCGGTTAAAGTCAACTCAACTCATTGTGCAGAGCTGGACCTCAACAGGGATCTGCTGTTTGTGGGTTCGAATCCTAGATACATTGGGTTTCACCACACTGGATAACGTCTACCTGCATCACTCTGCTCTGCTTCCACATCGAGCTGTCTTCTACATTAAGACGGCGTCCGCATTAACCGGCTTCCGCATGAACCAACTTCCACATCAAGCTGTCTTCTACATTAAGACGGCGTCCGCATTTACCGACTTCCACATCAAGCTATCTTCTACATTAAGACGGCGTCCGCATGAACCGACTTCCACATCAAGCTATCTTCTACATTAAGACGGCGTCCGCATGAACCGACTTCCACATCAAGCTATCTTCTACATTAAGACGGCGTCCGCATTTACCGACTTCCACATCAAGCTATCTTCTACATTAAGACGGCGTCCGCATGAACCGACTTCCACATCAAGCTGTCTTCTACATTAAGACGGCGTCCGCATTAACAGACTTCCACATTAAACTTTTTTCCCCATTAATCGGCTTTCACGTCAAACTGTCTTCCAGATTAAGCTGTTTTTCACATTAATCGACTTTCACTTCAAGCTGTCTTCCACATTAGGTTGTTTTCCACATTAACCTGTTTTCCATACTAATCGACTTCCACGTCAAACTGTTTTCCACATCAAGCTGTTTTCCACATTAACCTGTTCTTCCACATTAATCTGTTTTCCACCTAAATCGACTTTCACGTCAAGCTGTTTTCCACATCAAGCTGTCTTTCGCATTAGCAGACTTTCACGTTAAGCTGTTTTCGATATTAACCGACTTCAACATTCAGCTGTCTTCTACATCACCGACTTCCACATTATGATGTCTTCAATCACTGTCTTCAGTATAAACATCATAAAATCACTGTGTTCAGTATAAAATATCACAACATCACTGTGTTCAGTATATAAAAATCAAAACATCACTGTGTTCAGTATTAAACAATCACAACACCACTGTGTTCAGTATATAAAAATCAAAACATCACTGTGTTCAGTATTAAACAATCACAACACCACTGTGTTCAGTATAAACAATCACAACATCACTGTGTTCAGTATAAACAATCACAACATCACAGTGTTCAGTATAAACAATCACAACATCACTGTGTTCAGCAGAAACAATCATAACATCATTGTGTTCAGTATAAACAATCACAACATCACTTGGTTCAATATTAAACAATTACAACATCACTGTGTTCAGTATTAAACATTCACAACATCACTTTGTTCAGTATAAACAATCACAACATCACTGTGTTCAGTACAAACAATCACAACATCACGGTGTTCGGTATAAACAATCACAACATCACTGTGTTCAGTATAAACATCACAACATCACTATGTTCAGTATAAACAATCACAACATCACTGTGTTCAGTATAAACAATCACAACATCACTGTGTTCGGTATAAACAATCACAACATCACTGTGTTCAGTATAAACAATCACAACATCACTGTGTTCAGTATAAACAATCACAACATCACTGTGTTAAGTATAAACAATCACAACATCACTGTGTTCAGTATAAACAATCACAACATCACTGTGTTCAATATAAACAATCACAACATCACTGTGTTCAGTATAAACAATCACAACATCACTGTGTTCAGTATAAACATCACAACATCACTGTGTTCAGTATAAACAATCACAACATCACTGTGTTCAGTATTAAGCATCACAACATCACTGTGTTCAGTATAAACATCACAACATCACTGTGTTCAGTATGATTAATCACAACATCACTGTGTTCAGTATTAAGCATCACAACATCACTGTGTTCAGTATAAACAATCACAACATCACTGTGTTCAGCAGAAACAATCATAACATCACTGTGTTCAGTATAAACGATCACAACATCACTTGGTTCAATATTAAACAATCACAACATCACTGTGTTCAGTATTAAACATTCACAACATCACTTTGTTCAGTATAAACAATCACAACATCACTGTGTTCAGTATAAACAATCACAACATCACTGTGTTCAGTATAAACATCACAACATCACTGTGTTCAGTATAAACAATCACAACATCACTGTGTTCAGTACAAACAATCACAACATCACTGTGTTCAGTACAAACAATCACAACATCACTGTGTTAAGTATAAACAATCACAACATCACTGTGTTCAGTATAAACAATCACAACATCACTGTGTTCAATATAAACAATCACAACATCACTGTGTTCAATATAAACAATCACAACATCACTGTGTTAAGTATAAACAATCACAACATCACTGTGTTCAGTATAAACATCACAACATCACTATGTTCAATATAAACAATCACAACATCACTGTGTTCAGTATAAACAATCACAACATCACTGTGTTCAGTATAAACATCACAACATCACTGTGTTCAGTATAAACATCACAACATCACTGTGTTCAGTATAATTAATCACAACATCACTGTGTTCAGTATTAAGCATCACAACATCACTGTGTTCAGTATAAACAATCACAACATCACTGTGTTCAGTATAAACAATCACAACATCACTGTGTTCAATATAAACAATCACAACATCACTGTGTTCAGTATAAACAATCACAACATCACTGTGTTCAGTATTAAGCATCACAACATCACTGTGTTCAGTATAAACATCACAACATCACTGTGTTCAGTATAAACATCACAACATCACTGTGTTCAGTATAAACATCACAACATCACTGTGTTTAGTATTAAGCACAATGATCAACAACCATAGCAGCCATCAATGTGGGCGTGACCTATAGCTGGTGTTCGGAGTTTCCAAATCTTTCGTTTTCACTTTTTAAAATATATTTTTATGAATTCACTTTTGAAGTTCACAGACATCGATCGACTTAAATGAGAAGACATTAACACCTGATCTCATCTGTCGAGCCAAACATTAAGTTGGAGGAGGAAGATCATTAAGCACTGCACGAATAACTTTAATGTGAAATAAACGTTTTTCACGGTATAAATGTCGTCTACATGACATCCACGGATAAAGGAGTGACGAAGATTGTCCCACGTATAAGTGAATATTTTCATTAAGCATCTATTATTAACATTTCAGACGTGAAGCAATTGGTATTCTGTATCTTTGGTCCCACTCGTCCATCGTAAAAGTTTAAGTTAGAAAGACATAACGCTGTCGCTCGCCTACGTATAATTGTTTCATGGAGGTCAGTAAATAATCTTTTGTGGACGTTAAAAGATTCACAGCAATAAATCTTCAACTGTACTCAGGAACCTATGTGTTACTGTGTTGGGTCGTCACGCCGAATGTCCGTGGTCGATTCCCTACATCGGTGCAGCATGTGAAGTACATGGTGGTGTTCCCCGCCAAGGGTTACTCACTCACTCACCCACCCACCCACCCAGTCACTCACTCACTCACTTTCATCCACAGCGACTGGGGCGGTCGGGTAGCCTAGTAGTTAAAGCGTTCGCTCGTCACGCCGAAGACCCGGGTTCGATTCCCGACATGGGTACAATGTGTGAAGCCCATTTCTGGTGTCCCCGCCGTGATATTGCTGGAAATTTTTTAAAAGCGGCGTAAAACCATACTCACTCACTCCATAGCGACTACTACTACAACCACCATTACTGACTACACCTGCTTCTTCTTCTACTACTACTACTTCTACTACTGTTACTACAGCTACAACTGTTGCTACTACTACTACTACAGCATCATCTACTGCTGTACTAGTAATACTACTACTTCAGCTTCTACTACAGCTGCTGATAAATTTCAGCATTAAAATAATGCCATCCGCGTACCATAATTACATTTTATGGCACCAAGCCTACTGCCTTGCGGCATCCGGAACGCCATCTAACAGGTCTCGGCATCCGGCGTACATGGGGCTAATTGGCTATTACGCTTCCCGGAAGTCATGTAATGTTCTTGGTGTTGTGGTCGGGGTGGGGGTGGGAATCCCCACTTATATCCTGTAGCGTGCAATTTTTTCTCTGCTGTTCCCAGAACGTCGTCCCCGCTGTCGCGGATATAACTGCCATATCTCCAAATCTACTTCCTGGTTTTCAGGAAGTTTTAGCCTTGCTCCAAGGCTGTACTCAAAGAAAAGTCCATAGATGCATATTTATTCAATCTTCCTAATAGGCAAGTCTAGATATGTGTTCAGTACTCTGAGGACTTGTTCTTATTATTTACATAATCTACAAAGTATTATTTAAACTAATATTTATTGTCTTTGAGACTTGTGCAAGTCTAAGGAAGTTGTATATCGGCTCATTTTACTTCACATAACATGTCGACGTCTTCTGAGGAGAGGAGCCTCGCAGCAAGTCTATGGTCGATCTCTCACATGTACGTCTATTCATGGCGTCCCCCGCCGTAATATAGCTGCAATATGTGAGTTGTCAACTCACCATCTAACACAGACGATTCGCAAGTCAGTACAAGTGTTTTCCAGGCTAGGTTGTTGTTTTTTAAGAATGACAGTGAAACCTCCACACGATTTCTGTAGCGTCTAAAAATAAACATAAGGCATCTCTCAAAACCTAGGTTCGTTAATCCGGACACACCTTCTGGATAAACGAGGTTTCACTGTACTGAAAATTGATTTCTGTTCTGGGTGTCTTCCGCAAATCAACGGACGGATAGAGACTGTTAATTGTTGGTTTTAAAAAAAGAACACCGCACGTGTCAAATCACCTCATGCTGTGGTGAATAAATCATGTATTATTTTGCAATAAGTACAGGCACCTGTCTCAATGTCGACTGTTTATATCACCGTTCCTTTGTCACCGATGTATATGAATTTTAGCTATTTCAAAAATTAAACCCCGAGGAACTGAGAAGAACATCAAAGACGAATTGTACCTGTGAACAGATTGTATCGGAAATGATTGATGTCAGAAACAAAACGTCTTTATCATCCATCAAAGGATGAGAAGTATTTCACCTGCAGTTCTAGATCAAAGACATGCCTGCCCTTTACAAAGTGCAAATAAATTGCATTTAGTGATACGTGAGATATAGGATACTGAATCTGTCATTCAGCCCCCTTAGAACTCGTATACAATGAAACTTCCTTAATCTGGACATTCACTTTTCTCAATAACTCGACCATTCAGAGTGTCTTCATCAACCCGTTTTTTTTCTAAAAAGTTCGAATAGAATATTAGCATTAAAAAAGAGAGGATCGGCTTCAGGATGTTTCCGTCGGTGGGCGTGAGAAACACGTTTATCGTGGTATTACCGAGAATCCTAATATAAATTAACTAATATATAAATAAAATAACTAATAACTAATATTATTGTATTCCAGCTGTAATGCTTCGGATTAGCGAGGTATCCGAAGGGGCGGGGTCAACTCTATATTGGTTACCCTGCATCCATTCTTTACTGTTCAGGAGGCGGTCGGGTAGCCCAGTGGTTAAAGCGTTCGCTCGTCACGCCGAAGGCCCGGGTTCGATTCCCGACATGGGTGCAATGTGTGAAGCCCATTTCTGGTGTCCCCCGCCGTGATATTGCTGGAATATTGCAAAAAGCGGCATAAAACCATACTCATTCACTCTTTACTGTTTATGATCTGGATATGTCTGGAACAGGAGACGGACTTGCGAGGTTACTCTGTATACAGCTTTGCTTAGGATTGTGTTTTGCATGTGTATATTTTGTTTGTTTGTTTGTTGTTATATATACGAAAATGAATTGCATTTCCCGTTTATTTGTGCCCGTACTGTAGTTGTCAAGTTGTGTTTGTTTGTTGTTTAACGCCACACTCCGCAATATCCCAGCGGTCTGTAAATAATCGAGTCTGGGCCAGACAATCCAGTGACTGACATCATGAGCATCGACCTACGCAATCGGGATACGATGACATGCATCAACCAAGTCAGCGAGCCTGACCACCCGATCACGTTAGTCGCCTTTTACGACAGGCATGGGTTGCGGAAGACCAATTGTAACCTGGATCTTCATCGGGGCATATATACGTACCAATGCTTGTATACAGGTTGTATAAGGTCCTTAGTTGCAACAGTTTATCTATTCACAATGTAATAAGGGGGGATTATAGAATATTCCTGACTATCAAGGTTCCATTGTACACTATTCATGCAGCGATGACCCACCACCAAGCCTTTTGTCCAGGGTGCAGATTGACAAGGCCATACTGTAAGCAAACATGATATTCATATCAGTGCTGAGGTGAGGTGAAATTGGGTTTAACGTCGCGTCCAAGATTATTGCGCTTATATAGCGACGTGCTAGTGTGGCTGCTTCCGATTTTAAGTGCTAGCACACTGAGATATCATGCCGCAGTTTAACATGAATACCCCACTCAGACACAGTATACTGACTCCGAGCCGACCAGTCCTTGTTTTAGCCCCTTAATGCCGAGCGCCAGACAGGGTAACAACAAGTACCATCTTTTAACGTCTTTTGGTATGACGCGGCCGGGGATCGAACCACGGACCTTCCGCTCTCCAGGCGGACGCTCTACCACTAGACCACGGAGGCGGTTATATCAGTAATATCAATATGATTGCCCGATAGGTGTTGCGTCCATAGTAACAGTGTACATATTAACAAGGTTATATTATCAACAAACATGCTTAATACAATCACCCTTAATATACAAACGGTTTTTAACTGTTACATGCTTTCGAGAAAAAGCAATATATGTTGTCCGAATGTAAAAGAGCCAACGAAAAAAGTACAATGTTTCTTTGCATGCATTTCTCAGTAAATATAGATTTTATGATGTTTAGATAATCTATTTATTACTTTTATCGTTTTCAGTCTCAATAAAATATGCCGCGGAAGCCGATACGAAAACACAAATCACACGGAAAATGCCTACCATATCAGTTTGTGATTCTGTGATAAGAAATAATAGGCACGCGGAGACCACCTGTGTAATAATAAAAACTTTATGTGAAACATCGTAATGATTATCTCAGAACTTTCATTACAGATAGGAGAGATCTGACGCGATCTGCGCGTCCAGGTGCAGACGCCGAAGGGGAAAGACGCTTGTGTCACCCACTCGTAATACACGACCAGCCTTTGAAGCGGCCCAGCGGAAAATAGTACCACGTGTTCTGGTGGGCTTGGGATGGTGTGGGATGGTTGGAGGGGTTGGAGGTGGGGCTGGGATAGGTGTGGATACGGTGTAGTACACTGGTGTGGATTCTGTACACCCTGCACGGTATTTAATACAAGAGACACAGAGAATCTCTTCCCAGTGTCCTGTTATAGCAAATATAAAAATCGATATAGGTTTAGAACTGACTAACAATAGACTTTATACTTTATCATCAAGTGTTGATAAATTTGATATCAGGCGACACGAGGGTGAGATTCTATTTTTCACCAAAAATCATTCTTCCAACTTTTTCACTTTGTATTAGTGGTAACCATTGTCATCAATGTAAAAAATACAGTTAGAAAACAGAGAGAATAGTGATGTCATTTAATTGTAATATTATGGCAGCCGATGATGTCACAATGGTCTACACATTCATTGTAGCGATATCGCCTGGGAGATCTCATCCAAACGATACAGGGGCGGTCGGGTAGCCCAGTGGTTAAAGCGTTCGCTCGTCACGCCGAAGACCCGGGTTCGATTCCCGACATGGGTACAATGTGTGAAGCCCATTTCTGGTGTCCCCCCGCCGTGATATTGCTGGAATATTGCTAAAAGCGGCGTAAAACCATACTCACTCACTCACTCCGAGCGATATCTACCTGTCGAAGCCAGTTTGGGGGGATACAATTTAAGTGGCGCGTAGTTTCTGAGAGGAAAATGGTGTAAGGGAGCTAACTCTCTGTGCGCTTCATTCTCTATTCACACCTGACGGTTGGGTTGGTTATTAAAGATGGGTCCAGGATTTACATATCAATACAAATTACTGCACAGCAATTACAATGGCAGTACACAACAGAGTGATAAAAAAAGCACTGTCGGAAAAGCTAGAAAACTGCTTTTCTGGCTTCGTTTCATAAATACGAGTCATGGGACTATAAAAAGAGCATATATCAAAATAACGCACATTGCCCTAATCTAGCCTGTCCTAACTGACACTGTGAGTACCCTTAAAATGTACTTTTACAGGTAAAATGAGGATCAACTTAGAAAATATTCGTGTGTTGCCATGCATGTATACAATGGCCTATAGCCTGAGGTAATTACCTAACACCTGTCACGAGGTGATGAGCTCACACCGTCCCATGCATTCTCACAGGTGCAAATGTCACCGTTTTGGGGGTGGTCTCAAAATATTGCTGTCACTGTACTTCAATGACATGTGCGTTGATGGGGTAGCAATTTAGGATATGTACTGCATTAGAATGCTTGGAAACATGATGGAATAGTTAAGGGCTATGAAAAGGGATAAGTATTGGAAGGTTGCGGTTTTGGAATCCAGAAGTATTTGATGTTCTACAGATGATTTCTTGAGTGAGTGAGTGAGTATGGTTTTACGCCGCTTTTAGCAATATTCTAGCAATATCACGGCGGGGGACTCCGGAAATGAGCTTCTCAGATTGTACCCATGTCGGGAATTGAACCCGGGTCTTCGGCGTGACGAGGGAACGGTTTAACCACTGGGCTACCCGACCGCCCCGATTTCTTGAGCTAGCATTTATCTCCGCTGATGACGTATATGAATCTGTACTTTTGAATGTTGTGTTATGTCTTGCCACGAACCCTTTACACTTAGCCAAGATAGGCACAAAAGGGGTTCAGCTCACAATGTCTGACTGGCGTACATAAGACAACGTGACCATGTTGTGCCGCCAGCACATATATTCTGTACTGTACAGGGTTCTTATTCAGCCGAATTTTCTCCATGAGTTGAACTTTCGTCTCATATGGTCTGAAGTCGACAATGTCATATATTCCTGTATGGTCGCCTTCGCCTTCATGGTTTGGGCGACAATATCTGATTCCCGGACGTTATATTAACTGGCGTTATCTATGACAGTGACACGTTGTTTAAAATAGCTGAAGTTCCAACCAGTTTATGAACACATCACCTCCTATTATTTCCTTATGAAAATCAGTTTTCCTTTTCGCCTCGAAAGCTAGCACACATCCATCAATAAGCCCCACATCATGGGTTGCAGCGTGCAAAACAATGACACGATTACCTTTACCTGATGGTCTATGGGTGCTTTTTGTCCATCTGCCGATAGCCACATGTAGTCAGTGGAAGATTCATCAAGGTAAATTATCAGGACGTCCTGACTGTGATAGTTATGAATGGTGCGGAGATAATGTGACCTCATAGACAGGACGGAATATTTTCCCCTGAAAAGTGCTCGGTCTTTGCCACGCACAGTGTATCGAAATCCAATCTCTTGGAGAGCAATAGTGCAGTTAACATTAATTGTATCTTTAATTCTTCCCAAATTCTACTACAAGTCAGGGTTACCTTCTGCTCATAAAGCTTTACACGATACGCCCAATCGCCCTGTATCAAAGCTGTCAAATATCCTCTTACGTCCCAGTTTTGTTTTTGAGACCACCCCTATACCTGTTTTGTTTTATTTATCATACCGTAGACTTGATGGTAGGAATTGAAAACCCAATAGCTTGAGCAATTCGCTAATTCACCCTATCTAAGTTACTAAATAGTTTCCCCCTATCGCTCTAAAGTGTAAAGAACTTGGATATATTTCCCAATACTCCATATCGTGTACCATGGTTATGGCAATGCAAGTGTAATGTAACATGCATCATGGGAGCAATGTTAACAAAACAAACGCAGCGTCATTTTGTCATTTTAGACGATGCACATCTAGGATTTTCTCAAAATGATTTTTGTGTGTGGATTAGATGTTTTATGAAGAGTACATTATTATCATTATAATGGAGTCACGGGCGCATATTCCTATAGTCCGTTTCAGACTGCCATCATTTCGCTGTGCAGAGTTTCGTTCTTTGATTGTGGGTTCGAATCCCGGTTCGCCCTGATTATGTTTCTAGTTTTGTCAGCACCATACCCGTGCTCGTGGGTTTCACCGAAGTGGTAAACGTCTGAGACCTGCATTACTTCGGGCTTTCTTCCAACATTAACCTGACACGCCGTGATATAACTGGAATACTGTTAAAAGCGGCGTTAAACCTAACTCACTCACTCACTTAGACATACACATGAAAGTCGATTGGCAGTTTTTATGCGACAACCACCCTGCGCTACCTGGATGAACTTTGATCATCGATGATCTCCCATTAGCCGTTTGATCACAAAACCTTTCATCTCTGATAGTTTATTGAACGTGATACATATTTGTTCTTTACTATATTACTTCGGGCTTTCTTCCCACATTAACCTGACACGCCGTGATATAACTGGAATACTGTTAAAAGCGGCGTTAAACCAAACTCACTCCAACAGGTGGTAGACTCTGAGTGGGCGTTATGTCATTGATATTACCGTTTCAGACACATCTTTAATCCCTGTATAGAATGATCTTATCAACTGTCAACTGGTCAGTAGCGGGTCGGGTGGTCAGCTACCACTCACTGCCCATCTTGACACAAGTCAGTTCCACATAACTATATACAAACAAAAATATAATATACACCAACCCGGGGATTTACATAATTTAGATTATTTAATGGGCAAATTGGCATTTTTTCGGTAACCGTTTACAAGTGTTCGCATCAGAGCTTTGTGATATTGTCTGACAAAAAATAAGTGAACCCGAGCTACACAATCTGCTCAAACAGAAATAACCCCGACAAATTACTTTTGTAAATGTTTTTATCAATATCACTGAAACCAGGCCTTCATTCGTTTCCAGAGAAAGAGATAAGACAACTGGGTCTACGGTTCCCGTTCTCGTCCAATATGGCAGCGAACCTACTTTTGGCGGCGGCCTTGGTGCCGGTTCTACAGGCAGCACAGAGACTCGGTAACTGTTGTCACATTATTTATCTGAATGAAATTGAAGAATATTAAATTGAATGCATGTTAAGGCCTCAATGACTTGTAGTCTGATGTAGCGCCTATAGGTATAGCACCATCTGGTCCTGAGTTGGCAGGTAGCTTGGTGCATGCCGACGGTTGTTTTGGAATAAATGCCAGATAAATGGTTTACAGAACTTGGATAAGTCGTATTTCGAGCTGACAAAGTTTTCACTTATGCCTGGACCTACCATTATAACAAGGGTATGATAATAACAACTTCTATGTATACACGATGTTTAATACCCGTGAAGATCCGGGGTAGAATAGGTATTCAGCAACCCATGCTTACCGTAAAAGGCGTGTAAAGGGATCGGATGGTCAGGCTCGTTGACTTGATTGATGCATGTCATTGTATCCCAATTACGTAGATCGATGCTCATGATGTCATTCACTGGTTTGTCTGGTCCAGATTCTATTATTTACAAACCGCCGCCATATAGCTGAAATATTGCTGAGTGCGGCGTAAAACTACAAACAAACAGACAATGTTTCAGAGCAACTTCTTGACCTTTCTTCGTCTATTAACCCGACGAAGGAGCCACATTCTTCAGGTGTGACTTGAGACTGATAGGGGTATCAAATTAACCCCCATAGTGCCTGACCGTCATATCAGCTGACTTTGTATACCGCTCAGTGCCGCACGGTGATGACGTTACGGTTTCAAAGCGGTATGCATTGTACAAAGAGCATGACAACGTTCTTATTTCTGCACACAGTGTAACCAAATAGATATAATATTCAACTAGAGTTGATTGTCTCTCCAACATCAGCAATTCCATGATTGAGGTGATGATGTCGATAATTTTGATTTTGCGCATTCAGTGTTTGACATCATAATTCACAGTTGAAAAGGAACAAATATGGTCCCGTGGCACCAAGAGGGTTAATGCACTTTGAACAGCATTCTGTGTATTTATTGAAAACACTGAGACGTCCAGTGTAAATCAGTAAATGGTCACTCAAGGTCAATGAATAATCAGTGTACTATACCTCAACACAGTTTTAGGTTTACAGTCACATATACAATACAATTGGCCATGGAGTGGCAGCAGCTATACGTGACAGGCTCTAGGATTAATGTAAGTGCACTCGCGACTGTTCATAATTCGGTCACTGTCTAAAGTCTTGAAACAGGTCAGTCTCCGTTCTTGAATCCGGAATATAGAGTTTGACGCTGGCAGGAATCCGATGTTTTCAAATATGAATCCAATTCGTGCTTGGTTAGTAGATATGACGCAATTCTGGTCGGAAAGGCGCCGAATCGCTCTCTTCTCGCCCTCACAAAGGAATACCCAGCCCTAGAGATACCATCCCAAGCTCGCCATGTTCATGTGTACAAGGGGCGGTCGGGTAGCCTAGTGGTTAAAGCGTTCGCTCGTCACGCCGAAGACGATTCCCGACATGGTTGGAATATTGCTAAAAGCGGCGTAAAACCATACTCACTCAGTCAGTCAGTCCTGTGTACAAGGGATTAAAACAACTCTACCTTCCTCGCTGCGACTAACTTATCGATAGGACGACACTCGACATGCTCTATATTCCAGAGGTATTCACAGTCAAAGATGCCCTCTAACATGTTTTCTATTCAAGAGATATTCACAATGACAGATGCACTCTAACATGTCTTCTATTCCAGAGATATTCACAATGACAGATCCACTCTAACATGTTCCATATTCCAGACATATTCACAATGACAGATCCACTCTAACATGTTCTAAATTCCAGAGATATTCACAATGACAGATCCACTCTAACATGTTCTATATTCCAGAGATATTCACAATGACAGATCCACTCCAACATGTTCTATATTCCAGAGATATTCACAATGACAGATCCACTCTAACATGTTCTATATTCCAGAGATATTCACAATAACAGATCCACTCCAACATGTTCTATATTCCAGACATATTCACAATGACAGATCCACTCCAACATGTTCTATATTCCAGAGATATTCACAATGACAGATCCACTCTAACATGTTCTATATTCCAGAGATATTCACAGTAGACAAGGCGGAGATCTCTGTGTCCGGCATCTCATCTGGTGGAGCCATGGCCGTACAGTTCCACACCGCCTACTCCGCCTCAGTCAAAGGAGCCGGCTCCATCGCTGGAAGTTGGTTCAGCCATTTGTTTTTTTAATGATCAGACTAAGTACAGTTCCTAGTTATCGTGTAACGGTAATGTCCCCTCTATCCAGGGCCTCGTCACACAACCCAGCTCACTCACTCACTCACTCAGCCTCAACTTGAAGAGCTGCAAACTCGACCCGCGTTTCTACACTCACTCACTCACTCACTCACTCACTCACTCACTACTGCATATAGATGGCTGTCACAGATATAGAGGTTGTCATGCGAGAGTGTTTGGGGATGGTTAATATCTTGTATTAAGAATACACATTTCAGACTTCCCTCATTGGAATAAATCGTTTGTTTTCGTTCGAATTTTTCTCCTGTAAAATTGTCGATAAGGACTCCTTGTGACTTTAATACGTCAAACCACAGGTTGGTAGATTGGTAGTTTTCCATCTTGTTTCAACGGGCAAAAAGCAGTTTTCTAGCATTTCCGATAGTACGTTCATATTAAGAAAAACGATTGCAACCGCGGTTGTTCACGATAAGAGAATTGAGTCTTGATATTTCATTGGTTATAGACCCGTGAAGATCCGGGGTAGAATAGATCTTCAGCAACCCATGCTTGCCGTAAAAGGCGACTATGCTTGTCGTAAAAGGCGACTAACGGGATCGGGTGGTCAGGCTCGCTGACTTGTTTGATGCATGTCATCGATCCCAATTGCGTGGATCGATGCTCGTGATATCAATCACTGGATTGTCTGGTCTAGACTCGATTATTTACAGACCGCCGTCATATAGCTGGAATATTGCTGAGTGCGGCGTTAAACAACAAACCAACCAACCAAATCATTGGTTAGATAATAGAAGCGTCTGTAAAATAGTTATAACACAACCAGCAATGACGGATGTACAGGTTCCGCTGGACTAACATCTAGTCTCTGAAATAAACATATTTTACAGAAAAAAACAGTTGTTAAATTATACTTATGAAATATAATAAAAAGGAGCCCAGAGACTTTCTTCACTTTCAGACTTGCCAAACATGATACACTTGCATGGGTCGTATTGGATATATATCTTTTCAGGGTCTGTATGACAGATTAAAGTTACGCTAATTCCGTCGTTATGAAAAATAAGAGATAAGACCACATGCGAAGGGAAGCGCCCCTGCACACACACACACACACACACACGCACGTACACACACACACGCGCGCACGCACGCACGAACGCACGCACGCACGCACACACACTCACACGCGCACACGCACGCACAAACACACGCACGCACGAACGCGCACACACACACGCGCACACACACACGCACGCACGAACGCACGCACACACACATACACTATTATTTAAACACACAAAACATAAAATTATATAAATATAAGAATCATTAAATGACTTCAAGATTTTATTCTCAATCTTCAAAGGAAATCCTATCGCAAGGGTAGAAGTGAATAGAAACACAGATGTGTGACAGTGTTGTGCTGGTATGTAAAACAGTATCTTTAAGTGGCATTTAGCCAGTAGTACCAGTGATGTGACCTATCAGTGCAGGTGACGGTCCCTTCGACAGGGGGGTGACTCTAAACTATTCAGAAGGATATTGATCCACGTTACATGAGTATACATCGTATGTTTGTAGTCCCCTACTCCTGCTCTGGGGGGCAGCTGGGGACGGCCCTGGGGTCCTGCATGAGCTCCCCCTCGGGGATCAACGTGGCGTCCCTGGTCAGCCATGCCAAGTCACAGGCCGCAGCCGGCAAGATAGACGCCACTGACAACCTCCGCAACTCCAGCATCTTCATCTGGGCCGGCACCAGTGACAGCGTCGTCAGAACAGGTGAGTGTGTCTACTCGCCATGCACCTTCATCCACCAGTTATAGGAAAAACACCCTCCGTACCAGAACTACAGGGAACACCTACATCAATACAAAGTTTCTCTACTACGTACATTACTCGTTAATCCGGAATGTTGCTAATCCGGATGATGTCTGTGGGAACGGAAATGTTCGGATTAACGAGGTTTCACTGTACTCAACATTTAGAGTTCGCACGAACAATGAATGTACGTTATTACCACGGAGCATACCGTGATTAGAGCCGTAAGTTCGATACATAGCCAACGCTTCTTCTGATTTCTTGATTTCTATTGTTACGTAGGACGTGTCAATGTAAATATAGATTGAAAAACTGTTTGAATGTAATCTAATCTGACGGCTGCAGAGTTGGATTACATGCAGTATTTCAGTCAATCATACTATTTAACGCTTGTTATACTCAAGTTTATTGTTTCGGTTTGTTTTAAACAAGGCGTTGAAAAAAGAAATAACTTAATTTTTTCCCTCGTTCTCGGCGGATGCGTGAACCTAAAACTTCAAAAGTGTCGCCTCTACGTTGTTCGTCATGTTTCCAGATGTATCCCGAAAGATGGAGACCTTCTACCTCGACTTCGTCAGCTCCTCCAGCATCAAGGCCGTCTACGCCAGTGGTGCAGAGCATACATTCGTAACTAGCATTCCAGCCGCACTAGAAATATACATTGAAATATGTTTCCATTCACTGGGCATTCTCTAAAGTTATCCATAAACGCTCCTGTGAAGGTCATGTGTTTACCAAACGATATGTCATGTTGGATACACGTTTTAAGTTTCTTCCACCCGAACCGAGACACACAGTGTAGCATTGGCTTCGGAGGTGTCACAATACGGTTACGTCGCCATACTCGAAGTCACGAGTGAGTGAGTATCGTTTTACGCCGCTCTTAGTAATATTCCAGCAATATCACGGCGGGGACGCCAGAAATTGGCTTCACACATTGTAACCATGTCGGGAATCGAACCCGGGTCTTCGGCGTGAGGAACGAACACTTTAACCAGTAGGCTACCCGAACGCCTCACTCCAGTCACGAAGCGATACTACATTTGCGCTGCTTTGTGCGCGAAAGTATTTTATTTATCATGCGGCCAAGTGCGTGCGTGCGTGCGTGCGTGCGTGCCTGCGTGCGATCGATTTATACTTTTTGAAACTCAATATAGAATTATTAGGCGTATTAAGTATCATATCACCTGGTGTAGATTCGCATTCATCGACGCATCGGTCGATCGTAACATCCCAATATATTATATACATATTATGATTCACCCCCCACAGCCCACAGAGAACAATGGCAACCCGTGCACCTACCTGGGCAGCCCCTACATCGGCAGGTGTAGCTACAACGGCGCCTACGAGCTGCTCAACTTTATCCACGGCAACCTACAGAGACCATCCGGTGATGTAGCTCTGAATGGGAAGGTGAGCCTGTAAATCATTTACCTGACACTATTGCTGGATAGAAGGAATCACAAGTGTTCCCTCGTTATACAGTTCAATACGTCCACTTTACGACTTCGTCTTAACATAATCCACGTAGGAATTCCGCGACCATCTTCCCGAGACAAGTGCGTTAACTGGCTATAAAAGTCCAGTTTCCACCATTGCCAAAATAGGCTGGAATTTCTGGGCTCGATCGTAGCGCCACCAGTGTCTATTACACGTCCCTTCTATGTCCCTCCTATTGACCAATCAGATTCCGCCTCTCACATCACTTGCATTTGCTTCACACAAAATGGCGGCGCAGTCAAGATAAAAAGGTTTGAAAAATATCTACGGACTCCAAATTTACGATATACATGTTCTGCAAATCCTGCAATCAACCAAAGTCTGCACGGCAGTTTTTTGCGAACCGACTATGCATAGACTCGATAGTCACGCTAAAATATATAACTCCACACTTCCAGCCTAGTCCGGCATGAGCGGAAACTGGACTTTTATAGTCAGTTAACTCCCTTGCCTCGGGAAGATCTTCCGCAACAGCCCCCAACAATCTATGCTTGCTGTAAAGTGGCGACTAAGATGTGTGGTCAGGCTCAAAGACTTGGTTGATAGATTTGTGATCGTCTCCCGACGCGTGGGACGTTGCTGATGATATCAATCACCGAGTCGTCTGATCATTTGACTCAATTATTTACAGTCAGCTATCAAATAGCTGGAATGTTATATAGCGTTTCACATTGTACACATTTACAATGAGACTGAAGTTTATCTGAGACTGACTTTGTGGTTTACATCGATTCTTAATAACATTATCCATTTTACAAAGAGATGCAACTCTAATCAGCTGTTCCTGTTTGTACGCAAGCGTAGTAGGACCACGGCGAAAATTTGTTTTGTCTAAGTATCTCCTACGTAGGACTTATTATCTCCTACGTAGGACTTACTGTCTCGTATGGCCTAGAATCACTAAGTCCTACGTAGGAAATACTAAGGCCTAGTCGTCTAAGGCCCCGCAATTCGCTGTGCAGAGTTACGTTCTTTGATTGTGGGTTCGAATCCCGGTTCGCCACGATTGTGTTTCAAGGTGTATGCACCATACTTGTGGTCGTGGGTTTCAACAAAGTGGTCAACGTCTGAGACCTGCATCACTTCAAGCGTTCCTCCCACATTAAACTGATATGACGTCTACTGTTAAAAGCAGCGTTAAACTCACTCACTCACTCGTGTAGACAATGAATAACTCTGTGCGTTGTATTTCTATATCGTATAGTTTATCGAGTACAACCAGACGGAGTTTCTACCCAGCTCCACGAAGAAGCGGTTCCTATTGGTGCCAGACAGTCTCCTCATGTCCCCCCTCAAGGCGTACGCGTCCATGAGCAGTATGATGGGGACGATGCTCACATCGGGGATTGCCGCCTCGACCAGCATCTGGGATTGGTGGAAAAAGTTCTTTAACGGTACAGTGCACGTGCTCGATGAGGGTCAGCTAGCAGTCATGAAATATCTGTCTGATCTGCTGTTTGTCTGGTATCACCCCATTTGCCAGATACCCCATTTGTTTTGTTTTTTTCATTTTGTTTTTAAAAATGATAGATCTTTATTCTCACTGTAGTGACTGCTCTTAAAATATAGGTCCGATGTGTACATCATAACCATGACAACTGAATACCCCATGTGTTAGATACCTGAAAATCACAAATGCCACGTTTGAGTTCTCCACTATCCAAGAAGAATTTTCACTTCTGTATTTCAACACTATCAATAACATAGAGAAATGATTGAAACACATTTTTTTCATGTTGATTCTGCTCCTCATGTTTTATGGTATTAGTTCAAGGTTCATTTTGCTTTAGACACACTTATCTGTGTTAGATTAGGTTAGGTTATTTGTTGTTTAACACCGCACTCAGCAATATTCCAGTTATATGACGGCGGTCTGTAAATAATCGAGTCTGGACCAGACAATCCAGTGATTGATAACATGAGCATCGATACATGCAATTGAGATACGATGACAAACATCAACCAAGTCAGCGAGCCTGACCATCCGATAACGTTCGTCGCCTCTTACGACAAGCATAGTCGCCTTTTACAGCAAGCATGGGCTGCTGAAGACTTTCTTATGTTCTTCACAAATAATATAATTTAATATCATGCCAAAAATATATATAATCCTATTGTAATTGAGTCGATCAATTATTTTCCAATTAGATTAAAACGACATTTTTTATTTGATCTTAATTAAGAGTTTTATGCTCTGTATAATTAAGATCAAATAAATAGTGAGGTCTATTAGGACTTGTCCATAACCACAAAGGGTAAATCTCATGTGTTTTGACAAGTCATCTCTACCACACAGGGGCGTCTGACAAATGGGGTAGGGCCGTTTGTTTATAGAGTGTATTCTACTTGATGTGTGTTCAAAGTTTGAGGAGTATGAACGGTAATGATCAAACACCAGGTTTGGTCTGATCGTATGTGTATTAACTACATGTTGTTTTCTCGTTACCATGGTAACACTTTCTTCCAGATAGGCTTCGAGTCTGCGTAAAACACACACAAAAATCACATTTACCCAAATATACTTGAGTTTCCTGTGTACAAATATGCATGAAAAAAATATAAACTGTTTTGGAATTACTCTAACCTTTGACCTTAGGTTTCGGAGGCATCGGAGGGTCCCTCCCAAGTCTGAGTGGGTCAGGGGCGTCACACAGCATGGACAGCACCGCCTACGCCTACATCCCCTCTGGCTGTTACGACAGCACCGTTGGTATGGTTTGCTTCATCATCATTGCACTAGGGCGAATACACAATACCAATAACATTTAATTAGTACAAATTCTAGTACGATATGGGTGCCTCACTCTGAGAGTGTGGGTTTGAATCCCACATGTAACCCCCCAAAAGTACTAGAATTTGTTCTTTAATAAGAAAGAGTTATCCCAAATGTAACATTTGTTACATAGTTAACAAGCGACACAAATCATTTCCATAATCTTAATAATCTTAATCCACTGCAAAACCCTACTGATCTATATCATACGCATGGGGTTATGAATCACTATATAATATAGGATATTATATGAGTGTTCATATCATACTATGTTTACGACACGAGTGTCTAAATTCCGGTATTTCCCGATCGAGAGCGATTGTCGTAAACATAGTATGACATGAATACGAATATAATGTTCTATTTATCACCGAAGAAGATGTCTACATACAGAGACGAATTTTAGTGTTTACCTATGACAGCAAATCGCAACAGCAGCGGAACAAAAATTTGTCGAATGACGTCAACAATCTTCAGCTACGACGTCGTTTCTAGTGTGACACTCGTGCCTAAATTCCAGTAGTTCCCGATCGAGAGCGATTGTCGTAAACATAGTATGACATGAATACGAATATAATGTTCTATTTATCACCGAAGAAGATGTCTACATACAGAGACGAATTTTAGTGTTTACCTATGACAGCAAATCGCAACAGCAGCGGAACAAAAATTTGTCGAATGACGTCAACAATCTTCAGCTACGACGTCGTTTCTAGTGTGACACTCGTGCCTAAATTCCAGTAGTTCCCGAGCGAGAGCGAGTGTCGTAAACATAGTATGACATGAACACGAATATAATATCCTCTATTTATTTTCCACGGGGTTAGAAATAACCCAGGGGCGCGTGTCACAAAGAGATCGTAGCGCTAAGGCGGACGTAGTCCATGTTAAAGTTTTGGAGTTACGGTAGACGTAGCGCCACGATCGCTTTGTGAAACGGCGCCCAGTTCATAAAACTCGTATGTGCAATAGGGCAAAGGTCTCTTGACGCGCACTAGTGTATTGTTTACGTCATACGGACAGCATTGATGACGTCATTCGAATCTTATTGTGACGCAAGGTCGGAAAGATGTCACACAAGACAGAACCTTCCAGCTGAAGATGTGTTGGGACAATTGAGGTTTTCTGAGATGGCAGTCTTTAACGTTCTTTGTGATTTATCTTCTTTTGCACAATAAAACACCGAATTTTACCAATACATTATCCGTTGATAAACTTTTATTGTTTTGCATATACTTCAAATCTCATAGTTACTGATCTCTTGAGTTAGGTATAGATCGATGTACCATTTCATATTGTGGGGTCAGAAATAACACCCGTCCCGGAATCACCCCCGGGGTAGATAATGGCCGCTCCCTTACTTTACTGTAATTTTATTCGACAGTCTGCAAGCTTCATGTTGTCTTCCATGGATGCAAAATGCAAAGGTACGTGAGACTTTGTTTGTTGCTATATTCCTAGTGTCAGTAATTAAGTTAGGCATTATATAAGAACATACGAGGGGATATCAGAAAATTTTGACTTAGGAATTTCTAGGTTATTGTTATGCTTATATGTGACATTATACAAATGATTCCTCTTGACGAGGCGAAAACAAGGACTCGAGGACCGAACCGTGAGGTTCGGTCAGACCGCCGCAGAGGTCAGGTCTGACGGTCCTTGTTCTCGCATATTGATCTCGTCAAGAGTGATCATACGTTTCGTTATACCGAAATTCACTTTAATGTTTCTGAAGTCTCTAAACTGTCCTCTGTTTCATAACAGTAACTTAGCTGCGAAACGTGAAGTGTTCGTACCAGACGCCATCTTGTTTTCCACCAGACGAGTCAATATTCATCACGTGACAAGTCAATACTCACTGACTTGGTTGATACATGTCATCGTATCTCAATTGCGTGGATGGATGCTCATGATACCAATCGCTGGATTGTCTGGTCCAGACTCCACCGTCTAAAGCTGGACTATTGCAGAGTGCGGCGTTAAACAACAAACGAACAAACACTCATTTCACATACCTCACCTTTAAGTTTGTTGTTTAACGCCCGAATCTTCACGGGTCACCCATATCGTTTGGTATTGACCTACACTCAGTCGATCGTAGCACCGGACGTTCGTGACCCCCTCATTCTATCTTTTTTTGACGCAGGGAGACAATCGGTGATGTGTTCGCAAAGCGTGCTGGGTACAACGAAGTGGCGGAGCTCAACAACATCATCATCTTGTACCCCCAGATAAAGTCGGACAGCATCTCCAACCCCAACGGCTGCTGGGACTGGTGGGCGTACACTGGAGCAAACTACGGTCAGCTGTTGGCTAGTTTCTTGTCTCACACCCACCAACACCCAGCTGTGTCACAGCTGTCTGTATATGTAGACCATGAGCATTAGTTTAACCTGGACAAAAACAGAAAGTTGACTTTTTCTGGAGACCATCAGAAAGTCATACTGATGCCCCAAGTTCCCACAGTTTTCCCTGATGGCGATTTCAAAATGGCCGCCATTTCTAAGAGGACCGCCAATATTTAAGTAAATATGAAATTTTGTTGTTTTACATTCATGATATCATTCAATATAGAATATTGTGTGAAATGTTATAAAACTACAAATTTCATATTATTACAAAAATAACTACGACACACATGAGATAGTGGGCACCTTTGCTGAGAAACAAAAAAAATAGGTATCCGAAGTGCATGAAATGCCTCACACAAAGTTTCGAGAAATTTATTCTTTTCGCAGCCAACTACCATTTGACTAAGAATTGGTCACGCCATTGACAACATCCATCAACCTGCCACCAAGGGCGGTTCCAGCATTTTATAAAGGGAGGCGTCCAAAATTTCAAAATCCTGACTAGATAATTTTACTGCCTATAATATGCAATACTATATTTGGTTTTTAAAAGGGGGAGGGGGTATGGACCCCCTGGAACCTTCCCTCCATCCCCTTTCTGGATCCGCCTATATGTAAGTAACTGCATCGGCGGATTCGACTTCTGGGCGGAGTTGGGGCGGTCGGGTAGCCTAGTGGTTAAAGCGTTCGCTCGTTACGCCGAAGACCCGGGTTCGATTCCCGACATGGGGACAATGTGTGAAGCCCATTTCTGGTGTCCCCCGCCGTGATATTGCTGGAATGTTGCTAAAAGTGGCGTAAAACCATAATCACTCACTCACTCTCATCAAAAGCGTGTTAGACAGTTACAGGTTGATGAGTGTGATTGACTGGGTTCATGCCTTCAGAGCATATTTGTCCCGGCACAGACTCCGTTAATTCAGACGTCTTCACATCAGACTTAACCGATATATTCACGCTTGGTCTATCGGTTGTATATTACCCGGTCAATACCCGATCAACCTGTGTTAAGTCGTTACCCCATTGTGATGACGTCACGCCATTGTTGTTGCAGTTCTGGCCGTTCTGAACATGCATTCAACCAAGTAGAACCGACGCAACTATAGGTCATTAAGCAAAATTATAGAGACCTTATATTTCAATAATAAAATCACTAAATCACTGTTTATTCCGAAAGTAATGTCAAAGCATGCTCGTGATTTCTTTATTTCAGAAAATACTTAAATTCGTACTGCTGGGATTGGTAAGTGTGTGATCTATCACATTCCATTGTTTATAATACAATTAATTTTCTGTGACGAATACATGTCAACGACCTGCTTCGCTGTGTATGTTTCAGACACGAGGGACGGCGTGCAGATGAAGGCCGTGAAGAACATGATTGACAGGGTGACAGGTGACAACCCGTGAGGGGTGTACCTAGCAGCCTGAAATAGACATGGTATTCCTCGTGGTTCACGTCTATTCTGTTCCTGGATTTTTGTCGTGTAAATAAATTAAGATTGTACATGTGGCTGAACCAGGTGTGTGGGGGCGGTTGGGTAGCCTAGTGGTTAAAGCCTTCGCTTGTCACGCCGAAGACCCGGGTTCGATTCCCGACATGGGTACAATGTGTGAAGCCCATATTTGGTGTTTCTCCCGCCGTGATATTGCTGGAATATTGCTTAAAGCGGCGTAAAACCATACTCACTCACTCAAACAGGTGTGTGCTTGAAGGAGATTGTGTTTCTGCCAGCAATGCGTTCATTATTTGTATTTCAACAACCCCCCGGGGATCCCTGGTTAGACAGTTGGTCCCCAACAACCGATGCTGGTCGTCAAAGGTGACCAAACGGATCGGGGGGTCTGCTTGTTAACTTGGTTGATAGCGTGTCATTGAACCCCGAAGCGTGGATCGTTCATCATAATGTATCAATCACTGGTTTGTCTGGTCCGGACGAGTACGGCATAAAACAACAAGTCCTCTTTAACTGTAGATTTTGTTTTCGTAAGCTGAGTATCCATGTCATGATTAATATTAAACAGAATGTATGACTTTATAACATAAAAAACACGCACTCATTTTAGCGCATGTAAAGAAGTTAAATGAAATTAGACACCTCACTTTCCTGTCTAAACACTCATAAACTGAAACATCAGCCTCCTCTTTGGCGAGTGAGTGAATGAGTTTGGTTTAACGCCGCTGTTAATATCAATATTCCAGTAAAACCCGAACCTTTGGGTGACGAGCAAATGATATATCCACCAGGTTACCCCACCCCCACATATTCATGCATATCGTGCATGTAAGTAGTTGAAGCGAACGTAAAATGACATTCAATCTCTCTGAACAAGAAACGGATGTACGTAATTGTGTTGTCACGATAAATGTCAATTTGACGTTCGACAAAGGTCAGAAACTCAACAGTTGACAACCGACAACTGCGCTTTAGCCTGCACATCACGCGGCCTTGGAGGGTGTGGGGTGGGGGTGGCTATCCGTTTCACAGTGGTAACCTTACCGCCTGTAATCTAGCATATGTACCGCAAATCGCTAACACCACAACAACCTGCTAAAAATATGTTGTTTTGAAGAAAATCGCAAAACATGATTAACGAATTAAGCTACGTAATCAGGTAGTAATATATACTAGGTCAGGTAAACAAACTAACACTGTCTGTCTAACCACCTAGTTCAGATTTCCAATAGGACAACAAGAAATTTGTCGACGTGATGGCCTAGTTAAAATACATTTCGTCAGCCGTTCCCTGCTGAGAGCCAACCAACTGCGTTGAGCGGGCAGACAGTTGAACGATAACAATCCAACAGTGTTACACCAACGGCATATTGGTCACATGCTTTCGACGCAAATAAACAAACTTACTGGACGCGAATGGTTTATTTTTGAAATAAAACTCACAATGAGTTTGTGTTTAACGCCGCTTTGAAAAGAGCATGACACGACGTGTTAGTTTCATAGGTAGGAAAGCCATGGTGACGGAGGTCTTAGATGTTTATTGTTTCACCTGGTGCTGACAAACCAAAAATCGTGATGAGGAGGAATCGGGGATTCGAACCACGATCATAGAAATCAGTTACGCTTAAGGGGCGCCTAGGTGTGTGATAAATCAGTTAAAATGTACGATATATATGTATTCTAACTAGTTTCTGAATAATGCGGCACTAAGCTTCACATGTCTACACAAGCACACACCCCTGTCACAATATTACGATTCTCTGACGCACCGGCTAACCCAGTTCACATACACCAGTGGTTAAAGCGGCCCCTCGTCACGCCGACGTGATATTGCTGGAATTTTGCTAACATCGGCGTTAAACCGTACTCTCCAAAGGTAGCAGTTGGGATAAAATATAACTTTATCAAAGATTAAAAAAAATTGCAGTCCTCTTAAACCATGTCTTAAGAAACATTAAGATTTGTGAACCCTTCCCTAACTGGGGAACCCATGCTTGTCGTAAAAGGCGACTAACGGGATCGGGTGGTCAGGCTCGCTGACTTAGTTGATGCATGTCATCGATCCCAATTACATGTACATGGATCGATGCTCATGATATTAATCAATGGACTTTCTGGTCCAGACTCGATTATTTACAGACCGCCGTCATGTAGATGGAATATTGCTGAGTGCGGCGTTAAACAACAAACTAACAAACCAACCTATACTGAGGGGAGTGTCTGTTACATGTTACCCGTTTTCCAATACAGCTATCAGTTATATCAGTTGAACTTGCCGACGTGGGCGGTGTCAGGGTCCGCGGGGTCATCCTGCGTCGTCACAAAGTCTATAGAGATTGGGAGGTGTACTGAAGTCATAGATTGAAGTTGACCTTTCTATCGAGACTGATACGACTGGGTGAATTTCCACAGTATTCTATTCACGAATCATTGAAATATTCCAATGACGTTTCTGTCACTCAGACGTCACCTGTGGGCCTAACCTGGTTTGCAGGACGTTTAGTGGTCGGCGTCTCACCAGTAGTTCGTGTAAGTAATGTGTATTGCTAGCCGGGGCCTGAATCGGCATGTTATTTACTTTTGATGTACGAGGGTAGTTATAGACGAGGGTGAATTCAAACAAATCTTGGAACATCACCTGAAACAAAGCGCGTATTCCTAGAGGGCCACCTGAAACAGAATTCTCGACGACACCTGGATCAAAGAGTCATTAAAGACACCAAGAACAGAGAGTGGCAGAGTCGTGCGCACCAACTAGAACAGAGTCATGAGGACCACCTGGAATAGAGAGTCGTGCGGACCACCTGGAATAGAGAGTCATGAGGACCACCTGGAACAGAGAGTCATGAGAACCACCTGGAATAGAGAGTCGTGAGGACCACCTGGAACAGAGAGTCGTGAGGACCACCTGGAACAGAGATTCATGAGGACCACCTGGAACAGAGCGTCATGAGGACCATCTGGAACAGAGCGTCATCAGGACCACCTGGAACAGAGAGTCACGAGGACCACCTGGAATAGAGAGTCATGAAGACCACATGGAACAGAGATTCATGAGGACCACCTGGAATAGAGAGTCGTGAGGACCACCTGGAATAGAGAGTCATGAGGACCACCTGGAACAGAGAGTCATGAGAACCACCTGGAATAGAGAGTCGTGAGGACCACCTGGAACAGAGATTCATGAGGACCACCTGGAACAGAGCGTCATGAGGACCATCTGGAACAGAGCGTCATCAGGACCACCTGGAACAGAGAGTCACGAGGACCACCTGGAATAGAGAATCATGAAGACCACATGGAACAGAGATTCATGAGGACCACCTGGAACAGAGAGTCACGAGGACCACCCGGAACAGAGAGTCACGAGGACCACCTGGAACAGACATTCATGAGGACCACCTGTAACAGAGAGTCACAAGGACCACCTGGAACAGACATTCATGAGGACCACCTGGAACAGAGGGTCATGAGGACCACCTGGAACAGAGAGTCACAAGGACCACCTGGAACAGAGTCATGAGGACCACCTGGAACAGACATTTATGAGGACCACCTGGAACAGAGGGTCATGAGGACCACCTGGAACAGAGTCATGAGGACCACCTGGAACAGAGAGTCACGAGGACCACCTGGAACAGCACATTTTCGAGACTACATATAGTATTTCTAGTCTATTATTTCTACACTGACTAACCCATCATTTCTTCAATGACGAGAGTATATTTTCTACACAGACTTTACCTAAAATTATTTATGTTGGTGTCACATAACACTGAGATCACGTTGACCCGGGTGTCCCCACAACATAGATCACGTTGACCCGGGTGTCTACACAACACAGATCACGTTGACCCGGGTGTCCACACAACATAGATCACGTTGACCCGGGTGTCTACACAACACAGATCACGTTGACCCGGGTGTCCACACAACATAGATCACGTTGACCCGGGTGTCCACACAACACAGATCACGTTGACCCGGATGTCCACACAACATAGATCACGTTGACCCGGGTGTCGACACAACATAGATCACGTTGACCCGTGTGTCCACACAACACTGAGATCACGTTGACCCGGGTGTCCACACAACACAGATCACGTTGACCCGGGTGTCCACACAACACAGATCACGTTGACCCGGGTGTCCACACAACACAGATCACGTTGACCCGGGTGTCCACACAACACAGATCACGTTGACCCGGGTGTCCACACAACATAGATCATGTTGACCCGGGTGTCCACACAACACAGATCACATTGACCCGGGTGTCCACACAACAGAGATCACATTGACCCGGGTGTCCACACAACAGAGATCACGTTGACCCGGGTGTCCACACAACACTGAGATCACGTTGACACGGGTGTCCACACAACACAGATCACGTTGACCCGGGTGTCCACACAACACAGATCACGTTGACCCGGGTGTCTACACAACACTGAGATCACGTTGTTCCGGGTGTCCACACAACACAGATCACGTTGACCCGTGTGTCAACACAACATAGATCACGTTGTTCCGGGTGTCCACACAACATAGATCACGTTGTTCCGGGTGTCCACACAACACAGATCACGTTGACCCGTGTGTCAACACAACATAGATCACGTTGACCCGTGTGTCAACACAACATAGATCACGTTGACTGGAGTGTACACACAACACAGATCACGTTGACCCGGGTGTCCACACAACACAGATCACGTTGACCCGTGTGTCCACACAACATAGATCACGTTGTTCCGGGTGTCCACACAACATAGATCACGTTGTTCCGGGTGTCCACACAACACAGATCACGTTGACCCGGGTGTCCACACAACACAGATCACGGTGACCCGGGTGTCCACACAACATAGATCACGTTGACACGGGTGTCCACACAACACAGATCACGTTGACCCGTGTGTCCACACAACAGAGATCACGTTGACCCGGGTGTCCACACAACACAGATCACGTTGACCCGGGTGTCCACACAACATAGATCACGTTGACCCGGCTGTCCACACAACAGAGATCACGTTGACCCGGGTGTCCACACAACACAGATCACGTTGACCCGGGTGTCCACACAACACTGAGGTCATATTGACCCAGCCACGGTAGTGTTTGAAGATCGACATGGTGCATTATCTGTCACGTTATCGCGTGATCTATTCCCTGTGCTGGCCTACGTTGGAAAATGCGACTTGGGCATACGTATGGAAGCCTTTTAGGGACACTTCTTTTTTTCTTGGAAGATAGTAAGTTGAAATTTCAAGATGTCATGCTGAAATTTCAAGTTTAAATCTTAATATTTCAACTTATTACCTTGAAATTTCAAGATCACTATCTTGAAATGTTATGATCATTATCTTGAAATTTCAACTTTGAATATATCTTGAAACGTTAAGATCATTATCTTGAAATTTCAACTTTGTATATATCTTAAAATTTCAATTTATTATCTTATGAATTTCAACGTTGCATCTTGAATTTCAAATTATCATCTGGAAATTTCAACATAGCATTTTCAAGATAATAAGATGATATTCAAGTTATAATCTTAAAATTTCAAGTCATTGTCTTGAAATTTCAACTAAGTATGTATCTTGAAATTTCAGCTAGTATCTTGAAATTTCAACATGGCATTTGGAAATTGTCATATATAATCTTGAAATTTCAAGAAAAATGAAAGACACAAAACCAAATGGCCCTGAAAGGCTTCCGTACATTCGTGTGCATGAGCGTCGTAATGATTCCTGACTGCAATGCCACGCAGGTCCGCGGACCAGACACTCATTATCCCAACACTGTGAAGGTCACATGTGGCGATGTGTATGTCATGCCTGACTCTGCAAAAATATCTCCACAATCCTACTCAGATGACACAAGAGCTGCCCGGTACTACAGCTAGGATGACACAGCTGTTTCAGTTAATGATTCGTCCCTGACGATATGGCATACTTTCAAATGACCCTTGTTTCATGTAGAAATATTGATCGGTTTGATTTCCCGAACACACTCAACTTTCAACTGGTTCATAAGATTGACAAAAGTATAAAGAGGTCATCTTCTCGAGGCAAGGGCGTTAACTGACTATAAAAGTCCAGTGTTCATAGTCAGTTAACTCCCTTGCCTCGGGAGGATGAGACGGGGTACGCTAAAACCCTCTCTGGCAAATAGCACATCCGCTCAAGTAGGAGACATCTTGACGTTTATCTTGTGGACGTCGGGCGTGATCAAATTGTTATACACAGGAAAAGCAGCTCCGTGAAAAAAGATGATTTGTTTTCAAATTTCAAATGGAAATCTAACTATTAGCAAATCAACTCTAAGCAAATCCTGTACTGTGTTTAACTACATCAACTACGCAAACCGGTTTGGTGAGGGTGGTCGGGTAGCCTAGTGGTTAAAGCGTTCGCTCGTCACGACGAAGACCGAGGTTTGATTCCCCACATGGGTACAGTTTGTGAAGCCCATTTCTGGTGTCCCCCGCCGTGATATTGCTGGAATATTGCTAAAAGCGGCGTAAAACCATACTCAGTCTCTCAGTTTGGGTGAAAGAGTTGCTCATGTGTGAATATTAGGAAAAACTCTTCCTGAAGACCTCTAAAAGCAACTTTTTTTACTTTTTTCTATCCCCACCTATGTATTTAGTGTTGCCATGAACCTGGAGTGGCATGATACAACGGCTTCATCTCATCTTCTTACTGGGGCTAGAGAGACCCGTGAAGATTCCGGGGTAGAATAGGTCTACAGCAACCCATGCTTGCCGTAAAAGGTGACTATGCTTGTCGTAAGAGGCTACTAACGGATCGGGTGGTCAGGCTCGCTGACTTGGTTGATGCATGTCATCGATCCCAATTGCGTGGATCGATGCTCATGATATTAATCACTGGATTGTCAGGTCCTGACTCGTTTATTATAATATTAACGCCGTCATATAGCTGGAATATTGCTGAGTGCGGCGTTAAACAACAAACCAACAACTGGGGATGGAGACAATTATTCTGAGCTTTTTCACGGGCCTATGTACCAGCAGCCTCGTTGCTAGACTGACGTCACAGAGCATCGATCGCTGCGCAGCCAATTTTTCTAAATAATGTCAAAGGGGTAGCGAGGAGAGGGGCTTGTAACGCGAAGCAAAATATATGGTCACTATAGTACTATAACACCGGAAGTCACAACACATCTTTCTGATCATCTGACGGTACAAGCTCTCGTGTGTCACTTTTCTCTGACGTGATCTGGACCCGAACGCGGAGACATGGGAGAAGTACAGATTGTAAACATGAGCTTCCGTGGTGATGGGCGGTTGTCAAATCAGCTGTTTCAATCGGAGGTGGTTATTGTGATTTGAAACCTCTGATTGACCCATCAAAATCGAGTATTTACCAACTTCATGGTAGAATACTTGTTAAACATGTTGAGGTCAACTTGATTTCATGAGCAAGGCAAAACATAAATAGAAATGGTAAAATGTACAATGGGCTGAGGTTAGGTGAAATGGGGTTTAACGTCGCGTCCAAGATTATTGTACTTATATATATAGCGACGTGCATGCGTGTGTGTGTGTGTGTGTGTGTGTGTGTGGCTGCTTGTACTAGTCAGGACTGATGCCGATTTATAGTGCTAGCTCATTGAGATACCATGCCGCAGTTTAACTTGAATACACCACTCTGACAAAGTATACTGACTCCGAGCCGACCAGTCCTTATTTTAACCCCATAATGCCGAGCGCCAGACAGGGCAACAACAAGTACCATCTTTAACGTCTTTTGGTACGACGCGGCCGGGGATCGAACCCCGGACCTTGCCCTCTCCGGGCGGACGCTCTACATCAAGACCACGGAGGCGGTCTGTACAATGAAAAAGAGGACCATGACGATGTGTGTGCAGTTTCATAATGAAATAATTTCAGGAATGATTCTCAGTCCTGTTACATGGCAGTGTATTAGTTGAACGACGATAGTAACTGTATTACATTGTTTCTATTGAGATTAGGCAGACGCTCATTGCATTGTATGTGGACAATGATTAGTCGTCAGGAATGTAGTACTGTTTAATGTAAGCAGTCGCCAGGAAGTTACTATATGTAGATGCTGTTGTGACGTGTAAACCTAGTTATTGTTTAAATAATGTGTTGATTGTATACCGCTAGTTGTTTGGTTGTTGGTTTCACACAAACCTTTTTTGCGTACAAATTTCTCGGTTAACATATTCTTTCAATCTGGGAATAGACACGTAACAGTACACAAATTATACGTACGTATATATACAGAGAGACTGATCAGCTCTAAGATACATGACGATATACCGACTCCGATAGGGACAGCCTGCGTTGACGTTTCGAGAATTTATATACACGATCTAAATTAACTCTGTCATATATATACGGCCCAGTACCTACACATTTCATACAGACAACAGAGCTGGTTTAAAAAACTCCTGTTCGGTCAGTGCGCGTGTTAAATAGTAACATGATAACCGACTCCATATTGATTCTCAAGCTTCCCCGAAGACCCAGAAACTTCAAGCATTGACTGTTTGATCAGTCCGCGTGCGGCCTACACTCGCAGGACAGTTGAACCAGTCTGCTCTGTTATCGTCTGACGTCATAAATACGTTCAAGATATAGGACGATCCGCAGTTGTCTATGAAAGCTGAGCAGAATGACTTTGCATGATTCAGACCCGTTCAGCTGGTAGCCCTTCTTTGATTATATATATATCTTATTAATTTTCTTCTGAAATATGCATAGCCAAGTACGGTGGCCCATAAGGGACATGGAGTCTGTTTTTCAACATTTTGATATTTCACTTACTTTTATCGTAACCTTTTGCAAATACTTTTCTGTATTTTCATTTTAGTTTTTCACATTTTCGTTTTTGCTTTTGACATTTTCATTTTAGTTTTTGACCTTTTTGTTTTTGTTTTTGACATTTTCGCTTCACTTTTCAGCGATTCAGTATCTACATTAGACATGATTTTTCATATATTTGTATGACAAATCGTGTTAATTTGCAAAAGGGTACGAAAACAGTAAGGGAAATATGAAAATATTGAAAAACAGGCCACCGTAGCCAAGTTCTGCAAAAATTGTATCAATTCATCAGATGCAATGTTTTGTTTGTTTGTTGTTTAACGCCGCATTTAGCAATATGCCAGCTGTATGACGGCGGTCTGTAAATCATCGAGTCTGGACCAGATAATCCAGTGAGGTTCATCATAAGCATCGATCCACACGGTTGAGTCCCATTTCGCCTACAGAAAACATGTAGGCGAATAGGGAATAGAAAATGCACCCCTATTGAGAGATTGGACTTGACTTAGTGGAATTAAGGAAGGTCAGCTTCACAATGTATGAGTCAAAAGATAAGTATATCATTGTCTTTAGAGGAAGTCACTTTATAATCAGTGTTTATATAAGCAATTGGCTTAAGGATAATGAAGATAAGGCCAGATTTATCAGCCGCCTCCGACGAGAGCAGATAGACCCAGTCCAGCAGATACAGTCTATGGTAGATGGAGCTGCAGCAATTACATCATCTTTCAACAGTGTTAAGTCCGGACTTTACCGTCAGAGCTCCAAGGTTCTTCCTTCCATCCCAAAGACACTTGCCAAAGACTGAGACAGCAGATGGCAGGCAGTTGCTGATGGCGGATGACGGCATAGATGACAGACTTCTCCTGTTCACCACTACTGAGATGTTGGACATTATTGCTGATGCTGAGACTTTGTATATGGATGGAACGTTCTTTGCTTGTCCCAGTCTGTGGCACCAGGTGTGTTATCAACAGTATGGTAGAAGGCAAGATGTACCCCATGGCGATCTCCCTTCTGCCAAACAAGACCAGGGTAACTAACCTACACCAGGCTCTTCACACACCTGAAGGACTTAGCTGCTACTACGGTTGGAGTGAACTTGTCACCTGAGGTTATCCAGACTGACTTTGAAGTTGCTGCTATTGGTGCTGTTGAGACGGTGTTTCCCGATGCAGATGTCCGTGGATGTTTTTTTCCACTTCACACAAGCTCTTTGGCGACGGTGTCTGAAAGGGGTCTAGCTCCTTCCTACAAGACAATTCCAGCAGTCCAGTCACATGTCCGTAGAGCAGCAGCTCTTCCCTTCCTCCCCCTCGACCAAGTGCAAGATGTCTGGGTAGATGTACTGAACCAGTGTCCAGAAGCAGTTGGCATCACCCAGTTCAACGACTACGTCACAATCCAGTGACTGACATCATGACCATCGATCTACGCACCTGGGAAACGATGACATGCTTCGAACAGGTCAGCGAGTCTGACCACCCAATCCGTTAGTCGCCTTTTACAAGCATGGGTTGATGAATCCATATTAATGACACATGGCTTTATTGCATCCACATCAGTGAGACATGGTTTTATTGCAGCCGATTCTTCAGGGAGACATGGCTTTATTACATCCACATCCTCAGTGAGACATGGCTTTATTGCAGCCGCATCCTCAGTGAGACATGGCTTTATTGAAGCCGCATCATCAGTGAGACATGGCTTTATTGAAGCCGCATCCTCAGTGAGACATGGCTTTATTGAAGCCGCATCCTCAGTGAGACATGGCTTTATTGCAGCCGATTCTTCAGTGAGACATGGCTTTATTACATCCACATCCTCAGTGAGACATGGCTTTATTGCATCCACATCATCAGTGACACATGGCTTTATTGCATCCTAATCGTCAGTGAGACATGGCTTTATTGCATCCACATCAGTGAGACATGGCTTTATTGCATCCACATCATCAGTGAGACATGGCTTTATTGCATCCTAATCGTCAGTGAGACATGGCTCTATTACATCCACATCATCAGTGAGACATGGCTTTATTGCATCCACATCATCAGCGAGACATGGCTTTATTGCAGCCGCATCATCAGGGACACATGGCTTTATTGCATCCACATCATCAGCGAGACATGGCTTTATTGCATCCACATCGTCAGTGACACATGGCTTTATTGCTTCCACAGTGATACTTGGTTTTATTGCATCCACATCCTCAGTGAGACATGGCTTAATTGTATCCACATCAGTGAGAAACAGCTTTATTGCATCCACATCATCAGTGAGACAATCTTGTCAGGGTTATCAACATTGGGTGAGGTGAAATTGTTTTACTGTTGCGTCCAAGATTATTGCTCGTCACTGTATGACTGAGATACTGCTGATGTGACGTAAAACTCACTCACTCCAAGATTATTGCACTTCTTTAGCAATGTGCATGTGTATGTGGCTGCTTGTACCAGTCTGGACTGATGTCAAGTTTAAGAGTGCTTGCCCACTGAGATACCATGCTGCAGTTTTAACATGAATACCCCACTAAGACACAGCATACTGTCTCCGACCCGACCAGTCCTTGTTTTAGCCCCAAATGTTGAGAGGCAGGCAGGTTACCAAGTACCATCTTTTAACATATTTTGGTATGACGTGGTCGGGGATCAATCCCTGGACCTTCCGCTCTCCGGGCAGACACTCTACCACTAGACCACGGTGGCTGTCTTATCAACAGTGAGGTAGAGCAGGGGACAAACTGAAGATACATGAATGTCTTGCACCGAAGCTGGAACTGCCTCAGTGGTGATTCCTCTTACAATAAACAACAACACCGATGTAAAATTGGTATGATTTATTAACATATTGATGTTTCCGTTCTACACAAGGCATATTTCAGTAGTCCATAGTTTGCTGCTCAAAACAGCATCAGTGATACAGGAGTCAAGAAACACTAAGTCCTGCAGGTATCAGTACCAAGCACAGCGTCCAACGATAATCATTATCTACTTCAGTCAAAGGATGACGCTACCTGAGAAACCTACTTGAAAGAGACACATAGAAAATAAAGGACTCAATACTAAAAAGCTCTGAATAATTGTGAAATATAAATTGATCACAACACTATTATCATAGTTCACACAGCACCAGTCAACAAAATCGCTTGTCAAACATTCAACTTGTATACACCTGTCATATATATAGATTGCCAACCATCTGTCAATGAAGCAAGCCAAATCAGTGCACGTGGAACACTTACATTCTATCTGAATACATCCCTTATTTTTGGTTACAGATTAAAAAGGAAAAGCTTGGATTGTGGTTTAATCTTGTATTTTCTCAGGCCACCCATTTTTTATTTTCATTTCACGGGCCCTCCGCCTTTACTAAAAAGCAGCAAAAAAAACATAAAAATATTTTATTTTTTTATGTCTCCAGCTGGTAATATAGTCCCAGGTTAAAAAGTATTACCTGTATACATAAATTCCATGTCTACATCACCATCAGTGATTCAAGTGCCAGCTGCACGTTTCACACAATGGCAGAATGATTTTCATTCAAATAAATAAATCCATGATTGACATGGCTATATATTTTTATTTTTATTTAGACCGACTTTGTGTGGAAAAGATGGAATAAATCCGTGAAACATAAAATATAAAAGGTATGGCCCTACACACAAAATCAACAATATCACATTACATCAGATAATTTCTGAAAATTATCCTTACAAAATATTGTACTGAACACTGTGTTATTCTGAATCACTTCACTCATGAATAAATTTGATCCCAATTAATGTGTTGCGTTGCCCTCTCAACAAGACAATACATCTAAACCTAGCGAACCCTTCACACGGCCACCCATGGAAACTGTCAGTAGCTGAATAACTGGAATGAATACGTAAGAATGAAGATATCTGTTCTTACAATTTATGATGGCCTCTTGGAAGAGTGACACGTGTAAAAGGGTTAACGCCAAGTCCTCATTGAGTCCTTACACTAGTGTTGTATTATTTGGAACTGAGCGGTCTAGTTAGCTGCTGGAGAAATGATGAACCTATACACAAGGGCCGCGGCGATGGCGATACCAAGGGGAAGTAGCCAACCTGTCCAGCTGCTTCCTCTGAAACAAAAAACTCTGAACTAAGTCATGTTACCTGTGAGTGAGTGAGTGAGTGAGTGAGTGAGTGAGTGAGAGAGAGAGAGAGTGGTTTTACGGCAGTTTTAGCAATATTCCAGCAATGTCATGGCAAGGCACACCAGAAATTGGCTTCAGACATTGTACCCATGTCAGGAATCAAACCCAGGTCTTCGGCGTGACGAGCGAACGCATTAACCACTAGGCTACCCGACCAACCCTACCAGTGTTTGAGTGAGTGAGTGTTTGATGCTGCTTTTAACAGTATTCCAGTTATTTCATGGCGTGTGTGTGTGCATGGGTATGGTACACCCGTGCCCCTTACTACAGTACTAGTGTTTGAAATCAAGCAGGAACGTAACAGGCCTTGTCAATGTTCTAACCCCAATGCCAAAATGTTACAGGGGTCCATGATTCAAATACTCAAGCAGCCTGCAGCATCCCCATCCAAAATGTCTGACACTGTATTACACAGAGCTATCAAAACAATCTTCATCTTCTGTTGACTCTTGTTTTGTTGGGTCATCAGCCTTAGTCTGTTGAGTGAGTGAGAGAGTGAGTGAGTTATAACGCTGCTTTTAACAGTATTCCTGTTATATCACTGTGTATCAGCTTTATATGGGAGGAAAGCCTGAAGTGATGCAGGTCTCAGACATTTACCACTTTCGTGAAATCCATGAAAACGGTATGTTGCTGACAAACCTAGAAACATAATCAGGGCGAACTGGGATTCAAACCCACATTCATACATTTTAAACAAGTATATGTCATTTCCTACAAAGATAAGGCTTTTCAAGCAATTTTGGTGATTTTTAAAGTTGACACAAAATTCAAATCTTTATAAAGAGGGACCTTAAAATAAGGTCTTTTCAAACCTGTAATACCTGAATACTGTTCCACCTCCAGCTTGAACACCCATTATTGGTTATTCAACCTGGATGTGGAGTGTAACACATAGTATTGTCCCATGAACTAAACCAGCAGCCAGTGTGTCAATCAATGGGGCAATATCAATGTTACAAGCACTGCTCATTCAGGCTCAAGTCAGCTAGCACTACACAGTTGTGATGACAAAGTCAGTTCATCCTGTCATCACAGCCAAGTGGCATTGTTTCCCATTGGGGTGAGGCGAGGTGAAAGAGGGAATGTTGCATCAAGATTATGGCACTTACATGTGCATCAGTGTGTGTTTGTGGCTGCTTGTACTAGTCCGGACTGATGCCGATTTATAGTGCTAGCCCACTGAGATACCATGCTGCAGTTTAACATGAATACCCCCACTCAGACACAGTATACTGACTCCGAGCCAACCAGTCCTTGAATTAGACCCTTAATACCGAGCGCCAGGGAGGGTAACATTTAAATTATTTAGGTATGATGCGACTGGGGATTGAACCCTGGACCTTCTGCTCTTTGGGTGACACTCTGTCACTAGAGCACGGAGGGGGTTGTCTCCCACAGAAAAATCCCACTGTCCATTGCTGAATAACAGTGATGAAATGCATATAATGAACATGCATAACACCAATATTATATTACAGCAGTTAAGGGTGTGTGGTATTACCGGTACACCAGGATATTGTGGTGACAAATCTTCAGCAATATGTATTGTGATACGGTTGTAAATGTAGTAATTTATTTATTAGATAAGTATATTTATGAGTTCCTAATCTATATGGAGATGGAAAATAGTATCTTTCTGATACAACTTGCCTCCGATGATCTTTTTATCCATTAGTGAACACTAGGGCCGTTACGATTCACTCGCGTATTCGGTGAATCGAACCATATCCATTCATGAATTGAATTCGTTATTCGTGGCCACTAGAATCGAATATTTATGAATATGCAATCATGTGCATTTACATACCCCGTACCTAAAACATCCATAAGAACATATGATATGCATAGATTTCTGTAAAGACAACACTCTTATAATATTGAATTTGACAGGAATTTAGTCACTGGTCATTGTAGCATTTGAGCAGATACTAAGACTAAGTACCTGGACAAGTGCAGTATGTAAATGTATAATATAGTTAATTAACAAACCATGTCAAATAATTTAAGTTGTTAACATGGTTAATGTTTCACTGAACATAATAATAATACATCAACTACTGACTTATTATTGTATTCGTGAATTAATATTTGTATTCATTACCCTATATTCGTCATACGAATCAAATTTGCCTCATAGGTTATTCGTTGCAGCCCTCGTGTGTACACATCGCGACTATCAAGCTCCTCACAGTGATAGCCAGTTTGCGGAGCTCTCTATACCGAGAGTATGACGAAGGTGTCATGCGATGGGAAGGAGCTTGCGCTATCATGTGACTGTATCATCTCCCTTGATTGTTGCTGGGATACATAATGGCAGATGATTTCAACATCATCCCAAATAGGCGAGCCCAGGCTGATATACATGTAAATTGGCAATATATTGCAATACAGGTTCAAGTATAGCAATATATTGCAATACAAAATCAAGGTCAATACACAGCCCTAACAGCAGTAGTAACTGGTTTGTTGACATATCATTTCCAGTGTCAACCTCATAATGCTTTTAATGGAGGGGGAGGGGGAGGGGGAGGGGGAGGGGGATATTAATTGTACACAAGTAACTTGAAAAGCAGTAAACAAGAGCACATAAACATGATAAAACGGAATAAAAATGTTTTCTTAACTTACTCATTTCGAACTCCAACTTGTGGACCAGTGTTGGTCTGAAATAGAAAATGACAAGAGGTGTGACAAAGCAAAAAGTATCTAACATGTCTATATCATTAAATTTGGAACATTTGCTTGAAAGGTTTTCAAGAAATTGCAATCCAAAGTAACAGCACCGACATGTCTGCAATGGTCAGACATTTTCTCCTGGTCAAACTTGTTTCAAATAGAATGGAATTTTCTTTTTGGCTTGTTGGCTTTAAATATCTACATTTGATAATACTCCTGATCAAGACATTACGGTGCACACTAGATTACAGTTCTTGGTAACAGGGCCTTTATTTGAAGATGAACCAATCTGTCAATAACAGCATTAACATAGTATAGTAACAGAACAGATATTTTGTAACCATATGAAAAAATCTTTTCAATCATATTAATTACGTGTCTGTGAAACACAGAATGACAATGCCCTTGGTCCTGCTTTGGCATCTTCCAGGGTCAGAGGCAAGGGAGTTAACTGACTATGAAAGTCCAGGTTCCTTCCCAGCCTAACTAGGCTGGAATTATGGAGTTATATTTTGGATGGACTAACGAGTCTATGCATAGTCCAATCAAAATGGCAAAACAAAATTGACATCTAGTTCGTAAACTGCCATGCAGATTTCGGTTGATTGATGAATTTGCAAAACATGTGTACCGCCAACTCGACATCAACAAATATTTCCTAAATCTCTTCATGTTTTTAATCAACATGAGGTGCTCTCCTGATTTGATGCACTTTGCGAAGTAAGATCGGTTTGATCCAAAAAATTCTTTTGATTATTGATCGGATCGCCGTGACTGTGTGCCTCCATTTTGTTTTCATCAAAGCAAATGAACATGATACAAGGGGGAGAATCTGATTGGTCACTAGGAGGGCCACAGAAGGGACATAACCTGAATAGCCACAGCTTGCAATAAAATCGCGCCCAGAAATTCGAGTCCAGTGCGGAAAGGGTGGAAAGTGGACTTTTATAGCCGTTCAACTCCCTTGCCTCGGGAAGAGATGTTTTGGCTTCTGATATGAGTATCTGAGTCTCGGGTATTGAATACTGTTTACTGGATTGCTCAATCTGGTAACAGCACAGACACAGTTTGGTAACTGTCTATACTTTACATGATTTTGTTTTGCAAATATTGTTCACAGCACTGTGGGTGTGTGTTTAGAAAAGGTCTTTGATCCTCAGCCAGTGTTCACAATTATAAGGAACATGCTGCTAATTATTGTGTCTCTGCGTACAGTAATGTACCAAAGTTTAAGTTACAGCATAGACAGGTAAAGGTAAAGGTATATAATCACTTCTCTGATTGCATGTGTTGAACGTCAGAGTATTGTAGAGGCAATACATAGTTTAATCCTATTCTTGGTCATGTCATTGTAAATTCAGTTATATTGATCACTACAGCATGAATAGAACAGCATATATAAATACTATAGGTAAGTTCCACATAAAAAAATACATTAAAAAAAGTACTTTTCGAAAAATAACTGAAGGCAACTTTATGCTTCCAGATTTAGAATTGCACTATCTGCAACTGAAACACAGAGGGTGAGGGCACGACGAGATCAGGATTCCTTTAGACATGCTGCTCATGTAGCAAAACTAAGAGAAATACAGACATTGTTCTACCATGACATCATTTCTGGCGATTCTACATGCGCTCGCAACTTGATGAGTGTCGTGTATTGGACGACATTATTTTTAAGAGGGGAGTGTCTAGAGAGTTGTTCCCAATAGATGTAGCTGAGCTATGCAGATAAATGCGACAGCCGAACGATCACATCAAAACGATACTGGGATAAAAGGTACAGGTAATCGATGTGAGGATTCTGAGAACATGCAGGAAATACCCACCTGTGCTTAAAATGTGCTTGTCAGACATTGCTGACATCGGATTCTATTGAGGGAGTCGTCATTATGTAAATATGGGTAAATATTTCTAAAGCTTGTACATGTCATCATCCTTAAAGAAGCTGTACATAATGTTGACATCTCATATAAGAAACAAACGACGAGTGGGAGTTGTTTATCGTATAATAAAACACTGTAGGGAGAATAACCCATGAGGGGTGTGGATCAGATGTTAATGAGATTGGTTTCTGTTACACATGAGTGAAAGAATGGAAACATGGAGAGACGTTATGGTAATTGTGAGAGATCAGCCAAACATGCCAGTGGTTAGTTAACAGGGAGTCTGAGAGAGATAATCCTTGGTTACCATGGTCACAAGTGAAAGTTTGTTCTTCCTAGTGGCCACACATCTAAATATGTAAACACAAAAGCCTAACTAGCATCATGAAATATCCATTAAACTGTACATAGCTCCCCACTTTGGTTGGTTGGTTTGTTGTTTAACCCCGCACTCAGCAATATTCCAGCTATATGATGGCGGTCTGTAAATAATCAAGTCTAGACCAGAAAATCCAGTGATTAATATCATGAGCATCAATCCACGCAATTGGGATCGATGACATGCATCAACCAAGTCAGTGAGCCTGACCACCCGATCCCGTCAGTCGCCTTTTACGACAAGCATAATCACCTTTTATGGCAAGCATGGGTTGCTGAAGACCTATTCTACCCCGGAATCTTCGCGGGTCTCCCCACTTTGGTTGGTTGGTTGGTTGGTTGTTTAACGCTGCACTCAGCAATATTCCAGCTATATGACGGCTGTCTGTAAATAATTGAGTCTAGACCAGAAAATCCAGTGATTAGTATCATGAGCATCGATCCATGCAATTGGGATGGATGACATGCATCAACCAAGTCAGCGAGCCTAACCCCCCCAATCCCCTTAGTCGCCTTTTACGGCAAGTATAGTCACCTTTTACAGCAAGTATGGGTCCTAACTAGCATCATAAAGGCTCCATTAAACTGTCACTCACCTTTACACTTTTGTTACTCTTATCATCCTGGAAGAAGAAGAAAAACACCATTGTAAAAAGATCTCATCAAATTGCTGACAGCTGTTCTTGTAATCAATTCTCTCACCCAGCATGTTGATATATCAGGATTTCAGATTGGTTCATTATCTTGGACATTAACTGATTGCTATCAAAAATATCTCCAAAATACTTCAGGTTTTTTCTAAGAAACGAGCATTCTAATGTCATTTGACCCTCAGAAAATCACTGGTCATAGCATCCTGGTTGAAACACAGTACCTAAGTGTGCATCTATCTATCTATCTATCTATCTATCTATCTATCTATCTAAATGTTAATTCAGAAAGAACAAGTGTTCTAAGCTATCTCAGAAGATTGAAGATTTGGGGGTTCCCCAGAATAAGGATTAAATTCCTAAGCAGCTGACGTCTACATGCTCAAAGAATCATGACCCATCTAATTCTTAGTAGCCTGGTGGTTAAAGTGTTCGCTTGTCTGAAGACCCGGGTCCAATTCGCCACACAGGTACAATGTGTGTGAAGTCCGTTTCTGGTGTCTCCCGCCGTGATTGTTGAAATATTGCTTAAAGCGGTGTAAGACCATACTCATTCAATTTCAAACACCGAAGAAGACCCTCAAGATGCAAGTGTTACCAGGTAATTATTTCAATAAACCTTAGGTAAAGCAACATACAAAGCAGATCACATCTACCATGCTTACAATATCAGAATACAAAATTGATGGGCATATCAAAAAGCTATTGGTGCCTGGCTTTAAATCCCCCGTCATGTTAGAGCGAAGTAAAATATCAACCCTGCAATTCCAGACAAATTATCAAATGCATGTATACTTTGAGATTCCTAATTGCTAGAAAGACACTTTTAACTTCCCTGAAAACAGGGCAGATTGTTATGGGCTTGGTCTTAACTTATCATGCTAATAATTTTCCTCTCTACTTCTCAAAGCTCTGACCACCCACCTCATGCACGTTCCCGATCAAATAATCCTTCATCAACTCCCGGGCATCTGTCGAATGTCCTACATCTTCAAAAGACTCTGTGGCATCATCACCTGTGTGAATATAGAGAATATATTAGCTGATAGTATCAAAATAAGAACATGCTGATAGTGATACTACATTTTTCATCAATCATGTTCATATAAAGGTTAATTTCAATGTTAAAAATGGTGCCAACATACTGAAGCTGTAGACATTCTGATCATATTTTAACATGACATAGGTGAAAAATAGAACAAATAACTTGTACATGTTGTATGCAGCTATCGCTGAGGTGAATATTTAAAATACCATGACATTGCATCAGATCACAACATCTAATCACAATGAAATTTCCCACCATCATGATCATGGATGAACATGTGATTCCAAAAGTGTGTGTGCCCAGGGATAATTTAAGGGTGGGACCTTGTGCTTTTAGCCCCTAAATTTAAAAAAAGGCACTGGGGCATTTTAACATTGTGCTGTATGGGTGTACCTCGGAAATATTTGAAAATTTCACACAAAGGGCCCATGTCAGAAAATTCCTAGAGTGAACTGTGCGCCTATAGGAAAACTCACAATCATGAATGGAATCACATTAGCACACGTTTAAAAATGTGTCCAAGACAGTATCTCAATGAACGGATAAAATGGTGAATTGTGAATATGATATAAGTGGTGTTGTGAATATCCAAAATTGACTGAATGTTTGTCATTTCGCGACTGTAGGACAAGTACAGTCAAACTGCTGGGGTTGGAATGAGACCTGGGGGGGGGAGCCTAATAAGGCGACACCCAAACAAGATCTGCATATGACATTAATTGCACTACACAATAGATATAAATTTACTCTTGTAATTAAAAAAGGATTACCTAAAATTACAGGAAGGCGAATTTCAACATCAACCATTAAAAACTGTCCCTATACAAAATTCTGACAATCATGTCATAACATCAGTTTGAGTCACATGCTCGCATAATAACATCCATATATTTATTAGATCTAAAGAATAATATTGATCAAATTGATTTTGATAAATAAATTATTAACAATAAACATGATGAAGATGACAGTTGAGATTATTTAATAGCTTCAAAATGGTGACCTGGAGATGAACTGTATAATTTTGAGTTTAGTATTAGGTATGCAAGTCTGGACTGCGACAGGTTGCAACGTGAGCCAGCAAAGTAGTGAACTTCATTAATTAGGCAAGGCATGTGACCACGGTGACATCCAACAGCTCAACACACAATGACAATGTCATATAGAAAGTGGTCAAATGTAACATATATTGGGATAACATTTGTAAAGTACAGATTCTCGTACTGGGTTGAGTCCCGTCCGGGATTCGAACCCACACTGCCAGAGTGAGGCACCTTATCGCAGCGCACACAGTCAGCGATCTACCTCACTCAGCCACAGAGGCTTCCACAAAAATGAAGGTCCAACAACTGGTATCTAGATCACGTACTTTGCGTACCCCAATGACAAGTGTAACCTGGCACGGCACCCATCCCCCAAACTATGAACACACAATGCCATTTAGAAAGAGGTCCAAAGTAACAAATGCACAAGGCTGTGTAGATTACCTGCTTGCTCCAACAAAACCTCCTCCCCTCCTGGGTGCTGAAACACATCAACAAGACGGACATTAGGGAGGGAATTTACGGATGTCAACTTCTTTATTATGAGGAACACATCATTGTCAGTGCTAATTATCTATCTCGCTGCCATTTGTCCATTGTTATTTCCATTCTATTACCTATCAGTGCTAATCACACCCCGTCCTCCCGTTTGCCCATTGTCTATTACCAATCAGTGATAAGTTAAGTGTTAACTTCCATATGTCCATTGCTTATCACCTATCAGCCCCAATTATCTGTTGGCTTCCATTTTTAAGTTTCCATCTTTGTAATCATATTATTTTTGTTGTTCTGACAGGCACATATAAACTTTCTCTGCCTTATAGAATTTATTGACCTGATGGAGTATGTGTGTTCTCCAAAACGTTGTGTTCCTCATAATAAAGAAGTTGACATCCATAAATTCTCTTCCTTAAGTGTATCACTTCCAAATACCTTTCAAAGACAAGACTGACATTACATCAAACATGCTCAAAGAGCTCATTTCATTATATGTCATTCTCCACAATAAAGTACGAATGAAAGTTTCAAGTGAGACAACATGGTGAATTGTACCAATACAAAATTAAACAAAGTGAAGAACATTTTGTATTAACATACTGCAGTCTATGATTTCATTCACCAGGTTCACATAGCCTAAAATTATAGTCTAGGAATCATTTTAATTTTGTGTAGAAAACTCAATACACAAATTAATAATACAATCTACAGAAAATGAAAGCAAGCTATTGGCACAGACTTATATTGCATGGATGCACTGCAATGTAATATAACATTATCTGTGGTTTCTGTTACATTATTGAAAATTGGTAAGGACAGACGAAAATAGTGCTGTCATTATGCCAACTGCATACATGTATCTTCGTTCACATGAAACAAATGTTTAGTTTAATAACTGTCACACCATTTAAAACGTAAACGTGGCCAGGGTTAGAAACTAACAGTTTTAGTCCACTAGTCCTTATTATGATAACATATAGCAAAACCCTTAAAATGGGCCAATTTCTACTAGTCCTTAGGATACCTTTACTATTGGGCAGTTTGGTAAGGATTACAGGACTAGTGCCAATTTCTAACGCTGTTATTTGGCCATCCTACCTATGAAAAAGATGGTGTACGTACCACAAATAAGAGCACAAGTATCATGATACATATCTCATCACACACTAGTCACAGCCCTATGTTGTACTACAGTCAAACAAAATTGTAAAATCAAAGCACCTGTATGTTCATGATTATAACTATGCGTTAACTATGCATTAAAGTGTTATCTTATTACCATGCTTGTGATGTGGACAAAATTATTTGGGATAACCATGTTTTGAGGATATAAAACATGACAAATGAACTGGTAAAACCATAGATTAGGTGACAGGAAAGTGTCACACATATCCCTTAGATTTCTTTAACATTTTTTTGGTGACATTTACCAGTCACTTGATCTGTCGGTTTTGATTTCATCATGTTTCGAGCGCTTGGTGGAAAAAGGTGTGCATGGTCGCAACAGCTTGGCCAATTCAAAGCGGAAAATCTCCCCATTGACAACGCATGTGTACAGAACCACGGAGGTCAAGCTCCATACGAATGAACATATTTGAGTCACGTATTCTTGTTTATCTATCCATGCTCTAAGTCACGTGCCCACATATGTCACATAGACATCAACTTCAGTTCTAACATTTAGTTGAAAAAACTATGATACTAATGCATCAATCACTAATATCACACAATGCACAGTATTTTGTTTCAAACATTGCACATGACATGGCCATTGCAAATTTCGAGAAGAAACCAAACAGTATCAAACTCGTCAATGATTGAATGGAATGAGATGACGATGCAGATCTGGACTCGGCAAATGAGATCAAGAGGTTTGCTGCACGCTAAATATGTCTTACCTCTTCCAAAAATTTGGTGACATCATACACTTGGTTGTGAATGACAAGCCAAGTCGACTTTGAGTCCTTGTGTTGTTTTACTTCGGACAGTCGGTACGTTTTAAGTTTCTCCGTCATGATTCTTGACCTAGTGCAACCGGAGGAAGTTGAGTCCACAATATGGCGGCTGTGGTGGTTTCTGGGTAGATAAAATTGAATGCTTCAGTTTGTTTCTGTGTGTGAAGATTGACTCGTGTTATACGTGAGGATTATTTTTAACAAGAATCATACCGCGTGGTAAATTTTGACTTGCTCACATGCCATGACTAATTATCCAATCACATACGCATATGCGCACCTGCCCACAAACACAACCAATCAAATTACTGCTGCCGTTTAGAGGTCAAGGTGACCTATTGCACGTTGTAAACACGCACCCACAATCTACTTCGATAACTTTTCAAGTGTCTTGTAACAACAGGTAAGACTTATTCTTTAATTTCTTGCCATCGTACATGGTGTATATTGGTTTTTCGTTTATTTCAAGTGGATGGGAAACGAAACAAAATCTTGTCAATCCAGTATTTGTACCATTGTGTGTTTGTGTCCATCCAGGCGCGAACTGTTGTTTTTGGCCTACCACAATCAGGCTGTCTGATCAATATTCATCAAATGTCAACAAGTCCACGTGGCCATGTGTTCTGAATCTGTATATTTACATAACGATGTGTGTGTTGTGATATGAGTTAATCAGCTGTCTCAAGCTTTGATGAGCTTCTGGCAGCAGGTAATTAACAGTTATATAAAAAAAGGAAAGGTCGTTGACTGCCCGTGCGTCACCGAGTCTGACGTAGGGTGGTAAAGGTTTTTTGTGTGTGTGGTTTCTTGTGTAGAACTGGTAATTACATCCGATCCATTAAAAAAAATAAATTTTCTATTGAATATATAGAATAGATAGTTATTTAGTTTGTTTTAGAATGTTGACATATGCAGCTAAGTTACATCATCATTTGGATTTACAACACAAGGCGTGTACCCATGGTCTTAGAACAACTTGTTGAAAGGTCCCACCCAAATTGAAATAGTTTTTGAGGAGGGCCGTGAATGAATGTTTATTTGTTTATGCATTGTTAAACTCTGTGATTTTGTAAGGTTGAGAACATTCCATTTTAATGAGATACATCCTTTATAAGAAATTACAACCACGAGTCATTTACTTCTTATATGACATATGAACATTGTGTGCAGCCTCTTTGAGGATGACGATAAAATGTTCAAGGTTTAAAAATATTTACCCGTATTTTAATAATGATGATTCTCTGAATAGAATCTAACCTCGGAAATGTCGGACAAGTCCATTTTATGCACAGGTGGGTATTTCCCACATATTCTCCCAATCCTCGATCATGTCGACTACCTAACTTTACCTATTCTCCCAGTACTGATTGTCATATCTCTCCCATTGTGTTTATCTGCGTTGCCCAGCTACATCTATGGGAAAAAAGTCACTTGACACTCCCCTCTCAAAAATAATGTCCAATATATGACGTCATTAAGTTGCGAGCTCATGTTCGAATCTCTAGAAATGACTTCATGTTAGAACAATGTTTTATTGTGAAATAAACCACACTTTATTCTTCATTGTTCTTTCGATTTATCACGTAGCTATCTTATATATTGGATTTAATGTCGCGTTCAAGATTATTGCACTTATATAATGACATGAATGCAGTGTGTGTGAGATTGCTTGAGCTAGTCCGGACTAATTCCGGTTTATAGTGTTAGTCCATGAAGATACCATGCCTCAGTTTAACATGGATGCCTGACTGAGCTGTCCGGGCTTATATAATTCCCTTATGATGAGCGCCAGGCAGGGTAGCAACAACTATCGTCATTTGTCATATTTTTAACCGCCAGGGATCGAACCCTAGACCTGCTCTTTCGGGCAGACACTCTACAACTACTAGACCATAGAGGCTGTTGAGTCATTTGGACTCAAAGCAGTCTCTGCCAAACCATTTTAGGTCTACAAACTCGCCCAAATTAAACTGTATCTTTACATTAGTCCCAGTAGATGTTAGTCTTGTCACATGAATTTTTGAGTATCAGCTGATCTCACTTGTCCTGAAGACATTTCAACAGACTAATGGCTAAGGTCAGAGACTGACATAGGAGTAAATGTTTTGGGTCTAAGATGGCGATATGTCATGTTTTACTTGATTTCCCAATTTTTAACTAATGTCATATCACAGCTTATCCTGAGAAACCATAAGCCTATCAATAATGGGGATTTCGATGTCAGATTGAAGAAAAGATTTATTATTTTGTGTAGATTAAGAGTGCTGATTGGAACGCTAAACCTATAGTGGTCTTTAATTAATCCGATATTGCTGAAAGATTAATTTTGCAAATACATGTTTAGTGAGGATAAAGTACTTATTTCAATAATTTGAAAGAAATTGCGTAAGCATAGATAAGTGTGAATGAGGTGGGAGTGTCGTTAGTTACCCTGACTTCTATATAAGTGCCCTACTTGTCCACGAGTACCACCATGCTCCCCCTTTCTTGTACGAAGGGACTTATAAAGATCTATACCGAAACCTAGTCTTTACCATAATTAAAGAAGTTGTTATCCATAAATTGTGTCTACTTGGTCATCCGCCGACTTCTAAGTAATGCCAATCAAACAAAACAATTCACAAGTTTTTTGTTAGACAAAATTCTTAATTCCTCATGTGTAGGAGTTTACCATCTGACAATATTAATGTTGCAGTGTTCTAGTTAATAAACAACCTCTCTGATCTTAATTCCTTTACCCTGAAAAGAACAGATCCCTGTTATCAAGATCAAAGGTAAATGAGACGAAATACATGAAAGATTGTGCTACTTGATGGAGTTCAAACACTTTCCTTGTGTTGTGTTTTTACTCCCCCACTTTCAATGGTGCTGTGGTTAATGTGCTGTCTTTTTGGAAATCTCTTTGATGTCACCATGGTCAAATATCTTCTTAATTTCTTTTATCTGACTTCAAACTTTTTTCCCACAATTTTGATGAAAGCAATTAGTGTTGTTTATGCCTTCTTAATCATTGTTAATATTAGAAGTATAGACATATCTTTTACTTGAAATAATAATATAATAAATTAATTTAGAGTTTTTGTCATTGATGGCCTATAGTATCTGGGCTTTTTTTAATTTCAAAAGGTACACTATTGAGATAGCTGTCTAGTTGTGTCCAAAATGATTTACATAGAAGTTCAAACATGTATATAATTAGTGTCATACTGTATAAACATGCATCAAAGATTTTAGTTCCTTCCCAAGGTGGTTCTTAACTTTGTTAAAGTAGTATATTAAATACATGGCACCCTTACACGACAAACAGGGGCGGTCAGGTAGCCTAGTGGTTAAAGTGTTTGCTCATCACGCCGAAGACCCGGGTTCGATTCCCCACATGGTTGTAATGTGTGAAGCCCATTTCTGGTGTCTCCAACCATGATATTGCTGGAATATTGCTAAAAGTGGCATAAAATCATACTCACTCACTCACTACAACACAAATATATTTTATAATCTGTTGATATTAATCTGAGCACATGCTGCTCCTATTGATATCATCTGTTACGAAAGTAATGACCAGTGCAGTTACAAATTTGTGCTTTGAGTTTCTTTGAGTGAAACAATTTCGCGGATCCATTTTGTTTATGTGTTTATATTAAATTGCTGAATAAGCAGTTGATACTTATCTCTGAGACGTAGCTCCAGCTTGTGTTCTTGTTTGTGACCACCTACTTGTATCTCAACCCTTGTCACAGGGTGCGGACACTGTTTGGAATAAACTGAAATACATGATAACCTAATTATATTTTGTATTATTCATAAAACAACAAAATATCAACATGATGAAGCAGCTGTTACAAATTGACATGGGCAATATTAATTGAAATTGTAATATAAATGAAAATAAAGTAACATCACAAGATCGAAATGATGTATTTCAGTGTAGAGCTAGATGTATCTAAAATTATTATGATTTGATATGCACAACAGATGCCCATTTTATTGATATTGACAATCACTTTTCACAGTGGAGCCCCAGTTGGTATTCCACCTGTTCAATCATCAACGCGTCAATGGGTGTAAATATGTAAATTCAAAACACATATTCATGTGAACAGTATATATGATTTACGGAGCTGTAATTCTGTTTAGTATTGAAAACGGACAACTTGTTTGTGTTTGTAGGTAAGTGCAATAGAATATTTTTATATATTTGCTTGGCAATACTGAGGATATGGAGCGTGATACATGCAATATATCATTGTTTTTTGCCCTGGTATCTGGAAGTACATCGACAGTATCAACATACAGTTGACGTATATTGCAGGGAGTGATCTAGACCTGCTCAGATCCACTTGGGTCACATATCACTGTAAATTCCCAATTCATGTATTGTGGCTAGTTGTCATGAAGCTGACATTATAACTTTGTAGAGGTGGCTTGTACACTGATATCATTTTCAGCAGCTTCAATTATTTTGAATTTCACGACAAACATTACATTTAGCATGTTTATCGATTTTTAGTTTTGGTTTTTAACTATTTCATTTTTGTTTCAAATTAGACTAAAAATGTAAATAACCTAGATGTATTTGCTGGTTTCTTGTTACCATGGTTACTCTGTTAAAGGACACATTTTTAGGTTTGTCTTGCCCTTGTCTTGGGAAGGTCAAAACAAAGATTTAAAGAAAGTTATTATGAGATAAGTAAAGTAACATGTTCTTGGTTTATTAGGGGGCACGGGTGTCCCAGTAGTCTAAGGCGCCGCGATTCGCTGTGCAGAGTTGCGTCCCTTAGGCACGCCAGAAACCTATGATTGTGGGTTGGAATCCCGGTTCGCCCCGATTATGTTTCTAGGTTTGTCAGCACCATACCCGTGCTCGTGGGTTTCACTGAAGTGGTAAACGTCTGAGACCTGCATCACTTCGGGCTTTCCTCCCACATTAAGCTGACACGCCATGATATGACCAGAATACTGTTAAAAGCGGCGTTAAACCAGACTCACTCACTCACTCACGCACTCTTGGTTTATTAGCTCACCTGAACTTCCAGATCCACCATGTCTTAGAAGCTGAAACTTGATGACGCCAGATATAGTGTCTCTGAAACTTGATGATCCCAGACATAGTGTCTCTGAAACTTGATGATCCCAGATATAGTGTCTCTGAAACTTGATGATCCCAGACATAGTGTCTCTGAAACTTGATGATCCCAGACATAGTGTCTCTGAAACTTGATGATCCCAGACATAGTGTCTCTGAAACTTGATGATCCCAGACATAGTGTCTCTGAAACTTGATGATCCCAGATATAGTGTCTCTGAAAGTTGCTCACAGAATTCGCATCTGATTTTAAACATGGCCATCAGCCATTACTGTAAGGCCACCCTTCCAATTGGGCAAGTATCATTATGAAATTTGGTATACAGTATATATGTGGTATGCATAATAACATGTGATACCTTTGTTGGAAGATTTTGATATTTGATCCTACAACTCAGTCTTTGACCTTCCCATACCCCATTTTCTCTAGATTGTTTGCACTGTACTGTCCTTTGGCCATTACCCTCTCACTCCTCTGGCATTCTGAATGTGAATATTGATGCTGTTTGTATTGTTTGTTTGTATTGATTTGTTTGTTTTTGGTTTTTTAACAGCGCACTCAGCAATATTCCAGCTGTATGACGGCGGTCTGTAAATAATCAAGTCTGGACTAGACAATCGAGTGATTGACATCATAAGCATTTATCTATGCAATTGGGATCGATGACATGCATCAACCAAGTCAGCGAGCCTGACCACCTCATCCCATTAGTCACCTCTTACGACAAGCATAGTCACCTCTTACGACAAGCATAGTCATCTCTTACGACAAGCATAGTCACCTCTTACGACAAGCATAGTCACCTCTTACAACAAGCATAGTCACCTCTTACAACAAGCATAGTCACCTCTTACAACAAGCATAGTCACCTCTTACGACAAGCATAGTCACCTCTTATGACAAGCATAGTCACCTCTTACGACAAGCATAGTCATCTCTTACGACAAGCATAGTCACCTCTTACAACAAGCATAGTCACCTCTTACAACAAGCATAGTCACCTCTTACAACAAGCATAGTCACCTCTTACAATAAGTATAGTCACCTCTTATGACAAGCATAGTCACCTCTTATGACAAGCATAGTCACCTCTTACAACTAGTATAGTTACCTCTTATGACAAGCATAGTCACCTCTTGCAATAAGCATAGTTACCACTTACGACAAACATAGTCACCTCTTACGAAAAGCAAAGTCACCTCTTACGACAAGCATAGTCATGATAGTCACCTCTTATCACAAGCATAGTCACCTCTTGCAATAAGCATAGTTACCACTTACGACAAACATAGTCACCTCTTATGACAAGCATAGTCACCTCTTACGACAAGCATAGTCACCTCTTACGACAAGCATAGTCACCTCTTACAATAAGCATAGTCACCTCTGTTTTGTGTTGAAACTACTGTTTCTTATTTTTGTTTACCCTCTTATTGTGACCTTTTAACACAAATATTCAAGAAAAACTGATGTGCACTGCAGAGCCTTCTTGCTATCGTTTTTGTTCTCAAACTTTAATGAATAAATAAAAATTAAATTTACTCGACTTTTATTGTTTTTTCAATTTGGGCTCCTGTCAGTCTAAACTGCAAACCAAACATTATATGCAGTGTCATCTAAGATTGTGTTAGAATTGACTTAATCTTCATCATATTCATGCCTGTATTATCCATCTAGTTAGAGCCAGGGGCGGTCGGGTAGCCTAGTGGTTAAAGTGTTCGCTCGTCACGCCGAGGACCCAGGTTCGATTCCCGACATGGGTACAATGTGTGAAGCCCATTTCTGGTGTCCCCCGCCGTGATATTGCTGGAATATTGCTAAAAGCGGCGTAAAACCAAACTCACTCACTCACTCTTGTTAGAGCCATATTCACCTAGCCTTGCTCCAAGGCTGTACTGAAAGATACATCCATGGATGTGTCGTAATTCTATCCTTCTAATAGGCAAGTCTAGATATGTGGATAGGGACAACTTGTTCTTATTATTACATAATCTAGAAATTGTGATTTAAACTAATAATCATTGCCTAAGTAGACTTGTGCAAGTCTAATAGGCACCAAATAACATCATCATTTAATCTTTTGGGAAACTGATTTATTTGGTCAGTAAGCATGAAGATGTGAAGGTGCAGATGGCCTGGAGAGTTTTGCACCACTGTGTATGCAAGTCAGTGAGTATGTCATTCTGTGGAATTGCCTGACTTGGCTTGAACTAATTATCTTGAGGCCACCTTGACATAGCTGGAATATTGCTGACTTTGGTGGAAAGTGAGTTACTTCACTCACTGTATAATTGGGAACAGAGATAGTCAGTTGCAAAGGCTACGGAGCCAGTAACTCGTAGAGGCCTTGATGAGGTGGGACCGGTGAAGAAAGCAATCAGTTGAGCACAGCTCCTTGACTGCCTCTCCAAGTCACGGTAAGGGCTTCCGCTCATACTTACTTACTTATATTGGAGATTTAACGTGCGCTTTCCGACTGCAAGCGTATGTCGCACACAGCCCGGCCAGGCCATTTAATGTGTTTCCGAAAAGGGGAAAAGTGAGTTTGTGCAATCCAGGAGGGGGGCTTTAGGGGCTGCTTATGTAGAAATTTTGAAATTTTGAGATTTGGAATGAATGCCAAGAGTGGGTGGAGGAAGAACTAAGGGAGCTATGTGTGTCGGGTGGTTGTTAGATTATGTAGTTTTGGTTTTAATATTTTATTTGGGGTTTAAGTGCGACCAATTAGTCCTGTTTTAATTCGGTATCTGCCTAAGGCTTTGAATTTTTCTAATTTATTTTGTGGATTTAGGATTGATTCTAGTGTAAGTGCGGTTTTAAGATTTAGGGTGGTCTGTAGTGTTGTTCGGTGTGTTTGGTAGTGTGTGCTGTGAATGAGTACGTGTTCTGGTGTTTCTTGTTGTTTGCAATGTGGGCAGTTTCCTGTTGTATGTAGATTAGCTATTTACGACGATTATTTAGTTTGGTGTGGCCTGTTTGTAGTTTAGTAATTATTTTGTTGATTTTTTTGGATGGGTGTAGTATTTTTGGTTTAGTTAGGTTTTTTTTGAGTACTTTCCTGATTTGGCTATTTGAGTTTTGGTATATATTTTGCCATTTTTAAGTTGATTTTTTGTTTAGTGAGACTTTTGATTTCTGATTTTGAGCTGGGTAAGTTTAAACTTATTTCTCGGAGTTTAAGGGATAATTTTGCTGCTTTATCTGCGATTTCATTTCCTCTCATATCCCCACTAAAAAATATATATAGTTGGAAGAAACATGCTATAATGTAACTATATATAACTTTTGGAGGGGGGATATGGGCGGAAGCCTTCTCTAAATCACGTGCCCCAGCTTCTGATAACTATAACTGACCAATCCCCTGTGACATGTGAAAATGTATCACCAGTGCACTATATATACTGTAAATCGTGAAATTAACGCGAGCATGAATTAAATGCAAAAAATGCCAGTGGTTTTTGCTCGCATTATAAAATGTCGCATTTATATCAACAATAAGACATTTTGGATAGCAGAAATACCAACTTAGACATGTTAGACATACGCTGAAAACAAACAACTGTGTTTTACACATCACTGTCTTTTGAGCAGCACTTGTAACAAGTATATAAACAATGTCATTCAAACACTAATTACATCCTACGAATTGTCACTGCTGGGGTCAAGACAAGAGTTCTACACACTTAGGTCATCAGTGATCACACCTGCAAGTCCAGACAGACGCCACCCACGCAACACTATGTCTTTGTTTTTTGCAACTGTGTCAAAGGCCGACACGAGCCAGCGCTCATGCATTGTTTTAGCGGAAGTACACAACTCAGCACCAATAAGCAGTTATATTTGGTGTGTGATTGGATTAATGTAAGGTTGGATTAAGGTGAAGATTCTCCTGTAAACCTGACAGAGGAGATTTTATAACATATCTACTGATGCTTGAGAGGAGGGGTTGTCGCATTCATATTGAGTCGCATTTACGGCTAGGGGCCAGCATTCGCATTCTTTTGGAGACACATTAATTTCCCGATTTACAGTATATATGTACATATATATACTTTGGAAACTGCATGGTTGAGAAATATAAAACAACCTGTTCTAAAGTATACAGTCAAAATCTGTATTGTGATAAAACGGATTGTATTTCGCAAAGTGCATCAAATCAGGTGAGCATGAAAACATATGGAAAATATCTGTTGACGCTCAGTTGACGGAACACATGCTTTGCAAATTCTGCGCTACCGATATCTACACGGCAGTTTACGAACCGAATGTCGATTTCGTTACATGATTTGGATCGGACTGTGCATTGACTCATTAGTCCAGCCAAAATATAACTCCATAATTCCAGCCTAGGTTGGCAAGGGTGGAAACTGGACTTTTAAAGTGTGTTAACTCCCTAGCCTTGTACAGGTAGCAGCAGGGGGTACTCAGGTAGGTAAGCCCCTTGTGTGGCGGAAATACTGCCAGCACTGGCTTAATATTTGAACTCACTTATATCTCTGATCTCTCATTGTGTAGGTACCCATGATTGGGCGCCTGTCATTGCACTATCATGATACACTGTATTCGACTTAATAAGCGCCCTACTCTAATAAGCGCCCACAGCAATATTTGCTATATATTTTGGCTAGTGAACAATCCCAATTAGCACCCTCCCGATTGATCAATGTACACAAGACTTATTTATTTGTGTATAATACACACTGGTCTGTTATATGCACCCTTAATTCTGGAAATTAAATTTTGGAAATACATCTGTCGTGTATAATACGCACAGACTTTTTTTTGGTGTCATTTCAAGCTGTAAGCATAAAACATGAAATTTACGATCTGTCAACTCTTTCACCAAAATTACATTCTAATAAGAGCACCCTATTTCTAATTTTGAGAGCACCCTGGGCGCGTATTATGTCAAATACGGTAACATTTATACTCAGTTTTCACATAATAATCAGATCCACAGCAAGTGCTTTTATAAGTCATCATGGTGTAACATTTATACAAAATTTCATATAATTATAGAACTGCGAGTGATGCATATTAGGATCCAGGAAAAATGTTACAGTTACAGCTTTTCACATAGATGCTAGCCTAAGTTAACAAGAACCCATCTCCCACACACGCTATTCAATAAGACAAAAGTTATGTCTACATAGTTTTATAGACTACCTTGAACTATTTTATTTAAGTAAATCTGTCATCACCTATATTAGAATAACATTCAACAAATACTTCAATTTAGACTCATTAAGGATTAGCCCCCATACAAGCTCGTCTAAAGTGATACCATAATCTCTTTCCAAGCACCCAGTAAATATGTCAACATTAGTGCCAGTCAAATATGATTAAGTATTCCCCTCTGTCTAGTTATTTATTAGCCATGGGCACACACCATATCATATTTCTTTTTATTGTTCTAAGTTTTGTCACAGACCTATATACAAGTCTGTGGTTTTGTTAAATACATGCAGAAGCAAAATGTTAAGCAAGGGTTTGACTCTCGTACCAAGCAGACCTCTCTCCCACAGCCCAGAGGGTTGTACCGACTCTCTGTGGCACACTCAGCTATATTTTTAAGATATTGTAAATTGTTCATTGTTCTTGTAAATAAAATTGTAATTAGTCTCCTGTGACTCTGGCTCTTTGCTGACTAATTCCGATTTTGTACATCAAAACAGAACCGTAATAGTACCCTGATGGTAAAGAATTCTGTCCATGCTTTGAGTTACCTCTGGTAAAACAATTGGTCTGATACAAGCCATCACAATGTGGCATGAATACTTGGTTTAGCATATTAGGCTATAGCGATCAAGAGCTCCAGATAACTTTTTGAGCAATTGAGTTTTTACTCTAGGGTTTCTATTTTAATTGTGTTATGATATTTTTCATTGAGTAACCAATATTTTTTCACTCATCAATACATCACTCTATTGTTTTTCCCCAAAATTAGTAAACATTTTAAGATTTAAAAAAATGAAATGATGTTTTTAAAAAATGAAATAATATTTTAAATGTATATAACTGTTCTAAATATATAGGCTTGACTTGGAAAGTAAATTAGCTCGTAATTGTGTTTCGGAAATTAGCGCCTTTGTATGCATGCTGAAAAAGCTTCATTGGGTAAATACGCAAGCTGTTTTCATACATTTGAGTTTTTCATTTAATGCATGTGTTTCTGTATGCAAGTTAATTGAAAGTAATTGGGTTTTGAATATTTTTGGGGGGTATTTTACGCAAATACTCTGCTATCTGTAGCTATGGGTCAGAGATTTTTGATGCGCTAATGTACTGAAAATAATTACCCTCCCTTAACGCTTGACATATTTTCGAATGACCTTCCCCATGTCCTTGTTCATTTTTTTCATGACCTTCACTGAGAAGACAAAATGTAAAAGTTCTTTGTTTTATTATAAAATGTCTCTTTTGACATGACCCTCCCCAAATATATGTATTATTTTTTATGACCCTCCTCTAGAAACTTACATGTTTTGGTGAGCCTGCCCTATATATATAGTAGGCCTGCAGAACGGCGGAAGTTAGGCCATTCATATGTAGAGAAAGTCAAGGAATTGTCCTGGCTTCAAACACGTCGAACCGATTTTTGCTGCCATTTTTCAGATTGTGCCTCATTCTCCCATCTGTAATGCACTTTGTGTGAGGTGTGCATGAGGTGTGCATGACGTGTGCATGAGGTGTGCATGATGTGTGCATGAGGTATGCATGATGTGTGCATGAGGTGTGCATGAGCAGATGAGGTGTGCTTGATGTGTGCATGAGGTGTGCATGATATGTGCATGAGGTGTGCATGATGTGTGCATGACGTGTGTATGAGGTGTGCATGACGTGTGCTTGAGGTGTGCATGACGTGTGACATGACGTGTGCATGACGTGTGCAGGAGGTGTGCATGATGTGTGCATGACGTGTGCATGATGTGTGACATGGTATGTTGTGTTTAGAAAATGCCATTGAAGTGGCGTTCCCACCTTATTACAGAGAGAGACATACCATGACAGATTAACCATAGCAATATGAAAGAATCAGGTGTTCTTTGACTTTTTTGAGTATTATATAATCCTGGCCCCTGAATGTCTAGTGTAGAATAGCAAATCAGCAACCCATGCTTGCCGTAAAGGGCAGCTTGGCTGACTTGGTTGATGCATGTTATTGTATCCCCATTGTGTAGGTCGATGCTCATGATGTCAGTCACTGGATTGTCAGGTCCAGACACGATTATTGACTGACCACCTTCATGTAGCTGTATACTGCTGAGTGTGGCATTAAACAACAAACAAACAAACAAAACAAAGTATACTACTCACATCCCAAATCCCAGAACAGTAGTGTTGCACAGGGTGTATAATATTGCCTTATGACTGTAAACACTGCTGTCTTTGTCACAAGCAAGATAGAATGTATTTCGGGGAAATACTTTCCTTGTATCGTGTTTCTATACATGTGATGAGCTAGCGTTCAGTCAGTGGCAGGTCCAGAGTAGGGGTCCTGGGGGTGACCACACCCCTTTTTGCCCCTTTTTGCCCCTTTTTAAGAAAACAAAAACTTGAAAACGGTACCATGACAGCATGTTCAGTTTGTTTTTAAAGAAAAATTACACGTTGTGGTTACACGTTGTGGTTGTGATTTGTGGGGTGGACTCTCTCCATCACCACTGAAGGGAAAGATGACCCAAGTGGATGCCCCCCCCCCCCCCCCCCCCCCTTTTTTTTTTTAAATCATGGATGCCCCCTGTCAGTGTTACAACCATCTCCCTGGGGCAAGGGTGTCAACTGACTATAAAAGTCCATTTTCCACTCTTTCTTGCTGAACAAGGCTGGAATTTCTGGGCTTGATTGTACTGCCACCAGTGGCTTTTATGAGTTATGTCCTTTCTATGTCCCTCTTATTGACCATTCAGATTCCACCTCCTAAATCGATTGCATTTGCTCCAAACAAAATGTCCGTGCCCAGTTTTAGAAAATCTGATCGATAATCAAAATCTATTTTGTGATATAACAGGTCTTGCCTCACAAAGTGCATGAAAACATTTGAGCACCGTTATTTAAAACATGAAAAGATTTGGCAATTATCTCCTGAAGTTCAGTTGATAGTACACATGCTCTGCTGATCATGCTGTCGACGAAAATCTTCATGTTAAAATCCATGTTGTTTACGAACCGGATGTCTATATTGTTGCATGATTTTGTTTGGACTATGTGAGACTCATTAGTCCAGCCAAAATGTAACTCTGGAAATGCAGCCTAGTTCAGCACGGGTGGAAACTGGACTCTAACAGTCAGTTAACTCCCTTGGCCCGGGACGATGTGATGCTGCAGGTGTCCTGAGGTACAGGCTCCAAGGTGCTGCAACTTAGTGAGTGAGTGAGTGAGTGAGTGTTGGGTTTAACACCGGTTTTAACAGTATTCCAGTTATATCACAGCATGTCAGCTTAATGTGGGAGGAAAACCTGAAGTGATGCAGGTCTCAGACGTTTACCAGTTCTGTGAAACCCATGAGCACGGGTATGGTGCAGACAAACCTAGAAACATAATCGGGGCGAACTGGGATTCGAACCCACAATCATAGTTTACTGGCGTGTCCAAATTACGCAACTCTGCAAAGCGAAATGCGGCGCCTTAGACGGCTGGGCCACCCGTTCCCCAGCTGCACCTAAGACGGATATAACTGATCCACCAGATTGTCTTGTCCGAGTCAGCGTAGCTTCGGCTGGAAGCGAAGCATGAGGGCTTTGTTTACTGCCAGGGTAGATATTGGGCCAATGGGTGTAAAAAAACAGGCCCTTCAGAAACTTAAAAAGAAATATTTTTTTCTGACAGTGTTTATCTGAAGTGTTAAATGTGGATATTTTTTCGGCATGTCACTATAAATGTGATACTGTTATTGATGGAGCTATCAGATCAGTTATTGTATTGGCCATAATAAGCGCCCTGAGCACCATACTTTTGACAAATGGCGACAAATTAAAAACACTTTTTTCTCCTTCTATACTTCTGTGTTTCCCCTTTCTACACTTGTGTTTTGCCCTTCTATTTCTACACTACTGTTTTCCCATTCTACACTACTGTTTGCCCATTCTACACTACTGTTTTCCCATTCTACACTACTGTTTGCCCATTCTACACTACTGTTTGCCCATTCTACACTACTGTTTGCCCATTCTACACTACTGTTTGCCCATTCTACACAACTGTTTTCCCATTCTAAACTACTGTTTTCCCATTCTACACTACTGTTTGCCCATTCTACACTACTGTTTGCCCATTCTACACAACTGTTTTCCCATTCTACACTACTGTTTTCTCATTCTACACTACTGTTTTCCCATTCTAAACTACTGTTTTCTCATTCTACACTACTGTTTTCTCATTCTACACTACTGTTTGCCCATTCTACACTACTGTTTTGCCCATTCTACACTACTGTTTGCCCATTCTACACTACTGTTTTCCCATTCTACACTACTGTTTGCCCATTCTACACTACTGTTTTCTCATTCTACACTACTGTTTTCTCATTCTACACTACTGTTTGCCCATTCTAAACTACTGTTTTCTCATTCTACACTACTGTTTTCTCATTCTACACTACTGTTTTCCCATTCTACACTACTGTTTGCCCATTCTACACTACTGTTTTACTGTTTTCCCATTCTACACTACTGTTTTGCCCATTCTACACAACTGTTTTCCCATTCTAAACTACTGTTTTCCCATTCTACACTACTGTTTGCCCATTCTACACTACTGTTTGCCCATTCTACACTACTGTTTTCCCATTCTAAACTACTGTTTTCTCATTCTACACTACTGTTTTCTCATTCTACACTACTGTTTTCCCATTCTACACTACTGTTTGCCCATTCTACACTACTGTTTTCTCATTCTACACTACTGTTTTCTCATTCTACACTACTGTTTTCTCATTCTACACTACTGTTTGCCCATTCTACACTACTGTTTTCCCATTCTACACTACTGTTTGCCCATTCTACACTGCTGTTTTCTCATTCTACACTACTGTTTTCACATTCTACACTACTGTTTTCCCATTCTACACTACTGTTTTCTCATTCTACACTACTGTTTTCTCATTCTACACTACTGTTTTCTCATTCTACACTACTGTTTTCCCATTCTACACTACTGTTTGCCCATTCTACACTACTGTTTTCCCATTCTACACTACTGTTTTCTCATTCTACACTACTGTTTTCCCATTCTACACTACTGTTTGCCCATTCTACACTGCTGTTTTCTCATTCTACACTACTGTTTTCCCATTCTACACTACTGTTTGCCCTTTCTACACTTTTGTGTTTGTACTCTTCAACACTGCTGCTTTCCCTTCTAAACTACTGTGTTTTTTTCCCCTTCTACACTGCTGCAATTTACCATTATTTTTTTCAGTTCAACTCCTCTGAAGAATGGATCCCAAAACAAAGAAGGCGAAGACATGTTGGAACGTCCCAGCCTCAACGATTGCAGAACAAACCTTCAACCCCATCAGAAACATCGTGGACAGCATGAAGCTCACCCCCAACCCAGAGAAGGAAATGATCGCCCTGTCCATAGGTAGGAACGACTGAAAATCTGTGAAAATGCCTTGTGTTATGTCTCCATACATGCTGTAGATTATACTAAGCTGGTCATTCTTAGTTGAAGACATTTAATACTAGTGTGAGACTAGGCTTGGAAATTTGGCTGTGTGCAAGTTTGCTTGAAGTCAATTAAACAAAAGCCTGCCTGGTTTATCAACTCAAATTGTACAGTGTACAGTGAAACTTGATCCAAGTGTGCCATTCTCGGGATTGTTTGTTTAGCTATGTCATAGCGACTGATTTACGACACCCATTGTCTGAAGAACATTTAATTGCAAAGGCTCATTACCCTGGAGCCATGACATCTATATGCCTTGAAACACTTAATTGCGGTTATTTATAAGATGCATATCCTAATTGTTAATTCCCATTTTTGTGTACATAGACTGTCTGCCATCCTGAACGAGATGTGCAAGTATGTAACTGATGAGTTACTGTTTATATTTATATTTATTACTTACTAAATGTCAGGTGACCTTGGCTATATAAGCCTTGGTCCAGAGAGATTGATAAGATCCGACCTCCAAACACATGGGTTTCGGAGTCCATACCACACAACCAACTAAAACCACACAATCCTTCCGACTCACAAATAACCAATCAATATTCACGGCAGAACTAATGGGCATGGCCTCAGCCCTCCACAATCAAGAATCCAAAAACCACCAAAAAATCCTAATACTTACTGACTCCCTAAGTGGACTACAAGCCCTCCAAAACAAAAATACCAAAAACCGACCTAAATTAATAAATCAAATACTTAAAAGCTCCAACGACCTAACTAAGGCAGGCAAACAAATAACCTTCTTGTGGATACCCGCCCACGTAGGAATATACGGTAATGAAAACGCTGATAAAGCAGCTAAACTATCCCTCAAAATCCCAGAAATAAGCTTAAACTTACCAATCTCAAAATCAGAAATTAAAAGTGTAAACAAACAAAAAATCACAAAAAAATGGCATAACCTATATCTAAACTCAAATAGCCAAATCAAAAGAGTGCTCAGCAAACCACTAACCAAACCAAAAATTCTCCATCCATCAAAAAAAATCGACAGAGTAATCACTAAACTCCAAACAGGACACACCAACCTAAATAACCACCTAAAAAATTTTAAAAAACACACTACAGGTAACTGCCCACACTGCAAACAACCAGAAACCCCAGAACACGCACTCATCCACTGCACACACTACCTAACACATCGAACCGCATTACAAACCACCCTCAATCTAAACAAGGCTCTCACTCTAGAAGCAATACTAAACCCACAAAATAAACTAGAAAACTTCAAGGCCTTAGGCGTATTCTTAATCAAAACGGAACTAATAAAACGCATCTAAAACCATAATAACCTACCAAATCAAAATCACATAAACAAACAATCATCCACCATACCCAGCTCCCTTAGTTCTCCTCCCCAACCCCATCAGCATCTATTCCAAATCTCAAAATTCCCAGATTCTATATAAGCAACCCCTAAACCGCCCTCTTGGGTTGCACACACCACTTTCGCCCCTTTCGGAAACAAATTAAATGGCCTGGCCGGGCCCGTGTGCGAAATACGCATCAGTCGGAAAGCGCACGTTAAATCTCCAAAGTAAGTAAGTAAGTAAGTAAGTAAGTAAGAGATTGATAAAAAATTGACAGATTAATTACAAAACTCTAAACAGGACACACAAACCTAAATAACCACCTAAAAAAACTTAAAAGACACACCACAGGCAACTGCCCCCACTGCAAACAACCCGAAACCACAGAACACGCACTCATTCACTGCACACACTACCAAACACACAGAACCACACTACAAACCACCCTCAATCTAAATAAGGTTCCTAATCTAGATGAAATACTAAATTCTCAAAAAAACCTAGAAAACTTCAAGGCCCTAGGCGTATTCCTAATCAAAACAGACCTAATTAAGCACATCTAAAAACTAATTAATCTACCAATCCCAAATCCAATAAACATACAAACACCCACCTCACCCGGCTCCCTAAGTTCCCTCCTCCACCCACCTCGGTTTAAAAATTCCAAAAATTCAATATAAGCAACCCCTAAAAGCCCCCTCTTGGGTTGCACACACAACACAACAACACAACTTACAACTGTATCCAGGACACCCAATGTTGAGTAGTATAGTACTCGAGAGTGAATTGCCACATGTAAAAGGTTAGGGCTAGAAACGTTTATCTAGCCCCAGAGTTCCATGGTAACTGATATATGAGCATTCTGAGTTCCATAGATAGTAGGGGTGAAACGATATATCGATGCAACGGTGCAACGGTGCAACGGTGCATCGTGAGTTTTCATGCGACAAAAATACACAATACGTTTTTTGTTGTATCTATACAAGATGATACACTTGTTAAAATAATTTACTGACTTCTCGTTTGATGATTCCTACTCCACCCCAGAGGTTTTGGCTGTACAATTCTGCACAATGTGTTGTAATTAACTTTTCAAGTTCACTTCTAAAAATATATGCTACGAGCACTTGTCTACTGCTAGCATTTGCTTTGGAACCTGCTCTGAAATATTTTATTGTCAAGAAGTTTCCATGTGATTTTTCATAAATATCAGATCACGATACATATCATATTGTGACCTCTGTCCAATGTCCTTACCTATATTGAGACCCGTGAAAGTTCCGGGGTGGAATAGGTCTTCAGCATTCCATGCTTGCCGTAAAAGGCGACTATGCTTGTCATTAAAGGCGACTAACGGGATCGGGTGGTCAGGCTTACTGACTTGGTTGATGCATGTCATCGATCCAAATTGCGTGGATCGATGCTCATGATATTAATCACTGGATTGTCTGGTCCAGACTTGTTTATTCACAGACTGCCGTCATATAGCTAGAATATTGCTGAGTGCGGCGTTAAACAACAAACCAACAAACAAACCATATCGTGACCTATGTACCGTGATACATATCGTATCGCGACCTTGCTGTATCCTTTCACCCCCAAAAGATAGGATCCACTTTAGTATCAATCGAGTGAGTGTGTCTTGTTTTCATCATCCAACTTGACATGCTGCACTGTCACATATCGACTCGTATGTATGCTAAGGAAAGATGTTTCCAGTGTGTACCAATTAATGACAAAACAGTCAGTCAAGTTTATCCACAATGTCTTATTCTTATCACGATATGATTTCCAAACACACTAATCTTGCACAAGACAAAATAGTGCATCTCGAGTCATGGATCTATGACTTCACATGCGATGCGTTCATGAGCGTCAGTTCACCAGTGTGTTCTTGTGCGTCTAATATCTCTTGAATATGAGAACGTCTTCATATATTAACCAACATATATGGTAGTCATGTTTCTTTTGTCAGTGAGTATATATTCATAATGAAGTTGTAGTAACATGATAATGAAAGACTGGTGACCATGGTAACAATGTTAAAAAGGAACACTTTACCTTGAATCACACAGACGGATGTCCTCATTAATTACTGTCACTAATGACCTTGAACTAGCCCTTGGTTACTAGTTTCCTAGTTTCCTATCGTGAAAACTGTTGAGGCCAAAAAAAAAGACTTGTGTTACATGTAACATGTCTGCCCCATTGTGTCACTGTTGCATGTCTGACCCATTGTGTCACTGTCGCATGTCTGCCCCATTGTGTCACTGTCGCATGTCTGCCCCATTGTGTCACCGTCGCATGTCTGCCCCATTGTGTCACTGTTGCATGTCTGACCCATTGTGTCACTGTTGCATGTCTGACCCATTGTGTCACTGTTGCATGTCTGACCCATTGTGTCACTGTCGCATGTCTGCCCCATTGTGTCACTGTTGCATGTCTGACCCATTGTGTCACTGTTGCATGTCTGACCCATTGTGTTACTGTTGCATGTCTGACCCATTGTGTTACTGTTGCATGTCTGACCCATTGTGTCACTGTCGCATGTCTGATCCATTGTGTCACTGTCGCATGTCTGACCCATTGTGTCACTGTCACATTTCTGACCCATTGTGTCACTGTCGCATGTCTGACCCATTGTGTCACTGTCGCATGTCTGACCCATTGTGTTACATGTAACATTTCTGACCCATTGTGTCACTGTTGCATGTCTGACCCATTGTGTCACTGTCGCATGTCTGACCCATTGTGTTACATGTAACATTTCTGACCCATTGTGTCACCGTCGCATGTCTGACCCATTGTGTCACTGTTGCATGTCTGACCCATTGTGTTACATGTAACATGTCTGACTCATTGTGTTACATGTAACATGTCTGACTCATTGTGTTACATGTAACATGTCTGACCCATTGTGTTACTGTTGCATGTCTGACCCATTGTGTCACTGTTGCATGTCTGACCCATTGTGTCACTGTCGCATGTCTGACCCATTGTGTCACTGTCGCATGCCTGACCCATTGTGTTACATGTAACATTTCTGACCCATTGTGTCACTGTTGCATGTCTGACCCATTGTGTCACTGTCGCATGTCTGACCCATTGTGTCACTGTTGCATGTCTGACCCATTGTGTTACATGTAACATTTCTGACCCATTGTGTCACCGTCGCATGTCTGACCCATTGTGTCACTGTCGCATGTCTGACCCATTGTGTCACTGTTGCATGTCTGACCCATTGTGTCACTGTTGCATGTCTGACCCATTGTGTTACATGTAACATTTCTGACCCATTGTGTCACCGTCGCATGTCTGACCCATTGTGTCACTGTTGCATGTCTGACCCATTGTGTCACTGTCGCATGTCTGACCCATTGTGTCACTGTCGCATGTCTGACCCATTGTGTCACCGTCGCATGTCTGACCCATTGTGTCACTGTTGCATGTCTGACCCATTGTGTTACATGTAACATTTCTGACCCATTGTGTCACCGTCGCATGTCTGACCCATTGTGTTACATGTAACATTTCTGACCCATTGTGTCACTGTCGCATGTCTGACCCATTGTGTCACTGTTGCATGTCTGACCCATTGTGTCACTGTCGCATGTCTGACCCATTGTGTCACTGTCGCATGTCTGACCCATTGTGTCACCGTCGCATGTCTGACCCATTGTGTCACTGTTGCATGTCTGACCCATTGTGTTACATGTAACATTTCTGACCCATTGTGTCACCGTCGCATGTCTGACCCATTGTGTCACTGTCGCATGTCTGACCCATTGTGTCACTGTTGCATGTCTGACCCATTGTGTCACTGTCGCATGTCTGACCCATTGTGTCACTGTTGCATGTCTGACCCATTGTGTCACTGTTGCATGTCTGACCCATTGTGTTACTGTTGACACAAATGTTTTTATCATGTGTTTGAGCCTGTGAAGATTCAGGGTAGAATAGGTCTTCAGCAACCCATGCTTGTCATAAAAGCGACTAACAGGATCAGGTGGTCAGGCTAGCTGACTTGGTTGATGCATGGAATCAACCCCAATTGCAAGGATCGATGCTCATGATGTCAATCACTGGATTGTCTGGTCCAGACTCGGATTATTTACAGACTGCCGTCATATAGCTGGAATATTACATAGTGTGGCGTTAAAGAACAAACAAAATTTTGGTACCACACGTCAGGTAATTAAACTTCTATCCACTAAACAACAAACAATCAATATCATGTGTTTGAAATATCAAAAGGTGGCTAGCTGGCATAAGACCCACCTACTCTAGATGTGACAGGCCCTGACCAAAGCCATGTTTAACATTTAGATAAAGTCAAATGCTTCTGCATCTATCATTTTAACCTTCAAATTTGAGAAACATTGATACTGACATCAGTTCTATAAAAGTTGCTGTTTCAAGCACTGTCTAACGAAATATTAAATAAAACACTACCACATACAAACCTTTATTGGATCTGTGAAACCTGTAACACAAGTATATTTTGTGTTTCCTAAAATAAGTTTTGTCACTCCTTGGTTGTGACGCATATAGGGGTGTCACGATAAATTGAAATATCAGTATTGATAAGCACTTAGAATCAATATATCGATTATTAAATCAGTTTCCAATCAAAAGTATCGATTTCAGTTAGGAATATTGATGGGTTTGATTATATTTACCATATCAATAAAATACATGCAATGCTGTACAAATTTGTTTTTCTTTTGATCATGAGTGGTAGTAATTTTTTCATGGTGATGTGGAAGTTTCTTTTTCTTATATTATTAGGGGGCACGTGTGGCCCAGTCGTCTAAGGCGCCGAAAATTCGCTGTGCAGAGTTGCGTCCCTTGGGCACGCCAGAAACCTATGATTGTGGGTTGAATCCCGGTTCGCCCCGATTCTGTTTCTAGGTTTGTCAGCACCATACCCGTGCTCGTGGGTTTCACCGAAGTGGTAAACATCTGAGACCTGCATCACTTCTGGCTTTCCTCTCACATTAAGCTGACAAGCCGTGATATAACTGGAATACTGTTAAAACCGGTGTTAAACCAAACTCACTCACTCACTCACTTAAATTGTTAGAGTAAAGAAAAAACAAATCAGTCATATCTCAAAGTTTACTTTTTATTTGTTGTTATGGTTATCACATTCAAAGGAAACTTCAGTTCCAAGGTTTAATCCAACTCTAAAATCCATCTAAAATAATACACTGAAAATTATCAATATGTATAGCACTAGTTTCTTTCAATATTAATAGTTATCGCAACAGTGACTTCCAGACCATTACTCCCCCCCAGATGCATACTGACTGAATACAGTATGTGATGAAGCAACTAGAATTGCTATTTATTGCCTCTAAATACTCGTCCAAGAAAACTTGCCACTTTGGTAATATGCGCCCTGTGAAGATTCTGGGGTAGAATAGGTCTTCAGCAACCCATACTTGCCGTAAAAGGCGACCATGCTTGTCGTAAAAGGCGACTATGCTTGTCATAAAAGGCTCTCTGATTTGGTTGATACATGTCATCGATCCCAAATGTGTGGATCGATGCTCATGATGTCAAACACTGGATTGTCTGGTCTAGACACGATTATTTACAGAGCACCGTCATATAGCTGGAATATTGTTAACTGCGTGGTTAAACAACAAACAAACAAAAACAAAATCTGGTAATATGCAGTTTTCTATGTGATGGAAACATCTCTTTACATTCTGCTTGTGACTTAAAATTTGTTATTTCGTGGCACAGAGTTAATTTCTAAAGCTGTGTAACCATGGTAACCAGTTGACTCAGGATATTAAATGTTTTTTGTTTGTTCAAATTATGTTTTATCCAGTTAAAAGGAAATAAGTTGTTGAACTGCTTGATTGGCATTTTTAGAAGTAACTGTAGGGACAAGATAAGTAGTACTACTAGTAGGTTTGTTAAGTACTGCCTCAGCTGGGAGTATACTGATCTATAACTGAAAATTGATAATTAATATTAAAATTTATACAAAAGTATCACAATACACTCATTTGGGATGTCTATTAAGTTGAGCTTCTGTACCTCTGGTTCTGTTTTATGTCCAGAACTGCCTGGTGAGACATACTCACAACAATTAATTAAGTTACCCTTGAGACAGGTAGTGTTGTTCATGCTGCAGGCAATATTTACAGCCCTGGCAGCCTGTTAGCCTAGTTCGTTGGCCTACATATATTTGGCATGATGAAAGACAGGACAAATATTGCAGGGGTGACAGATTAACCTGCCCTCACAGTGAGCTACTTAGCCCTGTCACAAAGTGTGTGTGTGTGTGTGTGTGGTGGGGGGCATAGAAACAGGAGTCCCTCCGCGTCCATCTGTCATAGCGACTGATTTACGACAACCATTGTCTGAATGAACATTTAATTCCAAAGGCTCATTACCCTGGAGCCATGACATCTATATGCCTTGAAAAACTTAATTGCTGTTATTCATAAGATCCTAATCCCAATTGTTAACCCCCATTGTGTTGTACATCGACTGTCAGACATCTTGAACGAGATGTGCAAGTATGTCACTGATGAATTACTGTTGTTTATATTTTTGACTTACTAAATGTCAGATGACCTTGGCTGTATAAGCCTTGGTCCACAGCTAAACATGAGTTGTCCCACTACCTAACACACCGAACTACACTACAAACCACCCTCAATCTAAATAAGGCTCTTAGTCTCGAAGCAATACTAAACCCACAAAATAAACTAGAAAACTTCAAGGCCTTCTTAATAAAAACGTAACTAATACATCGCATTTAAAAACCCAATAAACTACCAAATCTAAATCACATAAACAAACAAACAAACAACCTACCCAGCTCCCTTAGTTCTCCTCCCAAACCCCATCGGCATGTATTCCAAATCTCAAAATTCCCCAAATTCTATACAAGCAACCTCTAAAGCTCCCTCCCGGGTTGCAAACACCACTTCCGTCCCTTTCGAAAACACACTAAATGGCCTGGCAGGGCCTGTCTGCGAAATATGCATCAGTCGGAAAGCGCACGTAAAATCTCCTAAGTAAGTAAGTAAGTTAGATGAACATGAGAGGGAGAGTGAGAGAGAAGAAGGGTCTTACCCTTAGCCTATAGTCTGGAAGGTAATTTAAGGTACCAACGTTTACTACCATATCTGAAAAACTATCGGACCTACTCCAGTCAAAGTTGGTATGAGATTATCAAACAGTCATACATAACTGGATATTACATTTAAAGACTATCGGTGCATGAATAAAAAATCTGTCTATTTAGCTATCACACTATTTCATCAACAACCAGACCTGTTCGTCACGGGTGGAACGAGCATTCATTGAAACAGCCATCTGCATAATGCTACCCCTTTCATCACAGGGCCATATGACACAGTGAAACCAATCAACTCAACTCTAAAGGGTGCATGGGAATCACGCACGTTGAGACACCCAACGCTAACACCGTATTTGTGCGTGCGTGATTCCCGTTTGTGTGACTGCTAGTGTCTGATGTTGCCAGTGTTTGTGTGACTGCTAATGTCTGATGTAGCCTGTGTATGTGTGACTGCTAATGTCTGATGTCGCCAGTGTTTGTGTGACTGCTAATGTCTGATGTTGCCAGTGTTTGTGTAACTGCTAATGTCTGATGTAGCCTGTGTATGTGTGACTGCTAGTGTCTGATGTTGCCAGTGTTTGTGTGACTGCTAATGTCTGATGTTGCCAGTGTTTGTGTGACTGCTAATGTCTGATGTAGCCTGTGTATGTGTGACTGCTAATGTCTGATGTCGCCAGTGTTTGTGTGACTGCTAATGTCTGATGTTGCCAGTGTTTGTGTAACTGCTAATGTCTGATGTAGCCTGTGTATGTGTGACTGCTAATGTCTGATGTCGCCAGTGTTTGTGTGACTGCTAATGTCTGATGTCGCCAGTGTTTGTGTGACTGCTAATGTCTGATGTAGCCTGTGTATGTGTGACTGCTAATGTCTGATGTCGCCAGTGTTTGTGTGACTGCTAGTGTCTGATGTTGCCTGTGTTTGTGTGACTGCTAGTGTCTGATGTTGCCTGTGTTTGTGTGACTGCTAATGTCTGATGTCGCCAGTGTTTGTGTGACTGCTAATGTCTGATGTTGCCAGTGTTTGTGTGACTGCTAGTGTCTGATGTTGCCTGTGTTTGTGTGACTGCTAATGTCTGATGTTGCCAGTGTTTGTGTGACTGCTAGCGTCTGATGTTGCCTGTGTTTGTGTGACTGCTAATGTCTGATGTTGCCCGTGTTTGTGTGACTGCTAATGTCTGATGTAGCCTGTGTATGTGTGACTGCTAATGTCTGATGTCGCCAGTGTTTGTGTGACTGCTAATGTCTGATGTCGCCAGTGTTTGTGTGACTGCTAATGTCTGATGTTGCCAGTGTTTGTGTGACTGCTAATGTCTGATGTAGCCTGTGTATGTGTGACTGCTAATGTCTGATGTCGCCAGTGTTTGTGTGACTGCTAATGTCTGATGTCGCCAGTGTTTGTGTGACTGCTAATGTCTGATGTTGCCTGTGTTTGTGTGACTGCTAATGTCTGATGTTACCAGTGTTTGTGTGACTGCTAATGTCTCATGTAGCATGTGTATGTGTGACTGCTAATGTCTGATGTCGCCAGTGTTTGTGTGACTGCTAATGTCTGATGTCGCCAGTGTTTGTGTGACTGCTAATATCTGATGTTGCCAGTGTTTGTGTGACTGCTAATGTCTGATGTAGCCTGTGTATGTGTGACTGCTAATGTCTGATGTCGCCAGTGTTTGTGTGACTGCTAGTGTCTGATGTCGCCAGTGTTTGTGTGACTGCTAATGTCTGATGTTGCCAGTGTTTGTGTGACTGCTAATGTCTGATGTTGCCAGTGTTTGTGTGACTGCTAATGTCTGATGTAGCCTGTGTATGTGTGACTGCTAATGTCTGATGTCGCCAGTGTTTGTGTGACTGCTAATGTCTGATGTTGCCAGTGTTTGTGTAACTGCTAATGTCTGATGTAGCCTGTGTATGTGTGACTGCTAATGTCTGATGTCGCCAGTGTTTGTGTGACTGCTAATGTCTGATGTCGCCAGTGTTTGTGTGACTGCTAATGTCTGATGTAGCCTGTGTATGTGTGACTGCTAATGTCTGATGTCGCCAGTGTTTGTGTGACTGCTAGTGTCTGATGTTGCCTGTGTTTGTGTGACTGCTAGTGTCTGATGTTGCCAGTGTTTGTGTGACTGCTAATGTCTGATGTTGCCAGTGTTTGTGTGACTGCTAATGTCTGATGTTGCCAGTGTTTGTGTGACTGCTAATGTCTGATGTTGCCAGTGTTTGTGTGACTGCTAATGTCTGATGTTGCCTGTGTATGTGTGACTGCTAATGTCTGATGTCGCCAGTGTTTGTGTGACTGCTAATGTCTGATGTTGCCTGTGTATGTGTGACTGCTAATGTCTGATGTTGCCAGTGTTTGTGTGACTGCTAATGTCTGATGTTGCCCGTGTTTGTGTGACTGCTAGTGTCTGATGTAGCCAGTGTTTGTGTGACTGCTAATGTCTGATGTCGCCAGTGTATGTGTGACTGCTAGTGTCTGATGTTGCCCGTGTTTGTGTGACTGCTAGTGTCTGATGTTGCCAGTGTATGTGTGACTGCTAGTGTCTGAAGTTTCCAGTGTTTGTGTGACTGCTAGTGTCTGATGTTGCCTGTGTTTGTGTGACTGCTAGTGTCTGATGTTGCCAGTGTTTGTGTGACTGCTAGTGTCTGATGTTGCCCGTGTTTGTGTGACTGCTAGTGTCTGATGTTGCCAGTGTTTGTGTGACTGCTAGTGTCTGATGTAGCCAGTGTTTGTGTGACTGCTAGTGTCTGATGTTTCCCGTGTTTGTGTGACTGCTAGTGTCTGATGTTGCCAGTGTTTGTGTGACTGCTAGTGTCTGATGTAGCCTGTGTATGTGTGACTGCTAATGTCTGATGTTGCCCGTGTTTGTGTAACTGCTAGTGTCTGATGTCGCCAGTGTTTGTGTGACTGCTAGTGTCTGATGTAGCCTGTGTTTGTGTGACTGCTAGTGTCTGATGTTGCTGTTGCAGGAGACCCAACAGTGTTCGGCAACCTCCCAGACCCCGAGGTGGCAGAGGAGGCTGTTATTGCGGCTGTGAGGGCGCGGAAGTCGAACGGCTATGGCCCATCTGTAGGTAAGACAGAGGTGGAAGCTTATAGATAATATGCATTTCTCCTTCAGGCATGGAAGGGAAGTTTCCATCTTCCCATGGAAAAAAAAAATTCTGGAGTGAACTTTGACCACCCAGGCTAAATGAAGGGTGAGTGGGTCTTTGAGCCAATCAGATGTGGCCTTTCTATCACAGTTTGGCTTCATTTCTTTTCCACCTCAATTCAGAAGTTCTGTCCTCAGGATAGGAAATGTGCCAGAGTGCAGCTATGCCCTCAGTAATTCTGTCATAAGGGTGTAGATTCCAGGGCGCTCAGATTTGACTGAATGTATACAATATACACAACAAGTTATAGATCGACTTTGTTTCTGTATTTGGAACTCTCCATTATTACTAGGGCTGGGACGGGTAACTCAGTACCCAGGTTGGGTTGGTGCTGAGTAGCAATTACCAGCAATATCACGGCGGGGACACCACTAATAGTTTCTCACATTGTACCCATGTGGGGAATCGAACCCGCGTCTTCAACATGATGAACAAATGATTTAACTAAGGGGCCACCCCAGTAACCCCAATCCCTGCCCCTGCCCCTAACCCCTAACCCCTAACCCCTAACCCCACCCAACCCAACCAGCACCCCCACCCCTAACTCTGCCCCTAACCCCCAAATTGGTCATAACACTTGCAGTTTGTGTTGCAGGCTGCAAGATGGCGAGGGAGGCTGTAGCTAAGCACATCTCGACCCCGTCGGCTACAGTGACAGCACAGGTAGGGGACATAGTGTACATACTGATGACTGACATCACCTACACACACCCGCCGGAATGGACTATGTACATTCTCATTATGGCAGTCTGGCACTGAATTGAAAATAGGGTTTCTTTTCAGAGAGACAGATATACTTTTTGATCAAATGTTATGTGTCACAAATCTTTCAATAAACAATGAAGGCTAACTTAGGAGTTGATAGTAGCCAAGCCTTTAACATAGGAGTGAATAGTAGCCAAGCGTTTAACATAGGAGTGAATAGTAGCTGAAAGTATAACAGGAGTGAAAAGTAGCCAACCGCTAACGTAGGAGTGAATAGTAGCCAAGCGTTTAACATTGGAGTGAATAGTAGCCGAAAGTATAACATAGGAGTGAAAAGTAGCCAAAAGTATAACTTGGGAGTCAATAGTAGTCAAACATATAACCTGGGAGTGAATAGTAGCTGAAAGGCTAACTTGGGAGTGAATAGTAACCAAAAGTATAGCATAGGTGTGAATAGTAGCCAGTAGCAACTGTTTGCAACAGTATGTCCGCACTATCCTGCACGGCAGATGTATTGAATATATTGATATCAATGAATCGGAATGGAAAGGGTGTCAGTAAGAGAAGTAACCGGTTTACGGTTGTTCATAGCGTGGTGTTGTTCCAGGATGTCATTCTGTGCAGCGGCTGCTCAAGTGCCCTTGACCTTTGCATCACATGTTTGGCCAACCCTGGTCAGAACATCCTCATCCCAAGACCAGGATTCTCCATCTACAAGACGCTGGCCGAGTCCCTCGGGATCAGCATCCTCATGTACGACCTCATTGTGAGTACCTCTCAACAAGTGCAGAAAAAAGATTGTCGAGTCGATCCCTCCAAACTGGGAATCTCAGCTAAGATTCCTGGATCAGTATGAGACACTGATTATGATCTTGGATCTGTTGGCACCAGCAAACACCTGGGTCACTTTGGGTTATGGCCATTCCTGCTGCATCCCCTCTCCCCTCCCCTCCCCTCCCCTCCCTTCCCCCCTCCCTTCCCCCCTCCCTTCCCCCCTCCCTTCCCCCCACCCCATCACACACACTTTGAGCCCTTTACCCCTCATTACACTGATATGAGTTTGAAAATTGATCCCATAAATTCATTTTGTAAAGAGTTATGTCCCTTGCTCCATGCTTTTCAACTTGGTGCATACTGTGTGAAATGGGGACAAGTTTTCACAGAAACTACTGAAGTTAGTTTATCTAAGAGATATCTATCAAGATATCAAGTGTTATGTTACCAGAGAAGGGGCATTTTGTGTGTTTTAATTTCTTGTTTAACCATTTTATCTGACAACATGAAGCAGCCCAAGCGCCTATCTCTTCTTAAGGCTTTATAGGACTCTTTTTTTTGTATAGTTTATGTTCACTACTATATAAACAAACAAAATTCTAAACAGACCCATATCAGGGGATAGGGATGACATTGCTTTCTTGTATGTCTTAATCATGTCGATTGTAATACAAGTCAGTTCAAGTTGCAACATTTTGTTCTTTCTCCGATATCTACGGGAGGTTAGGTCTAAGCTTTGGACATTATAGTGTAAGGATGTGAGACGTCTCTGAGATGTTCTTTCTCTGATATTGACGGGAGGTTGGGTCGAGGCTTTGGACATTATAATGTTAGGATATGTGAGGTCTCTGAGATGTTCTTTCTCCGATATTGACGGGAGGCTGGGTCTCAGCTTTGGACATTATAATGTTAGGATGTGTGAGGTCTCTGAGATGTTCTTTCTCCGATATTGACGGGAGGCTGGGTCTCAGCTTTGGACATCATAGTGTAAGGATGTGAGAGGTCTCTGAGATGTTCTTTCTCCAATATTGATGGGAGGTTGGGTCTCAGCTTTGCATGGACATTATAATGTTAGGATTTGAGAGGTCTCTGAGATGTTCTTCCTCCGATATTGACGGGAGGCTGGGTCTAAGCTTTGGACGTTATAATGTTAGGATGTGAGAGGTCTCTGAGATGTTCTTTCTCTGATATTGACGGGAGGTAGGGTCTAAGCTTTGGACATTATAGTGTAAGGATGTGAGAGGTCTCTGAGATGTTCTTTCTCCGATATTGACGGGAGGTAGGGTCTAAGCTTTGGACATTATAGTGTAAGGATGTGAGACGTCTCTGAGATATTCTTTCTCCGATATTGACGGGAGGTAGGGTCTAAGCTTTGGACATTATAGTGTAAGGATGTGAGACGTCTCTGAGATGTTCTTTCTCCGATATTGACGGGAGGTAGGGTCTAAGCTTTGGACATTATAGTGTAAGGATGTGAAAGGTCTCTGAGATGTTCTTTCTCTGATATTGATGGGAGGCTGGGTCTTAGCTTTGGACATTATAGTGTAAGGATGTGAGACGTCTCTGAGATGTTCTTTCTCTGATATTGATGGGAGGCTGGGTCTTAGCTTTGGACATTATAGTGTAAGGATGTGAGACGTCTCTGAGATGTTCTTTCTCTGATATTGACGGGAGGCTGGGTCTCCGCTTTGGACATCATAGTGTAAGGATGTGAGACGTCTCTGAGATGTTCTTTCTCTGATATTGACGGGAGGCTGGGTCTCCGCTTTGGACATCATAGTGTAAGGATGTGAGACGTCTCTGAGATGTTCTTTCTCTGATATTGACGGGAGGTAGGGTCTAAGCTTTGGACATCATAGTGTAAGGATGTGAGACGTCTCTGAGATGTTCTTTCTATGATATTGACGGGAGGCTGGGTCTCCGCTTTGGACATCATAGTGTTAGGATGTGAGAGGTCTCTGAGATGTTCTTTCTCTGATATTGACGGGAGGCTGGGTCACAGCTTTGGACATTATAGTGTAAGGATGTGAGAGGTCTCTGAGATGTTCTTTCTCTGATATTGACGGGAGGTAGGGTCTCAGCTTTGGACATTATAGTGTAAGGATGTGAGACGTCTCTGAGATGTTCTTTCTCTGATATTGACGGGAGGCTGGGTCTCCGCTTTGGACATTATAGTGTAAGGATGTGAGAGGTCTCTGAGATGTTCTTTCTCCGATATTGACGGGAGGCTGGGTCTCAGCGTTGGACATTATAGTGTAAGGATGTGAGACGTCTCTGAGATGTTCTTTGTCCGATATTGACGGGAGGCTGGGTCTCAGCGTTGGACATTATAGTGTAAGGATGTGAGAGGTCTCTGAGATGTTCTTTCTCCGATATTGACGGGAGGCTGGGTCTCAGCTTTGGACATTATAGTGTAAGGATGTGAGAGGTCTCTGAGATGTTCTTTCTCCGATATTGACGGGAGGCTGGGTCTCAGCTTTGGACATTATAGTGTAAGGATGCGAGACGTCTCTGTGTCTTCCAGCCAAGCGTTGGACATTATAGTGTAAGGATGTGAGACGTCTCTGTGTCTTCCAGCCAAGCGTTGGACATTATAGTGTAAGGATGTGAGAGGTCTCTGTGTCTTCCAGCCAAGCGTTGGACATTATAGTGTTAGGATGTGAGAGGTCTCTGTGTCTTCCAGCCGGAGAAGTCCTGGGAGGCTGACCTTGGTCACATGGAGGAACTGATCGACGTCAACACCGCCGCCATTATCGTCACCAACCCCTCCAACCCCTGCGGCTCCGTGTACAGTCAGCGCCACCTGGAGGACATATTGGCGCTAGCGGAAAAGTACAAGCTGCCAATCATTGCAGACGAAATATACGAGCATTTTGTGAGTACATATCCAAAAGGCACATGATCAGATTTCTGTGTTCTTGCCCCATGTTTACTTGAACACTCAGGGATCAAAATGTTTCCAATTTGTGTCTGCCATCCCTTAGTTGTCCACACAACATCAGTCGTTCAAAACTCCCAATACCTCGAAGCTTTATCATGATATTATCATACTACATCACTAATTCCTTTCTTATGCTTTCTTGGGCTTGACATTATCAAACTGTGGGTACTTAGATTATGTTCTGTACTGTAGCTGATCTATAACTGAAGTTAACCACAGTATTCTGATATGATAATTAGATTATCCAACTAATGATAATCATTATGCATTATATGATGGTTGCCATTGATGACATTGCCACATAAGTACGGTAACCAAGGTAACAGAGAGTACCAACTGTATTAAAATCATGAGAGTCATCACAGATCTAAGATTTTATTTATTAGATTAATTTATGGATCCTGTGTGCAACCTGGTTTTGTCTGGTGCAACTAGGTTTTCATGTCAACATGCACCTAGTGCAAGTTAAATCAATTTCCGGAAATCGTGCCCTGAGACTAGATTAACACAGTGAATGTGCAGATGCTGAAATGAAGACCCTCCTGTAGACTGGTTTCTGACTGTGCTTGCCTTGCCACACCTTTATGATGCAAAAAGACGAGAGTCTAGTTTCAACCAATAAGGCTTGTGCAGTGTTCAGAATCTTCCTAAAACCTATACAATAAATGTAATAAAACTGTTACTTTGGTAAAAATAAATATATACTCACAGCCAAAAGAAACACGAACCATAGAAACATATAGAGAAGTATGTACATTAAGAAGATATGTTTCCAGTGTGTACCACTTAATGACAAAACTAACAATCAGTCAAGTGTTACCACTTTGTCTTTATGCTGCACATGATTTCCAAACTTTACATGTTAATCCTGCACAAGACAAAAGGTGCGTCTTGGGTCATGGTTCTTTGATGTCACATGTGATTTGTTTATATGAGTCGGTTCATGCAACATAACAGTTTGTTCGTGTTATGCATCAAACCAATCTAATATCTCTTGTATTCGATTTGCAAAGTTGTGTCCCTTGGGCACGCCAGAAACAGATGACTGTAGGTTCGATTCTTTGTCGCCCATTTATGTTTCTAGGTTTGTCAGCACCATACCTGTGCTTGTGGCTTTCACAAAAATGGTAAACGTCTGAGACCTGCATCACTTCAGGCTTTTCTCCCACATTTTGGTGACATGCCGTGATATAACTGGAATACTGTTCAGAGCGGCATTAAACCAAACTAACTCTCTCCCTTACTTAAGCAATGTCCACACTCCTCTGTAAACACAAGACCCGTGAAGATTCTGGGGTAGAATAGGTCTTCAGCAACCCATACTTGCCATAAAAGGCGACTATGCTTGTTGTAAAAGGCGACTAACAAGATCGGGTGGTCAGGCTCGCTGACTTGTTTGATGCATGTCATCGATCCTAATTGTGTGGATCGATGCTTATGTTGTCAATCACTGGATTATCTGGTCCAGACTCGATTATTTTACAGGCCGCTGTCATATAGCTGGAATATTACCGAGTGCAGCGTTAAACAACAAACAAACAAACAAACTGTAAACACCAGGCATGCTTGGGTGATCCCAGTAATGGTACATCTCAAACATGCTCACAGAATTCCAATCCAGCATGGCAGTTATCATGACCATGGTCGTCATGTTGCAAAAAATCATTTGAGCCCATGACTGTCATTTAGTCATGTATCGATGTGAAATTTGATACGCAGTGAGAGTGTGGTATATGTAGTAACATCTGTTGCATCATGTGATTATTTCTCAATTAAGAATCTCAGCAAGAGGACAAAAAAACAAGAATAATCTTTTCTGTCTGAGTCAGTGAGGAAAGTTTTGTTTTTGAAGAATTACCTTTGGGACAAATCATAACTCAATATCCTTTTTTAAGAGGGCAAGACTTTCAGAATGATATTGTTTCACGAATAATATAGGAAAAAAAGGTCAGTAAACTTGTTGTTGCGCAGTGGAATTTTAACTTTTAACCAAAGTGACAGATGTTAGTCCTATGGTGACGACATCTCAAACTAAAGTGACTAACCGAACTATCAAACTAAAGTTACAAATGTACGTCCTATCGCGACTACATCTGAAGCCAAAAGTGACGATAACTCAAGCAATTCCAATCTCCTCGCTCCTCACGTGCTCGGGAAGCCCATGCTATGCAATACTTATTTCCGCGAAGGAAGATGCGTTTCTGCTATATGTTCCCTCTTTGGCATATCTTCAAACCACTTGTTGCCCACACAAAATCTAAAACCAGGAATTAGTCTGGGCCCTGTTCATGTATTTCCTCTGGTCCCAGGTGTTCCCGGGCCTGAAGTACCACCCCATCGCCTCACTCACTAAGGACGTCCCGGTTCTCTCCTGCGGAGGACTGACTAAGAGGTGAGGACGGTTTGTGTACCGCTGGCTAACTCACTTGAAGACATGTCAAGTCATGTGCTCAGTTTGATGTGAGCAGAGTTGTTCCCCTTGCCGTGCCACAGTTTAACATAGCTACCCCATCCACTCTAACTTTGAGCCGACCAGGATTATCCTCTAAATGCTGAGGACCAGGTAGGGTAGCAGGGTACACCTGTAGTACCTGTTAGAGTCTTTTGGTACGATACCCGTGAAGATCTGGGTTAGAATAGGTCTTCATGCTTGTCATAAGAGGCGACTAGGGGGATTTGGTGGTCATATCATAATATTCCAATATTTAGATTGATGCTCATGATGTCATTCACTGGACTGGCTGACTTGGTTAATGCATGTCATCATATCCCAATTGTGTAGATTGATGCTCATGATATTTATCACTGGATTGTCTGGTCCTGACTCAATTATTTACAGACCACCGTCATATAGCTGGAATATTGCTGAGTGTGGCGTTAAACAACAAACAAACAAACTTTTGGTACCACAGGTCAGAGAATCAAACTTCTGTCCCTCCTCTCCTGAGCAAACCCTCTATCCACTAGACCATAGATGCAGTCTTCCCATTCTGGAATTGCAGGATATGTTTGTATATATATATATATATCAGATATATATGATGCATTGTTTTACTACATTACCACTAGGGGCGGTCGAGTAGCTTAGTGGTTTAAGCGTTCGCTCGTCTCCGGGTTCGATTCCCGACATGGGTACAATGTGTGAAGCCCATTTCTGGTGTCCCCCGCAGTGATATTGCTGGAATATTGCTAAAAGCGGGGTAAAACCATCCTCACTCACTCACTCACATTACCACTATGTATGGGAGCCCATACAATAACGGCAAATATTCAACGTACTGACACAATAGTTCACATCACTGTGGCAACGCCCATGGTGGTCCACAGAATAATGTTGCGTGGATGTCAGATTGTAACATTGCCATAGCATAAAATATGTATCCAAAACCTAACTACAACGTTCCAATATGACCATGTAAAAATGACATATCACAGCATTTGCTCACATTGTCCACTGAATATTGTTGCATGGATGTAATATGATAACATTGTGACAATGTAAGATTGTAAGCTGGGATTATTACATACAGCTGTGTTCAGTGACTGTGTCTACCTACAGGTATCTGGTGCCTGGCTGGAGACTGGGATGGATTATCATCAATGACAGACACGATGTACTTACTCAAGTAAGTTAATACGATAACGTGTTAGAAATTGGCACTAGTCCTATACTCCTTGCCAAACTGGGGCGGTCGGGTAGCCTCGTGGTTAAAGCGTTTGCTTGTCACGCCGAAGACACGGGTTCCATTCCCGACATGGGTACAATGTGTGAAGCCCATTTCTGGTGTCCCCCGCCATGATATTGCTGGAATATTGCTAAAAGTGGCGTAAAACCATACTCACTCACTCCTTGCCAAACTGCCCAATAGTTAAGGTATCATAAGGACTAGTAGAAATTTGCCATTTTTAAGGGTTTTGCTATATGTTATCATTCTAAGGACTAGTAGACTAAAACTGTCAGTTTCTGTTACTGTTAATAGTTCTGAGGGCCATTTAAAACATTTATAACTACTTTGCAAGTGACAAACTTGACACGTGTAGTTAGTGAATGAGGTTAAGACTACTGTCAGTAAAACTAAAGTCATGACACTAATCCAATCTAGTGGGCTGAAACTATTAGTTTCTTTTACCACTTCATTTGATTTGACTCCATGAGTCTTTTGAGTGAGCAATTATCTAGAAACAGAGTTGTCTCCCTTCTACTGCTGGTGGTAGGGTGTTTGTTGGACTGACCTCTTGCCTTATGCTTCGCCTAGGCGTGTCGCCTCATCTATCTTGCTACACTAAGTGTAACATTAGTGAGCAGGTGCAACAGAGACAGGGGACCAGTCAAGGTGTTTGTTGACTGCTGCCATCTACCCGAAGCAAGGGAGTTAACTGATTATGAAAGTCCAGTTTCCAACTTTGCCGAACAAGGCTGGAATTTTAGCCCAACCAGTGGCTATGTCCCTCCTGTGCCCCTCCTATTGACTAATCAGATTCTATCACTCATATCACTTGCATTTGCTTCAAACAAAATGGCAGTGCCAAGTCAACATGGTCAAGATCACTCATATCACTTGCATTTGCTTCAAACAAAATGGCAGTGCCAAGTCAACATGGTCAAGATCACTCATATCACTTGCATTTACTTCAAACAAAATGGCAGTGCCCCGTCAACATGGTCAAGATGATCTGTTAGATAATCAAGATATACATTGTAATAAAACAGGTCTTACCTCGCGAAGTGCATCAAATCACATGAGCACTTCATAAAAAACATGAAAGAATTTGCCAAATATCTATTTACGCCCAGTTGGGGCTAAACATGCTTTGCAAATCCTTCAGTCGACTGATATCTGCACTTTGAAATCCATGTTGTTTACAAACCAGATGTCTAGTTAGATATACAATTTTGAATGGACTATGCATAGACTCATTACTCCAGCCAAAATGTTACTCCATAATTCCAGCCTACTTCTGCAAGGGTGGAAACTGGATTTATATAGTCAGTTAACTCCCTTGCCTCAGGAAGATGACGCTTGCTGATTCTCTGTCTTGTTGTAGGTGAAGTCTGGGTTGGTCCGCTTGTCACAGAGGATCCTTGGACCCAACTCTCTCATCCAAGCAGCTGTACCAGATATACTAGAAAAGACACCTGCCTCATTTTACCTGGAAACCCTCAACTACATCAAGGTGAGGTGTAATAGCATCAGAAATAAAAGAATGTTTAAGATAATGTTATTTTCTAAGTAATCTCATGTCTTGAACGTTTTTACAAGAATCTTTTCATTCGCAAGTGACAGTCATCTAACAACAATTAGAACTCAATACCCCCTGACAGATTTAGATACGTGTAAAGTTGAGCACGACATGATCATTTGTATGAATAATACTTAAATTCATTTACAACGTGATGTTGTTCATCATCAAACAAAACGACCAATGAAGATTCCGGGGTAGAATAGGTCTTCAGCAACCCATACTTGTCGTAAAAGGCGACTATGCTTGTCGTAAAAGGCGACTAACGGGAATGGGTGGTCAGGCTCACTCACTTGGTTGATACATGTCATCGATCCCAATTGTATGGATCAATGTTCATGCTGTCAATAACTGGATTGTCTGGTCCAGACTTCATTATTTACAGACCGCCGTCATATAGCTTGAATATTGCTGAGTGTGGCGTTAAACAACAAACAAACAAACAAACAAACAAACATCAAACAAAACATTGCCCTATTCTGGGTTAAGGTCCAATGCTGGATTCACCCAGAAATGTTGGCATCTGTGGAGATTCCAAGGAAGAAACACCCAGTACTCCATACTTGTCACAGGAGTTGGAGATTTCATTTCAGTTACCAAGACACTAGTCCTTTCCTTGTGCTATCCTGTCTGCCCACCTGCCCTTGGCTGGTAACTTTTCTGTCGGGCTGTCTGACATATTCCTCCACATGCCTCTTGTCTGGTAGATGATTTGAAGACTACTTACGTGTTCAGTCTTATCATAACTTCTCCGAGATTTACAAGTAATTGTTTGCATTATTTCAACCAAAGCAAGACACGATCTGCTCTTGTGTTTACTGATTTTTCAATATTTATGATGTCTGAATGCAGGCAGGTAACTTTGAAGATGGGCAGGCGACACTTATGGGTCACCTGTCTGACTGTCTGCTTAGGTTTTTAAATTATTTCAAATACTTGTGCTATGAACCACTAGTTTATCGTGGTACAGATGTACTTCTGCTTCTGACTATTGCACTAAACAACCCTCATTACTCCCCCGTTACTGGATGTTTATGTTTCTCCATGTTCATATCTGTACAGAGGAACGCCGATGTGTTCTATGAACGTCTGTCTGCCGTCCCGGGGCTGGTTCCGGTCATGCCGCAGGGCGCCATGTATATGATGGTAATGTATTAAACATGAACTCAGTGTTCAAGAGATATTATCAAATGCGCTGTGATACCTGTGATGATCCGGGATAGAATAGGTCTTCAGCAACCCATGCTTGCCGTAAGAGGCAACTTAAAAGATTGGGTGGTCAGGCTGATGCATGTTATCAAATCCCAATTAAGTGGATCGATGCTCATGATGTCAGTCACTGGATTGTCTGGTCCAGACTCGATTATTTACAGACCGCTGTCATATAGCTGGAATATTGCTGAGTGCGGCGTTAAATAACAACATACACCGTGTAAACATGAACCAGTAGTAATATTTACAATTCTACCATCGCACTGAAAAATGTTTGATTTTGATTGGTCCAAATACCATTAAAATCAGGTACAGTTCAATCCATTTATCGCAAACACCATCATCTCTAATGTACCGATACCTCGAACATAGTCTCCAGTCCTGAATGCCTTACTTAATGAATACATCTAAATTTGCCCTCTTTTCTCGAAATCGAGATAAAACGACATTGCGCTGTCTCGAACCTGGGACGAAAATGAATGTCACCTTATGGTTTACATGCTATCTACCAAGAGATGTTCCCATGCAGAAAAGTCCTGTCTTGATGGCATTTAGAGCTGTCTGATTCGCTATGGAATACATATTTGTAAATCTTGCCACAGATATTACATTATCTTTAATGCCAATGGTGAAACAATAAGCTGAAACTTTTTTGTTTCCGAAGATATTTCCGGCATATGAATTAGAAGTGGTTTAGCTGAGCAGTCGTTTGATTTGAAGCGAGTAGTTTTTGAATTATCTCCATCTGTTACAGGTTGGGTACGACAAGGACTTGTTCCCCGAATTTAAGACAGACATCGACTTTACACAGAGTCTGGTGACTGAGCAGAGTGTCTTTTGTCTACCTTCCACTGTAAGTGTCATGGACCCGTGTGGATTACGAATGTATGCATCTATGCCTTGTATTCATATATATATTTACATCTGATACCTGTGAAGATCGGGGTAGAAAAGGTCTTCAGCAACCCTTGCTTGCCATAAAAGGTGACTATGCTTGTCGTAAGAGGCGACAACCATACTCACTCACTCACTCATTCACATCATTTGCATGTGAAATGCAGTTCCAGGTGGTGTACTGGTGCCTTTTGATAGTTTGAAATTTTTGAAAAATTTAATTTTCGAGTTTCCATGGCAACAACTTTGACTTAGACTGAAAAGGGTGCTAGTGCTCGTTTCCATAGCAGATCTTGATAACTGTATAATATTTCTTCACAACACTTGGCACATTCATAGGTTTCGTGGTAAACTGTTGCCTTTTGACAGTTAACGAATTTTGAAAAAATTATTTTTCAAGTTTCCATGGAAACGACTTTGACTTAGACTGAAAATGGCACCAGTGCTTGTTTCCGGAACAGATCTTGAAAACCATACAATATATCTTGCCTTGCACACAACCAGACGTGTCATATTGGTAGGGAATATGAGTATTTTATGCTTGTATAGACTTTTGACTTGTACAGCTGTTACATTCCTGGAGGCTGCATTAAACATGACATCCTCACTCTCTCCCTGCAGTGTTTCCAGTACTCCAACTACTTCCGCATCGTGTTGACCGTGCCGACAGAGAAGGTGACTGAGGCGTGCGACCGGATCCAAGAGTTCTGCAGCAACCATTACACCGATGTGCTGAATGGTGTCAACGGACACCAGCATTGATCATGTGGTCTTCATGCACTGTTCAAGCATGGAGCAGCACTGTTCAAGCATTGATCAGCACTGTTCAAGCATGGACCAGCACTGTTCAAGCATGGAGCAGCACTGTTCAAGCATGGATCAGCACTATTCAAGCATGGACCAGCACTATTCAAGCATGGATCAGTACTGTTCAAGCATGGATCAGCACTATTCAAGCATGGACCAGTACTGTTCAAGCATGGATCAGCACTATTCAAGCATGGACCAGCACTGTTCAAGCATGGACTAGCACTGTTCAAGCCATGATCAAACATGTTTAAGAATGATCAACAACTGTTTTGTATGGTTTAGTCATAGATTAAGCTGTGATGAAGCCTAGGTTGTACAGTTCTTGAACATAGTTTAGGCTGTGTTGGAGCGTAAGTTAAGACATGTTTATGCATAGATTAAACTGTGTTGGAGCATAGAATAAGCACTGTTTGATTCTTGATGGCACCAGTGACAGATCTGCCAACGTATAGCTGTGGGGATACATGCAGACGGGGATGTAGATGATGAATGTAGATTGGGGTATACGTTCCTGCCATGTACAAAGGGGTTCTCTGTACAGTGGGACAATTCACTTGTTCAGGGATATTACTGATAACACATTGTCTTTTTAGTGGCCTTTCTCCTGTGTCATTACAATTTATATACTACTCAAAAGAAGTTAAGGATCACCTGATTCCTTCATATTACTTTAGTTAGTCTCTCATGTCATGACAGATAAACTTTACCATTATGAAAGAATCGGGTGATCCTTAACTTCTTTTGAGTAGTATGTTTACTTTCTTCAGGACATCATGGAAAACATTCTGTAATTTTAGAAATAGATAGGTTTGAACTATTTTTTTAAATATATATTTTCCATGCAATAATATTCTTACAGAAGTCTTTTTTCCGCTCATGTCGAACACATGACATATTGCTACAGTCATGTACCTGAACAGACTAACAGGTTCTCCAGTGTATATTTTCTATAAAACTCTATACATCTCGTTAGCACAAGCACAGGTAATACTGCACTGGAGTTAGTGAAAGAATCACTATTTCTGAAGGTTTCACCGCAGCAAGTCTGTAAAATATATGAAACTTTTATTTTGCGCAAATGATATATTTTTGATATTCCAGCTGACCTATGCATGTATTATAGTGCCTTTGATATTTTGATGCGTCTACTTTATTTACTCTAGTTTGATTACAATGATGTCCATGATGAGGCTGTGGATGATGTAGTTGTGAGCGGTGCCGCTGTGGACGATGTACATGTATTATGTAGTGAAATGTATAAGACAAGACATGAACATGTTTCTAAGGAAATTGGGTGGTCAATCTTGCTGACTTGGCTGGTGGATTTCGTCAAACCCCAATTGCTTAGATCAATGTTCATGATGTCAATCCCTGGATTTTCTGGTCCAAACTCGATTATTCCAGACCGTTATCATACAGCTGGAATATTGCTGAGTGCGGTGTTCAAAAGTGAAACAGTTCTGATTATTTTGATGGTGTTTTTTTGCTTTTTGTCAAGTAATACTTTGATTTTTCTGATCAGTATTGTTTTAAATCTAAGGTCTAATGTGTGACATGGGTTAAATTGTTTTTTATGCAAATTTACACGCACAAAACCTTTGAGTTTCTTGCCTAGCACAAAATGAGGTTGAACTCTCAAATTGTTACACCAAGATAATTATTTAAAAAATGTCAAGGTTTAAGACCTGTACATTTGAATTGTTGAGTTTGTTAGTTAGTATGATGATATTTTATTGAAATGTTAAGTTTATGTGTTTGTTATCAGTTGAGAAACTTGCCTGAAACTCTAACAAGTTTTTTTAACATGTTTTCTGAGCTTTTAAAAGTATTATTGTTACATGAAAAGGATGGAGTATTACCACATCTTTCTTAGGATAGCGCATCACAAACCCAACGCAGCTGTCCACAATTGGCAAAGTAGTCAAACAATCGGCAGATTTGTCAAACAGTCAGTTACAGCTGCAAATAAATGTAGGTTTAGAGCTTGTATTAGACACAACTACTTGATATTATTATGGCCTAAACGGCAATTGCTTGTAAGAAACAAAACAATTGTCCTCGAAAACATATGACTCCATTAAGTTGTTAGTGTTTGGAATGCAGATCCAAATGCAATTATTTAGAAAAATAATTAAAATTAACACTTATTTTCTTTTGCTGACTTTCAGACAAAACGTTTTGCTTATTATTAGGAAAAAACAACACTATTATCGCTGCTGATGCTGTTAAGTATCTTTATCATAATCCCAGTGTTTAGTGCGGCTGTACCAAGATACTAAGTACAATGACTCCTTGTTAATTCAGTTTCATGGGGATCGTGAATGTGTTGTGAGTCAACCATTCAAAGTATTATTTATTAGAATCAAGTGACGATATACTGTAAATCTTGAAATTAATGTGAGAGTGAATAAAATGTGCAAAATGCAAGTGGTCTTTATTCACATTAGGGGCGGTTGGGTAGTCTAGTGGTTAAAGCGTTCACTCGTCATGCCGAAGACCCGGGTTCGATTCCCTACATGGGTACAATGTGTGAAGCCCATTGCTGGTGTGATATTGCTGGAATATTGCTATAAGCGGCATAAAACCATACTCACTCACTCACTCACTTATTCACATTAATGAAACTTTGCATTGGTTTATTGAGCAGCAGTTGTTAAAGTACATAGCAATGTAATTTAAAGAATAGGAATTACACAATGGGGGTCCAGTAAGTTATCACTGCTGGGGTCAAGAGTTCTACCCACTCGTGTCAAACTAGGCATCATTGACCACTCCAATCAGTGAACTGTTGTTGGTTCAATTGTTTTATTGCCTTTGAACTTCCTTAATGCCAGTCAACAGAATAAACATATCAACTGTGTGTTGTTTTTAGGAAAACACTGTTTATAGTTATTACAGAAGTGCTTTACTCAGTGCTAATAAGTGGTGCTATTTGTGTTTGATTGGATTCAGGTAAGGATTTGTATCATTTCACTGGGGATGGGGTGGGGTGAGTCACACTGATATTGACTCGCATTTTTGGCTAGGTTTCAGCATTCGTATTAATTTGGAGACACATTAATTTCAAGATTTACAGTAATTTATCAATGGGGTCATATTCCTTATCAATGTTTCCAGTTGAGGGAGTTTGAGTTGAAATGACTTCTCTACATATCGTTATTTTGCTCCTCAACGTTATATTTAGGAGGTTATGACAATTAAGTATGATTTGAAATGATTGTGATATAAATATCTTCAATGACAGTCCATGAATATGATTGTGATCAGAGTAATGAAGATTTAGCAGGGCTACGGTGACAACATCGTGTTTTAATAACGATATACATATAATGGATCTGAACTTTGTGTTGTATCTGCTGTGTTTTGAATTTGGAGGTGTGATATCACCATTTGATATGTGTAGAATGAAGGAGAGCTTACTTAAACATTTATACACTGGTTGTATGTCCATCTCTCGTGACAAGTTTGACAAAAATGAAGGTTATCTTTGACTCTGTAAAAGGCATGTTCCTCTGCCCAAGTAGAATTACGCTGTTGTCAAACATACTATTGACCAGAACACAGATCATAATATACTTTTCACAAGAAAAAAACACCTCACCTGATTTTTCATATGACTATGGTTATTCTGTCGTGGCCATGACAGACGTGGCCATGACAGATTAACGAGAGTAATATTAGAAAAAATGGGGTGGTGGGGTAGTCTAGTGGTTAAAACGTTCGCTTGTTAAGGCGAAGACTGGGTTCGATTTCCGACCTGGTTACAAGGTGAGAAGCCCATTTCTGGTGTCCCCAGCCGTGATATTGCTAAAAAGTGGTGTGAAACCATACCCACTCGCTCATTAAAAAATCTGGTGTTCTTAACTTCTTTTGAGTAATATATTTCCTATACTCTGCAACAGTGTGGCCTTAGACTACTTGAACAGAATAAAGCGACATCAGTGTGTTGTCATGTACTGCTAATGTCCTTCGGTTAGACCAGATCGATGCTGAGAAAAGTTTTCTTGTGAATTGATACTGTAGATCCATCTCCATTATTCTTGTAGTAGCGCTTCATAGCATGTTATTTTTAGATATTTGCCTGATTATTTTTTACTAACTTTGGTATGGCAAGTAAGTGTAGCCTGGTTTTGTCTACATCATCATGTTGTTCCTCCAGGTAGTGATGCATTCCAAGTCCGCATATCAGAACTGTGGAGACGGTTCCAGTTTATTTTGTTCAAACATGATGCTCTGAGTATCGAATTGTGATAGAGAATTTACAGGAATTGCAATTAAATATCTGTGTTATTTTTTAGAAGTAAAGCCGCCAATGTGATTTTGAATGAATGATTTAGGAATGTGGTGATAATTGAGTGTTATTCTTTAATCAAACGTGACAATCCAATATAACAATAATTTATGACATGTCAGATTTCTCATGCAGTACAATTATGATATGATTGTTTTTCTCTCTGTTGGCATGTTACGAGGGCATGACCAATGTCATTTTTTGTTATGCCAGCGGGTACAGGTGATATGGGGTACAGATGGCTCAATCGTTTAACAAGCCACAAGTTGTCTCCCTTACCCGTGTCAGGATCTGCTGATCATGGGTTTGAGTCCTAGATTCCCCTAATGATCATGCTCAGCATCCCCCTTGTACTGGGAGCTTCACAATGGCAGAACAGTGTGAACTGTATATAAGGTATCAGGTTGCATACTCCCCAGGGAGCTGAGAATGAAAATCGATTGCACACTGATCCAATGACTGGGGTAATAATGTTTCGCTTTGAGCATGCTTTAGGGTGTGGCGTTATCGTATTATCAATATGCACATAATTATTGGTGTAGCAGGGGTAATGACACACTAACCATGGTGGATGGGTGCTCAGTTGGGTTACGTATATGTATATGCAGGGTAACATCATGTACCTGTAAGGTTGAATTCCATTCTTTTTAAAAGTCAATGCAAAATATATCTTATGCAGATATAAAAATTAAACTTGTAGAATACAGGCCATCAGAGGTAAGATAATCTGGACTCTTTGATAGGCATTTAGAAGCTGGAAGAAATGTTGTTCTGAAATATGTACAGAAGACTTGTGATAACAAATGCAACTGACCAAAGATTGCAAATATGATCTTTTTACATTGTATTAGTTTTAAGATGCTCTCAATATGCAGGCGTTTACTTTGTTTACATACCATCATATATATATATTTATATATGCGTACACAAGTTTTGAAGTTTCAATTTGTTTAATATCAGTCGTGTGTGTTTTGTTATCTGTAGTAAGTAGTGAAGATTACTGAGCTGTGATGCTGTGCAATGAATCTACTGGTCCCGGTGTGTAATGTATTATATGTGTCTCGTAGGGTTGTTAGTGTATTGACCTGACCAGGATACTGGCGTTCCTGGAAAGACTATCCAATAAGGAAAGACTGATGACAATCTCTGACAACACGACTTGGTGTTACAAGTAGACAATCTCTGACAACATGACTTGGTGTTACAGGAAGACAATCTCTGACAACATGACTTGGTGTTACAGGTAGACAATCTCTGACAACATGACTTGGTGTTACAGGTAGGCAATCTCTGACAACATGACTTGGTGTTACAGGTAGACAATCTCTGACAACAGGACTTGGTGTTACAGGTAGACAATCTCTGACAACATGACTTGTATCATGAAATAATATCAATATTGTGAATATATGTGAAAGATATAGATTTATTGTGGAAAAAGAATTCATCTTGAAGATCACTGGATGTATTTTAAAGATAACAAACCCTCTTAATTTGGAATATATACTTCTCAATATTTGTTAGGGATACGGAAACATTGACATTAATTCTGTAACATTGAAGTCTTTCTGTCATATTTTGAAACATTGAAGTTTTTCTGTCATATTCTGTAACATTGAAGTCTTTCTGTCCCTACAGCTGATACATTGCAAACACTAGTAAACTGTGTTGTGTGTTTTTATTTATATATATATCTACTACTCCACTCTTGATAAGGACGGCTCGCTGTTTCAGTCTATTTACATGTACAGATTGTCAGTGAATAGTTGGTGTCCTCAATACCTGGGAATACCCTTAGCAAAAACCGAGTGGTATATATTCCAAAACAAGAAGGACAATGTCACAATTTGCCTTTTTATCTTTTAACTTTGAGGTTTTGACCATCTATTGATAAAAAAACATGATACCCATGGGGACTAGGGTGCTGTTGAAGTTGAACCTCATCCTGCTTAGGAACTTGTTGATGCTTGTAGGTGGAGAAATGTTCTGGAAGGTTCTCTGTGCCCAACAACGGAACAGTGATACTTTCAAATTAATATTGGACATTGATCACAGGTGTCCCAGTCATCTTCAGCATCCCAAAGATGTTTCAGAAACCCATGATCCTTGGTTTGAATCCCATGTACGCCTATATTTGGTTTCTTGGTTTGTCAGCAAGTTATAAGTTCATGAACTGTGCCCAAATCATTCCACCATAGAGAACTATACGTCTATATTTACTTGGGTAGTAATCAAAATGCTATGCAAGCGTATACTGTATTCAAGAAAACTGATTTTAGTGACAAGAGTATTAATTTGCAAATGTGATAATGCTATCTATGCTTCTTATGATTTATCCAAGAAACACCCCATGTACATTTATCATTGCTTTTTAGTTAACGTTGGTTATTCATAATAATGTTTTTATGTGTGTGACAATCTACCCTTTATATATGCATTTTGCTTGGTCAGAATATTTGATATTTGAAAATGTGTTTGATGAACTGAGGTTTTGGCCAGCTCTATACGCTTGTCATGTATCAATTGTGTGTTGTCTAGTTTAGAGTGTTAACATTGGGAATGGGTTGTTTTGAGTACTGGTATTAATATTTATGTGTAAATGTGAAGTTTGTCAAAATAAGATGATCTATATGTGGTTGATGCTCAATACCTGATAACATTGGAGTGTTGATGAAGATTTCCGTGCACAATGCAATGTATGACACATTCACAGAGTGTTTTATTCATGAATCCATGAATCCATGAATTCATGAATCTCCTCTGCTGTATCAACGCCCTCATCACCAAGGCAACTGAAGAACCTTTGGTAAAGAACCTTCAGAAGGAGATTCCAGTGTGATGATCTGTTCTCAGGGATGAATGTAAAACCCCATCCGGCTCCTGGTGCTGGGTGTGCTGGGTGCATTATAAACTTGGTGGACAAAGCCCATCTTTCGTGTCCACAAATGGATCACAGGTGTCCCAGTCATTATATACTTGGTGGACAAAGCCCATCTTTCGTGTCCACAAATGGATCACAGGTGTCCCAGTCATTATATACTTGGTGGACAAAGCCCATCTTTCGTGTCCACAGATGGATCACAGGTGTCCCAGTCATTATATACTTGGTGGACAAAGCCCATCTACGTGTCCACAGATGGATCACAGGTGTCCCAGTCATCTTCAGCATCCCAAAGATGTTTCAGAAACCCATGATCCTGGGTTTGAATCCCATGTACGCCTATATTTGGTTTCTTGGTTTGTCAGCAAGTTCATGAGTTTCATTTGAGTCGAGGAGCGCTGCATCACTTTGGGCTTTCCTCCCACTTCAAGCTGAAACACTCGGTGGGGGCACGGGTTGCCCAGTCGTCTAAGGCGCTGCAATTCGCTGTGCAGAGTTGCGTCCCTTGGACACGCAAGGAACCTATGATTGTGGGTTCGAATCCCGGTTCACCCCGATTATGTTTCCAGGTTTGTCAGCACCATACCCGTGCTCGTGGGTTTCCCCGAAGTGGTAAACGTCTGAGACCTGCATCACTTCAGGCTTTCCTCCCACATTAAGCTAACATGTGATATAACTGGAATGCTGTTAAAAGCGGTGTTAAACCCAACTCACTCACTCACTCACTCACTCACTCACTCACTGAAACACTCGGATATAACTGAAAGACTGTTCAAATGGGTGAAAAAGCCAACTCACTCACTCACTCACCCAGATGATTACTGTTTTATGAGTTCTTTATGCCAGGAACATCGACCAGGGCCCCGACCCCATCATATGGCAGCTATCAGACAGAAGTGCTCATGTCGGGGCTTCCTGCTCAGGATTGTTGAACAATATTTTGACAAACTTCCTTTTTGTTGCTTTGACTTGGTAACACACATGGGAACATTCATAATAACTCAGTCTGTTTGTGTAGAAGACCTTGTTTTGTTTTTGTGTGGTTTATCTTTAATAAACTAATGTTAAGAACATGCCTTGTTTTTTGTAAACTGTAATTCTACCATGAAATTGGGAATATACTTGATTTTGACTCCTCACTCAAATCAATATAACAACCTCTGATTCCAACAGCTGATTTGATGATGGGATCATGCTGTGATCAATGCCAACATCAGCATGTCGCTCTTGAATCTACATGTAACATAGATCTAATCTACATGTAACATAGATCTAATCAACATGTAACATAGATCTAATCTACATGTAGCTTAGATCTAATCTACATGTAACATAGATCTGATCTACTTGTAGCATAGATCTAATCTACATGTAACATAGATCTAATCTACATGTATCATAGATCTAATCTACATGTAACATAGATCTGATCTACATGTAACTAAGATCTAATCTACATGTAACATAGATCTAATCTACATGTAGCATAGATCTAATCTACATGTAGCATAGATCTAATCTACATGTAACATAGATCTAATCTACATGTAGCATAGATCTAACCTACATGTAACATAGATGTAATCTACATGTAACATAGATCTAATCTACATGTAGCATAGATCTAATCTACATGTAGCATAGATCTAACCTACATGTAACATAGATCTAATCTACATGTAGCATAGATCTAATCTACATGTATCATACATCTGATCTAATCTACATGTATCATAGATCTAACGTACATGTAGCATAGATCTAATCTACATGTAGATCAGATCTGATCTAATCTACATGTAGCATAGATCTAATCTACATGTAACATAGATCTAATCTACATGTAACTATGGTCTAATCTAAATGTAACATAGATCTGATCTAATCTACATGTAACATGGATCTAATCTACATGTAGCATAGATCTAATCTACATGTAACATAGATTTAATCTACATGTAGCATAGATCTACTCTACATGTAACATAGATCTAATCTACATGTAACATAGATCTACATTAAAAACACATTGGGCCACTCAACTTGGTGTGTAGATTTACATCCGTTGTGTCATGATTTTCAAATCGATTTTCCCCAGAATAAGATCCAGAAGGTAAATGGTAACAACTGGTAACAATTCCCAATTTTGACTTGTATCACCTGTTCCCATGTCTCTCAGGTGAGACCGCCTCCGTTGTCTAATGGTAGAGCGTCCGCCCGGAGAGCGGAAGGTCCGTGGTTCGATCCCTAGCCACGTCATACCAAAAGACGTTAAAAGATGGTACTTGTTGTTACCCTGTCAGGCGCTCAGCATTAAGGGGCTAAAACAAGGACTGGTCGGCTCGGAGTCAGTATAATGTGTCTAAGTGGGGTATTCATGTTAAACTGCGACATGGTATCTCAGTGTGCTAGCACTATAAACCAGCATCAGTCCGGACTAGTACAAGCAGGCACACAAACACATACACTTACATGCGCGTCGCTTTTTATGTGCAATAATCTTGGACACAACGTTAAACCCCATTTCACCTCACCTCTTTCAGGTGAACCATTGACTTGCCTTTACCTGTGTTTCTGATGGGTAAGGATACGCTGACCTTTTCATGAACACCTGGTATTATCATTGTTTGATAGTAATTACGCAACACACACTCATGATGTAGTTGGAATCGTACCATTGACTCCTCATGCTTGCCGTAAAAGGTGACTATGCTTGTCGTAAAAGGCGACTAACGGGATCGGGTGGTCAGGCTCACTGACTTGGTTGATGCATGTTATTGATCCCAATTGCGTGGATCGATGCTCATGATATCAATCACTGGATTGTCTGGTCCAGATTCGATTATGTACAGGCCGCTGTCATATAGCTGGAATATTGCTGAGTGCGGCGTTAAACAACAAAACAACCAACCTCACCTCACCTTACTTCACCTCACCTTACTTCACCTCACCTTACCTCACCTCACCTCACCTCACCTCAATCACCTCACCTCACCTCAACTCACCTCAACTCACCTCACCTGAGTTATCAGAGAGTGTAAATGAGCTGTGCCTATTATCCTCCCTCAAGGTAAGGAGAGGTACGTAAAGTTGAAGGTTTTCACATGGTACACAGACAGGGCTGTAAGGTAGTCTCGTGGTTAATGCCTTCGCTGGTCAAGCTGGTTCGATTCCCACATGGATACAAGGTGTGTAGGCCACTGTCTCCACGGTGATATTGCAGAAACATTGTTGAAAGCAGCTCTCACTACTCCAGGAAACTCCATTCATGAGTATTCGTGCATACAATGTAATCTCAACAACTAGATAATGCACGAGGATGTTATTGACAATCCTGGTACGGGATTCCAGGTTAAATACGTTTCCAGCAACCTATGATGGGCGTTAACATGGATAGGGTGGTCAGGTTTGGTGTTCTGGTTGATGCGTATCCTGACTCTGGATCGCTCATAATGTCAATCACAGGATTGTCTGGTCCAGTCTCGATTATTTACAAGTCGTGTCATATAGACGAATACCTGGAATATTGCTGGGTGCTGTGTACAACAACAAACACGAACCAATGATGGTGCAACATTACATAGGAACTGATCAGGACAGCTGATGAGTCACATGATGATATTGGTTCCACACCCGTGAAGATTCCGGGGTAGAATAGGTCTTCAGCAACCCATGCTTGCCGTAAGAGGTGACTATGCTTTTCGTAAGAGGCGACTAACGGGATCGGGTGGTCAGGCTCGCTGACTTGGTTGATGCATGTCATTGATCCCAGTTGCGTGGATCGATGCTCATAATATTAATCACTGGATTGCCAGGTCCAGACTCGATTATTTACAGACCGCTGTCATATAGCTGGAATATTGCTGAGTGCGGCGTTAAACAACAAACAACAACAACATTGGTTCCAGTATAAGGTGAGTAAGTGAGTTTGATTGTATGCCACTTTTAGCGATATTCCAGCAATATCACTGCAGGGGACACCAGAGATGGCTTCACACATTGTATTCATGTCTGGATCCGAACCCAGGTCTTCGGCGTGATGAGCGAACACTGAACCACTAGGCTACTGCCCTCCAGTATAGGGGCTGGCATAAAGATAACAGTCACACTTTAACAATGTAGTTTTTTAATCAGTTAAAAGCACAATTCACTTGCAAAACATACAAAAATAAAACATATCTTCACACAGGTGACTTTTCCTCAAGTCAGGACTGGAATGGTGAATTGACTGTACAACAGGATTACAAGTAACACGCCAAGTACTGGTTGCTGTAGACTGAAGATAGTCGCACAAATAACATGCCAAGTACTGGCTGCTGTAAACTGAATATACTAACGCAAGTAACAGGCCAATTACTGGTTGCTGTAAACTGTAGATAGTAACGCAAGTAACATGCCAAGTACTGGTTGCTGTAGACTGAATATACTAACGCAAGTCACACGCCAAGTACTGGTTGCTGGAAACTGTAGATAGTAACGCAAGTAACACGCCAAGTACTGGTTGCTGTAGACTGAATATACTAACGCAAGTAACACAACAAGTACTGATTGCTGTAAACTGTAGATAGTAACGCAAGTAACACGCCAAGTACTGGTTGCTATAAACTGAAGATAGTAACGCAAGTAACACGTCAAGTACTGGTTGCTGGAAACTGTAGATAGTAACGCAAGTAACATGCCAAGTACTGGTTGCTGTAGACTGAATATACTAACGCAAGTCACACGCCAAGTACTGGTTGCTGGAAACTGTAGATAGTAACGCAAGTAACACGCCAAGTACTGGTTGCTGTAGACTGAATATACTAACGCAAGTAACACAACAAGTACTGATTGCTGTAAACTGTAGATAGTAACGCAAGTAACACGCCAAGTACTGGTTGCTATAAACTGAAGATAGTAACGCAAGTAACACGCCAAGTACTGGTTGCTGTAGACTGAATATAGTAACGCAAGTAACACACCAAGTACTGGTTGCTGTAGACTGAATATAGTAACGCAGGTAACACGCCAAGTACTGGTTGCTGTAGACTGAATATACTAACGCAAGTAACACGCCAAGTACTGGTTGCTGTAGACTGAATATACTAACGCAAGTAACACAACAAGTACTGATTGCTGTAAACTGTAGATAGTAACGCAAGTAACACGCCAAGTACTGGTTGCTATAAACTGAAGATAGTAATGCAAGTAACACGCCAAGTACTGGTTGCTGTAGACTGAATATAGTAACGCAAGTAACACGCCAAGTACTGGTTACTGGAAACTGTAGATAGTAACGCAAGTAACACGCCAAGTACTGGTTGCTGTAGACTGAATATACTAACGCAAGTTACACGCCAAGTACTTGTTGCTGGAAACTGTAGATAGTAACGCAAGTAGCACGCCAAGTACTGGTTGCTGTAGACTGAATATACTAACGCAAGTAACACACCAAGTACTGGTTGCTGTAGACTGAATATACTAACGCAAGTAACACGCCAAGTACTGGTTGCTATAAACTGAAGATAGTAACGCAAGTAACACGCCAAGTACTGATTGCTGTAGACTGAATATAGTAACGCAAGTAACACGCCAAGTACTGGTTGCTGTAGACTGAAGATAGTAACGCAAGTAACACGCCAAGTACTGGTTGCTGTAGACTGAAGATAGTAACGCAAGTAACACGCCAAGTACTGATTGCTGTAGACTGAATATAGTAACGCAAGTAACACGCCAAGTACTGGTTGCTGTAGACTGAATATAGTAACGCAAGTAACACGCCAAGTACTGGTTCCTGTAAACTGTAGATAGTAACACTGGTGATATATAGCTAACTACAGCTAACTGATGGTGTTTCTATTTGCTATGAAATATGAAACCATTCTGTGTCAATTGTGAAGGTCCATTAAGCAACAAACAATTTTGATTAAAACAGATTTGTTGTTTTTTTGAGTATTTTTGTGTCGCCATTCTTTTCATATACTACTCAAAAGAGTTGAAGGACATCCTTTTTTTTCATATGATTATAGTTAATGTGTCATGACTTGACAGACGTTGTGAAAGTTTGGGTATAATAGACATTAACAATAACTATCATATGACTACAAATAATAGAAAGTAACACCTGTCTATTATAATTGAAGACATTGGATTGAAGTTGACGAGGTTAAATGGGGTTTGGAGTTGAAATGTAATCTGATGCCCCGTTGCATAACAAGAGTGAGTGAGTATGGTTTTACGCTGCTTTTAGCAATATTCCAGCAATATCATGGTGGGGGACACCAGGAATGGTCTTCACACATTGTACCCACGTCGGGAATCGAACCCAGGTCTTCGGCATGATGAGCTACACTAGGCTACCCGACCGCCCCTGTGTCTGGTAAAGGGTTGTGACGTATACAAAGAGGTGTTCAATCACTGGTATGTTGAATAAAGAATGGACAAAATGTAGCCTTTATGTTATTTCAGAGTGAGTGAGTTAGTTGGGTTTAACGCCACTTTTAACAGTATACCAGTTATATCACGGCGTGTCACCTAACTGTGGGAGGAAAGCCCGAAGTGATGCAGGTCTCAGACGTTTACCACTGTGGTGAAACCCACGAGCATGGTATGGTGCTGACAAATCTAGAAACATAATCGGGGCGAATCGGGAATCGAACCCACAATCATAGATTTCTGGCGTGTCCAAGGGACGCAACTCTGCACAGTGCATTTCGACGCCTTAGTATGACTGGGCCAACCATGGCCCCTGTTATTTCAGAGGTTATTTGTTATTAGTAACCCTAGGCAATGAAAAAATGATGTCTAAAATTTCATGAAAGCTACAAAAAAGATAACATTGTTTTAAGACAAATAATGACTAATTCAATAAGTTCAATAATTATTGGAATATGTCTTAATAAATATATTTTAATATATAAACAAATGTTAGTGATTGGTATTTGTTATAATCATCAACCAACAATAACAATATGAAGTATGCTCCTGTAATAAGCATTGCAAGAATATATTTAAAACGATCAGTTTTTTTTATAATTGTTTTAAATTTAAATTTATACAAGAAAGAACACATATGCAATGACCCTGTAACAAACGTGATTGGCCCGCAGACTTTGCTTTATTTTGCTATATTTAATAGCCAAGGTTTTGGGGTGAGGTGAGAGAATGTATGAATGAGTGTCATGTCGCTTCAGCAATACTTCAGCAATGTGGTGGCGGAGTACACAATGTGTGAGTCTCGCCATTTCAGCAATACTTCAGCAATGTGTTGGCGGAGTACACAATGTGTGAGTGTAATGTCACTTCAGCAATACTTCAGCAATGTGTTGGCGGAGTACACAATGTGTTAGTGTCATGTCGCTTCAGCAATACTTCAGCAATGTGTTGGCGTAGTACACAATGCGAGAAGGTGGGGGGATAAATGGAGATGACGCGGGTGCAAAATGTTGTGAAACATTCTCAGTTTTGTACATTATAAACTTTAACTGTGACTTAAGGATTTGAACCTGGACCAGCAGGATCCGATGGCCGAGTGGCACAACGGTGCATGTCGGACTAAAGCACCATAGACACACATTAGGTGAGTGAGTGAGCTAGGTTTAACACCACTTCGTACAGTATTTCAGATATATCACGACCTGTTAGGGTAAAGCCGAAATTGACGTAGGCCACCACTTTGGTGAGAGCCACAAACGGTTTGGTGGTGACAGACCCAGCAAAATAGTCATAGTGGACCAGGGATTCAAACCCATGATCAGCTGATCCTGTCAAAGGTAAGGGAAGCAACTACAAATATGCACCTTAATGTGCGGCGCTCTAAACGGTCACATGGCAAAGCTTTATATCAGCTGCAAAGTACACCACAACAAAGAATTACATTCCTAAATATGACTTCATCATATCAGCAGAATACACACTCGAAATACCCGGAAGCAGATTCACACAAACTATTTTCAGAGATTACAATATTCAATTAAGATCACATTTATAGAATCTGTAGGCACTTTGAAATATATACAATATGCAAATTACAAAATAAGAATGGATTTCATCATTCACAAAACGCCCATCAGAAACTTCCGTCATCTGTGGACATCGTTGTTGAGAAGGTATAAACAAGTTACGTCTAAAAGATGGAATGTGTTCATAATCAACAAGGTCCACATTGGCAATGTAACTCAATCTCACTGAAATCAGATCTTAGTTCTGGCTACCGCTAAACCAATGTAGCAGGGCGTGGAGTCATCCCACAGATGACACCCTTACCTTGTCAGCTTGCTTACTGGGCTAACCTCTTTGGTCATGTGGACAAGACGTCCGACCTCGGATCAGAAGGTCCGTGGTTCGAATCCCATCACGTGACTAGGAGATTTAATGGCCGCTACACAAATATCTGAGGACACTACATAACGGGTCACGTCAGAACGACCTTCCATCCGACCAATCAGGTCGTCGATAACCAGATTGGGAAATCGACAGACGGAATATGTTTTCGGATCATGCAATATCGTAAAGGTAATTACACGGGGTACTTCGAACGACATTTACGGGCTGCACGTCTATCTTTCGTTTCAGTTGGAAAAAAACAACATTTGAAAAGGAAGAGACTTTCTATAGACATTCCAGAATTGTCGTTTGTTCCTTTTTCAAATTTTCAATCGATATATTTCGTAAAGCTCGAAAAAGCTTTTTTCTGATTGGCTAATATGGACTTCCTTTTAGTCATTTCATTGGTCGGTCAAAGTTCGCGAGAGGTCGATCTGACGTGACCCGTAATGGGATGTCCTCATATATTTAGCAGTAGCGGGAACCGATCTGATTTTATTGAGATAACTGTCACCCTGCTTCTACTGCCACTTCATGGGTTTGTATGCACGCAGTTTTTCCATCACCCTTGAATACACACGGCGACGTCACGTGTGTTTTAGTCAAGTAATGAAGTGAGACTTTGTACAACTCAAGTCAAATGAGCCCGCCTCCATGCATGAATTTTGTGCTAACCTACGGTTGCCATCTTCCCGAGGCAAGAAAGTTAACTTAGTGTGAAAACACCGTTTCCACCCTTGCCGAACTAGGCTGGAATTTCTAGGCTCGATCGAAGTGCCACCACTGGCTATTACGAATTATGTCCCTTCTATGCTCGTCTGTTGACCAATCAGATTCCAGCTATTCATATCACTTGCATTTGCTTCAAACAAAATGGCGTCGCCCAGTCAAGACGATCAGATCGATTCTCAAAATCTAAAACGGGTCTTACTTGGCGAAGTGCATTTAATCAGGCGAGCTGTTGACGCCGAGTTGGCGGTACACATGCTTAGCAAATCTTGCACTCGACCGAAATCTGTACGGCAGTTAACGAACCAGATGTCGATTTCGTCACGCAATTTTGATTGGACTATGCATAGACTCGTTAGTCCAGCCAAAACATAACTCCATAATTCCAGCCTAGTTCGGAGTTTCAAGGATGGAAACTGGACTTTTATAGTTAGTTAACTCCTAGGCTTCGGGGAGATGACGGTTGGCTGATATTGAAGCGATAACCAAGCCATGGCTTGATTCGTTGGTGAAACATACTGACTAAATAGGAGATGGGGTATGTATTCTTGGGTGATGGAAAGACATGAGGAACGTGGTACATACAAACCTGTAACAAACCAAGTACTGACACCGACATGCTACCCCGTGGAGTGTTTCTATCTACGTATGTACACAGTTTGATCTGAATTCTGGGTGTTCGGGTGCTAGAATGATCAAAATATACTGAAATCTAAATGTCCATTCCTCTCAAGACACATACTGATTTCATACCCGAGAAACAGATTTGATAATGGTATGACATAAAAAAGTGTATTATCTCTGTGTACTAAGTTACGGAGCCTATATTTATATGGTCGAAGAGGTGTTCAGTGTGTCTTTATATTCATATTAATGCAATCTTACCATCATGGTCGAGAGATTCTTATTACATATTGTTTGTTTGTTTGTTATTCAAAGCCGCACTCAAAATTATTACGGCTGTCTGTAGGACCTGTACATACTGTCCATACAAACACCTTCTATAATGGTTCGGCGAATGTTTTCAGCCTAGTAAAGTTTTCATAACGTTTGTCAAATCCAATTTTCAAGTGTATACTTTCTTTTGCTGGGCAGATTATATGACGGCGGTCTGTTAACAATCGAGTCTGGACACGCTAATCCAGTGATTGACATCATGAGCATCGATCTACGAAATTGGGATACGATGACCTGTCACCGACCCTGACCACCAGATCCCGTCAGTCGCCTTACGCCAAGAATAGTTGCTTCTTATGACAAGCATGGGTGGCTGAAGACCTACTCTACCCCGGATCTTCACGGGTCGTGTGACTATGAAAACAGCCAGCAATTCATGAACAACCCCCAGATGGAAGAGATATCCCGAGAGGGTTTCGGAGAAGCATACTCGGTGATTTGGTTGAGAGCGTGTCATCGAGCGAGGAATATTGCTCGTATCAGTCACTGGATTGTCTCCTCCAGACTCTAATATTTACAGACCGCCGTCATGGAGCTGAGTTTGGCGATAAACTTCAAACAAACAAACCCCGGACCCCGTGATTTGGTAGAAACTGTCAGGCAACAGAGGCTATCATACCACATGATTTACTGGCATCAATGGCCACGTGACCATTATTGGACATCTCTGAAGTCTCATAAATCGTCAGTAACTGCAGACTCCGGGCGTCTATCAGACTTCACCTAACACCGATAAAGTGCCACCCTATCTCACAGACCATTGCCAGATCCATTCACCTCTTTGATGTTTCATTTTCTGCAACGGTTGAGCTCAGAGGCATTAGGTGTGTCAGTGTTAGCAATAGAACGGCTGCGTCCAATCTCCTCTACAGATCAGAAGTACCAGTTGGCCCAAACAGCCTCATGTTGCCCACAGTAAAGGGGACGTGGGCTGGACAGTGGAAGGAACGTAGCATGTCAACACTGTCAAATGATATTTATGCAGGAAACATTTAGATTGAGTATTTAGACACCGTCTGCTACATGTACCATTGGGAAATCAAGAAAGGCCATACACATAGAATAAAGGGCTTTGTAAACATGTTTTGTTGAAACATACGCTCGTTCTCTTTTCCCTTTTATCACTCAGTGACTGAGGAGACACCATCCAGTGACGCACACAGCTGCGTGGGTTTAGTGCTTAAAGGGGGACTCTGCTCCAATGTCTGGAGCCCGTATTCAATATAGACCTAGATGTTACAGTTAGTGCTTGGAGTGAAACTGAAAAGGTATCTCGTTGTCATTGGGGTAATCATTAACTATTAGATCTATAAACAGAGCTACGGGTAAGCAGCGTATTTGTGCAAAATACCCCCCAAAATATTCAAAACCCAATTACTGTCAATTAACTTGCGTACAGAAACGCCCGCATTAAATGAAAATCTCAAATGTATAAAAACAGCTCGCGTAAATACCCAATGAAGCTTTTTCAGCATGCGTACGAAGGAGCTAATTTCCGAAACACAATTACGAGCTAATTCACTTTCCGAGTCAAGCCTATATATTTAGAACAGTTATATACATCTAAAATATTATTTCATTTTTTCTAAATCTTAAAATGTATACTAATGTTGGGCCCAATAGAGTGATGTATTAATGAGTGAAAATATATTGGTTACCCAATGAAAAATGTAATAACAGAATTAAAATAGAAACCCTAGAGTAAAAACTCAATTGCTCAAAACGTTATCTGGAGCTCTGTATAAACATCTTACACTTTCAGCTAGAAGGCAGATAACCAATGTGTGGGAGGCTTGAATTAAACCCGCCGAGGACTGCCAGTTTGCCAGAGTCTAGTTCTCCTTTAAGACCTGGTAATACGGCATTTGGATCCGGCGATAACAATGTGTAAGTGTCCTTAGATGTTTAAATTGGAGGAAACTATGGAGCGACACCCAAAGGTTGGAAGATCTAAAAGTAACACGTGACCTAGATATCACAATGGATTCCCTTTGTGCTAGGGTTCCCGTGTAATAACAAGCAGGACGTTTGTGTAGAACACCCGTGACGCTAAATATAGCAAGATAATGTTTTGGGATTAATGAGCGCTTGGAATTATCGGGCGATGTCTATATTTAAGTGCAACGATGTCTCACTCGATTCATAAACGTTAACATACTATATACAACAAACCGTGGAGTCAATAAACAATTACAGTTAAGACACAGTAGTGTTTTGATGATTGTACTACAATCTCACACCTACAGACCGTGCACAGCATTCATGATGCACCCTCACTGTGTTGCGCCATGGGCTACAACACTCCCAGTGGATTGGCTGGTTGTGATTGTCTCTGTGACACGATTTTGTTTCTTCTCGACCCTCCCCCTCTTGATGCATTCATCTTCGGAGTCCTCCCTAGTGTTTGACAATCACTGCTACATCATGGGGCCAATGTACATAGTCAGTCTCCGCCTCTTGATGCATTCATCTTCCGAGTCCTCCGTAGTGTTTGACAATCACTGATACAACATGGGGCCAATGCACATGTGACACTATAGGACATGCGACATGGCATGATTTCAGTATTATATACATCGTTCCAGTTCCTTAATCGCTATCAACAGAGGCGTTATGCCGGAACATAGCCTCTACTATCAGCCATTGACATTCCTTAACGACTGTGGCAAGACCATGGAAGCACAGAATACTCCGTTGTCTCCAAGCGCCATAAGAGGCTAAAATACTGCTTCGTAAAATCTCAATGTAAAGCCAAGATTCCCAGATTTTTAACACCTGTCAAATAAGGCTACAGGAGTGCCAACAGGTTTTAATCTTTCTCAGACATTTGCTCCTGTATCAATATGTGGCATTGGAAAACATCTGTCGACGTATCCGAGACCACTCTTGCAACTCCGGACTGGATACATGGCGTGGTTGGGTCCACGGAAATGGGCGAAGTCTAGTCACGAAATCGGAGGCCATCACAGTCAGTTATGATGACGTCGCAACGTTACAACTTCCCTGCGTTGCCATCAGAATCACAGACAGTACACCAACCAGTAGACAATGTTGAAGACAAAGAACATGATAGGGAACATTACTCTCGAGATCTTGTCCGCCATTCTTGCACGCTGACGCTTCAACCTGTCTTGTAAATACACTATCCGTCTATTGGAGCTGAAGGATATCTGGAATTAAAACATACAGTGTTATAAACGTTATTGTTATAATGTCATGTACAGCCATTAACGGCATTTCCAGTTATAAACGTCATTTACGGTTATAAACGTTTATTGTATAAACATCATTTACGGTTATAAACGTCAATGTTACAACGTCATTTACGGTTATATACGTCAATGTTATAACGTCATTTACGGTTATAAACGTCAATGTTATAACGTCATTTACGGTTATAAAGGTCATGGTATAACGTCATTTACGGTTATAAACGTCAATGTTATAACGTCATTTACGGTTATAAACGTCAATGTTATAAACGTCACTTACAGATATAATGTAAGCGTCATTTATACAGTTTTTTATTTGTAGTTATCAGCGCCATTTTGAGTTTTAAACGTCATTAGATGAAAACGTCATTTACAGTTATAGGCCTTTTTCTACATTTATAGCCGTTATTTACAGTTATAAAAAAGTCATTGACAGTTAAAGTACGTTTTAACAGTTATAACCGCAAATTGCATTTACATATATTAACGTCATTGTCGTTTTCAAACAATTCTTTACTCCCTTAACACAACATGGTCTTATTGTAACAATAGCTCTGATGGGAACTTCACATCGACTGATTCATGTATGTGAACTACGTTGCTAGTCTGATTGTCAGTTTCATTCACTGTAACAATTGCGGACTGCTTTCATCATTTCAGCTGAAGAGACAAAGGCGTTGGAGACCATTGTCACGGGCCAAATGAGGGGACGCCTGATGTTGTGGTGAAGTTAATGTTGCGGAAAACTCGAGCAAACTTAATATCACTCTCGCCCTCAACGAACAATGTTATTCATTTGAATTTCAACTGCCATCTTGTTTGAAGCAAGTCTATTAATACCACAATACAATGTGAAAGCATTATGACAGAAACACCAAAGGGTAGTTGTACAATCAGTTGATAACAATAACTGTAAGAACAAGGACAAGGAAAACGACAACGTGATGTAGGGAAAGTGTTGGGTTTCAACACGTTAAAGTCACGTGTATTCGTGATGCATTGTATTGGGAACACGAAAGACTGAAGGTTCCTTTATCTACTTCATTTTCCAAGAGGACTTGTTGATAGATGCATGCACAAATCCCTTGTAACACCCAGTGGGGATGCATGTCGGATAATTAAAGGTTGTTCGCAAACAAAGATTTTGTAATACCATGCAAACCGTCGAGACAAAAAACCAATATAAACTTTAAGGTAAACTTGAAAAACTACCGTAACTATTTCTACTCCTCATTTTGATTAATACGGTATGATACTGAGTAGATAACAGTATATTTGAGTACATGCAAATACATGCAGACAGTCAAATCTGATTAGTACCGGATTAACAAGTGTCTGTATTAGCGAGGTAATGGTCTTTGTCCAGCTTTAATGTCCGGAATACCGAGGTTCTGTATTAATGGCGTTTATTTGGATATGACGACACAATGTGGAACACGGGAAACAGAATATAAATTCTGAGGTCAATTGTTTGAAACAAAGGTATGAATGGTACTTTAAAACCTGGCGCCAGTGAAACTGGACACTGTCTATTGATCAAAACCTTATACCGAAAACAATAGATATTTATATGCATTATTTATATAACTTTTACTGACGCACATTGTCGTATAAACAGTGGGATTACCGAGCAGTGAGGAACCGAAACGTTAGGGAAGAGAAATGTATGAATGTCAGCTTCTTTATCATGAGGAACGCAACGTTACGGAATATATACTTACTCAATCAGGTGAATAAGTGCTACGAGGCAGAGTTCCACCTTGTTTTTTTTGTTACCTTTGTTGTTCTTACATGAACATATATATACTGAACAACAAAGGTTCCTGTGACATTGTATAAGATTTAATGCAAAGTTATGTTTTTTACCAAATCTGAAACAATTTCGGTTTGCAACAGATAAAAGACTCCTGTAAGTGTTCAAATGGTTTAATATGCCATATTGACTTAAGAAAATGAGTGATTTCATAAAAATCATGAACATGCCAAAATTTCAATTTACAAATCAATAGCGTGTGTGTCCACCTCTGGTTGCGATGCAAGCAACACATCTTCGTCTCATGGACGACACACTTCCAAAAAGTCTTCTCATCAGTCTTCTTGTTAATACGATACTTATGACCACTGTAGTAAAGATGCTTGCCGCCACGAACAGAGTCGATGAAAATCAAACGTACCTGTGCATTAGCCATCGTTTTGAACGTTAATGATCTTGAACATATAAAAATCTTATATACTTCTTACTTGGGTTTCAGAACAAAGAGACATCCTACTCACAATTCAAGCATGTTTCGAAGTTCCTGGAGTGTCTGTGGAACACGTGGTTGACGTCGAAGGCGCCGATCCATCTCATCCCACATGTGCTCGACTGGTGAGAGATCAGGGGAGCGAGCCGGCCAGGGGATGAAATTCACGTTGTTTTGTTGAAGAGAATCCCGAACAAACCGAGCAATATGAGGCCAGGCGTTGTCATGTTGAAAGGTAATGCCTGGGCCATGACGACGCAAAAACGGTAGAACAACAGCGCCGATGATCTCGTCGCGGTAGCGCTGTCCATTGATTTCCCTCTACCACTATCAAACGGGTCCTCTGCCTTGCTGTAATACCACCCTATACCATAACGTTGCCGCCCCCAAACAGATCTTCTTCCATGACACAATGATTTACGTGACGTTCACCTCGACGTCGAACCCGTGCTGTGGCTGAGGTGAAAACGAGACTCGTCAGTGAATAGAACTTGTCCTCACTGCATGGCCGTCCAGCGTAGACGCTGTCTGCACCACTGTAGGTTTCCTGTCAAAATGGGACGTCTGGCGGGTCTTCTGGCGACAACCCCTGCACATCCGGGTCGGCAACGTACGGTTTGTGAAGATATTCGTCTAAGGCCAGGGATGCTTCTTGCAATCACTATTGCTGGCCGGAATCGATTTTCGGACAGGCGTGGCATTTCCTAATGTTAAATAATTGCGTAATTTTGTTGTTTTTCTGAGTGGTTGTTGTCAGCACGATGCTATACAATGCATATGGAATCCCGTTACGCACATGTTTTTATACCCATTCTTGGGTAGTGAAATGCATGGAGCTTGCATAAAGTCAACTTTTCAATGGAATGCATGCTTTTCTGTAGCAGTTGCGTTTTTGTGACTTGATTCCATACATGTATTACAATATTGAAAACCAAACATTACTTGTTTGAAAAATACACTAAAATGTTGGTGTCACAGGAACTTTTGTTGTTGAGTATAGTTTCTCTGCCTCGCAGCATATATTTACCTGATGAAGGAGTAAGCATATACTCCGAAACGTTGTGTTCCTCATAATAAAGAAGTTGACATCCATAAATTTCTCTTCCTTATCACTTCTAAATGCCTTTCAAAGACTTAACGCAAACATTGATTAGTCTTCTATGTCTTAAGAAGTTCCTACTGTCTTGTGTTAGGTCCCAATCATGCGTAATGTTCTATTAGGTATCGTGTCAGTGAATGAACATTAATATCATCATCTGACACTTTAGGGCCCATCATTTCAGCTTCAAACAGAGGACTGAGGTAATGTCGTTTCCTTCGACAATATTTATAGTTTGTTATGAACGAGATTGGTTTAATTACATGTGTATCAATATCTTTATTTGATCTGCTTTGATCATGTTTATGGTAACTTTCGGAATTGTCCTCCATATATCCGAAGATAAAATGATCGGCCCTTAACACTACCACATACGTGAGCGCACAGAGACGGGGTATATCAGTGCTAAACCCAGTCTCTTGTCCGCATTCCAACTACACTACAACACAACAACGTCACACAGCTACCGTGACGGCAAATACACCAACACAACACAACGTGCTCATTCTGCAAACAGCGTTTCACGTTACAACTACCGTGACGGCAAATACACCAACAGGACACCCACCGTCCTCATTCCAGAACGTGAACCCCTCCGACTGAATTCCGTCTACATTCCACTCCGTGCATCCTGAGAGCGACAATGGCTTCCGCAAATTGACACCATGTAACATCCAATCGGCCTAATATCCATCAGAGTCTATTGCACTGGTGATGAAGAGGCGCTACTCACATCACCTCTGAGTTTTTCCTTCACACAAACTGTTTTTAAATGGTGATTTGGCCCAGAAGATGCATTACACTCGACGTCATCGTTCACACTTGACGTTGACGTAATTTACATAACTAAACACACGTGCTTCACGACATCAAACGTAGCGTGCTATGGGACAAGTATGTGTGTTATGTGGTTGGTAACACACTCTGACGGCCAGAAATGTGTTATGTCATCTATCTAAATCTACATGGTGTGTTTACAATCCACCGTACTTTCGTCAAACGTTTCTCTGACTAGAGGTAGGGGCGACCCTTGATCCAAATACTGTAACACCCCGTCCAGAGTTGTCTCCCTTAGATTCCCGGATCATGCCGTGGTTCGAATCCCAGAGTATGATCCTTGGCACGTCAGCTCCTGACCCGTGCTGGTGGGTTTCACCAAAGTGGGAAGCGTCACCCTGGCTTCCTCCCACATGAAGCCGACAACTGCGGTGGAATTGAATACTGCCCAAAGCGGCGTTAAATCCCCCTTCAATTAAATTTATAAGACTGGGAGTATCGCATGCTCTGAGTGTTTGCAGACATGTCAGTTTCAGGTTACACTTATGCGTCAATGTAATGGTAGTTTTGACACTTGAATATAAAAAATATAACTACTCTAATGTACAATGTTACAGTAAGAGTGAGTGAGTGAGTTGGGTTTAACGCCGCTTTTAACAGTATTCCACTTATATCGCGGCGTGTCAGCTTAATGTGGGAGGAAAGCCCGAAGTGATGCAGGTCTCAGACGTTAACCACTTCGGTGAAACCCACGAGCACGGGTATGGTGCTGACAAACCTAGAAACATAATTGGGGTTAACCGGGATTCGAACCCACAATCATAGGTTTCTGGCGTGCCCAAGGGACGCAACCCTGCACAGCGAATCGCGGCGCCTTAGACGACTGGGCCACCCGTGCCCCCTACAGTAAGAAGGATATCATTGGATGGCAGCTGAAAGTCTATCATGATTGGCACATGATTGGCACATCCATTCTTCGTGGACATAAAGAGCGAAACCGTTACTCTATATTTCGGCCATTGTTACATATTGTCTGAAAAACATACGTCATCTAAACTTGGATGACAATGGGATGAGACAAAAGACCAAGCTGTTATTTTTTTACATGTATTAGCCTGGGAATATAAACAATAACACAGTCGTAGACGGACTTCTCTTACATTCATGACGGTAATGTTGAAGGGCTGTGTGAGTGAGTGAGTCAGTGGGATCTCATTCCACTCTGAGCAGTATTTCAATCATAATTCGGTGTATCAACGATGTGTTGAAGTAAGACAACTTGTCGCATGAATGAGTAAGTGAGTTGGGTTTAACCCCGCTTTGATCAGTATCCCAGTTATATCACGGCGTGCCAGATTAATATGAGAGGAAAACCAAAAATGATGCCGGTCTCTTACATTTACCACATTGGTGAAACACACGAGCACGGGTATGGTGCTGACAAACCAAGAAATATAATCGTTATTCGAACCCACGATCATAGATTCCTGTCGTGCCTAAGGGACGTAACTCTGCACGTCGAATCGCAGCGCTTTAGACGACTGGGCCGTGCTCCCAATTACCATTTAAACCCAGGTTGACGAACCAAGGATCATAACCGGCGTGTCTCTTTGATTCGAACAAACAACCGGCCGATCCTGATACAAATGCTCTGCTATACTGAAGGTCCTGGTGCCTCTACCAAATGTTCAGAAAGGGCCGGTTGTGCAAACAATATGATAACGGTACCCTTAAGGCATCACGTGTCATGCAGGTTGTTTCCGGTTTAGTATAACTCAATCACTCACTCACTCACACGGGTAATCATTCCTGTTGGTGTCAAACATAAATGGTCAAACATACAGCTGGTCAAACAATACTGTGGGTGTCGGCAATAGTGGGTGTGGTGCGCACAAATACACAACACTGAAGACACTAGTGCCAATAACAAGTGGGTGTGTCTTTCTAACGGGTGGGCGTGGCCATTATGTAAAGCAGTGTACCTTGTTTTCACAGCCTCTTAGCTGCAACAAAACGAAATATATACCTTACCAAATTCCAAGGTAGAGAACTTTAACGTGAAGAAATTGAATGAATGAACTTTGAAACGTCATACCGAATTACACAGTTAGTCACACCTGAATTATTTTAATTTGAAAATTTATATTGATATGGTCCGAAAGCCTTCATGGTGCCACTTTGGAAGCATAATTAATTTATATTTAAATCGAGTTCTGTTCGTTATTTCAAATATATATTTTTCTCTCCCGTCATTTCGATTATTTTCTTGTTATTTCAATTATTTTATCGTTATGTTAAGTAACGACTTGAAATAACGAGAAAAAAAATCGAAATTTCGAGACAATGCTTGAAGTAACGAGAAATAATTCGAAATTTCGAAAGAAGGTGATAATTAGAATAACGAGACAATAACTGAAATTACGAGAGAAAAGAGTTGAAATTTCGATATTTTTGCAATTATTCAACATAACGAGAAAACACTAGAAATTATGCCACCGAAGTGGAACCATTAGGTTTTCGTACTTTGCCATTTAGATACATATCCCCACAGACAAGAATGACAACCAATCGACCAGTTACCTGACCATGTACGTCCAATTATAGTGGCATTATAATGCAGATGGTCCGCATGGTTTCCTGACAGTGGACTCGCCTCTGAGTTCATATTTCTTGTTTATGATTATGGAATGGATTTTAAAGCTTTTGTTTAATTGATAACACTTTATATATCATGTAATACATTTGAATACTGTAATAATGATTTAGTGTATAGTTTAACTATGCTCCGCCCACCCACTCTCACAAAAATAATATATGATATACAATTTGAAAATATAATATAAACAGAAAATAAAAGGAAAGTAAGGAAGCAAGGACTAAGAAGTATATACTGATATATACTGATGGTCAAAGGTTAAGCAACACCAGATGGGATAGAGGACGTGCACATACACTATTGCATTCAAGACCAACTCGTGTCATTCCGGAACATGACGGCAGGCTGCGGAAAGAAGCGAGTGTTGACGAATGACATAATTGGTGCTGTACGCCAGACTGACAGGGTAGCAGAGTTTGCACGAGTTGACTTGAGTATTGTCAATATTTACATTTAAAAGAAACAGTCCCTCCTTGTTATTTTGTACATATTACTTTGTTACACTACGACAATATTATAAATATTGCTACAAGTTGACATTATACACATTGCTGATATAAACTGTTTTGGTCCTTAAAATTGCATCGTTTCATCAGGGGTCAGTCAAGGATGCATGTTGAGTCCAATTTTATTTACCTTTTTTTCAGAAACGAATTAGTTTCGGACTTTAACCTATTACAAATATTTAGGTATTATTTTGTCACCAAGATTAGTGTGGTCAAGACAAGAAACAGTGAATCCCTATCTATTAAAACCAGAAAGGTTAGCATTCCTATTTATAGATGTTGAGGAGTTTTTAAAACAAACCTTTCCATGCTGTTCAAACAATATTGATACTAAGATACCAGTTTAGTGTATGGTGCAGAAATCTGGGTATTTTAGGGAGGCCTTAGAAGAGTGATTTCTTTGAACGGTGTCTAGGTGTTTCTAAACGCACCTCAGGTGGCGTCGTTACTGGAGACATTAATCTGTCCATTATTGTAGTCGTTGCATGTGTTATTGATGTAGACTTCTAATTACGGAAAAAATTTTTTTTCCAAAGGAATATTACGAGATGCTGAACGTTTTGATGATAACGGGGAAAAAACTGGGCCTCGCAAATACGTAAATTACTGTTCGAGACGGGGTTTTCGTATGTTTGGAATACTCACAATTGTGGTTATGTTACATTTTTTCTCAATCTGTTTTAGCAGAGATGTAAGGATAAAGAGGTTCTGAATTTCAAAGAACTCAAGATCTTATTTTTTGAATTTGTATAGTGGTTGTAAGTCTCTTCTAGATTTTCTAAAAATATGTTACTGAATTATTTAATTGTAAGGATTCACTGCGATTATTTTGTAAGGTTCTTTCGTCATCCCAAAAGTTAAAAATACAACATGAACGATTAAAGATGCCAGTTTATCCGAAAGTAGTATATACACATTGTCATGGAAACCGTATTGAAGACGTGTTCCATTTCCTCCTTGTATGTCCCCATTATACGTCAAGCAGAGGAAGCTTTATACCCCTCCTTTATTATACATACCCTAGTAAGTTCACTTGACACTATAGCTCCATGCCACTCCTGTGAGGACAGGGGTGCCAGTTAAAGCTACCTCTATCTCATATAGCTCGAAGCTCGCCTTTAAAGATAGGGGGTCGATGTCCTATTGCCTGGAGTCCGTTTCCATTATACGTAAGGACAGTGGTGTTCCCACGCTGTAATTAGCTTTACGATTAACTCCTAGATTGGTAAATATCATAGAAGTTGAGTTTCCAGACAGACAACGAGGAATCTGGATGTCTACAGTTTAACTTACCAGGACTGCCAATTCACGACTACTTACTGTCATTGGTCTTATTACAGACTAAATGACAGAGATCGAAGGTGGTAAAATGTCCTTCTTTCTTACCTCTTTATTTTTGAATGTCGGATCCTCTTTAACCTTGCCGTTGCCCTCGTTCCCTTCCATGACCGACATACGACGTCGTCTCTCCACCCTGTTCTGAACGTTGACGTAGGCGAACTCCAACAGGGCGGCGAACACGAACCCCAGACACATGGCCATCCACACGTCTATCGCCTTCACGTACGACACCCGGGGTAGGGAGTTGCGGGCACCGGTGCTCTGTGTCGTCATGGTCAGCACCGTTAGCAGTCCCAGGGACACCCTGGCGGGGATGGCATCGATGTCAATCCAGAACGACACCCACGACAACATGACGATGAGCACGGATGGCAAGTATACCTGAGCTATGTAGTACCCGAAGAGCCGCGTCAGCTCGAACTCGGCCGTGATGCACGAGAAGTTGCCTGGAAGGAGACAATTCGACACTTGTGAAATTAGTTAACATGTCTAGCTGCTTTTGTATGTTTGTTTGACCACTGCATGTAAATAAACACGTCTGGACGAGACAATCCAGTGATTGGTATTGTGAGCAAGGATGACAACGTATCAAGCAAGTCTCCGTGCCGGTCCACCCGCTCCATTAAGTCGCCTCTTTGTAGTATCAGTGTCTGGGAAACCGAATACCTACGAGGTAGCGGAATTTTTTTTACAAAGTGGGTAATATGTAAGACTGAAAGGTTAATTCACAGAAAATCAGAGGATTACAAGAATTTTGCTAAGTATACTGTATGAAGTTAAACTTCCCGTTAAACTGGGCTGTACAGATCCTAGTTCTGGATAAACGAATGCTTATAACGGCGTATAAACGTCCCGCAATTGATCGTTCGGTAAGCGTGGTTTACAGATAAACAGGGTATGGAAAGCGCGGTTTACAGATAAACAGGGACCGGTTAGCGCTATTTACAGATCAACAGGGTCCGGTTAGCGCGGTTTACAGATAAACAGGGTCTGGAAAGCGCGGTTTACAGATGAACAGGGTCTGGAAAGCGCGGTTTACAGATCAACGGGTCCGGTTAGAGCGGTTTACAGATAAACAGGGTCCGGTTAGCGCGGTTTACAGATAAACAGGGTCCGGTAAGCGCGGTTTACAGATGAACAGGGTCTGGTAGGCGCGGTTTACAGATGAACAGGGTGTGGTAGGCGCGGTTTACAGATGAACAGGGTCCGGTAAGCGCGGTTTACAGATGAACAGGGTCCGGTTAGCGCGGTTTACAGATGAACAGGGTCCGGTAAGCGCGGTTTACAGATGAACAGGGTCCGGTTAGCGCGGTTTACAGATGAACAGGGTCCGGTAAGCGCGGTTTACAGATGAACAGGGTCTGGTAGGCGCGGTTTACAGATGAACAGGGTGTGGTAGGCGCGGTTTACAGATAAACAGGGTCCGGTAAGCGCGGTTTACAGATGAACAGGGTCTGGTAGGCGCGGTTTACAGATGAACAGGGTGTGGTAGGCGCGGTTTACAGATGAACAGGGTCCGGTAAGCGCGGTTTACAGATGAACAGGGTCCGGTTAGCGCGGTTTACAGATGAACAGGGTCCGGTAAGCGCGGTTTACAGATGAACAGGGTCCGGTTAGCGCGGTTTACAGATGAACAGGGTCCGGTAAGCGCGGTTTTCAGATGAACAGGGTGTGGTAGGCGCGGTTTACAGATGAACAGGGTCTGGAAAGCGCGGTTTACAGATAAACAGGGTCTGGAAAGCGCGGTTTACAGATGAACAGGGTCTGGAAAGCGCGGTTTACAGATCAACGGGTCCGGTTAGCGCGGTTTACAGATAAACAGGGTCTGGTAGGCGCGGTTTACAGATGAACAGGGTGTGGTAGGCGCGGTTTACAAATCAACGGGGTCCGATAAGCGCGGTTTACAGATGCACGGGGTCGGACTATAGCGTGTTTTCGATAACTGACAGGAAACACACACTTTTTGATAGAGTTCGGATAAATAGGCCTCAAAATCCCTTTGCTGTCGTTGCAATAGTGAAGTATATCGCTTCACGGTTTCCCAGACGTGTAGCTGTAGACATGCATGTATGCAGAGATAATATGCCGAAGACCCGGGTTCACTCACTCAAAGTCAAGATGACATGTATAATATAACTGAAATACTGTTCAATGCGGCGTTAACTCGCCCGTTCACTATACAGGCTACATGCACTGCAGCTCGGCGTATCTAGATAGCCTGTTGTCCCAATAGTACCAAGAACCACATAGTAACTGTAAAATTCCACGATTTATGAGTGAGTGAGTGAGTGAGTTTGTTTAACGCCGCTTATAGCAGTATTTCAGTAATATCACGGACCCGTGAAGATTCGGGTTAGAATAGGTCTTCAGCAACCCATGCTTGCCATTAAAGGCGACTATGCTTGTCGTATGAGGCGACTAACAGGATTAGGTGGTCAGAAATGAAACCACATTACTTAATATATCCTCAGACCCATGAAGATCCGGGGTAGAATATATATTTAGCAAACCATGCTTCCCGTAAAAGGCGACTATGCTTGTCGTATGAGGCGACTAACAGGATCAGGTGATCAGGCTCGCTGTCTTGCTTGACGCATGTCATCGTATCCCAATTGTGCAGTTCGATGCTCATGACGTCAATAACAGGATCTTCTGGTCCAGACTCTATTATTTACAGACCGCCGTTATATTCCTGGACTATTGCTGAGTGCAACGTTAAACAACAAACAAACAAACAAACAGTTATATCACGGCGAGTCAGGTTGATGTCGGAGGAAAGCCCGAAGTGATGCAGATTTTAACACATGGGTGAAAGTACGGGTATGGTGCTGACAAACCAACAAGCATGGAAAACAGGGATTCTAACCCACGGTCATGTTTCTATGGAGACTAAAGGAAGCAACTCTGGACAGCGAACTGAAGGCCCACGCTACATGAAAGTACTGAATGCGCCTTACCTACAATCATGCTGGTTGCTGAATTCTTGAACTCGCAGCTGCCTGCTGAATTGTACTGAACCACAAATCTGGGGAGTGTCATGCCCTCTCGCATTATCACCGGAGTGGAGTGCCACTTGAACACCACGTTGTCGGCCGTATAGCTGTCTGCAACACAAGGAATACAGATACAGTCACCGGAGTGTTCCCATTGTCCGTTGGCAGAAGAATAAAAAAACATCTGTGTTTTGTTGTACCATAGGCGGATCCAGAAAGGGGGGGGGGGGGAGACCAGGTGGACCCCATCCCCCCATCCCATCCCTCGAAAATCAAATGTCTTGGTAAAATGGTAGTAGATTAAATTTTGATATTTTGGACCCCTCCCTTTTAAAACTGCTTGATCCTCCCTTGGGTAACATTGCTTTTTTCAACAAAACTGAAAACAGTCGGGCAAAATATAAATATACACCTATGTTGGCTTAAAATTATTCAGTACAATGGTTATTCAATGGTGATGTTTTGGATACGGGTATCAAAGCTGTGTTTTGGCTTTTACCTTTGTAGTTTTTCGGCGATTGCTTTCTTCTTTGTAACGTTTTAAAAACGTTTGTGATTTGTTGATAAAATCCAGTTTTAGAATGTATACTTTCGTTTGTCCGGCATTTTTTACATTTTGTGGAGAGGATTCCCAACCTTTCTTTTGAAATGTTATAAGGTATGGATTGGTGTTCAAGCAACTGGTATACATGGAATTTGAAAACGACTTGACACACATTGACAGATGACAGAAATTGGTATTGCTACTGGTTTGGTTGGCGGTTCCAGTCGGCGATTTAAGTACCGTCATTATCCGCGACACAATTCAACCTACCTCTTATACCGCCCATGACGGACACGTGTACACGCCTACCTTCACACAGTGACAGAGCAATTACGAGAGCGACTGGGGACTTCTTGGTCTGTGTGACTACTATACCATCTTCCCGAGGCAAGGACGGTAAAAGTCCAGTTTCGACCCTTGCCTAACTAGGCTTCAACTATGGAGTTAGATTTTGGCTGGACCAACGAGTCGATGCATAGTCCAATCAAAATCGCGAAACGAAATCGACATCCGGTTCGTAAACAACATGGATTTCAAATTGCAGGATTTGCAAAAGATGTGTACCGTCAACTGGGCGACAACAGCAATTTTCACAACCTTTAATGTTTTTTTAATGAAGGTGCTCCAGTGATTTGATGCACTTCGCGATGTAATATATAGCTTTATATTCGATCAGATTGTCTTGACTGGGCGCCGCCATTTTGTTTGAAGCAAATGCAAGTGATACGAGAGGTGGAATCTTATTGGTCTTTAGGAGGGGCATACAAGGGACATAACTCGTAAGAACCACTGGTGGCGCTACGATCGAACCCAGAAATTCCAGCCTAGTTCGGCAAGGGTGGAACCTGGACTTTTAAAGTCAGTTAACTCCAATGGCTCGGGGACATCATACTGCCACATTGTACTTACAGCTGCTGATGTTGACGGAACACGTCTGCTGGTCGTGTGGGTATTTGTGTAGGTACATATCACAGCTCAGGGTCATGGAAATCCTGAAACCAGAACCAGAGATAAGGATGAGAAGTGAGACCGCCTCATCTGTTACGTTAATGTGTAAAGATTCAGGGAGACAAAACACACTCTACAAGACTTGCATGCGAGAGGGATGACTTCAACTTTCCCTTTATGCCGAGCAATAGTCATGCAGCTCCAGCGTTTGGCGTCTACATTTCACAACGTTTGAGGTACTATCGAACATGCTCTTTCTACGAAGATTTCAAAAGAATGTCATACGACTCTTGTTGAGACATTTCCGACTTTGACGCGTCAGTGACCAAGAATATGTACGATGCAATTATTTATCTCTTCTTGCATAATGTTCCGTGGTTTTCAGGTGAACATCGATTGCCTTTGCATGTGTTTGTGACGGGCAGGATACGCTCACCTATTAGCGAACACCTGGCATTATCACTATTTGATAAGCAGATATGTCTTATGAAAATGGAAAGGATTTTGTCGTTTAAACGTGCACGACTAGATCAGACAACGTGGTCACATTACGCCGTCACCATGCAGACAATCGAAGTACGGTAAACTACGTTTATAACGAACACGCTTATAACGAACTGACGGATATAACGAACAGTTTTTTGGTCCCGGCATTTGCTGTTTTTATGCTTATAACGAACTACCGTTATGTATGTCATTTTGGTCTTTTTTATTTCCTGGGTCAAAATAATGATATTATGCAACCTGCAGAATACGTGATATTGGCGATAGACTTCCATCAATTACGTCCCGGCACTTCATGAACAGTAAAACTCGAAACAGTCTGATAGAACTCATCACTTTCGGAATGACACACCGTCAACGCTAAAACAAGTCTGAGAGCCAAAACCAGGCAACGAAGACATCATGTCCTTGAGGTCCTCTTTACGAGCGTAGAGTCCCGACAAGTGCCCTTCAAACAAGCCTCCGAGATAAAGCTTTGTACAAACTACATTATCCCCTCTCAGCATCATCACCAAGCACAGATACATCTTGCCATGACATCAGCGTCAAGACTAGGAAGTGCATCATATGTTACAAAAAAGATTTATATATCCCTTGACGGGAATACATCAACAAGTGTTTCGACAGTTCACACAATAAACTCTTGAAACATCTTCCCGCTGATCCCAAATTACCATAAACTGGGAAAATAACAAAATAACTGTCATGAAAGATTAATTTCTTGCTCTTCGCACTGTATTCCCTGAGGAGATATTAGGTAATGTGTTTTCATTTCTGTTATGAGCAATTGTTGCTTTCGGGAACAGCATGGCTTGGCTTGACAGCTGTTATTAATTTACGTTACAAGGTGAAGTAATGGATTCCAAATACGAATCTAATCTTTATTTTTCCAGACACGCACGGCAGGTGATAAATAGTTTATTATCTTAATACGTACGTATTGTCTATGTTGCTTTAATCATGGTATGTATGGCTGTGGTGTTAGCCTAGAGGTTACAGCGTTAGCTCGTCGCGTCGAGTACTTGGGTTCGGTTCTCCCATGGAAACATATGTGAGAGCCATTTTTGGTATACCCCGCCGTGATATGCCCTAAATCATGATACAGCGGCGTAAAACCATACTCACTCACTCATTGTGGATCTAGTGAGTACGATCTTCCCTTCATGCTGGAATCTGTTTTTTCATTGCTGTTAATTATGTATACCACCATGGCCGCAGAGACATCATCCTCGTTTATACAGGGTATTATACCAGGATCAATTCGCATAATGAACTTGCGACGTCTTATCAATAACTGACTCTGTCCTTTCTATAGACTTTCTACATACTTTTTACAGACTTTCTACAAGTATTCTAAGACTTTCTACAGATTTTCTACTACTATCTACAGACGTTCTACAGATTTTTATAGACTATGTACAAACTTTCTTCAAGTATTCTAAGACTTTCTACATACTTTCTACATACTTTCTACATACTTTCTACTACTATCTACAGACTTTCTACATACTTTCTACTACTATGTACAGACTTTCTACAGATTATTTACGGACTATGTACAGACTTTCTCCAAGTATTCTAAGACTTTCTACAGACTTACTAAAAACATTCTACAGACCTTCTACATAATTTCTACTACTATCTGTAGACTTTCTACATACTTTCTGCATATTTTCTAAAACTTTCTACATATTTTTACAGACGTTCTGCAGACTTTGAAATATTTTAAGACTTTCTACAGACTTTCTAAAAACATATCCTGCCCCCACGGGCGACACCCGCCACAAACACACGCAAAGCCAAAGCAAGTGTTTATATGAAAAAAAACATGGAAACATATGGTACACGTCAAGAAGACGACCAACAAGATCCTCCTACCTGATACTCGACTGCACCGTTCCGTTGGGATACAAATGTAGCAGTTTGTTCGCCACCGTCACGTCATGCATAATTGCCTGCTTTTCGTTCACGAAATACAGATCGGGTGTCCAGACCCTGTCCATGAGCTTGGTGTCCACTTCTATCCGGGTCAGATTGGTGTGGTCCGACCACAAGAGTCTGCCGTCCGTCCAGTTTTGGCGCAAGTAGATGCTCATTGAATACTCCTGGAAGTCAATACAGGGCTCAGATGGGTGAAACAAGATCTGCATTCTGGGGACACTCTCCCAAGGGAGTAGAGAATATACATCCTCCATTGTCTGAGATGTTAACATGCGTTTTGTGGAATTAGATCCTTTCAAATGTGCATGTTATGTTATTACTGTGATGATTATGATGTTCACAGTGACGTGTAGTTTAGTCATCAATGGGCGTTATGATTATGATAAGGGGGAAGACCTTGATGGTCTTGTGTATAAACTCCTTCACAATATGCTAGCGAGACAATATAAACTCGGTTATATCACGGCGTTTCAGCTTAATGAGGAGGAAATCCCGGAGTGAGGATTCACAGTCGCCTAAGGCTGAGCAGAGTTGCCTCCCTTTGTCGTGTCAGGATCTCCTCCCACATTAAACTGACACGCCGTGAATAAATGAAATACTGTTATAATTGACGAAGAATCAAATTCAATCGCTTTTAAATAATAGATCAAACTACATTCACAGCCAGGTTCCTTGTCAACGAACACACATATCCCATGATGTCTATATTTGGTAAGCATGTCGAAAGAATTGGCATTTTGTGCGTCTAATATCACTAGACTGTTTCAATATCAGGACCAAAACTGAATACCTCCCTTCTACGTAGACAGGAATGTTGGTCGAAACATTAGACATGTGAAGACTTCAGACACAGTGTCCACATTATGAATCAATGCTGGATAGCTTAATATTGAAAGAAATTTAGATAAATATACTGCCAGTTGAATAACTTGAATAACTTTGCTGTTACTGTTACTCTGGCCAGTACCTTTTACTAATATCAAGAAAATAAATGACGTAAAGAAATAAGATACTACCGTTTTAACACTACTTCAAAATACAGACAAACAACTGGTTTCAAATTGTTATTGTCACATTGAGAACAAATGTATCCACACTATGCGCGCATTCAGCCTTTGGATACACAAGCCTAACCGACAGTACATGCTGTTAGAGAAGCCACCGCTCACAGCCTTCAGAAACATGGACACGAAGTGATGCGGAATGAGGACCTTAATGATGAAACATGCTTATCGTTTAACACTTGCTGGCAGAATATACAATGCACAGGATGCTGGTGTTATTAGTAATGTAATGTTTGTTTGTGGTTTAACGCCGCACTCAGCAATATTCCAGCTTTATGAAGACGGTCTGTAAATAATCTAGCCTGAACCAGATACTCCAGTGATTGACATCATGAGCATCGATCCACGCAATTGGGATACGATGGTATGCATCAACCAAGTCAGGGAGCCTGACCACCCGATGACGTTAGTCGCCTCTTACGACAAGCATAGTCGCCTCTTAAGACAAGCATGGGTTGCTGAAGACCTATTCTACCCCGGATGTTCACAAGGTGTTATCAGTAATGCCCATGTCACACTATGCACGTGAAGATGAACGGGAGGGTGTGGTGCTAGTGTGTTTGTGAGTTGTTTAACGCTGCTCTCGGCAATATTTTAACTATTTCAGTTTGGGACAATCCTGTGAGTGATCCTATGATCAACATCGAAGGATACGATGACACGAAATTAACCAAGTCACCGAGTCTGACTAACCGATCCATTATGTCGACTGTTACGTTTGTTTGTTGTTTAACGCCGCACTCAGCAATATTCCAGATATATTACGGTGGTTTGTAAATAATAGAGTCTGGACCAGACATTCTAGTGATTGACATCATGAGCATCGATCCACGCAATTAGGATACCATGACATGCATCAACCAAGTCATAGAGTCTGAACACCCGATCCCAACACGCCAAGCGTGGGTTGCTGAAGACCTATTCTAACCCGGATCTTCGCGGATCGGACTGTGACGCCCAACATAGCTTATTGGGGACCAATTCCAATCGGGCTTCCGGGGGATTGTTGTAACGGTCACTAACATAGTGATGACAGAAACACCGTCCGTGCAGTAGCAGGGGGGAGTTTACAGGGATTGAGAAAAAATGTCGTTCGTTACGCCATCAGTCTACATCAATCACGTACTAACACATAATGACATATCGCCACGGGGGTCGTGGGGGGCGGGGGCGGAGGCGGGTTGGGGAGGGGTGGGGGTTATATGTGTGAATCTCTGAACATATCGTAATCTGATCATGAAGGCTCGATTCTAATAGATTTTAATAATATATTTTAATCATAGATTTTAATAATATATTTTGATCATAGATTTTAATAATATATTGTTATTGTAGATTGCACTAATAGATTTTAATAATAGATTGTAATAGTAGATTGCAACAATTCATTTTAACAATAGATTTTAATAATAAATTGTAATAGCAGATTGTCATAATAGATTTTAATAAATGAGTATAAGCAGCACTAAATAATACCTTCCTAGTGAAATGACTAATGATTCAGTTTGTCTGTTCAATTTCTGGCGAGTATTCAGAGAACCAGGGCGCCTGTTGTTCTGTTAGGAGGAAAGGCGTATGTTCAACATCGTCTAGATATGACCATTGATGACCGTATCGACCGCACTACAGATGGAAGGGGCTGGTCATTGATAAGTACATAACTCGAACCTCATCATTCTGACTTGGAGACTGAAACAACGGCTCGTGTGGGGTTCTCATAGAAAATTTATTACCAGTAACCTAAGAGGCGAATGTGGATTAGATGGTCAGGCTCACTGACGTATTTGATGACGTGAAATCGTAACCCTACGGCGGGCATCGTTGCTCATAATACCGACTGGCTTGTCTGGTCCAGACTTACAGACCGCCGTGATATAACTGGAATATTGCTGAGTGCGGCGGAAAACAGCTTACACTCACTCACTAAATCGTAACCTATTAATTGTTTAAATGGCAAAATATCTACTATTTTGAAACCATTCAAGTCTTTGGGCCGATGCTACTATACAAGATTGCGCTCGTAAATAAATCGTAGTTATTAAGAACACATTTCTACGTTTTAAATACACTGGTTGACTGATGTAGGCAAGTAAGACATACTGTAATGCCTCGACGGAACGCTGGAAAGAGGAATATTTATTATGGAAAGTGAAATATTCATAAATTCAAATTGTAGCACAACGAAACAAATTGGGTTTGTCGTCCACCATGATACAAACCTGGCAGATTGTCTGAAAGCGTTTGTGTCCACGTGTCAAGTATGCGTGTGAATACTCAAAGATTTTGACATTGTATAATGGACGCATTTTGCTAGTTTGTGAATCCTAAACATCACCCGATCCCTTTGATAAGTCTCCCATACTATGGAAAGGACATACGTGTACATGTATCTGATCATGTTGTGTTTTTTACTTGTACTCAATAAGAATTGTGTAAGTAAGTGATCTACAATTCAATATTCGGTATCTTCTTTGTGTGTACGTGCGTGTGCGTGTGCGTGTACACGTGCGTGTGTGTGTGTACGTGCGTGTGCGTGTGTGTGTGTACGTGCATGTGCGTGTACATGTTCGTGTGTGCGTGTGCGTGCGTGTGTAGGTGCGTGTGCGTGTGTGCGTGTGTGCGTGTGTGCGTTGTGTTTCGGACACATACGATATTTTCTTTCGCAAGAAGCGGAATAATTGTAATCATTTTCGGGACAAACGTTACGTCCTTTGATAAAACATGAGGAAACGTACTTTTCCCAAGAAAACGTAGGTCCCAAAATCCTCAATCGTTTAAAACACGTGCTAATCCTTCAAACATGTTTCTGTCATTAAGGTAGTCTATACTACTCTACCCTTGATAGGGATATATCTTTGATGCACATGAAACACAAAACAACGTTTATTTTCGAATGGAATGACAAATCTGATTATCTCTATCAAAAGTTGAGTAGTATAAGTATGTTTATGTAGATGGATATTCACAGTGTGGTGATTACACCCCTATTTCCAAATTTGGCGATTTAAAAAACAGAACAGCTTTTTGCGACACTTATATTGAAGAAACTGTGAAACCCTGACACACACAAACATACATACTATATGAAATATATATATTTTGTATTTGCTATAAGCATCCGTGATCTGTTTTATGAAAAGAATACAAAAGCATTTCATTCATAATGCATAACATTTTTGAATAAAATCAATCCTTCAGACACATCTCATGAATATTTCTTAAAAATTGTCTGAATGACTTATTAGTCAATATGTTATATCATTTTTGATAACCAGACACAGAAAAGGACACACACTGGTTAACTGAAACAGGGTGGAACTAAAGAAACGAAATACATCTTTGGGTTCAGAGAAGCTGACAAAAAAGTATCGTACCATAGTTGATGGAGCAAAGCCGTATTTTGATTTGCGTTTAGCTTTCGCCGCAGTATCCTTGAAATAAACGAACAGAGAAACAGGCATGAAGGAAAAGCACATGCTGAAAGAGGATCTTCATTGTAAGAAGAAGACTCTATGCTTGACGTTTGAACAGAAATAATTCAATTTAAAGGCAAATCTCATCTACTGACATTACATTCCTTTCAAGAAATCATAAATCCACTTTTGCGCACTATCATATTTATTATAATGAATTTTAAACTTTCGAGTTTTCTTTTTTGCAGTAAATTCAACATTTTCATAGCAAATACGTTGAAATTATGATTTTGTGTTTGTTTGGATACAGTATTCGTGAGCTTATCAACACAAATCACCTTTGAACGACACATGGAACAGACAACACTAGAGATGTGTTCAGGGAGCATCACCAAGTGGTTGAATGTTAGAAAGGTAGAGATTGCTGAACCAGCCGGACGCACACACACACATGCAGTTGGACAGTGTGTCGCTGGAAGCAAGGAGAAAGATGGAGAAAGCAGGCATACGCTGTGTATCATTCAAGGACAAGCATGTAGATTGCTTTGACTTAATACTAATCCATAAAAGTGTCTTTAGATACTATCCTAACTGCTGCATTATCATAGTGTATCACAATGCTTCTTATGTTTAACATTAGGGAGAAATATGAGAATATGTGGGAAAGTAACTTTGGGTTAGGATAAACATATTTTTTCGACCTGCATTTGTCATCAAATTGTCTTTTAGAACTTACAGTGTGGATTTTAAATAGCTTCCTATTCAATTACCATCAAATCAAATCGTTAAAATGATGACATACATTTGTAACATAATTAGCTATTTGTGCAAACCAACATATGGAGATCCTTCTAACGGTTTTTATCGTATTTATGTATTTTGTTGTCTAACATATTGTAGTCTAGTATTGTGGTTGGAACGCCTTGACTTGGTAAACGAGGTACTCTGATATATTCCTCGAAAGTTTCATTAACTGTGATAAATTGTTATTTGATTTTGAAATCTGTCGAGTGGGATTTCTGTTCTATTATTTCCATATAAAGAATGCAAAGAAAAAAATCAGCAAACTTTTATAGGACAAAAAGAATAGAACATGCCATCCCTAGAGCTCGGAGGTATAGCATTAAGATGATAAGTATAACCAAAATAGTTCTCTCAACTAGAAAAAACTCAGTACATCCAGATAAGGTTAGCACAGCAGGTACAGCAACTACCTATGAAGCCCTCACCTGTTTCCCGTTACCAGGCAACGGCTGTGTGTTCCAGTGTAGGATAACACAGATAATGTACATTGTATACGATGCTGATTGAGTATAGCGTTAAATCACACCATATTCCTCTACATTTGTTTATCAAAATACAATTTCACTACGTGAGAGTTTAAGACTTTAGGGTTTCAGAACAACATCTGTTTTGAACCTTTTCGATCTCTCACTATCTTATCTTTGGATACCACATGAAAGATATATTTTCCGTGTCATGTGTAAAATTCTTAAAACATTCTAACAAATGTATTCACATCTCATATTTTGTTGAAAATTTGATTACAATCTTTCATACAAACATTAACGTCAACGTGAGTTCGATATCGCTTGAATTTATTAATACTTTCTGTCAAATGATTTTTATATATGAAAATAAACAAAATCTACAAAGGAAGGGGGCGAAAGTAGCTACCACGATATAATTCAATATACGACACATGTGAATATACTCACCATTGTTCTATAGTTTCTAATATTACGTTTAGAGGAAGATCGGTCATTAACTGAGCTAACCCATTCGTTCTGGCCTGCTGTGACTGCTGGTTGTTTACGCATGCACGGCTTCCCATCACTTCCCTGTGGCAAACAAGATGTAGGGAAGGTGTACTACAAGCTACAGCGGTTCAGTGGGGGTTGTGTGGGGTTCAAAGGGGTTAACTGCTATGTGAGTTCTATAGATGTAATTAAGCATGGACAGGCATATGGCAGGTATATTTGTACAGAAATAGGTTTGAAAGAACAGTATATACAAGATCATTCACTCTGTGGTTGGCGTATTGCTTCAGAAGAACATACAACAGTGACACTACAACACTACAGATACGACAACTGTGGTACACCACATATAAGCATCTACACCTACAAAAGTCACAATACCTGACTTGTTCAGTAAATATTTTGCTATTGGTTGTTATCTGGTCTATTAGAAGGAAATATGTATTATATTTGTTATATATTACCATATTCAATTTGAAATAAAAAAGTCTTCTCAGCTGACACTTGGGAGGGTTGAAGTGATGCTCTGTTAACAATTGTATTACAGTGTCCCCAGTGGTGTTTGGTGAGCAAAAAATAAAAAAAAGAACTGTCCATCGCCTCCTCACTTTTGTTTTGAATATAAAATACAAATTACTCTACTTCCCTCCTCACTGCCGAGAAACACGTGCCAAAGAAGACTTTTGTTTGTTTCCTGCTCTCTCTATCACCATGCACCACACATGAGGTGATGTTTGTTGTTTCAATGAAGCGTTGGGTATCGTCATTGCATTGTCTTCCGAAAGAATTGATCAATTTCCAGACAATTATTTTACCTCATCATCAAGTTGACAAAAAAGATATATTTTCTGTCATATGAAGTGAAATTCATTGTATGTAAAGTCCAGTCAATCCATGAGTGAGTGAGTGAGTGAGTTGGGTTTAACGCCGCTTTTAACAGTATTCCAGTTATATCACGGCGTGTCAGCTTAATGTGGGAGGAAAGCCCGAAGTGATGCAGGTCTCAGACGTTTACCACTTCGGTGAAAACCACGAGCACGGGTGTGGTGCTGACAAACCTAGAAACATAATCGGGGCGAACCGAGATTCGAACCCACAATTAAAGGTTTGTGGCGTGCCCAAGGGACGCAACTCTGCACAGCGAATCGCGGCGCCTTAGACGACTGGGCCACCCGTGCCCCCCAATCCATGATGACGTTGGGGTAACCTCCTCTATAGAAACATACAAACACCCCCTTCTACAGGACTACCAGGACAACTGTCTAGCTCTACACGTTCTGTTGACCTAAGTACCTAATTTGTGTCCACGTGCCATGTGTCGATGCATGATGGTGTATGTGTTCTGTCATGTTTGTTTGTTGTTTTACGCAGCAATCGCAACATTCAAATATACTGTCTGGCAAACGAAAGCATACGCCCATGTTTGATGGTGGCTAAATATGAAACAAACAAAACATTGTTATTATTCGATGGTGATGTATTTGATACGGGTATCATAGATGTGTTTTGGACCTTAAGTTTACAGTGTTTCGGCGACTGTTTTCAGCCTAATAATGTTTTCATAACGTTTGTAATTGTTTGGTCAAATCCAGTTTTCAAGTGCAGGTTGTCCGTTAATATGACGGCGGTCTGTAAACAGTCGGGTCTGGACCAGACAATCCAGTGATTGACCGCCCAATGACCGCCCGATCCCGACAAGAATTGGTTGCTGAAGACCAATCCTGACTCATATCGTCACGGGGTGTGCTGTTATGTCACGTGGTACCTCTGACCTTGAACTTTGTCGACACACACATTTATACTTGTGAAGGAGTGTGAAATGCTGTTTTTGTAACAACAATCAATACATTATTTACATGCCTCCACAATGGTCTAACAACATTGTGATCGACATTTTGACCGTCACCACATCTCATTTGAAACCAACCCCTATAAGATATGGAAACGATTTATGGTCCTGATGTGTTGTTGTTGTTGCATTAAGTGTTTAAGAGGTCGCCTTCTGCCTAGGCAATTTCAGCTGACCTGTCCCTCTTTGGGACTCCTGTGTGTGAGTAGGGTACACATATCTATTGTGAGTTTGGTGTTCACATAATTTCTGTTTTTGTATTGATATGATTTCTATTTTCTTATATTGATATGATTCCATTTTTATCCTTGGCTGCTCTGTTTATATACGTTCGAGTAGCTGTCCAGCTCTTAGAAATAGAGTTAGTTTGGCCTTCGCTATTGCATCTCTTGGCTTTAGGAGATGTTCCTGATGTTCAAACATATGGAGACTTGATGTAAGTCTACAACTATCTAAGGTGAGGTGAGGTGAGGTGAGGTGAGGTGAGGTGAGGTGAGGTGAATTGGGTATAACGTCTCGTCCCAGATTGTTGCACTTATACAGCGATGTGTATAGACGTGCGTATGTGTGTGGCTGCTTGAACTAGTCCGGACTGAGGCCGATTTGAAATACCATGCAGCAGTTTAACATGAACACCCCACTCAGACACAGTATACTGACTCCGAGCCGATCAGTCCTTGTTTTAGCTCCTTAATACTGAGCGCCAGACAGGGTAACAGCAAGTACCATCCTTTAACGTTTTTTGGTATGACGCGGCCGGGAATCGAACCCTTGACCTTGCGCTCTCCGGGTGGACGCTCTACCACTAGACCACGGAGGCGGTCCAACTAGCTAAGGAAAAACATAATGCTCATTATATATCACCTTGGAGTGGAATATTTCATACGTACGTGATAATGAGTCTCTGGGCTGTTGTTACTAGTAGCTTGAGCATAACAATTGTAAGGTCGATAATGTAGCTTGACAGGCGTCTAAGGGGTACTAATTGTGGTCTTGCTATTCAGGACATTTGGCACTACGTGGTGAATAACACTCATGCTTCTAATACATGCAAGCTCGTGTGGCCGGTGTTCTACACTCACTACTAGCTACCGTGACAAAGCATGCATTGTTGTTACTGCCACTGGTTTCAAGAATTCCAAAACACTGGAATCAACAACATCAAACGCTTACATCGTAGTTTTGAGAACGGAATCTAAATGTGTAATTCAAACAATCGTCACCGACACCCCTGACACCATGACACCCACAGCCCAACACCAGGTGTCTGACACCCCGAGAACGGAGATAAGAATGTTACTAAAAGCAGACACTGTCCTTTCCCTTTCCACAATCTGCACACTTCACTTTCCGCAGTCATCACTTCAAAAGACACAGACGACTACAAGACAAAGAGCTTCAGACAGAGGTTGAGAGGGGGCCTTGTTTCAAAGTGGGTCAGCATGAGAATGTCTCTTTAAATAACCATAAAGTGATTAAAGACTCAGGATAACCAGCAGAGATGTTGTAGAGAACAAGATGCAGAACCAAACATGCACGGCTGAACAACGTCAACATGACCTCCGAATCAGGACCATTTTCGTTGCTATAACAGTTCGTCTCAACGCCATCTGTATATGCAAATCTTCATCTGATGACACCTTCACTTAAACACATGCTCCTTGTCACCTAACAGGGCATTTCACAACAGCCAATGATCCAGTTTCATTTACACTATCTCTGCTATATGGCAACAATAAGGGGCCAACAAATTGGAACCAACTCTATTCGATGCAAAGGTCACTCACATACGGCCCTAGACAATATACTCCATCCAAGCATAGGAAAATGACATCACTGAGACATGGCGAGAACATAAGTCAGAAATAGCCTACTAATTGAGCGTTCATTCCAAAGATCCGGATGGACAATTTCAAATTTCGACGTCTGGTCTGATATCCACGATTGCACTTGTCACTGACCTGTCATAGCAGCAGATAACATCTTATTTCAAGAGTCCTGTGTAAAGTAGGTAGACAGCTTTCTCTTGCAGAAGGACGTGGTGTTTCCAACAACAATGAAAATGACACATTCTTTCAAACGTTTAACAAATCACCATGACAGCACAATTTAGCTACGTCACCAAGCTCTATCGTCACCATGGCAACAGAGGCAATCTACATACGTCACACACTTTACTCACCATAGCCGATTCGTCCACGGAGTCTATACTGAGCACAAACAGTTGAACCATCACTCTTGTGGGGAAATCTGCAATGAAATACGTCATTTTGGTCTTCAACTGATCCTGCCAAATGTCGTGCAATCTGAAGTACTGACACAATCCCAACGTATTGACTCACAAATCCCAACGTATTGACTCACAAATCCCAACGTATTGACTCACAAAACCCAACGTATTGACTCACAAATCCCAACTTACAGATGACGATCTACTCAGTCTACTCAGGTTTACGTCTAATTGTCTACTCATTTCAAACAAATTTTTCACAAATATTTAATTTGGATCAACAAAATGTTGCTACGATTTTTGACACCGTTTTTCTCGAATGTCTGATATCAAGTTGTTTTTTCGGTGGCATTCTAGAAAACAATGTTCGTTTGCGCGTACATTCTGTGTTTTGTAATGCAGTAAACTACGGTTATAACGAGCTCAAAAGGGCACCTATTTTTGGTTCATTATAACCGTAGTTCGTTATAAGGATATGCACAGCATATATACAGCAAACCAACGGGGAAAAAATAGTTCGCTATAAACGTCAGTTCGTTTTAGCGTGTTCGTTATACACGTATTCTACTGTATGCACATACTCACTGTCATTGAAGTTTGGTGCAATTTTGGGATCATAGGTTCCATTGTTGAGGATGTCCTTCAGTATCTCCTGCCTGGAACACAATGCAATAACATTAGCAGGGAATACCAGGTGAGGATGTCCTGTCTGGAACACAAGGCAATAACATTAGCAGGGAATACCAGGTGAGGATGTCCTGTCTGGAACACAAGGCAATAACATTAGCAGGGAATACCGTGTGAGGATGTCCTGTCTGGAACACAAGGCAATAACATTAGCAGGGAATACCGTGTGAGGACGTCCTGTCTGGAACACAAGGCAATAACATTAGCAGGGAATACCGTGTGAGGATGTCCTGTCTGGAACACAAGGCAATAACATTAGCAGGGAATACCGTGTGAGGACGTCCTGTCTGGAACACAAGGCAATAACATTAGCAGGGAATACCGTGTGAGGATGTCCTGCCTGGAACACAAGGCAATAACATTAGCAGGGGATATCGTGTGAGGATGTCCTTCAGTTAATCCTGCCTGGAACACAAGGCAATAACATTAGCAGGGAATACCGTGTGAGTATGTCCTTCAGTATATCCTGTCTGGAACACACGGCGATAACATTAGCAGGGAATACCGTGTGAGGTTAACGTCATATCCATTGCAACACTGTTGGAAATGTCTATTGTAACATTGAGGGAAATGTCAACTGCATTGTAACATTGTGGGGAAGGTCATTTACATTGTAACATTGTGGGGAATGTAACAGCCATTGTAACATTGAGGGGAACGTCATTTACATTGTAACCATGGGAAACCTCAAATCCACTGTAACATTCAGGGAAATGACATCTGCATTGTAACATTGTGGGTTACGTAAAATCCATTGTAATTTTGTGGGGAATGTAACAGCCATTGTAACATTGTAGGGAACGTCATTTACATTGTAACATTGAGGAAAATGACAACTGCATTGTAACATTGTGGGTTACGTAAAATCCATTGTAATATTGTGACTTATATCAAAGCCATTATAACATTTTTGGAAACGTCAAATCCAGTGTAACATTGTGGAATGGGTTGATTATGAAGCGCCAAGTGATGGAAATGCACACTTACCTAAGTTAGAAAAACGTAAAACATGAAAAATGTTCTCTGTTACAAAATGACATATTCAAGCTAGTAATACATCACAGGTTTATTGTGTTAGCTTCAACTCCTGTGACTCGCTCCCTGTATTACAATGCATTGTCGAGATTATTAACAGCTGGTTTGGGAAGCTTCGACTTTCTCTGCCAACATGTGCTGATGAATGAATTACTTTTATTAGAGTTTATAAACTTCGTTTTCCTATCAACGCTGACTCGTACATTCTCATCTGAACATCAGATGCCACTGATTAGAAACTTGATACATTCGCATGGCCATAGCCTGAAACATCAATGGTTATTCCTATTCCTAGAAGACACCCAATCATACACGGAGTATTAAGGGTATTCATCAACAGAGATCGAATTCATCCTTAAAACCATCGTGTATTCATTAAAAAGAAATTGAGAACTTGAAACATTCTTCACCAAGCACATCAACATTTACCATCGACACATGATATATTAAAGATGACACATGATGCCACTTTTAATGCCAATGCATATTTGACGAGAAACTAACGCAGTAATTATGAGGAGATACCTGAAGCCGGAGGCTGAGCATTGTCGATGAAAATGACATTCAGCATGTCAGCGTACCAGGGAACATGAGATACATATTGATAGCATCCTGCTGCTGGGTTGACATGTAGACCATGTCTACACGCTGAGAAATACGTTGTGGTATATTAGATAACAACTTGTTATACCCTCTATGTGAGTGAAAGTTGTAGTTTATATTCCATATAAATATACCTGCGAAACAATAATCGCATCTAGGATTGGCAAACCAGTGGTTGATAGCAAGGTCGGGGCCGATAAAAAATAACACAGCAGTGTCACACACACGCTATCGATTTACGCTAATAAATTCAATCAGATACAATTATGAATTTGTATATCGTACTTTCCTATTTGTAACTCACCAAACGCGCTAAGACCATGATAGATCTACTTTATAACCCGGGCAAAGAATCAGTACGCCCTCGAGTTTGTTTCTCAGCTCCCTGGGGACTATACAACTAAAGTGTCTTGTGTGGCGCCAGTTGGTTAACCGTCACATGCTATCGGGTACCCATTCACTGCTGGTTGAACTGAGGCATATTTCGAACAAAGTTACTTACTCATGATATAGTCGGAATCGCACAATTATCGCTTTATGCAGAGATTTCTATTGGATGTGGAAAGAGTTTTGGCGCTTTGTTGTCTTAGTAGCACCAAATGTGCTCCATGTGCTTAAGTGTGGAGCAGGCCCAAGCCCTAGAATCGATCAGGAGTCAAGCTGAAGAACGCTGCCATCCATCCAAATATCCTCACTACAGGCATGGGATTCCAGAGACGTAATTCTTTGATTGGTCCTCTAGTGACGTGATAACGGTAACTAATTGTGTATATTTTCCAGTCAATGTGTAGAATGTGATTCACTTTACGTTTATGTTTACAATTTACAAAATGCCTAAATATTTCAGTCATGTCCAAAGTGACTGACAAATATGTCCATTTATTTGACAGAGTGACTGCCAATTATTAAGAAGTTCAAAAGAGCTTTAAAACATCCACATAAACCAATTATGCAAGGATTAGAAGCCACCACATAAACAGAAATATACATTGACTTTCGTTTTCTTTTAATCCTAACATTTTCAACCAATGGGTGAAATTCAACAAACTTTGTTGACATGTTTGGAATTCCTTATCCGACTTTTATGAATATGGAAAAGGTTTATCTCTTTTATGATAATAATGAAATAAACGGACAGATTGTTCTGTCAAGTTGTGATGATTGAATATTTAGGCTTTTTGTAAATTACTTAAGTGACATTTGTAGTCAATTACACATTAAAGAATATGGGAAGGATTTTGTCGCTTTTATTTATTATTATATTTATGACTAGGTCCATTACGAATAATCACTAACATCAATATGATAGTTATACCCGCATATCACACTTGACCACTTCATTTTCCGGACAAAAACATCCATTACCTCTACAAGATTAAAAAGACATAACAGAGCAATATTGAAGCATATTTATTGCTAACACTTCAAACGCTCACAGAATATGGAAAATCCAAAGTTTTGTACCAGCCATTAATAGTAATCACATGAGGACACGGGGAGTAATGGTTGTCAGTAACAAGCTGCCCGGAAACATCACAGAGAAATAACAGAGAATGTGTCATCCATACAGTTGCATGTCTTCAAGAAATTACTTCCTGCAAAATCAGTTTTTTCTCTTTCAGTCTTGCAATTAAATTGTCTTTCAACTGAGGTCGAATGATTATGTATCAGTAAGATGGAATAAGATTTCCTTGCATGCCATGAACTGCACCCTCTGTAATATCCTGGTCTTTCCTAACCAGCCATAAACTGAATCCTACAAAGAAACAGAGAGGGTTGGGGCATCAAATCTATGTCACAGCAGGAAGAAATCCTGTGTTTAGGCCTAAGCTGGGGACATCGCTGATGTTGACCAATGAGGTGAAATGAACCTGACATGAATGCTCTACGACATGTCTACAAGCTGAACTTGATCGGAATGTATGAACATGTTATGGCAAGCGTCTGTCATTATTGCCACCTCTACAATCGAGACAGCTTCGAAGGACGCTTGTTCAAATTGAGTTCGATGGGGATCACAACATTCAAGGCATTAGTTGTTGATGGAAGGGATGAGGACGGGATTTGAAAATGTGACGCCTTGATAACAAAAATAGTGTTCCAAAAATTCACTCTTTGTGTTCCCGTACCTGTTCAGGTCAACAGTTGACTTGCCTTTGCATGTGTTTGTGACGGTAGCTTTTCGCGGACACTTGGTATCATCACTATTTGAATCGTACAATTGAACTGCTTTCAGCAGAGATTTATTTTTGCATATGGAAATAATGTTACCGCTTTCATTTACATATCACCATCACCTAAATAGTCACTCAGTCCACATTTGGATAAATTTTAATAAACTTTATTTTGTAATATTTAAATAGGTTAAAAACGACAATAACAAAAATATAGTTGTTTATTCTAAAAGCGGTTATATAATCCAATAACACTAATTATGGAACGTAGACAGTTTAGTGTCCATCGTCACAATAACGTAGTGTTGAGGATTGGAGTCCAAGGGACACCATTCCCTCCCCCTGCATCCTGCTCTGTCATTCGTCTTCACAAAAAGCGTTTCTAAACGCCCATGAGTCCACTGCTGGAGTACTTGTGTGTTCTGATGTAATCGTCCACTGCTGGAGTACTTGTGTGTTCTGATGTAATTGTCCGGGTGAACTTTGTCGTGAAATTACTCCCATGCTTCAGTGTGTTATCAGTTAAGAGGAAAATGGGGCACTTGGGGAAAGTGCCCAAAGTGTCGTTTTTTAACAGAACATTAAGTAATAGGTTTACCGGGGCAACTGTGGAGGACATTTCCCCAGAGGATGAATCATTACATGAAGTAACAATGGCTTTAGGTTAAACCATGTAGGGCCAGCCAGACCTCACAGTTCATGCTTAATTAAGTTACATTAAGTGAAGTAAACTGTTCGTCTGTCATACTTAGACCCATCCATTCCTCTCACTAACTCACTGTTTACTAGAATATGTGCTTCGTGAGAACAGCTCCTTACAAAGCCCATTTTGCTCAATTCGTTAACCTGCCCACAATCAACCGTTGTTGAAATATTGTGACCCAGACGATATGCCATTTTCACAATCAACCATGATCGACCAACATTCTTTGGACGCTAAGTAATCTTTCAGTGCGATTCCTTTCATGTTCTTGAACGTTACATGTCTCTCCCTTCTGGTCCACACAGTGGCGATGTACAACCAGCGAAGGGTGCCTTGGCCAACAGTTCAACCACAGATTAGTTTTGTGTTGTGGATGACATTAAATACAGTAAACTACGTTTATATCGAACACGCTTATAACGAATTGACGGATATAACGAAATGTGTTTTGATCTCGTCCATTTGCTGTTTTTTTGCTGTAGTTATGCTGTATTTATGTCTGTAACGAACCACGGTTATGACGAACTAAAATTAGTGGTCCCTTTGAGTTTGTTATAACCGTAGTTTAATGTAGTTACATACTTCGACAAACCAGTCTCGCCAGATTGTTCCAATACTCGATCAACAGATATCACTTTGACATACCCTGAATAATATTGACGGCTGCTTTGTGCAACAGTCAGTCACTCGCTATATTGGCAGGTGAACACTAACCCCTCCACAATTAGGAATAATTTAATGATGTTTGTAAATTTTGATGATTGTGGCCTTTGATCTTAGATAGACACGAACGCTTCACCACAACTGGTTGCGGTCAACTGCAGATTAGCATTATGCAAATACCACCAGCGATGACCTTATTCATACCGTAATTCGTATCTCGTTTTCAATTCCACCAAGGTCACAAAAATGAAGAAGGTCACATGACACTGTAACAGACCGCCTCCGTGGTCTAGTGGTTGAGCGTCCGCCCGGAGCGCGGAAAGTCCGGGGTTCGATTCCCGGCTGCGTCATAACAAAAGACCGCCGTCATATTGCCGGAATATTGCTGAGTGCGGCGTTAAAAACAAATAAAATCATAACAAAAGACGTTAAAAGATGCTAATTGTTGTCAAAACAAGGACTGGTCGGCTCGGAGTCAGTATACTGTGTCTGAGTGGGGTATTCATGTTAAACTGCGGCATGGTATCTTAGTGGGCAAACACTGTAAATCGGCATCAGTCTGGACTAGTACATGCAGCCACACACACACGTACATACACGTCGCTATATAAGTGAAATAATATATATAATTGGACGTCACGTTGAACCCTGTTTCACCTCACCTCACACTTTAACATTTAGCTGTAGCCCGTTATACGTTTTCTGAGAACCCTGAACCGAGCTGCATCGATACCGTGGAACTGATCCCCCGATGACCGCAGATGCAGCATTGTAGCGGATTGCTGACATTGGATGCCATTTTCCATCGCTAGTTCTACATGACACAATCAACATAGCGTGTCAGTATATAGTCGATGGTGGGTGTGTACAAACATAAACCTCATTATAACGTGGAGTGTTCGGAGCCGTGGTTCTCGATATAACGCAATCTAACTTTACCAGTTGGAGTCCATCTAACAGGCAGCAGGTGATGCCGATGAATATTTTATTACAAAATTTTATTTTTTTTCAGCGCTCTGGTCCGAGACTTGATATGAAACTTTTATCATATTGTTACATAGTAGTGACATGATAGCGATAAAACCCTTTCCATATTCATAAGAAATCTCTGCCAAAGGCAGAATCGATTGTACTATTCCGACTATATGACACGTGTTTATGAATCACTGTCCAATAGTGATGATACCAGGTGATCGCGAAAAGACATTTACAACATAAAGCCCAGTTTCAATCTTGCCACGACATTGATATCGAATACAAGAACTAACATAAAGGTTATTGGTTTCATTTTGTTGTTGTATATTTATTCCCATGGCATGGGTTTGAATGTTAGATGTGAGAGTTAGACTTGTATCACGGTTCTGTATATGTTTGATGAGAAAACTCCGACACAGTACTCTCAGAAAAAAAATGTTCTTTCAATTAGTCAATCCATCTTTATTCATGATGCTGATGAAGCCAAAGGCCTATAGTCTGGGTGTTTTAGAAATTCATACACTTTCTTATATTCATAGTTTCTGTACAATCACACGTCATTAACTTAGAAAATGTGTTGGCATTTGGATTGTGGTAGAAATAGTTATTCAGATATTGTGCTCTTAAACATTGGACACTGGACACTTAAACATAAAAGTGATCTCCAGGTTTACAAATTCTAGAGTCTATGTTCTCTTTAAATACCAAGATGTTCCTTCGGTCACCTGTGTACTTTAAGCGCTGCTTGTTTGATATCGAGTTTCACAGCATCACGTGTGACCATATCGAGATTCTTTTGAGGAAGGATGCTGTGCCCAGACATACGAGTATAACTCTCACTATAGATCACCTATAACAATGTGACAAGAGCAACGACTGGCTGAAACTAATGGGCGCAATGTGTGCATGTATATCATATCTCTGAAAGTCTTACTCGATAAACATACGTCTCACGGATTTTGTCTATTTGTTTAACGACGCACTCAGCAATATTCCAGCTATATGACGACGGTCTATGAATAAACGAGTCTGGACCAGACAATCCAGTGATTGATATCATGAGCATCGATCCACACAATTGACTTGCATCAACCAAGTCAGCAAGCCTGAAAATCCGATCCTGTTTGTCGCCTCTTACGCAAGCATGGGTTGCTGAAGACCAATCGAAACCCGGGTCTTCACGGGTCGAGGTGACATCACTAAGCTGGATGCCATGGGGTCCGTCTCATGGAATATTTATAGGAGGTCTCGTCACTGTCACTTAGTATTTTGTGTTGTATATATATTTGTATGTGTATATTTGTAATTGATGACCGAGTGATTGTAGAGAATTGCCCTTCGTATGGTATATGTTATCGACTTGGTTTCAGAATAAAGTTACAATGATAGATAGTTTACTTTGAGGGAAGGGTTACCTGACGTCCTCCGATTTAACAGTATTTACGTTGTATCAGAGCGTGTCGGCCAAGAGTAGGAGGAAGGCCCGATGTCGGATCATATATGATACAATATAAACTGCCTGACGTGATGCAGATCGATGTCGTAGGCGTGTACGGCTTTAGTGAAACCCACGAGCACGACTGTGGTTCTCAAAGTGAGTGAGTGAGTGAGTGAGTATGGTTTTACGCCACTTTTAGCAATATTCCAGCAATATCACGGCGGGGGACTCCAGAAATGGGCTTCACACATTGTACCCATGTCGGGAAACGAACCCGGGTCTTCTGCGTGACGAGCGAACGCTTTAACCACTAGGCTACCCGACCGCCTCTGGTTCTCCAAGACCAATGATTATATTCGCATCAAATCTGGGATTCGAACCTTGAGTTTTTTAAGGCCACATGTAACTACGATAATACGTGAATACTGACACATAGTCGTATGTTTTTAAATCACATTTGACTTGAATCTGCGACCTTTCAGAATGAACTTTAACGCGACAAAATGAGTGACAGAATGGCGTTCTATTGTTACAAATGAGTTTCTTGTAAAGCGACAGTTAACTCAGCTGTTTAACCACGTGTTATTGTGACTGAAACATCTGTGTAACCAGACACATGTAGTCGCGATTGCAGAATAAAGATTGACGCAACACTTTGCAAGGTGGTAGTAATCGAATATTCGTGTACCACTGACAACCGTCAATCAGTGTAATTGAATTGCCACAGGCATGAACTCAAGTCTGTGTACCTGACGTCCACAGTGTAGCAGATACATACTGAGGGGCTGAATGATAATAAACAGGAAATTTAGGGTATTGACACCCTCACACGGAGAATCATGTCAGACAATAGATCCCATCACCCTCGCCCTTCCCATATATTTACCAATCATATTGGGAGGGCGTGGTTTGATTAACGTTGGAGCTCTTCATGATAGATTTTTTGTGCACTTTTGCACACATTTATTTGTCTGATGATCCTCTTGTGAAGCATGTCAAGACTCATGATGAAAACAAGGCATTCCACAGTTTTCTAAAACGAGCCAAGAATGTGGGACATAATCGCAATGTCGGTGTTGATTTTGCTGATGGTTCTGTACTGCTGGACGGTACAGACATGAGTGTCAACCAAGCGAAGTGCCATATCAAATCGGCCCGGACTCAGGTTTTCAAGGAGAGGCTATCTGAACGACCACTGCATCGAGTTTATGTTCAGTGTGTTGAGAATCCTGCAGAGTCCGTCGCTTGGATGAAATCGGAAGGCCTGAAAAGTGAAACAGAAGGTTTTCTGTTTGCTGCTCAGGACCAGTCACTTCCAACTCGAAACCGTCAATGTGTGATTTTGCATCAAAATGTAAATATGAAATGTTGATTACGTAATGAATTTAATGAGACTGTCCTACATATTGTCAGCTGATGCCCGGCTTTGGCACAAACACAGTATCTTCAGCGACATGATGGAGTGGCTCGATTTTGTTACCGTCTTCGCAATGCTTGTGTTTTTGACACTGAGGTCCATCCATGGTACGACCCAGAATATGTAGAGGGCGTCATCGAAAATGATAAATACAAAATTCTTTAGAATAGGCCCGTTTACAACCTCAGACGTATCCAGGCCAACAAATCTGATCTTGTCCTTTTTGACAAATCCAATGAAATCATTTATATCATTGAATTTTCTGTCCCTTTTGAAACTAATGAGATTGACAAGATTCAGGAAAAACTTGGCAAATATGTAGACCTCGCTTTCGAAATGTCACGTTTGCATACCAAGTACCAAGTTGCCCGACTACACATTGTTCTCGGTGCCTTAGGATTGGTTCCTCTGAATCTGTTGACTGACATTGGGAAAGTACCCGGGTTTGTTGCCAGAAATACAGCCCTTCTGACAATCTGGGTAATGCAGAAGGCTGCAGTGTTGGGGAGTCTTCTAGACAGCGCTTCCTGGGAGAAGTCCCATTCGCTGTCTGGGCTGCGTGTAGAGGGGGCAAGGGCCCTGAGCTGGTAACTAGCCCAACCAACCTGACTGTGCCAGGATCACCCAAACCTTGCCGCATTATTTATTTTAATCTGTACATAATAATCATTTGTTTTGGATGTATATAATTCAAATTAAAAGAAAATGATCAAATGTGCCCAAAGTTTATTGTATTATTACGATAACACTTCCTCCTATCGTAAATACTATATTTTATAAGCCCTCGTGTGGGAAGTGAAAGGTGAAAAAATGTTTCCAGAATTAATTCCACTGCAATATCTGGCTCTTGGGTTTGTGGCAGGATTATAACCACTTGACCATCCCCAGTAGACAAGAACCCTGACGTAAAAGCAAAAAGGCCACACCATGCGATTGTGTGAGATTGTTGAACAATTAGTGTCAGGCTCATGAGAGTCTGCTACCAAATCGAACTAATACGAACTGACAAAATGAGTTATGTCAAATTGCTCCATTAGCGATTGCGTAAAATGTCAAATTTGAAATGTCATGGGGTGCGAATTAGTGAAGACATAAAAACCCGAAATTCCATGCATGTCTCCTGACTATCAATCCCCACGTGTTAGCTAAAGTGCCGGACAAAAGAAAGTATACATCTATGTCCGATGGGGTCTAGAATTGAAACGAACAGGAAAGGGTTATTCGAAGATTATGTATTTCATACTGGTAACATAAGCGATATTACACGCATCACAATGAGTTTCTCACAACAGGTGAGCCTTGTAACGATTCCATAACATTTGTGCTTTTTTGGTCAAATCCAATTTTAAAGTGTGTACTTTCTTTTGCCCGGCAGTGTAGCATCAGACTATCTGGAGGAGGTGGTATTGTCGACCTGGTCAACACTCTTCTATTCCTGGTTTAGATTATCGATATCGGACCAAGCAGCATAACAGTTTTATTGCTGACGTAAACATAATGCACACTGCCATAATCATGAGGTCGTACAGGCTGCTTCTCGTGTCTCTTAACCAAACAATGGTACCTAGCTCTTGTACACTTTCAACATATATACGGGGGGCACGGGTGGCCCAGTCGTCTAAGGCGCCGCGCTTCACTGTGCAGAGTTACGTCCCTTGGGCACACCAGAAACCTATGATTATGGGTTTGAATACCGGTTCGCCCCGATTATGTTTCTAGGTTTGTCAGCACCATACCCGTGTTTGTGATTTCACCGAAGTGGTAAACGTCCGAGACCTGCATCACTTCGGGCTTTCCTCCCACATTAAGCTGACACGCCGTGATATAACTGGAATACTGTAAAAAGCGGTGTTAAACCCAACTCACTCACTCACTCAACATATATACTGAACAAAATAGATGGAGATCATGACTATTCTTGGGATATTTTTTGTAGTGAAGACGGACAACACAATATCCCTAAAACAGTTCATGATCCCTAACTTGTTTTGTTCAGTATTTATCATTGTCACCCTCGGATACGTTGTGTGAACAGTACATCATGGCCCCAAGCTATCGTATCATTTAGTATATCAGTATTACAGGAGTGTTGCATCGTGTCATGTCACGCAAACATACAGACATTTTTTTTGTATGTCATGACATGTTGTTATGTCATGCCACATACCACATCATGTCATGTCATGTCATCTAAGCAGCCAGAGATCCTCACAGTTGCTTTTATTATAGGCATGAAGTTTTTGGTAATAATTTAGTTACTTTCCTTTCAGCTGTACAAACTGTCAGCCGTTTCTGACAGCGTCTCCTCACCCGTAAAGATCCGGGGGAAAATATGTCTTCAACAACTCATGCTTGTTGTGAAAGGTGACTATGCTTGTAGTAAGAGGTGGCCGACTTGACTTGGTGGGAGGCTCGCTGACTTGGTTGATACATGTCATCGTATCCCAGTTGCGTGGATCGATGTTCATGATGTCAATCACTGGATTGTCTGGTCCAAACTTGATTATTTACAGGCCGCCGTCATATAGCTGGAATATTGCCGAGTGCGGCGCTAAACAGCAAACAAACAAATGACAGCGTCCCCTCGAGTGTTTGTCGTAACAACACCTCTTCACAATAGATACTTTCTGATCTGTTCCGAACTGCATGGCCCACGTCATATCCAGCTATCAATACTATTTGTCACATTTTCTTACAAGGACATAACGCATGTGACCCAATATTTGAACCAGGGATTAAGCGAAAGTTTTTATACAACGCAATCAATGTTGTTCCAAATATATGAATGCCACACGTAATAATCGAGTCTGGACCAGACAAACCAGTGACAAATACCAACCAAGAAGCATGAGCGAAGATGTACGCATTCCGCGCCAATACACAAGTCACTGTCCGGAGTAGAATAGGTCTTCAGCAACCCATGCTTGTCGCGAGAGGCGACTAACGGGATTGGGTGGTCAGGCTCGCTGACTTGGTTGATGCATGTCGTTGTATCCCAAATGCGAAGATCCTTTTACTCGCCTCAGGCTACTAGGTACCAGTTCTACCCTGGAATCTTCAGTTGGATGAATACGGTATTCGCAAGCAATGCTAAGGTGGTCAGACATGCTGACTGTTATATGTCATATGGCTGAAGCTGTTTTAACTGTGTAAATAAATGCGACAAAACCATGTCCATCATCATGAGAAAACCCATTGTACGATTCCGACTACATCATAAGCAGGTGTTAATGAATCACTATCAAATAGTGATGACACCAGGTGTTTATGAATTATTATCAAATAGTGATGACTCCAGGTGTTCGTGAACAGGTGAGACATGCTATCCGTCCAACAGATTCAATCCAGAAGCAACAGGTCTTCTTGCAGCATGGCTATTCTTGACAACATGTTCTTGATTACAATTATTGACATCCTTGTACTGGTGACTGACATGTGAAACAACCAACCAGTTGTCAGATGCTATGCCCATTACCCACATATGTGCTATACGGCTCCAGGAATCGTTGTCATTGTGTTCCTCTCGTGTCACACGACCCATACACGGTGAGGAAGCTACTGATCCTTACTTCGTTATTTCTCCTGGATCTAACACGTGGACTTTGTGCTGAAACCTAATCATCTTCAAGGCAGGTTTCCCCTTCGGTTTTCATCTTCCTTTATGTGAAGATAGTTCTTTGTTGTGAATAATTGTCATCTTTGTGATCTTCACGATCCTGATATGATGGTGATTCGTTTTCAAATTAGTTCTATCTGCTGAATCTCACGTCTTCATTATGGTTTTCTATCAATTCTCTGTATGTCTGGATAGGTGAGCTCTGATAGCTACACAACGGCTACATATTGTCAGACTAAATGTGTGTGTGTGCGTGCGTATTCATGTTGGTAGAGCAATACTCATCCTCCGACAGATAAGCAATATGATGACCACACCGTTATAAGCAGGCTCACGTGAGGCTACTGCAAGAGTAAATACGATCACAGACATCAATCCTATTTCGTGACGGGATATCGTCCATGGATTGTGACAGAGCTACAATGGTCTTGTTCAGGCACAGGACTTATGGGCTTCAGGGACTGGCAACGATGGATGGTATAACTGTAGATGACACCTGACAACTTCATCTGGGGAATAGATGGTTAGGAGAATGTCCCCACGTAATGGTGAATGGTTCAACACTTGTAACTGTACTTGACGTCACGCCATAACTATATCGACGCGGTAAACAGAATAAATTCAAATAATTCGACAAATAAGTATAAGTTAGTTTCTATTTCGTGTCCCTTTAAGCATCTTTATTTTAGATATCTGGAAAAAATTATTTACACTACTGTGTTTCGTCTTTGAAATGGCATACATTTTCTATTCCTACTAATGAAATCTGGCTTTATCAGAACAGTTGGGTTATGCTCTTTGTCTTTTCTTCTTTGATGAAAACAGTTTTTAATTTCATCCACAATACAATACAGTTGGGTTATGCTCTTTGTCTTTTCTTCTTTGATGAAAACAGTTTTTAATTTCATCCACAATACAAACGAAATCCCAAAGAAATCAGTGATTGAACTGTTGGTCAAGGCAAACTTCACTGGCCGCCATCTCCTCCATGGAGATCGATATTGTCTGGGCCAGTATAGAGAGATATATAACGTGGCAGAAAACTTGATTGGAGTTATACATGAAAGGGATCGCATTGAAAGATTACCTAGCGTCCAAAGAATGTTGGTCAATCATGGTTGATTGTGAAAATGGCATATCGTCTGGGTCACAATATTTCAACAACGGTTGATTGTGGGCAGGTTAACGAATTGAGCAAAATGGGCTTTGTAAGGAGCTGTTCTCACGAAGCACATTTTCTAGTAAACAGTGAGTTATTCAGAGGAATGGATGGGTCTAAGAATGTCAGATGAACAGTTTCCTCCCCTTAATGTAACTTAATTAGGCATGAGCTGTGAGGTCTGGCTGGTCCTACATGGTTTAACCTAAAGCCATTGTTACTCCATGTAATGATTCATCGTCTGGGGAAATGTCCTCCACAGTTGCCCCGGTAAACCTATTACTTAATGTTTTGTTAAAAAACGACACTTTGGGCACTTTCCCCAAGTGCCCCATTTTCCTCTTAACTGAGAACACACTGAAGCATGGGAGTAGTTTCACGACAAAGTTCACCCGGACGATTACATCAGAACACACAAGTACTCCAGCAGTGGACTCATGGGCGTTTAGAAACGCGTTTTGTGAAGACAAATGACAGAGCAGGATGCAGGGGGAGGGAGTGGTGTCACTTGGACTCCCATCCCTCAACACTACGTTATTGTGTCGATGGACACTAAACTGTCTACGTTCCATAATTAGTATAATTGGATTGTATAACCGCTTTTAGATTAAGCAAATAGCCTTACATTATTGTCGTCCAACCCATTTGTAATATCCCTATTGGTAAGTAAACAATATTATTACATATACTTTTATATTATAAATAAGTTGTGTATGAATCAATAGAAATCACATGATATTTGAGAATACATATTTATGTACGTCACGGCCGGGGACACCACAATGTATCCATGTTGGGAATCGAACCCGGGACTTCACCGTGAGGAGCCAACGCTTTAACCACTAGGCTACCTCATCCTCCCGTGATACAATGGAAGGCTGTAGAAGTGTGGATAGAACGATCATAGATAGGTAGATGACACGACGATGTAAAGGTCGCATGATAGAAGGACAAAGGTAATTTTGCCGTGATAAATCGTCCCAGATCTTTTGAAGTGAATATATCACAAACAGACTATTACCTGTCTTCTGTTTGAACGTATTGTAATTTAACATAACTGCCACACGTATGCGCATGGACGGGAGACAAGTTACAGATCAGAACACGTTGATAGCAGCTTCTGTCTTTCAGAAAAAGAAAAACATTACTCATCAAAGCTTTGTGAGTGTTTTTATATTTGATATAATTTTTCCTTCTTAATTTAGAAAGTACCTCAACATTAGAGTACCTTCAAAGCAAATGCCCCTTCCACTGTTTCCATGGCATGATATGTCGATAGCTATCCTTTAATCTTCGCCGTTTTATCTGTGATGGGAGCACGCTACCTTGTTATCGCCGAGCATCCTCTGCCGGGACTTTATGTCCACCAACAATATCAAGGAGTTATTGCCACTGAAGAAACGTGTCTCCGGGGTGGGCATCAGAATGAAAGGCACCTGACCAACAGTGGCGATCCGGTGTAGGCGGCCACAGTGCTCGTTTTGTGATTGGGTGACTTTCCTGCACGCAACAATTAGCGGAGTCCTAAGAGAAAAACTCCAAAACTTTATTAAAAACGTGTTGCGTTACATCGCTTTATTGTAACTCAGTTTAAACGCCAATGAGGTTTGCATGTTAATATAAACATGTGTGGGACGCGTTGGCAATTATTTAGGTTTGAAACAGCGGTGTTGGACAAACAAAGATGGACCTTGACCGCCATAGACCAACGTAGACAAACATAAACCGGGACATACCAGTACAGACAAACGTTGACCAGCATAAATCGGCTGAGACAGAGACCAATACAGACCGAGATTGACAAGCAAGGACGAGCACATACCAGTACAGACTTGCACCAGCCGGTAGAGGCCAACACAGGTCAGCACAGAGAAGCACACAGCGCATAGACCAGTACAGACTGGCATGCATATAGAGCAGTACATACAATGATTTTTTATTTAAATTAGTTACATGGGGATTCATTCGACTTGGAACATCTTAACAGGAGAAAGAAATCTGTTTTTTACATTTTTTAACCGACTGCAGGTGATGTATTCACCTCAAAAGGACCCGTGTACTCTTTTCGCGAAGACCTGATCACTGATGTTTACTGGTCTATTCATATAATAATCACAGCTATTTTGCCTTTACGACCGTTGGAATCTAAGTCGTCGGATAATCGGGGATGGTTATTCTGTGACCTTAGCGTTTAATATTTACAATAGATTAAATACCGAGAGAAGCTTAACTAACAGTGACATATGTCATATTCAGACAACTGTTTGGATTGAAGAACAAAGGGAAATAAAAATCTCATTTTTTTTCACAAAATCCGTGAACATTGAAATAAACGAAATATTGGACCTAACATAGACCAGCACAAACCAGTACAAACCAACCAGGCAAGCATAGACCAGCACAAACCAGTACAGGCCAAACAGGCAAGCATAGACCATCTCAAACCAGTACAGACCAACCAGGCAAGCATAGACCAGCACAAACCAATACAGACGAACCAGGAGAGCATAGACCAGCACAAACCAGTACAGACCAAACAGGCAAGCATAGACCAGCACAAACCAGTACAGACCAAACAGACAAGCATAGACCAGCACAAACCAGTACAGACCAAACAGGCAAGCATAGACCAGCACAAACCAATACAGACCAACCAGGGAAGCATGGACCAGCACAAACCAGTACAGACCAACCAGGCAAGCATAGACCAGCACAAACCAGTACAGACCAAACAGGCAAGCATAGACCAGCACAAACCAGTACAGACCAAACAGGCAAGCATAGACCAGCACAAACCAGTACAGACCAACCAGGCAAGCATAGACTAGCACAAACCAGCACAGACCAACCAGGCAAGCATAGACCAGCACAAACCAGCACAGACCAGCCAGGCAAGCATGGACCAGCAATGACCAGCAATGACCAGAAAAGGCAAACACATCCACCATAGTCAAGGGCATTTTGTGAAACAAGACCCAGCAAGTCCCGTGATTAAATGGTTATAGCGACAGTATACACAGCTAATCCAGGGATATCGAGACCTATACTCTGGTGGGCGGCAACACGTTGATACAGACTCCCCCAGGAACAGCGCCTGTACCCGTGCATAATACAGTACTGTACTGACTAGCACTAATAGGCATCACGTGACACTGATAGCAGAATACACAAGCCATATCGATTGTCTCCAGCTATATCAAATTGTTCTGAAAGTAGCCTCAATCCAGTTTTATCTTTTGGATTTATGTATCTATATGGTACTGACTGTGAATTGAACGTTACTTTGTATTTTCCATCAAACGTAATACCCCTTTTACATATTTGTGAACACAGTTGTAACAGGGAAACTTGCTTCAACTGTGTCTGTTATAATGTTATTGTTTGACAGCTAAATACCGGGCACAAAGAAGAATTGGACTTAAAAAAATTTGATTTGATCAAAATTGACTTTTTCGTAATTGTGCCATAGCAATATTTAAGTGACTCCAATTGCTTCCTAGCTTCTTCACGGCATATGTTATGACTCAGCTCTTGACTAAGCATCTCCCCGAGGCAAGTGAGTTAACAGACTTTAAAAGTCCAGTTTCCACCCTTGTTTGAAGCAAATGCAAGTGATACAAGAGGTGGAATCTGATTGGACCACAGGAGAGGCATAGAAGGGACACAACTCGTAATAGCCACTGGTGGTGCTACGATCGAGCCATGAAAGTTTAGTCTAGTACGACAAGGGTGGAGACTGGACTTTTAAAGTCAGTTAACTCTCTTGCCTCGGGAAGATGTTGACTTAGCTGCCGGGCAAAAGAAAGTAGACACTTCAAAATTGGATTTTGTCAAAAGATTACAAATGTTTTTAAAACGTTACTAGACTGAAAACAGTCGCCGAAAATCACTGCAATCGTAAGGTCATAAAGACAACGATGATGCCCGTATCAATACATCACCATTGAATAAGACCCTTGAAGATCCGGGGTAGAATAGGTCTTCAGCAACCCATCCTTGCCGTAAAATGTGACTATGCTTGTCGTAAAAGGCAACTAACGGATCGGGTGGTCAGGCTCGCTGACTTGGTTGATGCATGTCATCGTATCCCAATTACGTGGATCGATGCTCATGATGTCAATCACTAGATTGTCTGGTCCAGACTCGATTATATACAGACCGCCGTAATATAGCTGGAATATTGCTGACTGCGGCGTTAAACAACAAACAAACAAACAAGCAAAAAAACAAACAAACAAACCAACCATTGAATAACCATTTCTTGTTTGTTTCATTTTAGCCACCATCAAACAGTTTCGTATACCAAATTAAATGTATGGAACTCGGTCTCCATGTGTTATTTCAAAGTACGCATTGTGATGTTTTCCTCCCAATATATTACCGGTCTGTACGAAACAAACATGTTATGGTTGGTAGAAGTATTATATTACACTTTTACTCTTGTTCCTATTAATAAAAGCGATAAAAGACTTTTCAGAATCATAAACACTCTCTACTAAAACAAAATTACGTTTTTATCATAAGGAAGTGTTAAAAAATAAGGCATTATAACATAACACAATTTAAAAATGAATACTGTATCTCAAATTTGGAATGATTGATATATTGTTGCAAATACCACATATTAAATTTCAGTTTTCCTTTCCCTGTGCAATGTCAACAGCTGCCACTATTATCAATGCATGTATATAACCTGTGAGTGGAATTTTGTCAAGAATGCATAGAATGACGTCACATCTGCTGTCTCCATCTGACCCCACCCCGGAGACAACTACATAAATAGCAGGAATGGCTGTAAACAAACCTCGCCATGATACCCAAACGAAATCAGAGCACGCAGCGTGTTGTTAGCCCTTTGGGCCTCCTAAAGAAAACGGTTGTGGGGTTTAATCTACAAAGTATTGAAGTCTCAAGAGTCATAGTAGCTTTTAGATTCACATGACACTAGAAAAAAATCATTGTGATTTAATCCTTTTGACATCAACGGGAATATAATGTCCAGAAAAAAAGATAGTCGGAATGTCGGTCATCAACATTTCTGTTTTCAGTTTTTTAAAGTATTCAGTTTTTGTTTCCTCTTTGGTGTTGCACACTGGCAATAGCGGTCTGGGTGGTACGTACCACATCCTTTAGAGAATTAGAGAATTACTAGGTATTGTCTGTACATGTGTATGTCACTAGGGGTGTGAATAGTAGTAAGTAAAAGCAACACTACCCTTTCGGTGATCGGGGGGGGGGGGGGGGGGGTCTGTGCAAAGAGCAAAGTTCAGATTCAGACTATTTTATAAGCATGTGTTTGTGAACCAAAAGGTGATGACACCAGAGGTTCCCGAAAGTCATATCCCATTGATGACACCCGTCACAAACACATGCACAGGCAACTCAAGTGGTCAAGTGTTCACCTGACGAAACGGAAACGCATGGTACTAGTCAAAATAGGGAATGGCATCGGACATAATTTTGGTAACTGATGCATCAAATTTGGAAATGTCCACATTTTGGTATATCATCCTTTGAAGGCTTTGAGTGTTGTATCCCGGAAAACACCCCGTGTCGAATTACTAGGTAGTTACTTGAAGCAGACAATAAACAATGAACATCACGGTGACCGCATGTATGCATGAATGTATCGCCGTGCATTCTGATCGACGTCATGCCTGTCTACATCATCTGTAATGTTGTCATGACTACCAGAGTATCCCTTACTGCCGACAATGTGCATTGATATTCCATTTAGACTAGGCTTACATCATGTATCTTCTGCACTTAATAACCTGTTTATGTACATGTGATTAGTGGAAACGTGCCGCTATGCAATATGTGTCATATTCTCCAGAACTAGAAAAAAATATAATTCCGTCTAGATCTGCCGTTTTATATCCTGTACAATCAATACTCATCATCGCCTTATCGCAGGTCTTGCATGTTACACATGGATATCAAAGGCCAACAAAGAATGAAAGCAGCCCGACCCCCACCGCCACCCCTCCGCCCCTGCCCATCTTCACCCCAGCATCAGTATAAGGATCATACCTCACTGGTTTTATGTTCACTGAACAGTTTTAGTGAGAAAAAGTTATTGTAAAACTCGAAAGTGGTCAGAATATTTTTAGACCATTTTCAAAATGGAATTAGTGCGCTCGCTGGTTAATATGAAAGCGTTGGAGTTTTAAGTTTTCAATCAACGTATAAAAGTCAGTCACGCAGCGGTAACAAAATGCAAATCATGCTTTTTATTTTTTAAAGAGTGGCCTTTTTATTAGATATCGTTTCGTTGAAGAGGCTGAAGCTGGAGCGACAAGATGGCTGTGTGTGATGTGATGGAGGAGGAAACAAGGAGAGGAGAATATGGCAGGGAGGACAGTTTATTGGATGATGCAGGGGTATTCGTACAGCACAGAACCACGCCTCTGTATGTTCACACGAGAGAGTTTAACCATGGCTGACAGACCCTGCGGCTAGTCTCTAGAGTGTACCGTCGAGTTGCTAGCTTATTACTGTGGACTGACATATTTCCCCACAGGCATGCGTTGGGATACATTGATCCACATATCTGTCTACCTGTTCCAGTGTCGTACTGTACAGATCGACAGTGGTTGACATATTCAGATAGGTCCATACACCATGATATGAGGCTACACGGATTGTAGGAGACATTACCGTATTTTGACTCGTAAATTGGTGACAAGAATCGATTATTTCGTTTACGTTTGCTTGCTGCCTTGTGAATACCAGCTCATAAGGAGCACATGGTGAGTGTGTTGTCAGCAGCAAATTACTCAACATTCGTTTTGACGCTTGCATCACTACCTACCAAAATTGGTTTTAAAAAACATAAATATGTGTATATTTTATAACATATTAAGAAATCCACATGTGAATAGTATGTCTTCACAAGTCTCTTATATGCGTGGGGAAGTGTTTTTTTTTCCTAAAAGCTACAAGAAACAGTTTTATGATCATAAGAACACAACGCTAGAAAATTACCGATCTCGATTGTCCGCCCCAACAGATTCCGTTCGGCGTAAAGGGCAAATAGCGGGGGGAGTTAAATGAATGGATCACTGAAAATGAGATAAATGACAAGACATCTTTTTGAAAATTTATTGAGGCCTTTAATTTTGTAATCCTAACAAAATAATTTTTGAGCCAGAGTCACATGAGAGCATACCTCAAACGTTATGAAATGTCAACACCAAAGGATGGAGATGCAGGGATGGAAAGTTGACTGTTGAAAAATGATGAAGTCATCCCTCTCGTCACACAGTCTTGTGTTTTGTCACTCTGAATCTTTACGCATAAAAAATATGACACAGATGAAGTGGTCTCACTGGTCTCCTGTATTTCTAGTTCAGGTGGGTAAATCAGTGGAAGGGAATTGGCTATTTGACCGATATACATGAAGCGTAGGCTAAACCTCTTGGACAAATACCTTTGTTTAGATTTTGCCAATCCGAGCAGAGATTCCGATTCTTGTGCCTGAGAAGAAACCAGCAGGAGCGGTACTATAACTGGTGCCCATGGGGATGCCTACCTCTTGCCTAAATGTCATACTACCAAATGTCACACAGATGTGACCAATGAGCAATTCCAACGTGTTTTATATTGTTACTGTCATGTATTTGTTGAGTTGCGAGAAGATTACGCCAAATGCTATTGACCGTGTGTGTGTGTGTGTGTGTGTGTGTGTGTGTGTGTGTGTGTGTGTGTGTGTGTGTTGTGTGTGAAGGATATGCTCACCTTTTCGCGAACACCTGGTATCACCATTATTTGACAGTGATTCATAAATACGTGCTCATGCTATAGTCGGAATTGTACCATGAGCAGAGATTTCTTTTGAACAATATTGGAAAGTATGGAGTTGTGGTATCAAAAGACACAGTTTCAACTTTATATATATAGCGAAACTTCGTTAATCCTCTCGGTACCGTTTCCAGGTACGCTGGTTTCCACGAGTTTCTGACTACGGAGCGATGTTCATTGGATTATACATCATTCAAAGGTGGGGGTTAAGGGGGTTTGGACTGGAGGGGGTTCGGACTTAGAGGGTTCGGACGGAAGGGGCTGAGACTGAAAGGTGTTCGGACTGTAGGGAGTTTAGACTGAAGGGGGTTTGGGCTGAAGGGATTTCGGAATGAAAGGGGTTTGGACTGTAAGGAGTTCAGACTGAAGGGGGTTTGGGCTGAAGGGATTTCGGAATGAAAGGGGTTTGGACTGAAGGGGTTCGGACTGAAGGGAGTTCGGACTGAAGGGGGTTTGGACTGAAGGGAGTTCGGACTGAAGGGGGTTTGGACTGAAGGGGGTCGGACGGAAGTGAGTTCTGATAACTGAGTCCGGACAAATGAGGTTTCACTTTGGCTGGTATCATGTTGCTACTTCTGTGATTTACGCAACAAATATTACTTGAGTGAGTGAAAGATGCTGTGATTGACTGCTCCAGCATCTCCCCACGCCTTCAGGGGACGATCACACACATTTCGCCCCGAATCCCCACAAACAATAAACTGATATTGTGTGGCATGGTTACGTCACAATAAATTGATTATTAATAAACTTAATATCTAATCCCTGACATGCAATGTGATCATGGCAACACAGTAAAAGAAAAAAGACATGAGGACAACTTTGTCATCACATGACCTAAAAAGTCTAATACTCAAAATTAGTTGAGAGTTTTCAAATGATGTAATATATCAGAAATTGTTTCAAATCATCATGATCTTCTTTCTACACCAATATCCTGTTTCTTTTCATGCTTAATTTTACAAATAAATACTTCTTTTAAAACCTAACGTGGTCGTGACATGACATAAGATGTTTTCACTTCATACTCGTTACATCGTCGGCGTTAAGATGTAGTTTAGAATTCGCTCAATTATTGCCCGAACCGTAAAATACCACGCGAATGTATTGATTGCAACTGACATGAATTAAGTGTTTCCCGTGCATGTCGAGCAGTGATGGCATTAACGTATCCATACTGGAACAAGAAAAACGAGAACGAGTAATATTATAGAGGACATATTGTCTGTGTTATTTGTAAGTGTCACCCCTACTAGAGGCAATTCGAAACTTCATCGATATTCGAGCTATAAACACGGTTCCTCATGTCAAGGGACAATGGGCTCCGGGGCTGTAATTGGTGTACAAAATGTCAATATACATAATGATTGTGGTTAATGTCAGCGAAGGTTTAATATATAATATATAATTGACACATAGACAGAAACACAGAACTGTCTGCAGAACTGACAAGTGCGAAAACAGAATTTTTACCATCTTCGATCTCCGGCACCAATCTTTGCTGTTTCCAAAATATTTCCAAGGAACCGTTTCAACACCCTGTTCCTCCTTGCGACAGCGATACCAACAAGAATACCGTTAATTCATGCTTGAATTAAATATATTTTTATTTATATATTTCAATCACATCTCCAGATGATTTACATAAAAACACTTATATAAATGAATTAAATTAACTTCACAAGAGTGAAAGCATATTCTTTTTTACGCATATCTTGAAATTTTGTATACTTGCACCTTGAACAATTTAAACCTTAATTTTGTAGTCAACGTTGACAATGGGCATATGGGTATATGGAGAGGGCTCATGCAACTACTATGACGTCACAAGAAACGTGTGACGGCAGCGTTAACCGATAACGTCATATAGACGTCCCCATTGCTCTCATGCACCGGTACCAAGCGTTGCGTCCCTTGGTTGTCACAGACTTATGGTCCTTGGTCTGTCAGCACCATACCGACCTCGGGGGTTACACAAATGATACATGTCTACGATGTTCTACTTCAGTCACTCACTCACCCAAAGGATTTATGACGATCTACCATACAGGTCAAACTACTGACACCGAACCTTAAAAAAAAGAACCAATAAAAATATATCTCTCGTTAGCGAACTTGATCCATTTTAAGACATATCGTACAATTTGGTTCACATTATCTAAACCGATATCTTAACACCATATAATTTTTACCGCTATTTGCCTGTTACTCAAAATGAAATCTGTTCGGCGGAATATCGAGTTATTCTCTGGCTTTGGCGTTTTACATTTACAGAATCCAAGAACTCACGACAAGTAGGTCACAAAGGTCAGATAGTTAATAAGGATAATATAACTATCTTCAGGTCTCCTTATATGTGACGCGTGTACTGTACCAGTCACTCCGACAGAAGACAGGCCATCTCGTCTGCACTGTGGCATGAAGACTTTCGGTAATCGTTGATCAGTGAGACTGATGGTGTTTTCTACATGATCGACTACTTGTATTATAGCCATCTAGATGGGTATGCTTGCTTTATCCAATCATCTCGGTCCGTGCGCATGGTAATGCCAAGTCTTGGACACCATTATTTTGACAACATTTGGGTGGCCAATATCTTTACATTTGCGTTAAAAACAATCTATTATTTGGGGTATTCTGAAGAAGAAAATATCAGCTGTGGTCGTAAGTCTGTGAAAGGCATTTAGAAGTGATACACATAAGGAAGAGAATTTATGGACGTTAACTTCTTTATTATGAGGAAACACAACGTTTCCGAGTATATAATTACTCCTTCATCGGGTGACATTAATTTTCTTCCTTAATTGTGGTCGTAGTTGAACACAGTGGAAATAAATATGAGCAACAACACCCTCGATCAGTGTGTACAGGGATGTAGTTAGACCATCTGTAGTCCAACTCTATTAGTTGGGTCGTTTAGAGCATACTGGTGTCGGTTTGATGTCGAGTTTAATGTCAGTCTGTCTGGGAAGGCTTGTCCCAACACTTCATCACGACACCATAACGAACAAGGTAATATAGCCTCGTGGGTCAACCTGTTATTACTGTAAACACTTGACCAGGGCAATAGCCGTTATTATATTAACATAAAATCAATGGCAGTTGATTGTGGCACAAGTGGTCATATCTCTTTGGTGGCATTCATTAATGTCACCATATTTCATCAGATAGTGGCTTTCTGTTAGAGTGAGTGAGTGAGTGAGTTGGGTTTAACGCCGCTTTTAACATTATTTCAGTTATATCACGGCGTGTCAGCTTAATGTGGGAGGAAAGCCCCAAGTGATGCAGGTCTTAGACGTTTACCACTTCGGTGAAACCCACGAGCACGGGTATGGTGCTGACAAACCTAGAAACATAATTGGGGCGAACCGGGATTCGAACCCACAATCATAGGTTTCTGGCGTGCCCAAGGGACGCAACTCTGCACAGCGAATCGCGGCGCCTTAGACGACTGGGCCACCCGTGCCCCCGCTTTCTGTTAGAACACAGGAGCAGAAGGTGCGATGTACATGAACTGCATTGGCAAAATAGAAACTTTTATCAGATGATGGAGATAGTGAGTGAGTATGGTTTTACGCCGCTTTTAGCAATATTCCAGCAATAACACTGGAAATGAGCTTCACACATTGTACCCATGTCGGGAATCGAACCCGGGTCTTCGGCGTGACGAGTGAACGCTTTAACCACTAGGCTACCCGACCGCCCAGATGATGAAGATAGACAATGAAATAACGAAACTACTGTTATACCCATATATACTGAAACACAATCAAAACACATTATCATCTCTTGAAGCGTCAGACAAGATGCGCTGTTGTGCTATAACGGATTTCTAGCCTTTTATATGATGATATTGCTGTGTTTGATTACCTCGTGCCTAAATACAGAAAACAACTTATATGATTTTTGTGGCCATGTTACCAAAATTACAAACAGTCAAATAAGTCCTTTCAAAGTGTGTCAGTGTATGTGAATACATATCGGTCGAGGAATCACCGTTTGTCAGCAGTTCAAGTTGTTGTAGGCATGTTCCATGGGTATGTTTGCACAAGTTTGTAGTTTTACAACACTAAATTAAAGCCATACCTTGGACACGACAAATTAGTGGTTGATATGCTCAGTAACATCCACGCCGTCTCTTAAGACAAACACTAAAAATCTATTCTAATCTGGTCCCTATAATATCAGCAATTACAACCAATCCTCTGTCAATCGAACAGGACATGCAACATGGATTTTCCGGAATCCGTGTCTACTCGGGCCGATGAAAGGACAAGGCAATAAGCCTTGTTTATGAGCGTCCGTCACGCCCGTGTGTTGTACAAGTCCAGTGTGGATGTTTACATGTGACTGAATGTAAAATGTCAAATAGACGAGTCGTAATGAGTATTTCCTACGGGAAATATCAACCGTAGTTAAGATACAACCGATGAGTGAGTGAGTGAGTTGGGTTTAACGCCGCTTTTAACAGTATTCCAGTTATATCACGGCGTTTCAGCTTAATGTGGGAGGATAGCCCGACGTGATGCAGGTCTCAGACGTTTACCACTTCGTTGAAACCCACGAGCACGGGTGTGGTGCTGACAAACCTAGAAACATAATCGGGGCGAACCGGGATTCGAACCCACAATCAAACTTATCTGGCGTGCACAAGGGACGCAACTCTGCACAGCGAATCGCGGCGCCTTAGACGACTGGGCCACCCGTGCCCCCTGCAACCGATGAAACAAATGTGATGATATTTCCTATAGTAAGCGATACATTGTGTAGCTACAGACTGCAAGCTGTTTCAGAATATGGGCGAGATAAAACGTGGTATTTGGTCTTCTGTGGTTGATTCGACGTGTGACATCATGGGGTGTTAACCTGCGTTATCTAATTCTATAATTCGACATGAATGCGTTAAAACCGATGTCGTTCAATTGTGACGTCGTGTGATGACATCCAACATTTGTGCGGTCACGATGCAATTCATCCACTTGAATACGTCTCTGTAGATATATATATGTATTAGATATGATAAGTATTACATATCGAAACTTAAAATATGATCATAACAGAAATGAAATGTCCACAGAATGTTCCACGTAAGGGCAACTTACATCGCGAGTGCATGGCAAGTAGAACCTTTGAATTCAACACAGCTAACACGTCAACGCATTTCATACAGTTTACGCCAACAACGAACACGCTTAGTGATCTGGGGCTACTAAACGTCACCTTTCTGCTGAGACTAATCGATGTTTAAGAAACCTGAGACACTTGTCTGGCAAGCATCAGACATAGATCAGCAGTTTGTTAGATCCTCCCGGATGTCGGTCGACTTCCCATATTGACATACTCTGATTCATTACAATGTTGGGTCATGGAATAGAGTGTTACACGAGGCTTGTATTGAACAACACATCGTGGCACTGAATAAACGTAGCTGGTTCTTGAAGGAAATTGTTCAATTAAGAACTGACTTCAATATGTTTTAGGTTTATGAAGGTATAGTGCGTGGGTATGGTTTTACGCCGCTTTTAGCAATATTCGGGTCTTGTCACAGCGGGGGACACCAGAAATAGGCTCCACACATTGTACCCATGTGGGGAGTCGAACCCGGGTCTTCGGTGTGACGAGTGAACGCGTTAACCACAAGGCCACCCCACCGCATCCATGGCGGTATAATACCGGTGTACATACGTTGCCGATTTACGCAAAGGGTGCAAACCGGTGTCTCCATTTATAACACCATTAAAGCAAACACATATTGAATTAAATTCTTGAAAAATTTCAAAACTCCACAATTCTAAATTCACAGACTGATTAGTCATTTACATACAAACTGAAGACCACAATAAGAAATCAACGACATAGTTTAGCGCAATAATGCTACACAAGCCCCGCCCATTCTATTTTCAGCCAATCAGGCAAATGTAGTCCCGTTAGTGGACGTGGCCTTCATGCCGGTTTATGAATACGTAAACGAAAATAAAATTGTTTGGTTAGCCAATCAAATGCCACGGAATCACCTGCAATGCATTTATTGGTTCATGCCACTGAGTTTTCACCCAATGTATTCATGACAAATGTATTTAAACATTGTGAAGATATGTGCAGTGATACCTCGTTAACTCAAAGTCATGAGTGTCATCCAACATGTCGAAATGCCCGTAGTACGAGACAAGCGATGTGCGAATATTTAACCGATGTTGCCGATACTGATGAAGCTGGGACCCTGAATTTACACTGTATACGGGAATATATGGATGTACTGGATTGCGTGAGTGTGGTTTTACGGCGCCTTTATCAATAATTCCAGCAATATCACGGCGGGGGACACCAGAAACTGGCTACACACATTGTAGCCATGTGCGGAATCGAACCCGTGACTTGGGCATGACGAGCGAACGCTTTAACCACTAGGCTACTCGCTCTACTGGAATTCGATTTGACAAGGTGTCAAGATATATTATCGAGAATATTCATATAATGCATGCATAAAAGCGATGAAAACACTACAAGAACACAGGTCCATTGAACACTTCCATCACAGATACCATCAGCAAGATAAAACAAGTCCTGGAAAAGAGTTTACCCACAAATTACTTTCCAAACCAAACTGCCACTTTTTTATAAATTGTATCCTGTATCAATTGTCTGTGGATACGCATTTGTGTTTGTTTTCAAAGTGTCAGTATAGGAAAACTGAAATGGAAATCGATTGTCTATAACATGGTTTAATCTTTCCAAATAACAGTGCGTGTTTTGTCTGTTGCGCCCAATGGCATCTGTTCCGCCGGATATTTGTTCCAGGGCGTTGAGGTTTCTTTGTAATTGTTCCACAGCAATATTGATGTGACTGCAATTGCTTCCCAGGTTCTTTAAGCATGTGGTATGACTCAGCACTTGACTAAACCGCCGGGAAAAGGAAAGTAGACACTTGAACACTGGATTAGATCAATAGATTACATCCGTTATCAAAATGTTGAAACAAAGTTATATGAACAATGACAGTTGGATAGACGTAATCATTTTGCTAACACTCCAATAGTTTGAGAATGGGTACTAAATCGTCACATAGATTTCCTTGAAAGGTTTCCCTTCCATAGATTTCCTTGAAAGGTTTCCCTTCCATAGTTAAACAACAGCGGTCACCCTCCCATAGTATAGGTGAGGTGAGGTGAAATTGGGTTTAACGTTTATTGCACTTATATAGCGACCTGCATGCACGTGTGTGTGGCTGCTTGTACTTGTCCGGACCAATGCCGATTTTATAGTGCTTGCGCACTGAGACACCATGCCGCAGTTCAACATGAATATCCCACTCAGACACAGTATACTGACTCCGAGCCGACCAGTCCTTGTTTTAGCCCTATAATTCCGAGCGCCAGACAACAGAGTAACAACAAGTCCCATCTTTTGACGTCTTTTAACGTCTTTTGGTATGACGCGGCCGGGGATCGAACCCCGGACCTTCCGCTCTCCGGGCGGACCCTCTACCACTAGACCACGGAGGCGGTCTCCCATAGTATAGCATAGTATAGTGAATATCACTTGAAGATTAGTTTGAGGCACTAACTTGATCGAACTTTGTTTGTTCTCGGCCCTACAGACATTTTCCTGTTCTTACTAGCTGAAAACAGTCAACGAAACACTGCCAACTTTAGGTCTATAACACATCTATGAAATACATCATCAGCGAATAACTAGGTCTTATGTGTAGCGGTATAAAAGGAATTCGATCAAAGCGTGCGAAATACCACGTGCAGCATTGTCACAACTGAATTGAACATCGTTTCATGGCCCAGTGGGAAGATATGTGTCACAAAACATAACACGATATGTGAGAATTAATGTTCGATTCCCGTCATGGAATATTCATGTAAAAAATGTGTGAGTTTTACTCAATAAAAAAATAACAACCTAGGTCTTACAATTGAAATGTAAACCTTAAAGCAGGTTTAGTAGTGACCCAGTTCAAAACGTAGGTTCGGAAGATCAGCTAGTTACATATTTACTTCCGCACTGTTTACCCGACGTTACCAGGAACCTAATGCAATATAGGGCAATATGGTGATAGGTTTATAATGTGCGATAAACAACTCCCAGTCGTCGTTTATTTATTAATTATATATACGAGAAGTCTGTTAAAATATGACATTTTATAGACATTTAATCTTGGTTTATGGTTGGTTACGTCACCGAGGTATTTTGTATGTAATGTAAGAATCTGCTATTTCTAGGAGTAATTGTATGTGACATCCCTCTAATGATGGTGGTGTTTGGTGTTATTAGGTGCATATTTGATACGATTAGTTTCGAGAAGATATTCTAATTAGCTGCATGCTCTGTCGGTTACATAACCTGAGGTGGTGCAGGATCCAGTGTCAGCATGTCAACGCCCAGGTGTGGTCCACACCCATACTCACACCACTCTCCCGCGTCCCCCCTTATCAATGCCGCAGTGTTGCGGGCAGAGGGGATAAATCCCTGTGAAGATAATTAGTGAGTGAGTGAGTATGGTTTTACGCCGCTTTTAGCAAAATTCCAGCAATATCAGGGCGGGGGACACCAGAAATGGGCTTCACACTTTGTACCCATGTCGGGAATCGAACCCGGGTCTTCGGCGTGACGAGCGAACGCTTTAACCACTAGGCTACCCGACTGCCCCGTGAAGATAATTAACCACACTGAAAGAAGTATTAAATTTTCCGTGATATATGGGAAGCTGAAAAGTGAAATTACCTCTCACAATATGTCAGTAGAAAACCCATCACACCTTTTCCCTCAGTAGCACGCTTATGTGTCTTCATTGCGTCTGTTGTATATAATACACAGTTTAACCTGTTTGTAAATCACTATTACCACCCTTCTTAATGTTGTAACAACTTGCTGTTTTCTGTGTTGTGTGAGCAATATTTCGAACGACTGTAGGGGTTGAATGTCGCGTCCAAAATTATTGCATTTATAGAGCGACCTGCATGCACGTGTGTGTGTGGCTGCTTGTACTAGTCCGGACTGATGCCGATTTATAATGCTAGCACAGTGAGATACCATGCCGCAGTTTAACATGAATACCCCACTCAGACACAGTATACTGACTCCGAGCCGACCAGTCCTTGTTTTAGCCCCTAAATGCCGTGCGCCAGGGTAACAACAAGTACCATATTTTAGTATGACGCGGGCGGGGATCGAACCCCGGACCTTCCGCTCTCCGGTCGGACGGTCTACCCCTAGACCACTGAGTCGAACGTCTGTAATGCATGCAGGGGTTTATGTACAGTTTAACCTGTTACACACACTGTTAGAACAAATCGAGAATCTACATGGTTGTATATTACATACAATGCCTTTGTAGATTACATGCTGCAAGAACGTCTGTGGAATGGGCCTATCCCTGACTTGAGACGTCTTCCGGCACATGTGCAGTAAATGACAAAACAACTCCCCAGCAGTAAATGCCACGTCGGAGTAAATAACTGCAGCAACTGTGGCGCAGATGTTTTGCCATGCCTGATATCTCCTTGACTTGCTCCACTCTGCATCTGTGACGACACCCAAATAATGAGTATTGCAGACAGTGTAGTGTTTCTGTGGAGGTATTAGGTAGCTTTGTTGTTTCTGTGTGGGCATAGACAGAACAATGTCCTTGATCGAAAACTCAAACTCCCGATACTCTCTGTTTGAAACCTTTGCATGCACGCACACACACGCACACACGCACGCACGCAGGCACGCAGGCACACACACGCACGCCCACACACACATACACGCACGCACGCACGCACGCACACACATACGCACACACACACGCACACATACACAAACATACACACACGCACGCACGCGCACGCACGCACGCACACATACACAAACACACGCACGCACGCACGCACGCACAAACACACGCACGCACGCACACACACACACACGAAAGCACGCATACACACGCATACACAAGCACACACATTTACATAAATCAGACGCTCTTTGAGTAGTGAATCCTCTGTCAAGATATTTCCATGTAAATCGTCGCGCTGTGCTGTTAACCAAATAGTTTGTCTCATGTAAAACACACTTAAAGCTTTTAATGTGAAATTGCATAATGAAAGCCAATAACAGGATGCATTAACACACCATGGCTCCCTTCTCAACTCTCGGTGAATGTCAAAATACTTTTTGAAAACTAATGATGTAAAGGATATCTAGATGGTTCCATTGTCGCTGAATACAATTCACTGTGGACACTGGACCAACTGATATTTATCACAAATGTGTTTTAACTCAAAGTAAGTCTCCAGCCTGGTGTCACATATACATCCTGAGTGGAAGTCTCTATGGATTGTTGTTGTTGGCTTTTTAGTTTGCGCACTTTGTTTTCTTTCCTTCACGGATGATTACCCCTGAGTATCACTGAATCATTGAATCTGTCGGAGGGACAATTTTGTCTGAACCTCCACAAAAATTATTTTCAATTGGTGTGATTCTTTTTCTTCAAACGGCCCAGCAAAGTACCTCTTCCATAACGTTCCAATGAGGTTTTCTCTGATTATTGATACTCATCAGGAGTGATTAATACAGTAAACTACGTTTATAACGAACACACTTATAACGAACTGACGGATATAACGAACTTACTTTTTTGTCCCGACTATTTGCTGTAGTTATGCTGTGTATATGCTTATAACGAACTACGGTTATAACGAAATAACATTAGTGGTCCCTTTGAGTTCGTTATAACCGTAGTTTACGGTAAATATGAAATAATCAGTCAGGATTATTAGCCGAAACCGATTCCATTGAGTTTGAAAGGTAAAATAGCTGTGCAAATATGAATGGATCACTGAAAATCAGTGATGACACCAGGTGTTTGCGAGAAGGGTAATTATGTCCTGCACTACAAGTTGCACCCGCGATTCTCATAATTTGCATAAAAAGTAATTTTAGTGTTTATTGCCTACGCCTCACATCAATATGGTCTGTAAACAATCGAGTCATGACTAGACAATCTAGAACGTGCATATATGTAGTAAAAATCTATGAAATGCATTATCCCACGTCAACAATATAGGCAATTTGCAGTCCATGCACATCAGGCCACGGTGTACCGTTTCACCCCCTGTGCTTTTGGATCTGTGATTGGCTGGGACACATAGAAATGGCGCAGCCAGGTTGGTGATTGTATATCAAACTGAATAATCTGAAATTTCATCATGGGCATCATGGATGCAAGCCACGGATAATTGGGATGACAAGTTCTGGAGCAGATGCAACTGGAGCATTGTCAAATCAGATGCGCATCAAACTGATGAAGACACTGGACATTTGCAGCATCACTACAAAGCAACCGGTCATGTACACACCGCGATGTCGTCCGTCATCCAGGGCAGTTGACAACCAGTAACTGACAAGACATGAACAAAGCTCCTTCTATAAATAAAAACACTTCCGTCGAGGCCACCGTATAATTATTTTGTCACGTTTCCCAAGCTTTGCACGAGACTTAACTCATTTTCCGGGCATCTGAACTAGGATTAACTTTACTACACTTGAAACCGACTGATGATGTGGGGCTTTCAATCACTCGGGAATGATTTTAAGACTTCTACTGCACTTTGCATACTTCCTAGAGCAGGGCCTGCATGGCACGTTGCAATATAAGTGCAATAATCTTGGACGCGACGTTAAACCCAGTTTTACCTCACCTCACCTCACCTCACCTCACCTCACCTCCTGGAGCAGGGAATGAATTTCCCGCACACTGAAAATGAATTCCAAAGTATTCCGGATCATCACTACCTGTATACACATCTATTCCTGTCTGGTGTAAATTGTCGGCGAAACTGGTCATCTGTCTGTGTGTGTGTCTGCATGTGTGTCTGTCTGTGTGTCTGATTTTAATTTGTCTGTGTGTCTGTCTATGTGTCTGTCTGTGTGTATGTCGGTGTGTCGGATTTTAATTTGTCTGTGTGTCTGTCTATGTGTCTGTCTGTGTGTCTGTCTATGTGTCTGTTTGTGTGTCTGTCTGTGTGTCTGTCTATGTATCCTTTTGTGTGTCTGCATGTGTGTCTGTTTGTGTGTCTGATTTTAATTTGTCTGTGTGTCTGTCTGCGTGTCTGTCGGTGTGTCGGATTTTAATTTGTCTGTGTGTCTGTCTGTGTGTCTGTCTATGTGTCTGTTTGTATGTCTGTCTGTGTGTCTGTCGGTGTGTCGGATTTTAATTTGTTTGTGTGTCTGTCTATGTGTCTGTTTGTGTGTCTGCCTGTGTGTCTGTCTATGTGTCTGTTTGTGTGTCTGTCGGTGTGTCTGATTTTACTTTGTCTGTGTTTCTGTCTGTGTGTCTGCCTATATGTCTGTTTGGCTGACTGTGTGTTTGTCTCTCTGTCTGTATGTGTGTATGTCTGTGTATAATCTGTCTGTTTGTATATATGTTTATATATGTATCTGTCTGTTTAACTGTGTCTCTAACTGTGTATTTGTCTGTGACTTTATCTGTCCCGTGAAGATCCGGGTTAGAATAGGTCTTCAGCAACCCATACGTGCCGTAAGAGGCGACTATGCTTGTCGTAAGAGGCGACTGACGGATCGGGTCGTCAGGATCGCTGACTTGGTTGATGAATGTCATCGTATCCCATCCCAATTGCGTGGATCGATGCTCATGACATCAATCACAGGATTTCGAAATAGTGCTGAGTGCGGCGTAAAACAACAAATAAACAAGTGTGAGTCTATAAGTGCGTCCGTCTGATAAGTGACCATACATTCACACACGACCTGCGCTACATGCATCGTGCCATGTTCAGCGATGAATAGGAAGACATAAAACACTGACGTTTTAATTTAGTGAGGCACAAGCAAACTTTACTTCAAATGGCCTGACACTTGAAGGGTAGTCTAGTTAAAGGGCACAATAGAAGCGTCCCTCGGAACTTAAGTGTGGGCAAAGAACTCGACATTTGGTAACAGACTTTATTGCATCCCATCACCGAGCTATGAGCCTTGCGTCAACACTTCATCGTCGCGCAAATACCAATGAATCCCCTGATCAATGAGTCGAGACTGAGCTCTATATCAAATACTGGAAATAACGACTCGGATATGGCGCTTTGTATTATTGGGTGGCCCTAACGGTTGTAAATTAACCCTAGATGGCATTTCAATACGGGATACCGGAATGTGAGTTCTTGGGAAGCTGTTTGTATTCCCTGGAAACAACTGTCACGATGTGTGTTTGCAAGCTTTGATACGAGCTTAGGTGAGGCAGTTGTATTGCAGCACATTTTGCTTCGTGTCTTGTGTGAGTGGCGAGTGCTTCCGGTAGGGTACGACATGCTTCCCCTTGTCGCGATCACCTGGTGCCAATACTGATTTTTGCTGATCCATTCATAGAACGTTCAGCGCTTTTTCTTTCGGAAAATAAACGAGAGTGATTTGTCTGTGGCGTTGACGTTTTGTATCATTATACAAGGTGACTCAGTACCCAAAGGTGTGGAACGTTGCTCACAATATCAATCACTCGTTTGTCTGGATTTGCATAATTATAACAACCAATTGGTCAAATGCATCGAGGACCTGTGGGACTAGAGGAACGAGCTCCACAAAAAAAATCAACTAGGAGGAGGCAGAGAAACGGAAACTACAGAACGACATGCGCATCCTGAGGTTGGCAAAGGTGGTTAGTCTGACCAAAAAGATAGTATCCAGGAATGATTGACTGGATTGACTGAATTATTTACCAGGCCGCCGTCAAACAGCTGGTTTATTACTGAGTGTGCGTTAATCAACACACACACACACACACACACACACACACACACACACACACACACACACACACACACACACACACACACACACACACACACTACGGTTATAACGAACTCGAAGGGACCACTAATTTTAGTTCGTAATAACCGTAGTTCGTTATAAGCATATATACAGCATTTATACAACAAATGGTCGGAACTAAAATATTAGTTCGTTATATGGGTCAGTTCGTTATAAGCGTGTTTATTATAACCATAGTTTACTGTTTACATAACTATACTACTACCAGCATTTGCGTTTTAAAAAAGTACAAAGATACAATGATTCGTTAATTCGAAATGTTGTTAATACGGGCGGCGATATAACTGAGAACGATACTGTCCTGATAAATGGGGTTGTACTGTATGAAATCTGGACACCTGATTATCAGAACCATTGTCGCGTCTGGAGGACATCAGTCGACTCTCTGTAACCGGTAACACTGGTGAAGACAGATAATTGACAAATTGGTAACAAATACATTCCCTTCTCGTTGCTACACCTGAGAAGTGTTTACCAAGCCATAGGGCAATGTGGTAGCGGTGGCGCCATCTACAACTAGGAGTGGTTATGGAAGGCGCCATCTAGTGGGCGGTTTGGCATCCCTCTATTCCAATGACTGCCAATCCTAATTGACTTAAAGCCAATGCCAGGATCGACATGCAGTGTTCTGTACTGCCATGGGGTTGTTGCGTCGTTGAGACGGATATGGAATAACAGTTTGACTTTATGTTTGATTAAGTGATATAAATGTTTTCTTTGGGGTTGATGAAGTTATTTTTTTTCTTCTGAAATCTTGCCAATAAATTAACAGATATCCTGGGTCTGGAGAACGTATCCCCCACAGCAAATAAACTTATCGTTCTTTCACAATTTTACATTTCCAGTTTTGTTTTTAGTTGGTTTATTGAACTCGATGTGTTTAATGTATTTTGTTAGTTTCGAAAAATAAAGGACATGGTTTAATAAGGGTATTTAATACCCAGTAAAAGGCAAGGTTAAAATTTTTTTTTATTTTTTTTTCAAATATACGTTTTGGATATCATTTGGGGAAATAATTGTTAAAAAGGTTTAAACTTTTTTTGAAAACTTTTTGCTATGAGAAAATCGGCAATCAAAGATTAAACGTCTCCAGAACCAAGTGTGCCTGAATTATCTTTACCCACATACCGAAAGATCATCAGCTTGAAATTAAAGAATGTTTATGTCACATTATTTCTTCGTTCGTCCTTTTTCATTTATTTTACCCATGAGGGGCATGTCCCAGTCGCCTAAGACGCTGCAATTCGTTATGGCCTGCCAGAAGTTCATGGTTCGAATCCCGGTTCGCCTCGATTATGTTTCTAGGTTTGTCAGCACCATACCCGTGCTCTTGGGTTTCACAGAAGTGGTAAACGTCTGAGACCTGCATCACTTCGGGGTTTCCACATTAAGCTGCCACGCTTGATCAAAGCAGCGTAAAAGCACTCCCTCACCCATACCATTTTACGTGCTTTTATCACAAGTCAAAAACGTGCAGCCATTGGAAATAAATATTAGTTTTTTCAAGTTTGAACCTAACACATAATATGTCAATCAGGTGTGAGTGCCATGGCAGATTAACTGTGGTAATATGAAATAATTCGGAGTTCCTTAACATCTTTTGAGTAGTTTACATATTATGCACACATATGTTCAACACTACGTCATATAGTCCTCGGCAATATACTGTTCTAGGTACTGTTCTTATACTGACTGGGGAACAAACAGCATGCAAATACATGGACACAACTTCCAGGATTATAAGAAATCTCTGCTACAAGCAGAGTCCATTGTATGACTCCGTGCCGAAACCTGGCACTGACAGAAGTTGAACTCCATAAGTCTACAATGTCTTCCTTAATTGTTAAGGGTTTTAATCGTACACTTTCTATTAATGTGGAGCAATATTAATTTCCAGCAGCTCCAGTACTTGGTATATACATGTAACAAGTTTTAAGGTACAGTCGAGAAACCTCTTTCGACGAAGCTTTTAAAGAGCGTTATACGATTCTTGCTGTTGTTTGATCAGGGTTATAACATTCAAGGCCTCAGTAGGCTTTCTGGAAGACATGTGGAGGACATTTCAAGTTTGACCCATCAGTGACAAACATCATGTGCCATGTGTTTCCTTGTTGTGACTTGTATAATGTGTTCCCGTGGTTTTAAAGTGTTGACTTGCCTGTGCATGTGTGTGTGACGGCTGCCACCGGTGGGGCAGGATACGAATAACACCTTGTATCATCACTCTTTGATTGTGATTCATAAACACATGATACAGTCGGAATCGTACAATGGACTCTGTTTTAGAAGATTGCGGAAAGGGTTTGTGGGTTTTTATTTTACATATAAGTCATAAAAAACGAAAGGTCATCTCGTGTGTTGGCGCGTTTCCTAGTGAACAGTAACACCCCCTTGCGCAGCTGCTTACAACAATATCCCAATGCACACATATATGCATCTTTGTCAGCACACTGCACACATACTTGCATCTCCATCAGCACACGGCATCGCTCCTGGCGGCAAACTACACATACTCCGATGTGAGTTGAAGAAATATTCGTTTACTCACTAAATATTTAGACATCGACGGATTCATAATGAATTCTGATTATTGACCCAAACCCTCTTGTGTGAGAGTACTGTCGAGACCGGAATACGTCAATACCACATAGTGTCAATATTGCATAACCATATGTTCATTGTAAGGGATCTCTCCCGTTTGCTTTCATGGACCACCAAGTGTATTGTGATCACGATTCGTTTCCGAAAGTATTTGTATTGTCATCTCCATCATTGAGATCCCAAGGGCATCGTCTTTGAATTTACAAGGCTCTTTATACGTCGACGAATTGAGTTCTACGTATTAGTGTGAGTTCTATGTATTAGTGTGAGTTCTATGTATTAGTGTTAGTTCTATGTATTAGTGTGAATTCTATGAATTAGTGTGAGTTCTATGAATTGGTGATGAATATGTGATAATCATATGATAAAGGACACAGCTCACAATCACAGAGCACCTTGAACACGTGTGTTTATCTGAAGTGGGCACTTTACACAATGATGTATCACCTTGTCCAATACTGAAGCACTTTGGGTGTTTATTGGTTTAATAGTTGGGGTGAAATCCGTCCATATAGTTATATCCTCATCAGTCTTGATTACAGACAATGATGCATCTCTGTGGCAGTCGAGGTGGTGATAATGGACTTGTTCGACAGTTTTTGATTACATGTTATTTGAAGAAGAATGGCAGACGAAACAGTGTATTTCAATGTTATTTCAGTCATAAAACTGAAATGATGTCTCACTATCTGGTTGAATAGTCAAACTAAACACAAGGTGATGTGACACGTTAAGAAGAATTGGAACTGTTTGAAATTCAAGTTTTGTATCTACAATAATATAATATGTAGTCTTCCACAACGATAAAAAAAAGTGTGTTGTTGAAACATTTGAACATGTTGTATACATGCTAATTCATACTTGAACAATTATGCTTATTCATAATTCATAATCATTGATGATTTTAAATTATCCATTCTTATTATTTTTACCTCAATTTTACCTATTTCGGCGGATAATCGGATTGGTTCCAAGAACCTCATACTTGTCGCCAGAACTGATTTAAATGGGGACTGGGAGGCCAAGCTCTGTGTATTGATTGGCGGCAATACCTCTCCATGGCATTGTTTCAGTACATCATATACACTATACGTTCACACCGCCGGACCTGTATTAATGCAAACAAACACATATACTCTTCAAAAAAGGAAACGCACAGGTAGATTTTTAGTAAAATTATTGTAGCTAATAAAGACGAAATATTTAATTTAATATCATAGATACAACTATAAAATTTTGGAGCTCGATGGTCTCATGTTGGCGTTGTACAAAGGCATTGAAAACTGTTCATTGTCATGTCACATAAGGCCACAATGTTGCGCTGAACTCGTGTGACCGCCCCGGGCAGCAATCGCGGCTCTGCATCTCCTCGGCACTGACTGGATAAGTGTACGAAGTGTGCGCCATTCTGCTTGTAACGCGTTGGCCAGTTGTGGGAGTGCTTGCCTTTTTATAACCACTACCACGAGTTACGAATGCCATAATTTGCACGTGCATTTTGCTTTACTGTTTTCCTCCATGACATGTTTAACAAGTGTGAAAACAATGCAGTTTATGATATTGCAAATCGACAATGGTTGCTTTTAGACGCACCGTTTGTCGAATATCAGGCCACCAGCATTTTCCAATAACATATATCCAATTTATATACCGGATTTTGTGTGTAGTCAGATTAAATAAACTACATACTACCTGTGCAATTCTTTTTTTGAGGAGTGTATGTCCTCCCATGATGAAGCCTTTCATTACATACAGACCAATACATTCACGATGTTGTCAGGAAAGTTATACCAGATTGCAACTTCAACTAACTGACTATGCCGAAAATAGAGAGCAATAAACCTGGCACACCTGGGCATTGTATAACTGTTATTTGATGTTAGTATTACTGAACACAATACATTGATGGCACTAGTTAATACAGACGGAGCATCGATATCAGCTGACCATGAAACTACGTGCTTCTTGCTACTGTGTACACGCAAGGTAGATGTTCTAACGGCTGTTTCTGTCTTTGTATTTAAAATAGACTTTGCATTTTACATTTACAAGTTGCAGTGTGGTCATGGTTAGAACTTTGATAAGTCCAGGTCTTTATGGCAGGCATTTATTTAGTGTGGATGTCTAAAAACAACCGGTGTCAACACACATCAAACAGCACAAAGCGAGTGTGTACATGTAAAGGAGCATTCAAAGCCTGGTGACTTTAACCTGATTTCTGAGTAACAAAGTGTAGAAATAATAACTGCAGTGTGAGTGACTTGGGTTTAAAGTCACTTTGAACAGTATTCCACTCCCATGACGGCGTGTCAGCTTAATGTAGGAGGAAAGGTCGAAGTGATGCAGGTTTCAGACGTTAACCACATACACCTAGAACTGTTATAGATTGACAGACGGGTGAGATTGGACGGATTCAAAAAGTCATCCGAGTTCCGTGATTGGAATATTGGCCAGCGATATCCTGACTTTGAACTTAACCACTACGAGTCAAACAGCATGCTTACAAGCTAAATCAAAATTTCATCCATATGATGGTCAGTTAAAATAAACTGGTTCCGCGATCTACAATGAGAGCAAGAAACAAAACATGTCGCCATTAGGATTCCGAGTACCAAGTATGTGCTTGTCGTAAGACTTAAAGGATCGAGTGGTCAGGTTCGATGACGTGCATGACTGCGCTTTATCGTACCCCGACGGTGTTGGAGTGGTGCTCATAATATCAACCACTGGTTTGTCTTGCCAAGACTCGATTATTTAAAGACATCCGTGTTATAGTCGGTGTATTATTGAGTGCGGCGTTAAACAACAAAAAAACAAGAGTTTACTAAAAACGCACTGCTTGATGATGTATATTTGATACTTTGGAGCTGATTATTAACTCCCGGTATCCCAGCCAGCCTTTCTGGTATGCCCGGTAACTGTAGACCTTATTGTAGATGTCGGGACCGATATGCCATACGCAGGTAGAGACTGCCAGGATATGTATAGTATGTAATGATATTAGATGAAGTGCCAGCCCTTAAACACTGCGCGAGCATGACATCAATCAACAGTGCTGCTCGAAACAAAGTCACATCGTTTGTCATCATTACCCTGTGCTCCTGGCACTCGATATGTTAATTAAGCATCCAACGAACAACGTAATAAGCTGGCGTTAATAGAACACTACTACATCTCTTTAAGTGGTTCTGTGTCATGGTTGCGTTGATAGGTCATGTACACTCGTCATTAGTGTGTTTCTTCCATCATACGATTGCTGTCGGTAAGCCAGACACACTACTTGACACGGGCGCTATTTCTTGCGTATCTCTACACCTTTACTCGGTAAGGAGAAACCAATTACACTATGTTTACATATACTGTACTCATTAATGTGGCACGGAATTATGGTGAATAGTGCTTTACAGTCAAGTACCAGCGATTCATAAAATCACAAAGGAGATGGCTTCAAGAAAATTGCTTCATTTATCATCATCATCATCATCATCATCACCACCACCACCACCACCACCACCATCATCATCATCATCATCATCATCATCATTATTATTATTATTTACAGATTAAAGATAAAAAATGCAGCAAAGATGGTTTGGGTGATTCTGGCACAGTCAGGCTGGTTAGGCTCATCATCAGCTCAGGGCCCTTGACCCCTCTACACGCAGCCCAGAGAGCGAATGGGACTTCTCCCAGGAAGCGCTGCCTTGTCAAACCCACCCACAACTTTTCGGAGAATGTGAAGACTCCCCAACACTGCAGCCCTCTGCATTACCCAGATTGTCAGAAGGGCTGTATTCCTGTTAGCAAACCCGGGTACTCTCCAAATGTCAGTCAACAGATTGGGAGGTACCAAACTGAGACACCGAGAACAATGGGGAGTCGGACAACTTGGTACTTGAGATGCAAGCGTGACATTTCGAAAGCAAGGTCTGCATATTTGCCATGTTTTTCCTGAATCTTGTCAATCACATTACTATCGAAAGGGACAAGATCAGGTGTGTTGGCCTGGATACGTCTGAGGCTGTAAACGGGCCTATTCCAAAGGATTTTGTATTTATCATTTTCCATGACGCCCTCTGCATATTCCAGGTCGTACCATAGATGTACCTCCAGTAATAAAATAAAAAACGGTAATAAAATGATCGAGCCACGCCATCGTGTCGCTTAAGATTCTGTGTCTGTGCCAAAGTTGGGCATCCACTGACAATGTGTTGGACAGTCTCATTAAATTCATTACAATATCTACATTTCATATTCACATTTTGATGCAAAATCACACATTGACGGTTTCGAGTGGAAAGTGACTGGTCCTGGGCCTCGTTCCTCAAAGCGACCTTGGCGCTACAATAATCATAAGCCTATGTTAAAGTATAGGACTTACGATCACCTTAGCACTAAGATTGCTTTGAGGAACGGGGCCCTGAGCAGCAAACAGAAAGCCTTCTGTTTCACTTTTCAGGCCAGTCGACCTCATCCAAGCGAAGGACTCTGCAGGGCTGCTGACCCTTCAACCCACTGCACATAGCCACTTACCACATTTGACAAAATGTTTATTGATTATTTCACCCCCAGCACGCAGCAATATTCCAGCTATATGAGAACGGCATGTAAATAATCGAGTCTGGACCAGACAATCCAGTGATTGATATTATGAGCAACGAACCACGCAGTCAACCAAGTCATCCGGCCTGACCACCCGATCCACTAAGTCGCTAGGGACCTATTCTAACCATTGCGAAGGCTTTAGGATTTGTTAGATGGCCCTGGAGCGATTTTAAAAATACCTCCTGATTAACATATTGTTTGGGGAGAACTCTTGAAAATGAAACTGTGACGGGGCCTAGTTCCAAAAAGCGTTTTAAGGCTATAACAACCCCCACTCTTCAACATAGACTTACGACAACCGCAGTGCTAAGAGTGAGTTGGGTTTAACGCCGCTTTTAACAGTATTCCAGTTATATCGCGGCGTGTCAGCTTAATGTGGGAGGAAAGCCCGAAGTGATGCAGGTCTCAGACGTTTACCACTTCGGTGAAACCCAAGAGCACGGGTATGGTGCTGAAAAACCTAGAAACATAATCGTGGCGAACCGGGATTCGAACCCACAATCATAGGTTCTGGCGTGCCCAATGGACGCAACTCTGCACAACGAATCGCGGCGCCTTAGACGACTGGGCCACCCTTGCCCCCGCAGTGCTAAGAGAGCTTTGTGCAGCGGGGTCATGTTTGCTGGACAGCGTGTGTCGAATAGTTCAAAGACAGAACAATGAAAGCACATGTACCACAAGATTGTATGTACAGTAAACTACGTTAATAATGAACACGCTTGTAACGAACTGATGGATTAAGTGAACTTACTTATTTGTCCCAACTATTTGCTGTAGTTATGCCGTATGTATGCTTATGACGAACTACGATTATAAGGAACAAATATTAGTGGTCCCTTTGAGCTCGTTATAACCGTAGTTTACAGTGCATGTAAAGATAGACGGACTAGTTGTAAAATTTAATGGTCTTTCCCGAATGGTCATTTCTAGCAGAAGAAAATCGCATTCGCCAAATGTATAATTTCTGCATACCACACCACACATACAATGATACAATCAGTCGAGAGGACGTCACTTGCCAGATTGTTAAGTAGTCAATTATTCTCACTAATTTAAATCAAATAACATAAATTAATTCAGAAGATCAATGTGAGGAATATTATTTGTTTGTTTGTTGTTTGTTGTTTTACGCCGCACTCAGCAATATTCCAACTATATGATGGCGGTCTGTGTAAATAATCGAGTCTGGACCAGACAATCCAGTGATTGCCATCATGAGCATGGATCCAAGCAATTGAGATGCGATGACATGCATCAACCAAGTCCCTTTAACGACCAACATGGTTTCTGATGACCTATTCTATCGGACCTTCACTGGTCTGAGGAATGGTTAAAAAAAAGAAAAACATGGTATTAATTATTGTTTAAGTCCTATTCTGCAATCGGTGAACGCCAAGCGTCCCCAAAATAAAGCGAGTTCTTTTTCGCATGTTTTCTTCCAAATTAAAACCCTTTTGGGTGACATGATGACACTGAAATAATGTAATTTACGGTCTCGGAGATGACACTGACATTTTAATAAATCTTTCACCCACTACATTATGTCGCGTTGTTGAGATGGGCGTGGCTCGGCGTGACCCAGCGGGTGTGGAGCACGGCGGTATGGTGACAGATGCTCTCAAGTAACGTGGTTTGTCGACAGTTAATTTGATTGGTCAGAATGATACGAAACCCCGGGGAACTGCCTGTAGTTATACTGAGCAAATTAGGATGGTATTAACACTCAAGGGAGAAATCCTTATCATTGATAGCAGCGCCCCTTGGAGAGGTAATATATTATATTTTCGAACAGACAAAATGATTCTTTCTTTCCAACATGCATGAATGATTTGTACGCGGTGAATCTTTATGATAAATATGTTTGCGCACATTTTCATCTGAATAGTTATTTTGAGCTGAATTCGTAAACGCTTTAAAGTTTTGTTTACAACTCTGGGGGCGGTCGGGTAGCCTAGTGGTTAAAGCGTTCGCTCGTCACGCCGAAGACCCGGGTTCGATTCCCCACATGGGTACAAAGTGTGAAGCCCATTTCTGGTGTCCCCCGCCGTGATATTGCTGGAATATTGCTAAAAGCGGCGTAGAACCATTCTCACTCACTCACTCACTCACTCACTCACTGTTTACAACTCTGATATAATGATTGGTTGTAACGTATAGCCTGTTCAGCTAATTTTTAAGAAACTATTACACAACGAATACACTTTACATACGTGGTATTTCAAACATTAAGTAACGTTCATCTCTGAATAGGAGCACATACTATAATTTCATTTTATGTTTGACGTACATTTCTGTACAATTACTATATACCTAATATCATACAGACCTTGGACAATGACTACTTATAGACTTATAGAAGATAATAATTGTGGTATACTGTCACAAAGACATATTTCACAACTAGTCCATCATCATTATTCTAAAAGCGTTTCAGAAACAGATCATTGTGCCACGCCGACAACGCATTAACATTTGGAGGAGAGAAAGTAACGGTATTTTGTAGAATGTATCGTAGATTACTTCTAAATGGCTTTATATTCAGACATTTTGTCCCTCTTGGGTTAAGTTAAGTGGCTTCGTGATCTCTAAACTCTAATTGTAACATTAAAGTAGGTATGTTCCCTGATCTGATTGGCCGTTCGACAATTACAATCAAATATTGAATATCGATCAAATTCAACATAAAATGGCCGCTCGACATCTAAGCTCATCGTGATGAGATTTCATTGTGGCGACAACATATGTGAGCACGTCCTCAAACACACACAACGTTAAGTGTCGTATTAGACAGCGGCGTGTAAACTGTCTTCAGAGTTATGATGGAGATAACATTTGGGATGCAAGTGATGGTTGAGATGAAAGATGGTTCAGCCGACTGGTGACCACACTGATGCGCCCCGCTGCATGTACATCCACGAGATAACCATCAGTGTGATGCAGTGGTCACCCCTCACGTGTCCGCAGATTGGATTAGGCGCGTGCGCTCACATCACTGACTGTAATGAAAATAGCCGATCTTTGAACAACGTATTTAGTCTCACTGATCAACGATGACCCTTGGACGCACACTAACAGAATAGACTTGAGTGTCTTGGTGATTGGTTTATCCTGAGCAGAGTCCACAACGTCCTGATCAAGGAAACTGTCTGAGTTGGATCATAAATAACGGGTTCTTGGTACAGTTATTTCAAGTGATATAACCATTCACTCAGTTCTCATTTTAAGTATTGGTAGTTTGGGAAAATATAAAGTTTAGAAATTAAAATGTCAAAATTATTATTGATTGTCAACGTACACAAGCATATATTTTATAAGGACATACTTCGCATCAAACAGGGCATTAAAACGCCGGGAGCATAACGGAATCATAGTCGCAGTTCTAGCACAAAAATAATTGTGTCAAGATCTGTTCCATAATCACCAGAAATCTCTGCTCAAAGTGTTTTTAAATTGAATACTTCGGTACTAATAAACAAGAAAAAAACATTTCTATAGTCAAAATCTCCACCAAAAGCTGAGTCTGCAATTCCGTCATTGTCGTAAAAGGCGACTAAAGGGAGGGTCGCTGACTTGGTTGATGCATGTCATCATATCCCAATGGTGTGGATCGATGCTCATGATGTCAATCACTAGATTGTCTGGTCCAGACTCGATTATTGACAGACCGCCGTAATATTCTGGAATATTGCTAAGTACGGCGTTAAACAACAAACAAACAAACATTCATGGGCATGTGTTAATAGATAACTATGAAATAGTGATGATACCAGATGGTAGTGGAAAGGTAGGCGTATCCTGCCCCATCTAACAGAAAGGGTCACAAACACATGCAGAGGCAAGCCAATTATTCAACTGGAAACACACGGGTTCATATGGTACACGTCAAAACAGGGAATTGCATCGGTAATCGTTTTTTATCACTGAGGCGTCAAATGAGAAAATGTTCGCAACTGGTCTAACATAGCTGTTAATGCTCCTTGTTTGTTATGTCAACAGACAATTGAATACAACGCTTATGCTATTCAAATCATTTACAATATAATAAAGCTTATGTTGATATTGTTAAACGGACTAAACTATCGTTACTTCTGATGTATTGTATCTTTTGTTAACAACGGCATGGGATGGACATGGATCCCCACTATAGCACTCATCAGATAATGCATCGCTATTAGTCATAGTCACGTTGTGAAGGGTGGAATTGATGGCTAAAGTCTGGCAGTAATCTTCTGTCTCCAGGGACGTCTGTGTGACAACAAAGGTCGAGATCTGATCAAAATGCGACCATCCATTCTCTGTTAATTGTAACGTGGTGGCAATGTTTTGACACATGACCTCCCATCGTGGAGGATTCCTGCATGTTGGAATACATATTTATATAAAACAAAACATGTATTATTAACACTGATTGTACGATGCAATGTGAATGTGTTTCTTTTATATTCATATTGGCGTGATGCGTTGTCTCATATGTATTATATTGATTACACGCTTTGTAGGCAGCAAACGAATTCCATTATTATCCCGAACAGACCCGAAAAACAGATTTATATTAAGTGAAATACGCAGACATAATTGGATTCGTAATGGTAGAGAAACCTGATACATTTACCGACCTTCACCTTCAAACACACCAAATGAAATACCAGAAACTATTAATTGACCTTGACCTCAACCTTGAAATTAGGTCGACTCAACCTTTGTTGGGTAAATTTGCGCCATGTTTAATTTCTGACCTCAGGTAACCTTGACCTTGACCAATATCAAATCAACGTCTAATCCCGCTTGATACACACAAAACATTGTGACCGTAATATTTCACTAATCGATAATGGGTGACCTTCGCCCTCAGAGTACGTAGAAGACACCTCAGGCATGATTCCTGATGCGGCGCAATGCAATATTCAGTCATTGTTGGTGCGTTGTTATTCCTATGCAGATGTTTTGAAGAGTTTTGTCAAGCTCATTTTACGACAAGTTCACTTAAACATGATGTGGATTGTGGATATTATTTTTCAATCCTAGTCCTATTTCAACCGAGTTGCAGTAAAACAAATCAGTATCCGTTTGTGTAACATAAGCTGCTGGCGTGAACCTATACATCATCCCTGAAGACAGACTTGCAGTTGATGAAGATGAGATGAAGATAAACCCTGCACATAACCGAGTACTTTGATATTTTGAAGGTCAGCTTGCCTAGACACAGCATTAGATATCACCTTCAGGATCAACAGCAACAGCCGAAGTAAATACTTCTGTATGCCTATCAAAGAAGAAGTAAATACTTCTGTATGCCTATCAAAGAAGAAGTAAATACTTCTGTATGCCTATCAAAGAAGAAGTAAATATTTCTGTATGCCTATCAAAGAAGACGTAAATACTGTCGAGGATATAGCTTAGCTGGAGGACATTAAAAAAACTAGTTTCCGTTAAGCGTCGTCTCCATAATGTATTTATACCAAGAAGTTTATATACCTACTACTTCAGAATAAATACAATGGATGCGTCGTGTGGTCGGATGTATGTTTCACTGGCATGGTTATTATCTGCGTTTCCTCGTTCAAAAAGCAATGTTAAAGTGAGTCGTTGGATCCTTGGCTGAAAATTAGCACATGGTATGACGAAGATAATAGGTGTTGTTCCTACCTGGCCTGACCCAAGGACATCCGGGGAATCGAGGAGAAGAGGGTCAAGTTGACCAGCACGGGCATGATTGGTCCTGCCATGAAGCCACGGCCTGATGTCACTGAAACACACAGACAAGGACAATAGATACCATTGTCAAGACACGTCCAGATGTCACTGAAACACACAGACAAGAACTATAGATACAATTGTGAAGACACTTCCAGATGTCACTGAAACACACAGACAAGGACTATAGATACCATTGTGAAGACACGTCCTGATGTCACTGAAACACACAGACAAGGACTATAGATACCATTGTGAAGACACGTCCCGATGTCACAGAAACACACAGACAAGGACTATAGATACCATTGTGAAGACACTTCCAGATGTCACTGAAACACACAGACAAGAACTAAAGATACCATTTTGAAGACACGTTCCGATGTCACTGAAACACACTGACAAGAACTATAGATACCATTGTAAAGACACTTCCAGCTGTCACTGAAATACACAGACAAGGACTAAGGATACCATTGTAAAGACACGTCCCGATGTCACTGAAACACACAGACAAGGACTATAGATACCATTGTAAAGACACGTCCCGATGTCACTGAAACACACAGACAAGAACTATAGATACCATTGTAAAGACACTTCCAGATGTCACTGAAACACACAGACAAGAACTAAAGATACCATTGTGAAGCCACTTCCAGATGTCACAGAAACACAAAAAGGCTACAGATACCATTGTGAAGACACTTCCAGATGTCACAGAAACACACAGACAAGAACTAAAGATACCATTGTAAAGACACTTTCAGATGTCACTGAAACACACAGACAAGGACTATAGATACCATTGTGAAGACACTTCCAGATGTCAATGAAACACAAAAAGGCTACAGATACCATTGTGAAGACACTTCCAGATGTCACTGAAACACACAGACAAGAACTATAGATACCATTGTAAAGACACTTCCAGATGTCACTGAAACACACAGACAAGGACTATAGATACCATTGTAAAGACACATCCAGATGTCACTGAAACACACAGACAAGGACTATAGATACCATTGTAAAGACACTTCCAGATGTCAATGAAACACAAAAAAGCTACAGATACCATTGTGAAGACACTTCCAGATGTCACTGAAACACACAGACAAGAACTATAGATACAATTGTAAAGACACTTCCAGATGTCACTGAAACACATAGACAAGGACGATGGATGCCATTGTAAAGACACTTCCAGATGTCACAGAAACACACAGACAAGGACTATAGATACCATTGTAAAGACACTTCCAGATGTCACTGAAACACACAGACAAGGACTATAGATACAATTGTGAAGACATGTCCCTATGTCACTGAAACACACAAAGGCTATAGATACCATTGTGAAGATACTTCCAGATGTCACTGAAACACCCAGACAAGGACTATAGATACCATTGTGAAGACACGTCCCGATGTCACTGAAACACCCAGACAAGGACTATAGATACCATTGTGAAGACACTTCCAGATGTCACTGAAACACCCAGACAAGGACTATAGATACCATTGTGAAGACACTTCCAGATGTCACTGAAACACCCAGTCAAGGACTATAGATACAATTGTGAAGATACTTCCAGATGTCACTGAAACACCCAGACAAGGACTATAGATACCATTGTGAAGACACATCCAGATGTCACTGAAACACCCAGACAAGGACTATAGATACAATTGTGAAGCCACTTCCAGATGTCACTGAAACACCCAGACAAGGACTATAGATACCATTGTGAAGACACTTCCAGATGTCACTGAAACACCCAGACAAGGACTATAGATACAATTGTGAAGATACTTCCAGATGTCACTGAAACACCCAGACAAGGACTATAGATACCATTGTGATGACACATCCAGATGTCACAGAAACACACAGACAAGGACTATAGATACAATTGTGAAGCCACTTCCAGATGTCACTGAAACACCCAGACAAGGACTATAGATACCATTGTGAAGACACTTCCAGATGTCACTGAAACACCCAGACAAGGACTATAGATACAATTGTGAAGATACTTCCAGATGTCACTGAAACACCCAGACAAGGACTATAGATACCATTGTGAAGACACATCCAGATGTCACAGAAACACACAGACAAGGACTATAGATACAATTGTGAAGACACGTCCCGATGTCACTGAAACACACAGACAAGGACTATAGATACCATTGTGAAGACAGTTCCAGATGTCACAGAAACACACAGACAAGGACTATAGATACAATTGTGAAGACACTTCCAGATGTCACTGAAACACACAGACAAGGACTATAGATACCTTTGTAAAGACACTTCCAGATGTCACTGAAACACACAGACAAGGACTATAGATACCATTGTAAAGACACTTCCAGATGTCACTGACACACACAGGCGGAGTCGGTCGGCTGGGGATATCGTGTTAGAATTGGTGGCAAAGGGCTCCACAAAGGGATCCCGTGTATCCGAATACGTCTAAATTGGTTCATAACGTGGCATCGTATGGCGTCGCCATCCGTCGCCAGATCCAGGCTCCATTTTTAAGTCACCGTCATATACATAGAATATTGCTGAGAGAGGCGTCAAACAACACTCACGTTCGTGCACATTGTGGAGACACGTCTGGGCCATTTCCCTCAGCCCCAGCTTTTACAAACCAGCTGTTTTGAAGTACATGGTGCATGCGCACACTCAAACTTGCTTACTTGCTAAAACACAGGGTCATAATTAGATATAACCTCATATTTCTGTATTGAGTGTGTAAGTGGGTGAGTGAGTATGGGTTTCCGCCGCTTTTAGCAATATTCTAGCAATATCACGACGGGCGACACCAGAAATGGGCTTCACACATTGCACCCATGTCGGGAAGCGAAACCGGGCCTTCGGCGTGACGAGCAAACGCTTTAACCACTAGGCTACCCGACCACCCCTTCTGTACTAAACAACACATTGATATTCAAAGGTAACAGTGTCGTTTTGTGTTCGTCTGTATATAGATGTATATGTGTATGTGTAGTCTAATCTGATGTGCCCAGGTAAAAGTATATGGTGCTGTTCCTGTCGTTGCTTGATCCTGTGCGGTATAGAATGGCGCGGGCACTAACAAACATGCAAGTTTGGGGGCAGCAATTCAGGTTTATGACGTCAAGGGACTACCTTGTCCGATTCTGGGCGGCAATGTAATCTTGATGGGTATATTGTTCAATTGCACATGGTGAAAGTGACAATCAAGAGAGAAGTCCAACGTGATAAAATTACAATTTGAAAGACTGAGACACATTTAAACAGCGACATAAAACCGGTGGTAAGCCATGAAATGTTCAGTTGTCACCTGACAAATAAACCCGTATGACGATGTATGAGGTCCGCCCACTGGCGCTTACCGCTGTGAAAGGGGTAGCGGGTGGTCCGCGACAAGTAGTACGATGGGTATGTGCGTGTCCTGTCTCGGCTAACAACGAGTTCTAGGGGCAAGTTCAATAGCACATAATAGGACGTGCTGACGCGAGGTGCCAGAGAGCTGTGAAAACGGTGACAGCAAATTTTCATAGATGACAACAATTGAGAAGTATCGTGACAATGAAGGGAAGTCATTTGCTGTAAAAATGGAATACATTTTTTTCCCCAGAGAGCAATAATGAAAGTGTCATGTCATTCATCAACGGTTGAGACCTTAACGTAGTGATAGTTCACTAAATGAAATCCTCAATTAATCACATGTGATGTATTACATTATAGGCCAGTTCTAGAGCCTGAGTTTTTAATGATTAGGTCACGCCAACCTAGCTTCGACTTAATTCATTCGTAGTTAACTTCTTTTTAACGACTTTGAGAGAATTCTGCTATCGACTTGTCAGACCGACTTCTTAATAGCATTAAGAGCAACACGTGTGTCCACGTGAGCGTTGTCAATGTCACCGTCATGACCTGCACATGCATAACACGTGTGCCTGGGACAAACCAAATGTCTTTGCCCAAATTCTGTGTAAAGCCTACTTGTCTCAAACGCGTTTTGTGAGTTCGTTCCACTTATCCTGAATTACCAGAAGTCAAATAGGAAATTTGACAATTCATTAGTCAAATGTGAAGAACCGCCTTCACGGCACAGTTACCGCCACACAAGGACACCTGGGCAGGTAACAATCATGTATTGGATGTACTCTGCTGTACCCCTATGCATTAACGGAATCACAACGTTGTGAAGAAAAACAACTGTAGACAAAACAAATTCCATATATTTACCTTTAGGAAAAACGGTATTAGACATTCTTGACTATCTCATCATTGAGTTGGTGCGTTAAATCACTCTCCGAGCACTTCTACTTAAATATCTTCAAAATAATATACTACTTACATGAAATTACGAAAATCTGATTCTTTCATATTACTGTGGTTAATCTGTCTTGATATCAAAAATCGGGTCGTGACATTGAAAATTAACTACAGCAGCATGAAAGAATGGGCAGTTCCTTAACTTATTTTGAGTAGTAGATGTAAACAACGATCATTGTGTTGTACAACGTGCTGTAGGTGGTGAAATGAGCCGGATCGAAATGTTCTCTTTATAGATAGACCAGGAAAATAAACAACGCTTGTTTTCACGACGCGCTGTGACAATATTTTCATTTTTTTTCAATGTTTCCGCCATGATTGTGGAAATACAAGCAAGCACTGTGGGGCATACGAGATAATGTGAAAACCATAAGGTTGAGTTGATGTCGCTTTACAACTCACCGAGTCGGGAAATACGTCGTTATCGGCACAAGTGGGTCATTATGTAAATACACGTATTGGTTCCATCTCAGAAATATCGTCGGTGTTCTGGTTTGTGGGATTGCCGTTGAATTTCAACGTTCAAGTTTGATGGAGTGATTATCCATCACTCCGTGTGAGAGACGGCATGCAATATAACCCTTTTCGGAGAAATCGATAAAAATTCATCCCGAATATCTTATTAACAAGTTTCTTTTCTCGTTATCGGTAATTTCATATGTTCATGATCTTATGCGACTCTAGTTTGCTGCTGAAACTGATCTCCGCATCCTCCTAGGGCATCAACCTATCCATGGTTCTCGTTCAGAAAGAGTTGTGTTTGAACAAACATTGAAACAGGTCCCAATAAACCTGACTGATGGGACGATATCAATGTCAATATTAAAAATTAATTTGTTACTAATACCAATACTAATTCTATACGAATAATCAATATTGATGTAAACGTATCTGCTACCACGTATTTATTATTAGTATTGATATTGGTATTTATTGTGGTATTGAGGCTGTAGTCGCCTCTTACGGCAAGCACGGTTGCTGAAGACCTATTCTAACCCGGATCTTCACGGATCGAGGTAGCGCAGTGAACTATAAAACTCCTCCGTTAGATGTGTTACTACGATAAGCAATGAATGAGTGAGTGAGTTGGGTTTAACGCCGCTTTTAACAGTATTCCAGTTAAATCACGGCGTGTCAGCTTAATGTGGGAGGAAAGCCCGAAGTGATGCAGGTCTCAGACGTTTACCATTTCGGTGAAACCCACGAGCACGGGTATGGTGCTGACAAACCGAGAAACATAATCGTGGCGAACCGGGATTCGAACCCACAATCATAGGTTTCTGGCGTGCACAAGGGACGAAACTCTGCACAACGAATCGCGGCGCCTTAGACGACTGGGCTACCCGTGTCCCCGGTAAGCAATGACATTACCGATATTACCTTACAATATCACTGCGGTAAAATACGCATGTATATGCTAACATCTGCTATCTGTGACCTGTACACTTGCTATGTAGGCTTCCAATAGTCAGGCCCCGGGAACAGCTGGTACCGAGATACGTGGGACGTTTAAGAGATATTTGTTGGTGTTGTAAATATATATTACATATAATTATATACATACACATATGTTGGTGGTACAGGTAGAATGGCAATAAACAGTTTTCATATCACGGTGAGCGTATATATTAATTAAACAATTTCTAGGAGTTCCCAAGATACCAGTTTACTACCTGGGAGCGTTACTACACTGATGACACTCTGACATGTTTTTTGTGACATAACTTCCCCTTTCTACGATTTGTCCGCTCACGTCAGGGTTAGTGTTGAATTTGGAACATGACAATTATACCCGTGAAGATCCCGGGTAGAATAGGTCTTCAGCAACTATACTTGCCGTAAAAGGCGATTGTGTTTGTCGTAAGAGGCGACTAACGAGATCGGGTGGTCAGGCTCACTGACTCGGTTGATGCATGTCATCGATCCCAATTGCGTGGATCGGTGTTCATGACATCAATCACTGGATTGTCTGGTCCAGACTGGAGTATTTACAGACTGCCGTCATATAGCTGGAATATTTCTGAGTGCGGCGTTAAACAACAAATAAACAAGCCCATTACTTTAACCAGAACATACACTCAATAAAATCATAATCTACATAACACAGTTGCACACTGAAGCACCTAGCCTACCTGTCGTGGGAACCAATGCTACCTGGCACACCTGTCTTGATTGGATGGAGGTATACAATAGTAATCCGATGAAGAAGTCCTGGAGAACAAAGTCCACTCAGTGATAAAACAGGTGTATAGTCCAGTGAAATAATAAACTCGCAACCTTGCTCCAGCGTTATAGTGTAAGCATCAACTGGCCGCTTCTCCGATAAAATTAAAAACAAAAGAAGTGCCCTTGTTCCTAGGAAGTAAGAATCAGGTGTAGCTGATGCCTGTATAATCCTTTAGTCGGGTTTCCCCTAAACAGATAGATACATGCATACAGGAAAGGTTTTTCATCTGCTTCCAATGTGGTTCCAAGAGTTATATCAATGCGTGCACCGACACAAGGGATACACCACGGCTTCCATCGCGTACAGAGTGTACTACAGATAACGGCGCGTGGAGCACGAGGACTCGACACACACGTGGTCGCAGAACATGCGGAACTGTCAACATAAACATCACAGCTCCAGGAGCAATGGAATCTGCACCAGCACGACAGCTGATTGGCACTGAGATGAGGATGCAGCTACTCCCATACTCGACAATCCGAGGAATGGGAACCTGACGCCGGATAACAGTCCTGACAGCGAGTGTTCAGAGAACGCAGAAAACCTGGCGTGAACTTGTCAGTGCCGTTCTTTCTCCCGATTGCATCGCGTTATTCCAATAATCCTCACGTTCCTCGCCTGGAGATCGTGTTGATCTTAATAGGACATCTAATCAGAAATATATGTAGTTGAGTGAGTGAGTATGGTTTTACGCCGCTTTTAGCAATATTCCATTACTATCGCGGCGGGGAAACCAGAAATGAGTTTGTTTAACAAATACGTGTAATTCTTATAAAGATAAGATCAGAATCATGCACATGCATATTCAAACGAAATACAAATATTCCCTCTAAATACTACCTGTCATGTTATCCACCGTTAAATGCCACCAGTAGCTTACAGTAGCTGTACGTTCAAGATAAGGCACGAATCCCGTCTTTTCATACTCATAAACAAGGACTTAAAAGGCGCACGCATTCTCCGCATCAGTCAATCGCGACGTTGTTGTCTGACCACAGTCATCTCGTAGTATCTGTCGTATGTTTTACTGAGAAGATTACCCATCCCTGTTGATTACACGACACCGAACACATCCTCAACGGTCAGTCTATCCCTCGCTAAGCCGCTTAAATTGGGATAAGACCTTCAAATAGCTCCACAAATATGCAGTAAATGAAGACATGTATATGTCTCGACTAAAACCTAATCGGGATGTGTCTCATATATGCAGCTTGATCTGTACTTATACTTAAATGGTTATGCGTGTCTCGGACCCGTGGGATTCAAATGAGCTGGAGATCTATCGTATCTGACTCAGACGTCTGTATTAATTTCATTCCACGACGCAGCATCTGCGACACACGATATTACTATTGAATCATTCATCACACGCTGGTTTGGTATAGCTGTTTACGTAATGCATCAATTAGACGTTGGATGATTGCACTTCGCGGCATGAGGGAAACACAACAGACGAGACGAGGAAACAGTTTCTCACGCATTGCCATAATTAATCTCCTCTACTTAGCAAACATTTGTAAAAAGATGACACGCGTCCATGCTTTTAAAAGCTTTATTTATTCCCCTGTTATTTGTACATATTTACTTAATCCAGCGTTATGTAGCCTGGACAATACTTTGAGGTTCTGATAAACCGATCTGCCATGACTACCACGGGTATGTGCCAATGTTAACCATCGCATCAAGTCAGCTAGGTATTGATCAGTGCTTAAACCCGCGTTCGACTGCAAACATAGGTATTTGTCAGTAATCAACTTAAACAGATTGCTCGCAGGTATTCTAGTTGGTTTGACCGCCTGTACACTCACAGGGATACAGGCAGGTTTCACCATGTCATTTAGCGTCCAAACTGTTGATTGACAGGCGATATCAAAGAAAATACCTGGCCAACTGATAGCTTTGCAGGGGAGTAATCAAATACGCGCCCGAGTTGCTGAACAATGAAACGCTATAACATGTAATTAATCGCAGAAGTAATAACATTTTTTATTGTTTTGTGCGGGTGGAAGTCACACGAACATATGTATTGATGACAATTTGCCTGTAAATATTTTTTGCTTTGTTCAGATGACAAGCAAAGGCTACATAATATATGTCAACGTGAGTTCTGGAGGGGTACTTAGTGTGATAAGAGTTCAAGGAGACAGTTTCCTTCTAGTAAACGTGTTCTGTTCCAGAAAAACCCAGGCCTGACAATCACCTCCGTTAAATTAGTTTGGATTAAGGAAAAACTCTATTTTATTTATTTATCCCTGGGGATACTCGCAACTCATTTCTCCTGAAGACAAACGGAAGCTAGGCACCATACGTATCCATTTATTAAACGAAAAACATGAGTGATTGTGCAGCGTAAGCCTGCTAACTGAGAGTGTGACCACATGTTAAAAAACTATGTGATAGAATCTTCTTGCACGGATCCAGAAGTTCTCGCTGAATGCTAGTATTGAATTATATTGTTTCATTATCCATCAGGTCACGTTCTTGACTCCAGCTTATCAAAATCTGCATTGATGGAAGGCATTTCAGATAAGATAATTCAATGTCTCTTTATGGAAACCTGTCATGGTCATATTTCTGCTCCTTAAATCCTTTTCTGAATTAATTCGGAAACGTCTACACAATGGTTTTTAAGTTGATGGTGAATGAGCGTCATTCCCGTTTTACCCAGTATTGGATAAATACGCACTTGTGTTTACGTGTACCTATGTTGTGAATTTTCTTTTCAAGCTTGTTCGACAGTTGTCGATGGGTCTATAGTTGGTGCGTTCGTCTGTAGTGCCTAAAGTGCGAATTCTGTTCCAAGTGTCAGTGATACTTTCATGATTTTTGAACTGATAAAATATTGCATATGGCGACATACAACTTGGTAATCAATCAACCACATAATCTTTATACTATATATGTATATGGCACGTTCCATATCGAGGTATATCAGAACGGCAACAGTTGCAAGTAGTAGTAGTAGTAGTAGTAGTTGTTGTTGTTGCTCGTATTAAAGACCCGTTCTATATCGAGATATCTCAGAACAGCAACAGCTGCAAGAAGTAGCTGTTGTTCGTATTAAGGACATTTTTGCAATGAAGGTGTCAACAAAACTCTCCGAAGCAGAAAAACGAAAGTTAATTCAATTTCTATTTTCAACCAATAGCGAAATTCTAGAAATGTTAAACGTTTTTGGAAAATGTTTTTGTCGCTTTTTGTTTGTGCATAAAAAATCCCAGCGTTTGATGCTTCTGTGACCAAGCTCATTAGTAACCCTCGCATGCCAAAATGTCTGGCGCCAGGGTAACCTAACCATCGTCGTGTACAAATCTACGAAGACTACACATTACATAGACACTGAATGGGCTGTCAATCGCTTCCCCCAAAACATATTAACTTATTATTTTCAACTTCTTCCATGTTGTGACGAGACCCTCGGGGCTATAGAAAATAACGGGTTCAAGAGAAAACACTCCCGTCTCCATTAACATACCAGCAGGGTGCATGTGCTTGTGTCTTTTTTTAATTACGAGATGTCAACGACCTTTGTCACGGTGTGGAAACTAGATAAATAATCATTATGTCACTTTCTCAGCAAGACTGAGAAACAATTTAGTCCCCAACCTAGACTACGCATTGCAGTACACGCCACTCTCAGCGACGCCATAAATCATATGACCAAACAATAGTTAAACGTTGGATGGAAATTAACATCATTGCTATTAAAATTTGACACGAAATGAATTGAAGTGTTTTTTGTTGTTGATTTAAAAAAAATATATATTTTTTTTAAATGAATTGAAGTTAATTGTAGTAACTGTCAACATGTCTTGTACTGCTGTATTGACTTTGTGATAATGAAAGTCGACCTAACAAAAATATGTTTGTCAAAGAATACAACCTTCACTCGTCGATGCGATCACAGTGAGCGAGGTCGTATTAGCCGAAAGCGCTCGTAAAATCTGCGACAACTCTCTTATCAACTGACTGAGGGGTTTTGACCTTGTTGAAGTGGGCTGGTTCCCAGAGTGACTAGTCCGACATTTAGGTCACACAATATCTATATATTTTTAATATATAAAAGAGTGAGGGACCTGTCCCAGTTCAATCTGTCCGAGCCCACACACACCGTAAATAATTCATGAACACTGTCTACAGTGAGGGCTAGGGGACAACCACCTACGGACAGTGGCGGTGCTGGGGGCCAATCCTGTCAGCTTCACACTAAATATTAATGAGTATTTCACACCCACAAGGCACGTCCAGTGTAGATATTGCTCGTTCTGAAACTTATAGCACAGCGCTTGCTTTATCTTTATCAGATATCGAGTGAAGTACTGATACTGAATTTTCATCAGTGAGTCGTTCTCTAGCGAAACATGATAAAATACTCTAGGCGCACATTTATCACTACAAGCGAGATTTAGCAATGTAAGCAGTAGGTGGGAAAGTGCTGCAACACTCTCTAAGGTCTTGCGCCGCTCTGAGTTAGTGATTTGGTGAATGTTTTAACGCTACTACGCAGCACTAGTGTATCTGTATCCGGGTGGGCGAGTTTGGACAAGGCAAACCAGGCAATCTATTATACCATTATACCTACCCGTGAAGATCCGGGGTAGAGTAGGTCTTCAGAAAACCCATGCTTGCCATAATAGGCGACTATGCTTGTCGTAAGAGGCGGCTAACGGGATCGGGTGGTCAGACTTTCTGTTAATACATGTCATCGTCAATTGCGTGAATTGATGCTCATGATGCCAATCACTGGATTATCTGGTCCAGACTCGCTTATTTACAGACCGCCGTCATACAGCTGGAATATTGCTGATGGCTGAGTTAAACAAACAAACAAACCATTACACAACTGTCCACGCCTCCGTCACGCAGTCAACGTGACCACTGTCCTGGAGTCGACTCATGCGACCAGCATGGTAAGAGTTGGTTGGTCACGCCCAGGGACGGGTTCTGCATCCCACGTATGTATAGTACATGCATATGAAGCCACACTGCTGGTGTCCTCTATCACGATATTGCTAAAGGCGGCGTTAAACAACTGACTGACTATTCAGGGATCCGGGATCCCTACGGAATCCAACAATGAAATTCAAAACGTTCAAACCAGACCCAGCCGAGATTGTCTTCCGAAACTGATTGCATTTGGCTTAAAAATCAACACAGTGATGTAAATTATATGAACGGTTCACTGAAAATCAGTGATGACACCAGGTGTTCGCGAACAGGGTGTTATCCCGCTCTACCGGCAGCACCCACCTCGAACAGAATTTTATTAAAAAGTGCCAATGAGTTTGTAGGTGTAAGAAAGTCTGCAATCCATTCAGCGACTAATTTATGCATTTAGTTGTATAGTCTCCAGGGAGTCGAGAATAAACTATTATGCGCTATCTGAACCTTTAACCTATATAGTGAAATGTCACGCACCTAGAGCACTTCATCCATTTGAAGTTATAGCTGTATTAATGGGCAATCATCATTAGCCTCATCAGACGTAGTTTCAGTATGAGTGGTAGTAGGCGTGGTATCATTAGTAACAGTGGTAGTATTGTAGAGATTATTATTGTTGTTGTTATTATTATTATAGTCACGTTTGTTTGTTTACTTTATTGTTTTTTTGTTCAACGCTGCACTCAGCAATTCACAGTGATTAACATCATGAGCATCGATATAAGCAGTTAGGATACGGTGACATGAAATAAGCAGGGGTAGTAGTAGTAGTAGCAGCAGCAGCAGCAGCAGTAGTAGTAGTAGTAGTAGTAGTAGTAGTAATAGTAGTAGTACTAGTAGCAGCAGCAGCAGTAGTAGTAGTAGTGGTAGTAGTAGTAGTAGTAGTAGTAGCAGCAGCAGCAGCAGTAGTAGTAGTAGTAGTAGTAGTATACTCGTCTACGAAACGCAGTCTATTGTTTGAATCGTCCATAAAATCCCATTTTCTCGTTTCCCCCCTCAATCCCTGGGTCCAATTCCACAAAGCTATCGTAGGGCTGCGACAGTCGTAAGTCTATGTTAAAGTATATGAGTTACGATCGTCTCAGCGCTGCGATCGCTTTGTGAAACGGGGGCGTATACACTATCAGCCTTACGTCTCACGGCGAGCATCAGTTTGATGCAACGTGAATATATTACAAGTAGTTTGATGACATAATGATGTCTTCTACTTTTATCCCACCAAAATATCACAGAATATATGACTGAGTCAAAACAACATCGAAGTGATTTAAACATTTCACTGGGAAAAAAACCCGAAATCCAATGTTCCAATATCATACATTGAGAATCAACCACAGAATACAAAGTTGTTTATGATCACTCAAACGATTTCATTCAGAACTAACTAAATGGACCTTTCGCCAGACCATCTAATCGCCGACGATAAGCGTTATATGAAGAAAAGAGTTGCTGTAACTTGAGATGATAAATAAACCGGGAATTCTGGTCCTTCTCTTTATAATTACATTCTCAAATTACGACTTTCGTAACAAAACCTTTTTTCGAGAAAGTCGTTAATATTGACGTTGGCTCGACGCTTCTCGAGGAATCGAGTTTTGATACAGCAATCATTCTGCAGCCGTCAAAATTCCCCCGGCGGAGGCAAGTACCCTAGTCTCAGGTCAGTAGGAAACAGTAGCAGTGGTAGTGGTTGTAGTGGTAGTTGTGGTGTAGTAGTAGTAGTAGTAGTAGTAGTAGTAGTAGTAGTAGTAGTAGTAATAGTAGCAGTAGTACTAGCAGCAGTTGTACAAGCAGCAAAAGTAGTGCAACTACTACTACTACTACTACTAGTAGTAGTAGTAGTAGTAGTTGAAGTAGTAGTAGTAGTAGAAGTAGAAGTAGTAGAAGTAGAAGAAGTAGTAGTAAGAGTAGAAGTAGTAGGAGTAGTAGTAGAAGTAGTAGTAGTACAAGCAGCAATAGTAGTACCACTACTACTACTACAACCAGTAGTAGTAGTAGTAGTAGTAGTAGTAGTAGTAGTAGTAGTAGTAGCTGTAGTAGCATCCCCCCACGTGGCATTTGCGTGGTGCAGTGGAAGACGGGGTAGTAATGGATCAGGAAGTGAGTGAGTGTTTAACCCCGCTTTAAACATTATTCCAATTACATCTCCAGGTGTTAGCTTATAACAGGAAGAAACACCAAACGACGCGAGCTATCAAAAAGTATAGCTCCATGAAAGCAACGGCATAGTAGATAGATCTAGCTTCTTAAACGAGGCGATTCTAGGATTCGAATTCATGATCAGCTGATCCTGTTCGGTTAGGACACTTCACTTGGAGGTTTTAGCTGATGCTTGTCACAACAGTTGTCATATGAGTAGAGTTTTCTGGAATTTCAGAAGAAACGAACTAACTGATTGTTAGATTTCTTTTCAGCTTTGAGTGTAGTCACCCTTGCATGACAGTGTTTGAATCAATGTTACTCTCCCAATATGTAACTTAAATCGAGAGAAAAATTGACACCCTGAGAACTAGAACGCTAACCTCAAACCAACTTATCTCAAGAATGTTTCACTTCTCTCAGGTAACAAACATAATCTCATTTTTCTCAGGTGACAAACATAATCTCAAACCTCTCAGGTAACAAACATAATCTCAAATCTCTCAGGTGACAAACATAATCTCGCATCTCTGAGGTAATAAACATATTCTCATATCTCTCAGGTGACAAACATAATCTCAAATCTGTCAGGTGATGCACATAATCTCAAATCCCTCAGGTGACAAACATAATCTCAAATCTCTCAGGTAACAAACAAAATCTCAAATCTGTCAGGTAACAAACATAATCTCAAATCTCTCAGGTGATGCACATAATCTCAAATCTCTCAGGTGACAAACATAATCTCAAATCTCTCAGGTAACAAACATAATCTCATATCTTTTAGGTAACAAACATAATCTCAAACCTCTCAGGTAACAAACATAATCTCATATCTCTTAGGTAACAAACATAATCGCAAACCTCTCAGGTAATAAACATAATCTCACATCTCGCAGGCCACAAACATGATCTCAAATCTCTCAGGTGACAAACATAATCTCAAATCTCTCATAGTCATCTAGTCCTCTTGCTCCAGATGGGAAAAATAATATCAATAGTGATCTGGTCCTGGTCTTACACCAGGTCGGAATAGTAATATCAGCAGTGATCAAGACCTAGTTTCAAGGACAGATCGCAACCAGCGTGTTAATAGCATAAAAACAGATATAGTTTCTGTAAATCTCGTATTCTTTTGCAACGAACATGTCATAGTCCCCGTGAACATAAAATACACACGGATATAACTTACTGTTACTGAAACTGTAACTGGAAGCCATGTTTTGGGAAGAACGACTGTGCACACATCCGCTGATAATCCAGTGAAAGTCCAGTCTCGACAACAGAAGCACTACAACAGCTGCCCCGACTTCCCAATAGGACGTGGATGGTGTCGTGCGTCGCAGGTGTGCTGCTGATGTCGCCCCGGTGATGCAACAAATCAAGGTGATCAATGTCGGCGATCACGAAGCCGCCGTAGGGGGTGAATAATAGGCATTCACAACGAGACAGTTTGCTTGTTTAACTACTTGATTGGGTGTCGGGTTTTTATTATTTGATTTATAATTTCTGATGGAGTCTGAGCATATGATTTAACGCCGCTTTCAATAATATTCCAGCAACAGCGGGGGCACCAGAAATGGGCTTCACATGTGAGGCAGCGAACCCGGGACTTCGGCGTGACGAGCAAACGCTTTCACCACAAGCTTACTTAACCGACCACTTTCTGAAACAGTGAGTGAGTGAGTTGTGTTAACGCCGCTTTTAAAAGTAGATGTAGAGCCTCCACAGCCTTCTTTGTGTCATTTAGAACATAGCCAATGAGAAATACAAACACCACTTAAACTGACAGGCAAAGGACCGCCTCCGTGGTCTAGTGGTAGACCACGGAGAGCGGAAGGTCCGGGGTTCGATCCCCGACCGCGTAATAACAAAAGACGTTAAAAGATGGTACTTGTTGTTACCCTGTCTGTCGCTCGGCATTAAGGGGCTAAAACAAGGACTGGTCGGCTCGGAGTCAGTGTACTGTGTCTGAGTGGGGTATTCATGTTAAACTGCGGCATGGTATCTCAGTGAGCTAGCACTATAAATCGGCATCAGTCCAGACTAGTACAAGCAGCCACACACACATACACGTGCATGCACGTCGCTATATAAGTGCAATAATCTTGGACGCGACGTTAAACCCCATTTTACCACCTCACCTGACGGGCAAAAGAAAGTGTACACTTGAAATTTTGATTTAAAGTAAAAAATAAAAACGTCATCAAAACGTTTCTTAAACTGAAAACAGCAAACTCAAGGTCCAAAACACAACTGCGTTACGCGTATCAGATACATCACCATCGAATAACCATTTATTGTTTGTTTCATTTTTAGTCACCATCAAACATGTGTGTTTACTTTCGTTTTCCCGGCAGTTTAGTAGGATATGTGTGATTTTATGTCTGTGCTGTTAAGAAATGGTTTCGCGTTACAAAATGTGTTCCTCCCGACAGGAGGGGCTAAATCGGTGACTTGGTAGACCACGTGTCATCGTGCCCCTCCAGGATGGGGCGTTGTTGATACTATCAATCACCGGTTTGTCTGACGCTGTATCAATGCTGACTGCAGTCCTCAATCACGTCAAATTACAAGTGGATGGTATCCAACACACAACGGCTTCCCGAACGTCATCGTGGTTGGCTCTACAAAGTATACTGACTGAATAGCCGAGGACATTGAACACAACTTCAAAGTAATCACGGTCTTCTCCAAGTGGACTGACTGACTGCTATAGAAGATTTAACGTGCGCTTTCCGACTGTAGCGTATTTCGCAAACAGGCCTGGCCAGACCATTTAGTGTATTCCGAAAAGGGTGAAATTGGTGTGTGCAACCCAAGAGGGGCTTAGGGGTTGCTTATATTGAATTTTTGAATTTTATAAATTTGGAATGAATGCCGAGGTGGGTGGAGGAGGGAACTAAGGGTGAGGTGGGGGTTTGTATGTTTATTGGATTTTGGATTGGTAGATTAGTGAGTTTTTAGATGCGCTTAAAAGTGGAGCTATTCCCCTGGTATTAATACGTGCTGATGATATCTGAGTAATTGGCTGTATAACCAAACTATTTTCACGTTGACTCGGTCGCCTGTTGCGTTATGAAGTGGTCAGTTTGTATTCAGAGGTTGGAAGAACATGAATACATGACACTTTTGTTTGGATAACAACTTCTATTTTTTGTTATGGTCACACCTATATGATGTCATAACGTCCATTGATGGAATACCGCCACGTTTATAGGCGGACTATCAGACCATAACGTGTCGTTATGAGACAGTAGGCACAATGGAGTGTAGGCTGATTTGATAGGATGGGATGGATGTAATTAGCACCAAGGACTGGGTAATTACTGCCGGAATAATTACCCAGTTTGGGCAGTAATTGCTTAACCGCTGTGGCGAATGCCGAATGTGATTCTGAAAAGTGCATTTCAGTTTCATGTGATGAGCAACACAAAATTGAAATTATTTAGAAGATAGAAGTGATTTTATCAACGTGAAATGAGTATATGATCTGAATACAAATTAAATGAACCTTTTCAAAATCTACGTTTTATGAACATAAGCGCGTGACTGAGTGAGTTTCATTCGGACCAAAATGTTTTTATCATAAAATAATGTCACGGCATTTTTTTTGCCTGAGGGAGTGAGTGAGTGAATGTGTTTGGGTCACTTTTATTATTATTTTAGCCGTGTAAGGGCGTACCAGGCGCGAGCTAGAAAGGCTAGAAGTAAAGCTCATCTTCACTTAGTACGAACACGGGTATGGTACTGACAAACCGCATATCACTATTTAGGATTCGAACCAATGGGAAGAGGATCCTGGTGGCTAAGGGAGACAATCATGCCCAGTGGACCATGACGACTCTCAATACTCACGTGTGCATCTTACTCACACACATGTACAACTTGTTAGATGAAGTACCACCTCTTTCAGAATTGACTTCAATACTATTTTGCGTTTGTATTAGGTATGATAGTAGAACCCGGTGCGCAGACTGGGTAAATATCCGCACGCACCCACGCACGCACACACCACCACCACCACCACACATCACACACACACATCACACACACACACACACACACACACATACACACACACACACACACACACACACACACACACACACACACACACACACAAACACACATCACACGCGCACGCACGCACGCACACACACACACACACACTAGACTGCCAGTAGGTGTGGTCTAAAATATAATTCGGTTTATGGAAGCATGCATACACTCAAAACAAGTTGCTTCGTTAGACTAACAAATGTCATGGAATCAATTTCACATATAGCGAATTTTGATCTTTTGGAAATATATACATGACATTGACCGATTGATTTTAGTTTTCGTCCGCCAGATGGTCGCAATTACTGAGGCATGTGGTGTATGCAAAGTAGAAGGCGAAACAACGGAAAGCGTAGTCGACTAACTATTGACATGGATCAATTACAAAACAGGTCATTACAAAATCGATTTCATTTTTCAGTATGCGCATGTAACCTCGTCAACTAAACACACTTGGTTCATGAAGGCAAACAGGATACGATTAAATAAAGGCCACAAAACCTTTAATCACAAAAAACATATCTGCTCAAAGCAGCGTCGAATGTACGATTCCGATTAGATTATAAGCATTGTGGTTATGAGTCACTATCAATTAGTGATGATACCGGGTGCTCACGAACCGGTGAGCGTGTCCTGCCCCATATGTGGCCCCCTGTCACAAACACATGTAAAGGCAAGGCAATTGTTCAACTGATGTAACACGGGAAAAACAGGGACAGGCAAACACCGAAGATGTTGAAGGGACCTAGTGATGTAAATACTTCGAGTTATGCGAGGTTCGACACAAACGAAAATAATTACTAAAGAAGGAAAACGCAGAGACAAAGCTTTTACTTAGAGACAACCGTAAATTCGACACATCAAAGTTCGACACATCGGCGTTTGACTGTAATCGCATCAGACATTGTTTTTGTCACTGATGGGAATGTCATCGACATTTACCATAAAAAAATTTGAAAGTTTTTCTACGGCTATTTTGCATGGAAATATACTATAAGGGGGGCTTAACTTTTCAAGGTGTATGTAGCATTATGACTTATTAATATAGGTACTGTATGTACGACCCGTGAAGATCCTGGTAAGAATATGTCTTCAGCAACCCATGCTTATCATAACAGGCTACTATGATTGTCGTAAGAGGCGACTAACAAAACAATCAAACTGTATGTACACTATCAACAGGCTGACTGTCTGACCTGATCATATATACATAACACGCTATACGATCCATTCAGGGAACACTGTGAGTGTCCTTGTCATGAGGTCACCCGAGGTAATCGTCAATCATCCCAAGCAGACTGATCACTTGATGCTTGACGTCCAAAGCAGACTGATCACTTGATGCTTGACGTCCAAAGCAGACTGATCACTTGATGCTTGACGTCCAAAGCAGACTGATCACTTGATGCTTGACGTCCAAAGCAGACTGATCACTTGATGCCTGACGTCCCAAGCAGACTGATCACTTGATGCTTGACGTCCAAAGCAGACTGATCACTTGATGCTTGACGTCCAAAGCAGACTGATCACTTGATGCTTGACGTCCCAAGCAGACTGATCACTTGATGCTTGACGTCGCAAGCAGACTGATCACATGATGCTTGACGTCCATAGCAGACTGATCACTTGATGCTTGACGTCCCAAGCAGACTGATCACTTGATGCTTGACGTCCCAAGCAGACTGATCACTTGATGCTTGACGTCCCAAGCAGACTGATCACCTGATGCTTGACGTCCATAGCAGACTGATCACTTGATGCTTGAGGTCCCAAGCAGACTGATCATTTGATCCTTGACGTCCCAAGCAGTCTTTGGAGAAACGGACACCAATTGATAAAGGGGACGTGATGGGATCCGGCAGCGACACACAAACTCAGTCCAGAAGTAAGGAAATCGGCTTTGGGAGTATTCGATCTCACAGCCATTGGAGCCGGGTAATGGGCACAATCTTGAAAGAACAATCCTACATCGCGACAAACGCCCCGTTACCATGGCAATACAAATTAAAACGAGTGTGTGTATGTTTTATTTCAATTTAAGATCCTTAACGCTCGATAACGGTCTCTACCGACCCGCAACTGTATAGAGTTGTGTCAAAACTCCCGCCATAAGTACGTCATCGTGAATTTAGTTCAATATTGACTCTGACACATTTAACATTGCACTCAGGGTCACAAATACAAAACGTCAACACCAGATAATAACCAGTCTCGAGTATCTGCCGGAACAGATTCCATTGGGCGTAAAAGGCGATAAAAAAATGAAAAATATATGAATGGGTCAATGAAAATCAATGAAGACACCAGGTGTTAGCGAACAGGGTAAGCCTGATCTCTTCTAAAGGTAGCACCCGCCATTCGGAATGTGCATAGGAAAGAAAGCAATCTGTGATAAAACGAAACGAGTTCACCTCAGTTAAAGGTATCTTCGTTAGATATTTGTTCACAGCCAAACATGTTTACATGATATAATATGATGCTGTCCACAAGCCATAACTCCATCATGAGGACACATTTAGCGAATATAGTAGAATAGGTCTTCAGCAACCCATGCGTGCCGTAAAAGGCGACTGTGTTTGTCGTAAGAGGCGACTGACGGGATCGGGTGGTCAGGTTCGCTGACTTGGTTGATGCATGTCATCGCATCCTAATCGTCTAGATCGATGCTCATGATGTCAATCACTGGATTGCCTGGTCCAGACTCGATTACTTACAGATTGCCGTCATACTGCAGGAATATTGCGGCGTTAAGCAACAAACAAAAAAACAAAAAAACCGTCTCGCCTCTCTACGTGGTTCAGATGGAGCTGATGCTGCAGCACTGTGTAACAACACCGTGTTATAAATCGATATATTAGTTGTTGTTAGCCTAGGGACGCAGGCCATGCATTTAAAAGCGACGAAACCCAGTCCATAATCTAAAGTAATCTCTGCTTAAACAATGCTGCTCAGTTCAAAGGAAAACACTCCTAGAATTCGATTTCCAAACAATTACCTTGGGGGTAAATTGAAAACAGCTCCTAACATTCACTTAGTATTTTTATTCACAACAGTCATGAATATACAGACACAACTGTTTCTCTGGTGAACAAAGAGCCGCAAGGCTCTGAAGCTCACCTTCTTCTTTCGGGAATGTTCGCAAAATCATCTTGTTTCAGTGGAAACAAGCACACGTAGAAAGGTTACAGGAGCTATTTACACAAATCAAACACGGGTTTGTTGCCTAAGTAGACATTTACAAGTTCGGAGAACATGAATACATGACATTTTGTATAGCTAGCAACTTCTTTTATTTTATACATAAATCCTATCCCTTCAGCTTCGTCAATTCATTGCTATCTTTGTACATTAATCCTATGTCATTGGCTTTGTCGTTATAGTGTTATCTTTCTGCATTCATCCCCCCTTTTTTGTGTAAACATATCATGATATACATATGCACTTACTAAGCGACCCGTAAAGATTCGAGATAAAATAGGTCTTCAGCAACCCATGCTTGTCGTAAAAGGGGTCTATGCTTGTCGCAAGAGGCGTCTAACGGGATCAAGTGGTCAGGCTCATGATATCAGTCACTTGATTGTCTGGTTCAGACTTGATTATTTACAGACCGCCGTCATATAGACATAGTTTATTCTATAACTAACCAGTCACAGTGGTACATGGACATAAATGCAAGAAAGTCATTTTGTAACAGAGGATTTTCGCATGATTATAATTATGAGAATATACACTAAATGTTTTAAGTATACAGGATACAAATCTGCTGAGGTTTCTTAGCACCGAGACGTTAGGAGTAGTAAATGGTTGATGAAGTTTATGATAATTGGGCTTGACATAATAGTACTTTTTAAGATAGAGCTGGCGCTCAGTTTCTAGATGTGTTCACTCATACAGGTAGTGAAATTCGTCACCCACAGAAGTATTACAACGTGGACATATCCTATCAACGTAGGGTAAATCTATCCATCGTTCCTTCTCAACAGGTAGAGAGTGATTGCTGGTTCTGAACTTAGTCAATGGTAACAACTTTATATAATTTTTTATAAATATAAGGTTCAAGGCCAAACTCTGGTTTGAATCAAGAGTAAAATTTTCCTCTTGATGACATAGTTTGGTGTCGTGCCATCCCTGTATAAACTGGTCTTAAAGCCTACTTTCTTCAGTGGACAGCAACCATTGTCTGTTGCCAACACTTTGATTTAACCACACGAAGCTTAAACCACAACAATCCAATATATCCTTGATACACCTGATCCATTTAGAATGGTAAGTGTTTGTGATATACATCTGGTAAACTATATATAGATAATTACGGTAAGCTTGTTATTATTCGTACAGGATACAGTTTTGTACCAGAAAGCAACCATTCGCTTCTTGGTACTAATTGTTAGAGGGGTTCTACCATTCTTCCCAAAGTACTTTTTCTTAAATGGAGTATGTACTTTAGGAACATTTAATGAACTCCTTCTACGCAAGTGAGGTCACTGAAACCCCACACCTCCCATCCATACATTGCTATAGGCGCTACCATGTGGTCAAAGGCGATCAGTAGACATTCTGCTGGCTTTGGATAATAAAGCAAACGAGGTTTTTAGAGATTGTTCTCTTAACCTTTTGATGGCATGTGTAAAAGATCTGTTTTTATTGAAAGCAATTCCAAAATATGTATAACAGTCTGTTATTTCGATTATTTTATTTCCAAATTTAAAATCAAGTTTACTCTTTTTGGGGGTGCCAGAACCAAAGTTTACTATCTTTGTTTTCTTTAGATTAACCTTCAGTTTCCATTCTTCATGTATTTTACGAAGACGTTTAGACTATTTTCTAAGTCAATAGGGTTTTCCGAAAATATTACAGTATCGTCTGCGTACAATAATAACATTAGTTGCAAAACCCCAACAGAAGCTTCAAGGGATACACCTTTACAGCTTTGGGCTCTCAAAAAGGTTTCAACATCATTTAAATATATTGCAAACAGTAATGGTGACAGATTTTCACCCTGCCGAACTCCCTTGTTACAAGTAAAATATCCTGATATGTCTCCATCATGAACAACACAAGATTTTATATTTGAATACATATTGTGAACAAGATTAAATATTCTTCCAGAGATACCATATGATATGAGCTTTTGCCATAATCCGATTCGCCAAATGTTGTCAAAGACCTTTTGGAAATCCACAAATGCGCATTACAATTTCTTTTTACTCGCCCTTAAAATATATATTAAACCATAGAGTACAAAAATGTGGTCAACAGTACTATAACCTTTCCTGAAGCCAGCTTGTATTTCTGAAATAATATCATTATCATTTGTAAAAGATGTCAAGCGATTGTTCAAAACTGCAGTGAACAATTTACCAAGACACGATAATATGGTAATATGGCGATACTTTTCAGGTTTGGATCGGTCACCTTGCTTTTTATAAATAAGTCTGATTATACCAACCAACCATCCATGAGTTTGGAAATTTTCCACTTTCAAGAATTAAATTAAACAGTTCGTGATAAACATTGATCATTACGTCTCTACTCGAAGTCAGGTACTCGTTTTCTATCTTATCAATTCCAACACTGTTTCTCTTTTTAAGTGAATTGATTGCCAGTAATATTTCTGTAACCGTGAATTGCCTATTAGGTTCTTCATTATCAGATTGGAGATCTATAGTTGGTGTTCACTCATTTTCATCAACATCATTTGCGTTAAGTTCTTTAAAAAAAGCATATGGTTGGTCAATTGATATATTTTTGTCAAACTCTTGATTTTTTAAAAAAGTATTTCCAAAATTGTCTTGGATCTTCTTTCGCCATTTGTTTGAATTTACCTGGAATATTGCTGATTGCGGCGTGAAACAACAAATAAACAAACAACGAAACAAAACACTGACGAAGCATTAACCGGATGACGGGACTCTGAAATGCCGTGACGAAGAATAGAAAAAAGTAACAAATTGTTGCTCTCCATAAAAAAGAAATGATGGGTTTGTTCATTGATTTACACATTGATTATTATAGTACATGAATAGTTGACTGAGAAGATGGTAGAAAGTTTATGTACGCAGTTGCCCTAGTCCCAGAGGTGCATATGAAAAGTAAAATCTATTCCAAGTTACAAGTACACATATAGACCTTACACATTGACTTTTTTATTATTATCATTATTATTATCATCATCATCATTATTATTATTATCATTATCATCATCATCATCATCATCATTAATATTATTATGATTATTATTATTATTACCAAGAAACACATTAAAAATTGAATATAGATTTAGAGCCGAGATTAAGGTCCATCGGCTATTGAATGAGTAAATAATTCTCGAAAAGTTAAAATCAGTGGATGAAAAGAGTAATAATTATAGCTGCTAAATAACTCTTTACCAAGGATGGACCGTGTACTCTTAATACTATGCTTACCATCAAGCATCGTTTGTTATTTATGTATGTTATGCAAGTGGTTTTTACCAACCAACGGGTGACCACTTTCTGTTAATCATTCGTCTTCCTGATCACCAGTTATCGCTAGGAACAGCTGTTTCGCGTGGCCATGAAGTAACGCCTGGTTAATGTAGGTTATACAATGATGCAGCCTGATTTTTTAACTTCATTCGCGCCTGAACTGTCCGTATCTGTA